>NC_083406.1:109041954-109667431 GCF_020745735.1 Hemiscyllium ocellatum
TGATTTTTAACTTTGCAGAAAGGGAAACAATTTCTCCACAAATACCCTGCCAAGCCCCCAATCATCTATGCTTCAATAACAACATCTTTCATTCTCCTAAACATCAGTGAGTACAGGCCAAATAACTCAACCTCTCTTCATAAGAAAAATTCCTCCATACCTGCAATCAACCTAGTGAACCTTCATTCGATTCTCTCTAATCCCAGTATACCTTTCCTTAGATAAGAGGACCAAAACTGCATTTTCTATGTTTCTAACGGATCCAATATTTGAAGTGTGATCTGACGAGTGCCTTATACTTTTGGCTAAGTTGGCTGGATGGCTAATTGGTTTGCAGTGCAGAATGATGCCAACAGCATGGGTTCAATTATCAAACCACCTGAAGTTACCACTGATTTTCTTTCTTAACCTCTCCACTTTCCTTAGGCATGCTAACCCTCAGGTTAAACCATCATCAGACATTTTTCTCTTTAATAAGAGTGCAGCTCTATGGTCCAGTAGGACCATGACTTTACCTACAGCTTTAAGCTAGACCTCTCTATTTTCATACTTTGTACCCTTTTAAATAGAGGCCACCAGTCCATTTTCCTATCCTGTTACCAATGAGCTGGGACGATATCATTTTGCAATTCTTGGGTCAAAGACTCCTAAATATCTCTCTGCTGCAGATTTCTACAGTCATTCTTCATTTAAATAAAATTCAGAATAACTTAAAAGGCTTTTCATCTGAATGCATGATACACTTCTGAATAAGGCCTTTTTCCATTTAAATAATTTTCAGCTCCTCTACTCTTCCTGCCAAAGTGATTAACCACACATTTTCCCACATTATATTCCAACTACCAGGTTTTTGTCCACACACTTAACCTGTCTAAACCCTCCTGTAGACTTTGTATCATCCTCACTACTTATCTTCTCACTTATTTTTGTGTCATTCTCAAATCTGGCAATGGTATGCTCACTTTCGTCATCCAGTTAATTAGTATGTATTGTAAATGATTGTGGTCTCAGCACTGAAACCTGTGTATTTATCTAGTTGCCATACTGAAACTACCCTCCTTATATCAACTCTCTGTCTTCTATTCATTAATCAATCCTCTATCCATGCTAATTATTACCTTAGCACCATGGGCTCTTATCTTAAGAAGTAGCCTTATGTGTGGTACCTTGTTGAATGATTTTGGAAATCCAAATAGATAAGATCTGTTTGTGTTCCTTTATCTATCCTGCATTTTACTTCCTCAAAGAACTCTAATAAGTTTATCAGGCATGTTTCCCCTTCATGAAATTACGCTGACTCTACTTAGTGTAATTATGTATTTCTAAATATTATTATTATATTCTTTATATTAGGCACTTTCACAATGATAGTTTTCTGCTTTTTGTGTCCTCTTTATCAATAAGGGCTTTCCAATCCTCTGATTTTTTCTGAATCTGAGAATTTTTGGAAGATTTATTACAGTGCCTCCATCATCTCTGCAGCTACTTTTTCTATAATCCCAGGATGCAATAATTAAGATTGGGAAAGTGATACATGCCTATGTTGGGATGGTGTGTGACTTGTAGGTCAATATGTCAACCAGCACAAGATGTGTTCAAAGTACTTGGTACAAAATAGGATACAGACAGCAGAGTTTTCAATTTTGGATCATGAAAGATGGGAAGCTGTAACTATATAGTTATTAAAATTATCTATTTCCACCACTGTAACATTATTGACTCCTCCCCACTTCAGTTCAACACTGTTTAAACCTTCATTCATACCTTTGTTGCCTTTAAACCTGACAATATACGCACTCCTAAGTAAAAGTGAGGATTGCAGATGCTGCAGATTAGAGTCAAGATTAGAGTGGTGCTGGAAAAGCACAGCATTCCTGACAAACCCATCACATTTTGTCCCTTGTAAACTTGAGGCCATCCAAAACCCTGCTTGTCATTGTTTGAACCACTGTGCTCACAGACTAACATGGTGTCCTGTTAAGCAATGCCACAATTTTCAAATTCCCATTTTTGTTTTACATTTCTGTATGCTCCGTATCGCTTAACATCCTCCAGCCCATTATCCTTTAATTCTGATCTGTTGAGATTTTCCAACTTTAGTTGCTCCACCTCTAACATCATTCAGTAAAGGTACACTGCTGTCCTTACCTGGTCTGGCCTACATATGACTCGAGCACCACAGCAACGTGGTTGACTATTAACTGGGATTAAGTGTGGTCAATAAATGCTGGCTCGGCCATTGATGCCTACGTCCTGTGAAGAAATTTAAGAAAACACTTATTTTATTTAACGTTCCTGTGAGTAGAATTTAAGCTTTGTCCAGGAGATTAGTGCTAAATATCTACAAGAGGTTCTGGAAATAATCCAGGAGTGGCAACTCTAAATTCTGAATGCAACATGAAGGGATGGGACATAAACCCGCAAATTAACGACACCTCATTAGCAAATACACTTACTAAAAATATTTTTTTAAAAATAAGAGCTTTCAGGTAAATTGCTGAAATGATTGAGTGCCTCCCCTTGCGTTGCCTTCTCTGGGATAAATGGCCAAGTTGACGGTTGGCCGCGCACCTATCCCACAATGCCTCGCGGCGTGGTGCCGGGCCCGGCGCATGCTCAGTAGCTTCTGTCAACAGCAGACGGCGAGAGAAAAGCGGCGACGTCCTTGGAGCCGCATAATAGGCGAGTTTTCACCTTTCCCATTCACCGTTTCAAGGCCGAGGAGCTTGAGGGAGAGGGAGTGGAGGGGGGACCTCTGATGGAGCGGCGGATCACCGCGTCAGGAGGCCTGCCCGGTCTCACGCCGGAGCAATCGGTGAGTGAGGCCTGGACCCTGTTTCCCTTTGTTTTTGTCTCTGTGTGTGTGTGTGTCTGTGTTGTTGTCGTCGGGGGAGGGGAGGGGAAGGTCTTTCACTCGAGGCCGCGGTCGATCCATCGGCCTTTCCAACTTTGGTGCTGCATCTGCCTCTGTTTTGAATGCAAAGCGATGGACCAACCTCCTCCTCCCCTCGTTTTATTTCCCATCTCGCGGGATTTTTTAATATTAAAAACAAGACAGTATTAAAAGTGGTGAAAATAGGTGTGTGCATGTCTACATTATTTGCGGTGCCACACGGCAGCGGTGCATGCTGGACGGGTTGTCGTGTCTGTGCCTTCCCCATTCAGCATTTTGCTGTTATGAGGCGAGGACTGCTTCACATGGAGCTTTGGCGCCAAGGCTGGCTGGCCGGCCGATTGGCCTGCCTTCTTTACCTTCCAACTAACTAACCCCCGCAAAAGTCACTGTTGAATCTCTACCAGCCTTACCCACTCCTTCCACAATTGACAGATTGGACACCATTCATTGTTTGAGTTGCAGTTCAACGTGATTTATTGAGCTGCAGTTTATTTAACGGTTCGAAGTTTAGCTTGCAGTTTGTCGGGTGTTTTCAAGAACTATTCCTTTTGTTGAACATTTTGTCAATTTTTCTTCAAAGGTAAACTTTAAAATAATTATAACTTTTTATTAAGATCCTATTTTACTTTGAAATAAAACGTACTTGGTTTCAAACAACTTTTACAAGCGACAGTGAAAGTAAGAATAGGTATTCATGTAGTGGCTTCTGGATCACCTGAAGTTTCACATTCTGAAGTACGGTCATGTTTAAGTTATAAACTGGATAAGAGCAATGATATAATGGTGAGATAATTTGATTTTAATGATATTGAAATTAACATTGGCTATATCTTCAAAGTACAGTAATGGTGATGCCAACATTTATTGCCTATCTGTAATTGCTGTGGAGAAAGTGGTGACAAGATGTTTATTTGAACAGCTGCAATATGTGGTGAAGATATTTTCATAGTTAGGTAGGAAATTCCAAGGTTTTACTTTGAGAGTGACTGTATGTTTCTAAGCCAGGATAACCCATCACTTTGTGCCCTGGTGGATTTGCTGTCTGTGTTCTTCTTGGTGGAAAAGGTTCAGAGTTTGGATGGTCATGTGGAATAACTTCTGAGTTGCGAGAGAGCATCCTGTGGATGGTACGCACTGTTGACTTGAGACCACAGATAGATCAATCATCATCTTATTGAAAGCTGGAGCAGGCTTGAAGTGCTGAATAGCCTATGGCTTTTCTTGTGAATGTTATTGGGCTCCAGTATTGCTAAACTAAGGGTAGAAATAATCAGTCAGCATTTTAGTTTAAGATGGGTACCTTACCAGATGTCCCATTTGCCAGCATTTGGCCCATATCTCTCTTAAACTCTTCCTATTCATATATCCATCCAGATGCCTTTTAAATGTTGTAACTGTGCCAGCCACCACCACTTCCTCTTGGAGCTCGTTCCATGTGTGTACCACCCTCTGCATGAAAAAGTTACCCCTCGAATCACTTTTTTTAAAAAAAAGTTCTTTCTTCTCTGACCTTAAACCTGCGCCCTCTAGTTTTGGGCTCCCAAACCCTAGGAAAAAGACCGTGGCTATCTATCTTATCCATTTCCTCACGATTTTAAAACCTCTAAAGTCCCTCCCTCAGTCTCTGATGCTCTGGGGGGAAAAGACACCAGCCTATTCCGCCTCTCCCCACAGCTCAAACCTTCCAGTCCCAGCAACATTCTCAAATCCTTTCTGTGCCTTCAAGTTTAAAAAAAAATCTTCCTATAGATGGGTGACTAGAATTGTGTGCAGTATTCTGAAAGTGGCCTCACCAAAGTCCTGTACAGCTGCAGCATGACATCCCAACTCCTATGCTCAGTGCAATGACCGAAGGGTCTGTTTTCATACTGTATGATTCTATGATATAGCTTGCTGGCAAATGGGCATGTGTGGATTTCAGACAACTGGGATTTTTTTTCCCAATGCTTCAAGCTAATATATTTGTTACCTTGGGCATTTTTGTATAGCATGATTTTACTTGTACTATAAATCGTTCAGTATGGCCCCAAGAAATTCTCGTAAAATACATTGGTGTCTTGGCAGGAGGTGGGGAAGCACAAAGGAAGACTGTGCCTTTCAATGGGGGCCAATCATCTCTGCCTCAGAGCTTCATTAGAACAGCCCCCAAAGTCCAATTAGCTTAACTTTGACATCAATGACTTTCTTTGAATCTCAATTCATAAATGAGGATTTTGATTACATAGGGTCCAACTCTCGTGATTTCCCGGTTATGAAGCATAACACAGTCTGCATGCTATGATTTTGAAGCCAGTGTTGGACTGGGTGGACAAAGTTTAAAAATCACGCAACACCAGGTTATAGTCGTAACAGGTTTGTCTGTGATTGTGTCACCTGATGATGAAGCAGTGCTTCGAAACCTAGTGCTTCCAAATAAACCTGTTGGACTATAACCTGGTGTTATTATTTTTATATTAGTCTGCATCCTGTTAGACTTAGATAACATTCAGACCTGGTCTGATATATGCGAAGGAATGTTTTGTGCAATATGAATGTGAAGCATTGACGCTGTCCACCAAGTGAACATAGCTATTACCTCTCTCTTGATGCTCAATAACATTACCACTGAGTTTTCAACCATTGATATCAATTGACCAAGGACAGAACTAGGAGGAAAAAGTGAGGTCTGCAGATGCTGGAGTATCAGCTGAAAATATGTTGCTGGAAAAGCGCAGCAGGTCAGGCAGCATCCAAGGAACAGGAAATTCGACGTTTCGGGCATAAGCCCTTCATCAGGACAGAACTAAACCGGCTACATAAATGTTATAGTTACTGTTCCTACTAGCTCACACCTTGACTCTCCAAAGCCCCCCCCCCCCTTACTACTTAGTTGGCACAAATTAGGATTATGCTGGAATATGTTCCACATGGATGGGTGCAGCCTCCGACAATGAGCAAGAAACCTGACACCATCTAAGATTGAAGGGAAATTATGACCCATGTTAGCTTTTGTTAACATAAAAGGTTATCCTTGCTCTGTTTGGCACCACCCTCAATCATGTTAGACAATAGAATGTAAAGCTGCATCTTGCCATTTTGTTGGATAGCATGTTAGTACACGAATGTGTTGTTAACTGAGTTTCTTAGGTAACTTTTTTGTCTTTTTTATTTTACTTGCAGCAGAGAAGATCTCACTAATGAGATGTGAACGACATTATTTTAGCCATTAGAAAAGTCCATTTTCATTAGAGTTACAAAGAACATGAATTATTTGGACCTAAGATTCTGAATGGAGTTGACAGAGTGAATGCTTTTGTTTCCTCTTTTGGGAACAACTGGTGATATCTAAAAATGGGAGAAAGTGATGACTGCAGATGCTGGAGATCAGAGTCGAGATTGTGGTGCTGGAAAAGCACAGCAGATCAGGCAGCAACCGAGGAGCAGGAGAGTCCACGTTTCGGGCGTAAGCTGTTTCCTGATGAAGGGCTTATGCCCGAACGTTGATTCTTCTCCTTGAATGCTGCCTGACTTACTGTGCTTTGCCAGCGCCACACACTCGACTGCAGTCTAAAAATAACCCATTTAAGATGAAGATGAGAAATATTTTCAGTTGATTCTTTGGAACTCTTTCCCCAGAGTGTAGTTGAGGTAGCCATTGAATGTTTTCAAGGCAAAGATAGGTAGGTACTTAACTAATTATTCCTGATGAAGGGCTTTTGCCCGAAACGTCGATTTCGCTGCACTTTGGATGCTGCCTGAACTGCTGTGCTCTTCCAGCACCACTAATCCAGAAGATGCTTAACTAATAAAGGCGTCAAAGGTTATTGTGTATAGGTGAGAATGCATGAATGGCTAGCATTCTCAAAAGACTGAATGTTCTACTCCAGTTCTTATTTTTGAATGTTCAGATATTCACAGTACAAATTAAATATATTTAATCCTGTCAGTCAAACACTTCCCTTCACCCAAACCTGAAAATTGTTGCTTCAGGAACCTTGGCCACTGACATTTCCTCCTATCGTCTTTCTGTTGCCCTCTACTCTTTTCGAACCCATTTGAAAAATCCCTTCTCCTTTGACTAACTTTTTGCAACAGGAATGTGTTTGTACATTGGCGTTATGTAAACACATTTTTGTTATCACGTGTAACAACAGTATTGCAGTATATTGATGGTCTTGCAAATCACCTTGATTAGCATTGCTCCTTTTCTGTCACTGCAAGCTCTGTTTTATTGATTCTAGTCTGGGCACTTTAAACAAAATCACGGATGTTACTGTCATAGTTATTGTCCCTTCCATGTTGGGAAAGCATGCTGAGTCCTATTTATGAACTGTTACAGTCCATGGGATGAAATGAATCCCAAGTTGATGTTAGATAAGGAATTCCTGTGTTTTTGACTTGGTGACAATAGAAGAAATTATGGTCGCTGATTTGTGGCCTTTAGGTCAGTGTTCCTATCCACCTGATGCTTTTTCCGTCCAGATTGTTGGCTTCCAAAGAAGCATTGGCTGGTTGCTGAAATGCATTCTGGAGATAGAGACACATTCTGAAGGTCACATTGTCTGTCCTTCATTTTCTTTAAACAGATCTACACTTGGCCAAATCATTTGTGCATGTGTTCATTTGTACTCATTTTTATGTCTGCTTTTTGATCCTGGAATTTTAAATTTTGCTTTGTCTGTTTTTTAAATATTCTGAATTTTTTTTAGTTTGCATTATTGAGAATAAAAACCAATATGGGAACAGGTGTAGGCCATTTGGCATGGCTTCATAAAAAGAAAATCATGTCTCATAATTTTATTAGGATTCTTTTGAGGTGGTAACAAGCAGGGTAGATAAATGGGAATCAGAACTACTCAAAGATAGAGTTGGATCAGGGGACATTTTCAGATTTGCAACCCGCAACTAGCGGTGTGCACCAAGAATCGATGCAGGAGCCATTATCGTTTACAGTATGTATTAATGAGGAAAGAGAATATCCTATAGCCGAGTTTGTAGATGACAAAAGTGGATGGGAAGGAAGTATTTAGGAGAGCGGTCTGCAGAGTGATACGGACAGATTAAGCAAGCAGGCAGGGGAAAGTGTGGGGTTCTGCATTTTGTTTGGAAGAATAGAGGAGCTGAATATTATTTAGGTGGCGAGATACTGCAGAAGGCCATGGCACAGAGGGATTTGGGATGATGCCTCTTCCATGAGCCACAAGAAGCTAGCATTCAAATTCAGTGGTTAATAGGGAAGGCAAACACGAGTACTGGTCTTTATTTTGAAGTCAGTGGAATATAAAATAGAGAGGCTTTTTTTTTCGCTAGAACTAAGCAATGCAGTAGTCAAACCACAGCTCAGATACAGTGAATAGTTTTGGGCCCCTTTTATCTAATGAAAGATTTCCTGGCATTGGCGGCAGTCCATTTAAAGTTCACCAGACTAATTTCAGGTATGGAGAGAATGAGTGAGTTGGCCTGTACATACAGTGGAAAATAGAAGCATGAAAGGTGACCTTATCAGAACATACAAGATTCTTAAAGTACTTGACGGGATAGATACAGAAAAATTGTTTCCCCTTGTTGGAGAATACAGTATAGGGCATAATCTCAAAATAAATGGTCATACATTTAAAACCGATTAGGGTGAACCTTTTCTGATGTTGGGGAATCTGTGGAATTCTCTACCTGAGCATGCTTGGTGCATGGGGTTAGACGTCCATATGCTGATTATAGCATTGATTTCCAATTCCAGAAGTTTCTGCTGTGCACAAGCCTTGGTGGCCCACGCAGCTGGTAAGAGAATTAGAGGGAATGCTAATCAGTAAGAATACTCCAGGCTGAGATTTTAAATCCGTAAGGGCATGGAGGATTATGGCAAAACAGAAAGGCAGGAAAGGAGAGTTGAGCATGATCAGATTGGCTATGATCTCATTGATGGTGCAGAATTGATTGGCTAAAGCCACTTCCTACTTCTGCACCTTGGGGTCTTCTGGCCATTCAAGTCTTTTATGCCATTGAAAAGGTCACAGCAAATCTTAATCTAAAGTGGTGACTTGATTCCATATCCTTTTCAAAACATTTTTCCCAAGCAAAGGTATTAACTTTGTTTTGGGTAAATGTTCGTAGGAGAGGAAATTGTTGGGAAGGGGAGTGGGACTGATTGTCAGCTCTTTGAAAGAGTTATCCAGGCAGGATGGGCACAATTACCTCAACAATCTATGATTTTAATTGTTGACACTTGTTGAGCTTGTAGGCAGCCATATTGGCCCTTTTTAAAATTTTATTATACAAAAGAGCCCTCTGAAATTTAATTGAGTTTTTGGAATTAGAACTGATGGCAGTGGGCTTTGTTTTTTTTAAGTGTAAAAAATGAGGTCTGCAGATGCTGGAGATCAGAGCTGAAAATGTGTTGCAGGTTAGGCAGCATCCAAGGAACAGGAAATTCGACGTTTCGGGCCAGAGCCCTTCATCAGGAATGAATGATTTTTTTTTAGTAGAATCAGAACTTGTATAGTGACTTTGTTTCAAGGAGCTTCCCAGAAATGTTATATAACAAAATATAAGATTAATCCAAGAGTAGTTTATTTTATCCAGATTCTTTTTGCAGAGGTTTGTTGTGCTGGGGGAAGTAATATTATCATTTAAGCTTTCAATAAAACCAAAATGAAATGCATCATATTTTGATATAGTCACTTGAGGTGTGAAAAGTGGTCAAAGTGCAGTGATGGATTTTGTCCTAACATCTTTGGACTGCCTGAGGAGAGCAGTTTTAGCTGTTGTAATACTAGGGTGAAGAATTGGTGATTTTGGTTAGTCATTGGTTATGACTCATCAGTGGAATCTGAAATAATCAGTTTTATAACACTCTGCTTAAATGTTATTGCATTCCTAAATGTGCTGCTGTTGATTTATGCTAAATAACCAACTTTGTTGACCAGGAAGAAAGCATAAGCATATGAGAAAAATTATTTTGTGATCACTGAGTAATATGCATGTAGGTGCAGTTAAGCTAGGTTCCTGAAGAAGGGCTCATGCCTGAAGCGTCGATTCTCCTGTTGCTTGGATGCTGCCTAACCTGTTGCACTTTTCCAGCAACACATTTTCAGCAGTTAAGCTAACCAAGCATGTATTTCAAAAGAAAATCAACCTAGTGAAGTAACAACACGAGGTTAAGTGCTGTCACACGGTAGAATCCGCTTACTATTGACAGAACTAAGCAATCATGCAACCAGCCAATCAGATCAAAGCTGTACAGACTTCCCCCTCTAGGCTTGAAAGATGGATTGTTAAATAACTGAGGCGAGGCTGTTGCATGAACTCCTTATCATTAATTATGGTGGAGTTCAGCCAGTGCAAAAGGTTAGTCTAGATTGTTTTGACTTCTCTATAGTCAAAACTGTTGAATAGATGATCTGTCATCCCTTCCAGGGATCCCAGAATGTCAGATGTTTGTCTTCAGCCAAATCAATTCACTTAATATGAAATCAAGAAATAGCTAAGTGTACTGATATAGCAAAGACGATGGCTTTCAGGAACATTGGATGGAGTGTCCAAAATACATTCTTGACATTCGACAATTCTTAATGTCTTACTATTCCAGTTCAGCTACTATTGCCATCAGTTACCTGATGTAGGAAATTATCTGGATATATCCTCTTTACAAAAAAAAGGATAAGTTAGATCCAGGTAATAATGCTAAATTTGGTATCTAGTCAGACCCATCAGACTTGCACTGTCATTGGTCAGCATGCACACCACCTGAATTCCAGAGTTAACGTGATAGTGATACCACACGTGCTAAAAGAAATGATAGAAATGCTAAAGTCAACAGGAATCAGATCCTCTCTCCAGTAGCTGGTGTCCTGCCCCATAAAATGTGTTTGTGTGAGATCAATTATTTTTTGGCTCCACGGTAATGCAATAGGAATTTCTCAGAGCATTGTCCTAGGCCCAACCAACTGCTTCATCAATAACTTTCTGTTCCAAGCTCTCCCATGTGATAGCATCGAGTAGCACAGGGCATAGTCTGTCAGTAAGAGGAATTTAAAAAGATGAGGGATTTCCTCTCTCAGAAGGTATGAATCTGTGCAATTCTTTACTGCAGAGAATTGTAGGAACGGGGTCTTTCAATGTATTCAAGGCTGGCGGATTTTTAATTAGTAAGGGAATTGGGGGCTGTGATGAAAAGGCATGAAATTGAGTTGAAGATGTTCAGATTTACCACCATCTCATTCATGGCAGAGCAGACTTGATGAACTATATTGGTCTACTTCTACTCTTCTGTTTTTTGGTTTTATGAGACATCTGCATATGATTAATATTTAGTTGTGCTCTTAGCCACATACAGCATGAAGTGCTATCACCTAAATCAATGACTTGGGTACTGAAAATAGAAAGTTGATACTGACCCTCAGAAATCAATGATAGACATGCTTGGATGAGCAGTGATCCTTGTATTCCTATATTTGACCCGCCCCAGGCACTCGAAAGCGCTAGACAAGTGTCATCAGCGGTGCCTTGATTTGATCCTTCCAATCTGGTCAGAAAGCAGTCTAACTATAATGTCTTGCTGCAAGTCTCCTTTCCAGCATCTTAATGCTGGTTATCTAAAATCAGTTTCACTGAGTGGAACATATTGTGTGTAAATCTGTTCCCAGACTCCCAAAGCAGTTGCTTTGATCAGAACTCAGTTGTGGCAGTACTCTTCCCAGGAGCACAGTGTAAATGCTTTGCCTACTGCTAATTGGAGAACCTGTTGTGATTGACCTAAATATGAAGGCTTGTTTAACAAGGTACTCAATATTGCAAAATAATTGATTAGAAACAGACAGAGTGTCTGAATTGAGGATTTGGGGGGGGGGGGGGTGCACACAAATCTGCAAACAAATAATTGAAAGTGTTGAAGGGCTGTGGAAAGTGGGACCAGTTGGATAGGTCTTTGGAACAGATGCAGACACGATGGGATGTGGTTCTCCTGTACTGTAAAATTCTATGATTCTATAATATTCTGGCTTGGGGTACTATGTTGCAAATAACATTTGTATCAGAGGTACTGGAAATAACCATTTTGAATATGAGGGAATCTGGTTACCTCTTTTTGCTTATTGTCATTAACATCCTGGAGGCAACGGGAAACTTGGCTATATCAGATATTTAAATATCATGGCTATTGTTCTCATTTCTAACACTTAAAGACTATCCACCATCTGCAATGTGTGAATTGTTATGGAATACAGTCTGGATGAATGCAACTCCAACACACCACTCAAAGCATGACACCATCTAGAAGCAAAACTTTTTTGTTTGGCACCTCAATCATCCCCTTAAACTTTCAGTTCCTCCCATCACTACCACCACTCTACAGTGGGAGCGTGTCTACTGTCTGCAAAGTGTACTGCAGTAGACTGACCATAGCTCTTTCAAAATGCCTTCCAAATCTGTGATTTCTATTGCCTACGCCACAAGCATGTCACCATCCTAACTTGAGCAGTTTGTTGGTGTTTCTTTGTCATTGTGTCAAATCCTGAAGTTCTCTACCTAATAGCATTGTCAGGACCTATGTCACATGGACTGCAGTGGTGGCCTCTTTAACTTATGCCTACCTAATCAAAACACATGCATGTAGGATAATATTCTAAACATTGAATGTTAATGGTTATTTTGTGCTATGCCTGTAAGGTTCAAAATAAACACTCTGGTGTACCCCCTTGCGAAATACTTCCATCTGTGTAATTTGAGTTTGAATTGCTGTTGCTGATTTGCATCAAACTGATTGCGACATTGTTGTGGAATTGATCAGTTGTTCAGTGGTTTATGCCAATTGTTTGTGATGTGCTTCAAATTTATGTTCTATAAATTACCTAGGTGGAATGGTTGGGAGGGTGAAGTGGGGATCTTCTGTACATTGACATTCAAAAATTTGTTTGGTGTAGAACGCATCTTAGCAACCAAATTTACATATTGGTTTGGAAAATTGCCAAACTGGTAAAGAGAATTTAACCCAGAAAAGTGTACTTCCTGCATTTGATCAGATGCAACATTTTTAAGCACATGGAATAAAACTGAGGTTACTTGAGAAAGAGCAAAGTATCTTAGTCTTATAATTCATAATTCTTTAAAGGTTCATGACCAGTGCCCAGAAATTGTAGCCAAAGTAAATAAGATGTTGGGTTGTGTTAATAAGACTATTCAATATAAAACAGTGCTCCATTTTGTTCTGTGCAACCTTGATTCGACTGCATTTAGAATACTGCGTCTGGTTTTGGTGATCTCATGGTGGATGATGTACAGGCTATGCAAAAGCTTTCGGAAAGATGTCAGACCAGAATACTGGTTCTCTGTTCTAAAACCAGTTTTTAGTTTACAGAAATAAAGTCTACGTTCAAAGTTGCATAGGTTTTAAGCTTTTCTTTTAAGTAGATGAAATAAAAAGATTAGACATTTTTAATGAACCTTGTCGGATGTTTTGTGACTCACTTCTGGAGTAGGTGGGTCTTGAACGCAGACTCCGATGTCAAGATACGGCTACTGCACTATAAAATTCCCGAAAGGCTAGATTGTTCTTGTGGGGTTGACTAAAAGGCTAACAACTGGTCCAGATTGGCCTTAAAAGTGCAGATTAGATTGCTGTACCAGCTGTGAATAGTTCATGAAAGCCTCTCTCCCTCCATGTCTTGCCCTCTCCTTCCTGTGGAGTGGTGACCCTTAAGTCTTCAGGAGTTAAACCTATATTGATATGTATTTCAATGTAACTTTCCACTCACTAAGGGAGTGAGATGAATATTCTTGAATAAAACCTAAATTTTGATGTTTGCACGTGATTTAGAATTTGGATGTAGCATTTCTAATCTGTTCTTGGTTGCTTGGAAGTGTTTGTTTTGGATTATCAGGAAAGGCAGCTACACGTGCTTGCACTCTTTATGTAGTTCTGGTATTGATTATGCAGCTCATTATTAGGGAGTGGCTTTCCTGATTTTGTGTTTTAAAGATTCTTAGTCTTTTCTTTTGATTCAATCAACTTAACATGGAGTTTACATATTCTATTACTGAAGGCATACTTTCTGTGGGCATGAAATCTTCCAAATGTTTGCAGTTTAAAAATCCTTTGCACGTGATTGATTTTTAAAAATCAAAATTTACTAATGGTTCACCTTGCACTCATCAGGAATGCCGATTCAAGACTAAAACCAGCATTTATACTGTGTGAGAGGTGAGTGTGGTTTGATTGGCAAGTAATGTATGGCACACTCATGGGCATATTACAGATGTGAATGACATCCTAAATTGGTCTGTACTGAAGCTGTATATACGAATAGAACTCTTTTTTTTTTTTGCTTGGACAAGTAGACAATGTATGTGCACTGTGCCCTATTCAACTTGTAATGGATGATAGTCATTTGGTTCATTTCTCAGGGCCATGTCCTGACCTATCAGAGTCAATCTGCCTGCCTTAAACTTTAAACCCTTTCTGTTAACTGTTGATCAGGATTAATGGATGCATTTTCTAGAGCAAAATCTCTAACAGGGCCCATTTGCCAAGCAAACTGCATTCTCTTGTGATATAGAAGTGTTGTTTTCCCCTTCAATTGATGTTCTGAGTCAAGATGAAAAGCTTTTGCAAGAGTTCTGCCAAGTGACTATTTCTAATGTTTGGTTCTAACCTGTTGAGGAAAGGCTATTTTGACTGCTGTACAAGTAATCTGATTCTTATTTAAACTGACAGAAAAAGAAATTCCATTTTCTCCACTTGATGTGTGCACTTTCACAACTGCTGTCATGAAGTATTTTTGAGGTAACTAATTGAGTATGTGCATGTTACTCATAGGTTTGCTTAGTTCTCACCCATGCCCATTTTACAGCAGGAAGTCACTGATGAAGAATAGAAATTCTACTTTTTTTTGTATAGGAATGTTGGTGCCAATTGACTGACTGATAATCCTCTGGGATAAAGTTGGCTTTATATGATGTGAACTGAGAACATTCTAGTATACAAGTGAGCTCTATCGAGATTTTATTACCTGGGCCTATAGAAAACTCAATGTCTCCTTTTAAGCATGGTCTTTATATAAAATACAATGAAGTGCATTTTGCATGGACCATTTGTGAATTGTATAAATCCAGCCTTGAAGATGCTCATGTTTTTCATTGAGTCTCTACTGGCATCTTGATTGCTATACAAGTAATCTGAGTATTATCTAAACTGAGGGGGAAAAATACTCCATTTTCTCAATGTCTGCATTTTCACAGCTGCTCTCCGGTATCTTGAATTTTTTTCAATAAGAAACTCCACTGCACTTGCCATGTAAATATGGTGGATACAAGAGCAGGTCAGGCCAAGAATGCTGTGCCTGGTCACTCACCTCCTATCTCCCAAAGCTTGTCCACTGTCTACAATGCACAAGTCAGGAGTGTGATGGAATACTCCCCACTTTTCTGGATGGGTGCTGCCCCAATCAATAATCAAGAAGCTTACACCATCCAGGACAAAGCCCACTTATTTTGCACTGCATTCTTAAGCATATACTCTGTCCACTGATGACACTTAGTAGCAGTCATGTGTACTGTCCACAATGTGCACTGCAAAGATTCATCAGAGGTTCTTAGACAGCACCTTCCAAACCCACGACCACTTCCATCTGGAAGGACAAAGGCAGCAGATATATGGGAGCACCATCACCTGCAAATTAGAGATAGGAGGGGAATTTATATAGCTATTCCTTCAGTGTTGCTGAGTCAGCAGTCAGGAATTCCCTCCCTCCAGGGCATTGTGGGTCAACCCACAGCAGTTGGACTGCAGCAGTTCAGAGCAGCAGTTCACCATCACGTTGTCGAGGTCAATTAAGGATAAGCAATACATGCTGGCCAGCCAGTGACACTCACATCTCACCAATGAAAAAACCTGCACCGTTCTTTAGTGAGAGAAGACATTTTGTTGGGCTGAAATGTTCCATCAAAATGAGGCCAGTTGATCACTTTGTGTTGAAAGGGCAAGACAAGCTGGAACTCTGATTTGTACTTAAATGTGAAATCTTCTGTTCAGAAGAGAAACACTGCATCTGCCACATTGTGCATGTGATAATCCATCACACTGAGAAGAGCATGGGTGTACTCTCCTGTGTGTCTGAATAAACCTCTCAAAACAAAACACATTTTCTGCTCATTATTGCATTGCTTTTGTTTAGGGCTTGCTGAATGCAAGTTAACTGCTATGTTCCTTACATTTACTTTTACAGTGTAGGCACTGTTATAATTAATCAGTTATAAAACTGAGACATTCTGTTTGGTTCCCTTTGTTTGCAGTTTATTATCCTGCCATTGCAACATAACAAAATTCAAAGAAATTTGAAGTTTGCCTGCTCCAGTTACCTCAGTCACTACAATGTAGTATCGTTTGAATGCTTAGCTTTTTTTTCTCCTGATCATTCATATACACTTCATTGAACAGCAAATAACCCTAGCACTTGACCACCATAGCATGCTGAAATGCTATAATACGAGTATGTTTTGCTGTCTTTGGGTGAGACCATTTCAGTCCACAAGCTTTTTATCTTCCTGTTCCATGCTTTTCTCCACTTCAAAGTTAAAAATCATACAATACCAGGTTATAGTCCAACAGGTTTGTTTGGAAGTGCTGCTCCTTCATCAGGTAGCTAGTGCAGCAGGATCCTAGGACACAGAATTTATAGCAAAAGATCATACCGTCATACAAACTGATGCAATATATTGAATAAACCTAGATTGCTGCTCAGTCTTTTGTCTTTGAGAATGATTTGCAGGTTTCAATTCATTAACATGTAAATACCAGAACTATTTTCAAGTCACATTTGAGATAACATAAGATTTTATAAAAATAGGTGACATCTCCGTTCAAGCAATGCATTAAAGCTATGAAGTTAGAGTGTATATATTCCAATCTTGAGTCAGACTGATTTTATTTCCAAAATAAGAATTTATAAAATTGTATGCTTTTTGAGCAAAATAGAATGTATCTGCAAATGCAAATTTACCACAAACGTGTGTGTGTGTGTGTGTGTGTGTGTGAGAGAGAGTGAATATATGTGCATGCTTGATAATGTATGCGTAAATGTGATGGAGTAAATGCCGTGAGAGGGTATACGCATGGGTATGAGGGATGTGGGGGGAATGTGTGTGCACACCTGAAAGAACGCTTATAAGGGTCTACATGTATGAGTGTGTAGTGGGGTCGCGTGTAGTGTGACATGAACCCAAGGTCCCCCTCTCATATATACTTGTTCCGTCCCTCACATGCGTGCGCACACACATCTATGGGATGAATTTACATTTGCAGATACATTCTATTTTGCTCAGAAAATGCACAATCTGCAGGCAGTCAATCCATGTGACGTTTTATAAATTCCTACTTTGGAAATAGAACCAGTCTGACTCAAGATTGGAATTACAGACAGACTCTAACCTCACATCTTTTAATATATTGTCTGAGTGAAGATGTCACTTTAAAAATAAAATCTTAAAATTATCTTGAATGTGACTTGAAAGAAATTCTGGGATTTACATAGTAATGAATCAAAACCTGCAACCCATTCTAAAAGACAAAAGACAGCAACAATCTAAGTTTGTTCAATGTATGGCATTGGTTGTCTGACAATATGATATTTTGCTATAAATTTTGTGTCCTATGATCCTGCTCCACTAGCTACTTGATGAAGGAGCAGTGCTCAGAAGGCTTGTACTTCCAAATAAACTTTTTGGTCTATAATCTGGTGTGTTTTGGAGATGCTGGTGTTGGACTAGGGTGTACAAAATTAAAAATCTGTATAACCTGGTGTTGTGTGATTTTTAACTTTGTCGACTCCAGTCCAGTGCTGGACATCATTTCTGTACTTCAG
The DNA here is from genome assembly GCF_020745735.1 of Hemiscyllium ocellatum. Lineage (NCBI taxonomy): Eukaryota > Metazoa > Chordata > Chondrichthyes > Orectolobiformes > Hemiscylliidae > Hemiscyllium > Hemiscyllium ocellatum. The sequence goes on from NC_083406.1 coordinate 109,059,682, forward strand.
ATATGGTGTAGAAATTCTATTGTGAAAGCAGAGCTTCTTAGTAAATATTCTGCAATATTTCTTCCAAATCCAGTCCAAATCACGAATGAATGAATGATCTGTGCATACTTCTGGCTTCATCTGTCTTACAACCGGTGATAGAGTTTTGAGAAGATTTGTAGCTCAAGTTGAGGTTTTGGATGTGGGTTTGCTCACTGAGCTTGAAGGTTCATTTCCAGACATTTCGTCACCCTGGTAGGTAACATCTTCAGTGGGCCTCAGGCAAAGCACTGCTGAAAATTCCTGCTTTCTATTTGTATGTTTTGGGTTTATTGGGTTAGTGATATTATTTCCTGTGGTGAAGTCGCTTCCTGTTCCTTTTCTCAAGGAGTGGTAAATGGGGTCTAACTTGATGGGTTTGTTGTTAGAGTTCTGGTTGGAATGCCATGCTTCTCGTGCATGTCTTTGTTTGGCTTGTCCTAGGATGGATGTGTTGTCCCAGTCGAAGTAGTGTCCGTTCTCGCGCGTATGTAAGGATACGAGTGAGAGAGGGTCATGTCTTTTTGTGGCTAGTTGGTGTTCGTGTTTTCTGTCTGTTTGTCCAATGTAGTGTTTGTTACAGTCCTTGCATGGTATTTTGTACATGTCGTCAGTCTCATCCCCTGAGAAAAGGAACAGGAAGTGACTTTACTACAGGAAATAACATCACCAACCCAAACATACAAATAGAAAGCAGGAATTTTCAGCAGTGCTTTGCCTGAGGCCCATTGAAGATGTTACCTAGTAGGGTGACGAAATGTCTGGAAGCGAACCTTCAAGCTCAGTGAGCAAACCTACATCCAAAACTGGTGACATTTTAACAAGATTAAATCATCAACTTTGCTTTGAGCATCTAGATAGACCTCAGACCTCAGTGTCTCATTATATTAATAAAATCACATTTAATTACTTTTTAAAAGTCATCTTTTTTTCTCTCCCTACAATACCTGAAAGTCCATTTCATTGCATGTAGTAATGACTCTTTGCTACTTTGAGCCCATAACTTGTAGTCTTGAGTACCTAATCATTATGTATTTGCATTTACCTTTAGTCATATTCTTTAAACTATCCTTTGTACACATGAGCAAGGGCATCTGAGACACCATTTTTATTGTTGTAAACAGCAAATCTTGCTCCGTTCCATTCTGTTCTTAATTTAAAGATGTGCATACAAGATCAGCCGTGTTGCTTTTGTATTTCCTTCAGTGCCCGAATTTTGATTTGCATAGTCTATCTTCTGTTGTTGACGTGTGTGTATATAGTATTTGCTGCTGTGCATTGATTGAACGTGCTGAACCTCAAGTTGATGAAGATTTAAAGGCACCCCCACCCCTCCCCCCAGTTTCTGCCCTAACAAATTTATCGATTGTTTTATGGAGCAATTTTACACTTTTTTTTTCCCCTTCCAGTTGCATTGTTCTATCAATTACCATTGAATTTTGTCTGCATATGTTCTAGTCATAAATATTTGTCCCAATGCTGGAATTTGTAACACATCTTCAATTCTGCAAGTGTTACTTTGCATTATGTTCCTGAATTATACGTTAGAAACTGGAAAGGCCTCAAAATTTGAACTCCTGGGTGTGTCTCCCACCACTCCAACAGTACGAACAATTATTCTGGTAGCATTTAGTTTTTGTCTCATTGCCTTCATAATAGCTTTATGCCATTTTAAGGCTGGCAACTTCTTAAATTTTGTGAGCTGGCAGAAAGAAAAATTGAAATCACTAAGGAGAGCTGGTTTTGGGGAAGGGCAAAACTGACATATTAGCAAGTTTACTTTTTAGGGTTCTATGTAAACTGTATTCTGGTAGAAAAACAAAATATTAAGAACAGCTATTAATGATACAGATTGTTAACCAGAATCAAATTTGAAATGAAGCTGAAGAAAATGTTGTGAAAATTGTTCAAAAACGAGAGGCAATCATATTTTACACATGACCAAGATGTCTTCTCTTGATTTGGTGTTTATGTAAATTGGACAGTGTAGTTCAGTACTGCATGACTGTGCAATTCTTCAATTGTGAATATGAAATATGCAGTTTAATAATACAGTTAACTTTTTAGTTCTATGGAACATATATCACTGTTGTCATTGAATGTACTGTGATGCATAATATGGAGATGGTATGGGAATTTTGTTTTGATGTGAACCTACTTTAATATAGCATTATTGCCTTTCATTATGTGACCTGCTCAAAAATATATGAAGCTTCAGAGGAGTTGAACATAGAATTTTGACAGGAACAACAATGTGGTACGCTTGATTGTTCAGTTGTATCCAATAAAGAATGTATAGTAAACCAAATTCACTAAAATGGGGGAGAAATTGTCATTGTTCTAGCAAAATAAACAAAGGCCATCATGTAAAGTAGAATGGTGTAACTACTCTTCAGCTCCGGCATTGCTGTTAAGTAGTTTTACCTACCACAGATTTAGTTTTTAGTGTAGGGCATGCTGGATTCAGATCAGGCACAGAAAGTAAAATGGATGGAGAGGCCCCGGGAAGAGGTGTATAATTTTGCCGTTTTACTTAACCATTGAAATCTTTGCAACCAACTTAGACTCCAAGTTTAGAGTTGTGCTGAACAGAAAGATTTTATTTAATAAAATCGTTCAAAGTTTGTGAGAAGATTTGTAGCTCAGGTGCTCGTTGTTGTGGTTCTGTTTGCCAAGCTGGGAGTTTTTGTTGCAAACGTTTTGTCCCCTTTTTTCTAGGTGACATCCTCAGTGCTTGGGAGCCTCCTGTGAAGCGCTTCTGTGCTGATTCCTCCGAACAGAACCACAACAATAAAATCGTGTATGAATTACCCTTCTTGCTTTTTAAAACAGTTTCACGGATTTCTGAGCATCACTTAAGTGTTATTTTTCTTAAAACTTCAATGCGTGCAACATCCTTTTACAGACTGATATTTTCCCAGATTGTCACTTTGACCTCTAAATGATAGTATTTTTATTTAGAGGTGAAAAATACCAAAAAAGATTTGCTGGGTAAGTAAACACTAGCAGTAGTAAAGTGTTATTAAGTTGATTTTTATTTTAAATAAACCTATTCAGAGTTTATAGACCTTGAAGCATAGAGAGACCATTCAGTCTGTCATTTCTGGACTGACTCTTTGCAAAAGCTTTCCAACTAGTGGTATGTTTTGCCTTTTTCCTTGCCTTGTTGGAGCTGCTCCTCTGGCTGTACATCTTCTTCAGATTATACCGAGTCACTTCTTCATGAGAACAGTTTTGGTCCCCTTTATTTAGGAAATTATAATTTTTGGTGGCAGTTCAGCGAAGATTCAGTAGGATGATGCCTATGGAGAAAGTGCCTTATGAGCAAAGGCTGAACTGGTTGGGACTTGACTCAGTCTCATTTAGAAAAATGAGAAATTACCTCATTGAAACATTATCGGATTCTTCAGGGGCTTGACAGGATAAATGCTGAGGAAATGTTCCCCCTTCATGGGGGAGACTGGGACCAGAGGGCATAGTCTCGGAATAAAGATTGAGATCAGGAGGAATTTCTTCTGAGCGTTTAGAGTCTTTCAAATGCTTTGTCACAGAGAGCTGTGGGGACACGATGCTTGTGTGTGTATGTATAAGGTTGATCAGTTGGGAAATCAAGGGTTAGAGTGGAAAAGGCAGGAAAGTAGATATGAGGAGTGAAGGATCAGCTAATGATTCTATAAAATGGTTGGGCAAGCTTGAAGAGCTGAATGGCCTACACCTCATATTCCTTGGTTTTTTTTACCATGTTTCTTGTGCCATTGCCCTTAAATGGACAAATTGTTTCGTCTTGTAATCTATGCTGGATTTTCGTGTAGTCTATTTTAGAGTGAATCAAAGTTTTACGTGTTTTTAAAATGTAAATAATCCCTATGACTTATCTTGTTTTGAGTTTATACCATGCAATGTCAAGGTTCAAATGTAATCGGGCAGTTTAACCTATAGCTGTCTTAGCCGTGGGTAAATCAGTAGTGGGAATGTTGGCCTTTCCTCTTTCCAACTTTGCGTAGCATTCCTCACCTCTTTCACTATAAAATGTGGGGTGTTCATTTTGTTGTTATTTGTTCGAGGGATGTGGGGGTCACTGATGAGGCAGTATTTATTTTCCATCCTTAATTGCCCAGAGGACAGTTAAGAGTCAGCCACGTTGCTATGGGTCTGGCGTCACGTGTAGGCCAGACCAGGTAAGGATGGCTGTTTTCTTCCCTAAAGGGCATTAGTGAATCAGCTGAGTTTTTCTGACAATTGGTAATGATACATGTCATCCTAATTCTGTTTTTTTTTTGATGAGTGTTTAGTGATGTGGCACATTTACATTAAAAACACAATGGATAAATTTGTACAGTTTGGAGGAAGTCTTGCCTTTGGTTAGATAAGCCTTATTTATTGCCAATTGCTAAGACATGTTGCCTTTTGTCTAAGCTTTTCATCTTGTACTCATCAGGACAATTCACAAGTAACCTTTTTAAGAGGAAAGCTAATGTTTGCACTGCAAGAGGTGAGGGCACATATGGCATAGTAGTGGTGATCCTATCTCTGAGCCGGGAGGCCCAGGTTCAAATCCCACCTGGTCTAGGTATTTATAATAACATTTCTGAACAGGGTGATTTTCGATAATATTTATACAGCATGAGATGAGAGTTCTGAGTGGTTGACAAATGAACTCTGTAAATGTGTTTCTACAGATCGCACTTACGAATTCTAATTGGCAGTTAACAGCCAGGTAAGGTTAAACTTTTTAAATCCAGAAAAATCGAGTCTGATTTTAGAGTCATAGAGATGTACAGCATGGAAACAGACCCCTCGGTCCAACCCATCCATGCCAACCAGATATCCCAACCCAATCTAGTCCCACCTGCCAGCACCTGGCCTCTTCCTATTCCTATACTCATCCAAATGCCTTTTAAATGTTGCAATTGTACCAGCCTCCAACACCTCCTCTGGCAGCTCATTGCATACACGTACCACCCTCTGCGTTAAAAACTTGCCCCTTAGGTCTCTTTTTTTATCTTTCCCCTCTCGCCCTAAACCTATGCCCTATAGTTCTGGACTCCCCGACCCCAGGGAAAAGACTTTGTCTATTTATCGTATCCATGCCCCTCATAATTTTGTAAACCTCTATAAGGTCACTCCTCAGCCTCCGCTCCAGGGAAAACAGCCCCAGCCTGTTCAGCCTCTCCCTGTAGCTCAGATCCTCCAAACCTGGCAACATCCTTGTAAATCTTTTCTGAACCCTTTTAAGTTTCACAACATCTTTCCAATAGGAAGGAGACCAGAATTGCACACAATATACCAAAAGTGGCCTAACCAATATCCTGTACAGCAGCATGACATCCCAACTCCTTTACTCAATACTCTGACCAGTAAAGGAAAGCTTACCAAATGACTTTTTCACTATCCTATCTACCTGCGACTCCACTTTCAAGGAGCTATGAACCTGCACTCCAAGGCCTCTTTGTTCAGCAACACTCCCTAGGACCTTACCATTAAGTGTATAAGTCCTGCTAAGATTTGCTTTCCCAAAATGCAGCACCTCGCATTTATCTGAATTAAACTCCATCTGCCACTTCTCAGCCCATTGGCCCATCTGATCAAGATCCTGTTGTAATGTGAGGTAAACCTCTTCACTGTCCACTACACCTCCAATTTTGGTGTCATCTGCAAACTTACCAATTATACCTCTTGTGCTCGCACCCAAATCATTTATGTAAATGACAAAAAGTAGAGGGCACAGCACCGATCCTTGTGGCACTCCATTGGTCACAGGCCTCCAGTCTGAACAACGACCCTCCCACCACCACCCCTTCTCTTCTACCTTTTGAGCCAGTTCTGTATCCAAATGGCTAGTTCTCCCTTTATTTCATGAGATCTAACCTTGCTTATCAGTCTCTGATGGAGATTTTGGCTCTGAAAAACGAACCAGTAAATGGCTGTTACGTTTTATTTGCCTGCAAAGAACAGGATCCTGTATATTTAATATTGTAATTTTCTCTGCACACATGTACTGCACTGTAAGCCAGAATGTCAATTCTAAATTTTATTGTTAGCATAATTCTTCGCACACCCAGGATTATTCAAGAAATGTTACTCAATTGCAGAATTGAAGTTACTGTTGAATACTTGCAAGTTTCACAAGTGCAGGTTAACAGGGTACAGCCAGTAGCTTGGTTTTGTGACAGCCAAAGGGCTAGCTGTTTGACTTGTCTCAGAGACTTGCATATTGAATCACCTATATACCTGGTGTCACTCCTCTTGGCACTGAGATTCATGTCACACATATTCATTTGTGTGATAGGTAGAGTGTCTGTCTTTTTGTGCTTTATGCAGTGGCAATACAAATGCTAGCTTTTCCTGTTGCTCAAACCTTTAACATATTTTTTGATTAGATCACCTACAGTGTGGAAACAAGCCCTTTGGCCCAATGAGTCCACACTGACCCTCCGAAGAGAAACCCACCCTCCCCCCTATATTTACCCCTGACTAATCCACCTGATGCTATGGGCAATTTAGCATGGCCAATTCACCTAATCTGCGCATCTTTGGACTGCGGGAAGAAACCGGAGCTCTTGGATGAAACCTACGCAGACATGGGGAGAACGTGCAAACTCCATACACACAGTTGTCCGAAGTGGGAATTGAATCCGGGTCCCTGGCGCTGAGGCAGCAGTGCTAACCACTGAGCAACTGTGCCGCCCCTTTTGTCCTTATTCTGAGGAAAACTTTGCAGGACCAAATGTGAGTGTCTAAAGAGCCTTCACAGGTTATCATGATATATAGTGAGCAATAATCTGATCAGGGTAGCTGTTGTTCCACAGGATGACACTGTGCCCTATTTCATCATCACATTTGTTTATACCTCAACAAAGTAGATGACAGCCATTTATTGGTTCATGTCTCTGGACAATACCTTAATGAGTCTGGGTCAAACTGCCTGGTTTAAAAATTCAGCAAAGTTGGCTTTTAATTGCCAATCAGCATCAATGGCTGCATCCTTCATGGTAACACTACACTTGCTAACCAACCAATACACTCCAGTCATGCACTATAAATATTAGTTTTCCCCTTGAGTTGGTATTGAAGATTTTTTTGATGTGTGGAAAAAAAGTTTCAACAAAACTGTTTTATTTTCCAGCAATAGTGAAATTGTATACTAACAAATGGCTTTGTCTACATATTGTTTTGTTAAGACGCAAGAGATATGCACGATTTAGCTTGGACTTTCTTGAACATGTGGTGGCATAATCCAATTACATACCAATCTCCAATAACAATTTTAAAATCTGGACATCTACAGTTGATTAGAAATCAGAAGATTGGGTGTTCAAAGTTTGGGTGAAGATTTGTAGCTCGGGTGCTCGTTGTTGTAGTTCTGTTCGCCGAGCTGGGAGTTTTTGTTGCAAACGTTTCGTCCCCTTTCTAGGTGACATCCTCAGTGCTTGGGAGCCTCCTGTGAAGCGCTTCTGTCATGTTTCCTTCGGCATTTATAGTGGCTTGTCTCTATCGCTTCCAGTTGTCAGTTGCTCTCCGCTGCAGTGGCCGGTAAATTGGGTGTTCGGTGTTCTCTGTACCATCACGTCTAGGAATAGGAGCTGCTGTCCTTTTCTTCTTCTCTCGTGAATCGGATTCCTGTGAGTGTGGCGGTGTGTGTTCTCTATTTCTGTGTTTTTAATGATTACAAAGGTGTCGTCCACATATCTGACCCAGAGTTTGGGTTGTATTTGCGGTAAGACTGTTCTAACCTTTGCATTATTGCTTCTGCTATGAGTCCAGAGATCGGTAAGCCCATGGTGTTCCGTTGATTTGTTCGTATATCTGGTTGTTGAATGTGAAGTGTGTTGTGAGGCACAGGTCCAGTAGTTTAAGTATGCCGTCTTTGTTAATAAATTCAACGTCCTGTTGTCTGTGTTGTATAGGGGTTCCCAGATAAACCAAGACTATGGTCCTCTTATTAATCCTCTTACCATCCTAGTCATGACAGGTAGTAGAGTTGTTTCAGTATCATAGTATCCAGTAGCCTTCAATAAATCTAGGAATATAAGAAAAACCTCCCATTGGTAGAAGACTTTGGAGACTATACACTGTTTCCATCTAACTTGCATTTGAATTTGCACAGTTTTCATAGGGTTAATGGGCAAACGTTTGTCATAGTTTATACTATCTAATCTCTTAATTCTAAAAGCAGCAACCTTCAACCTTCTCTGATGAGAAAATGCCTCCATAATGGCTTATTTAGGAACTCATCCTGCCACCCCCTCAATCGTTTTAGTTGCCAACTCAGCATTTTTATACTGTGCCTACCTGAATTGCATCCAGTATTCCAAGTGCAACCACACTAATGATTTATCAAATGGCGTTGTCTCAGTACATCAGCTAAATTTTTATCTTTTGTATGTATCCCGATTATCTGGTTTTTACTTTACTTAATATGATTGAGCATTGTTCCAATACCTTCAATTTATTGTCGATCATCAATCCTGACCTTTTTTTAATGTCATGAACATTATCGTCCTTGTATTTAATATTTCCTTCTTGTCATCTAACTCAATATGAAGCGCTTTGTTATTTCCTTTGAAATTATATGTCTGATCTGTATGCTCATTTCCCACATATATTGAAATGTTCCTGCAAATTTAGCCTTTACAGCTTTGGGATTTACCACCTTCATTAATTTTATCACACACACACACACACACACACACACACACACACACTGTAAAAGAGGTCTTAAATGCAGCCTATGTGAGTCCTCCTATCTGCGGTTGATATACCAATCCCCTCAACTCTTGATCATATTACATTTGTGTGATATTTCCATTCATTCCCACATCCTTTGTTTCAATATCAACCTTTTTTCGAGAGCAACTATGTCAGTCATTACTTTAAGTCCAATTACTCCACACATACTGCTTTCCCCTATTGAGATCTTTTTGTTGTACCCTAAAGGAACCTGGAAGTTGGACTAGCAAGAAACAAAAACTGAATTTTGTTGGAAAAGCTTAGCAGATCTGGCAGCATCTTTTGGAGAGAAATTGGGTTTAACGTTTCTGGTCTAGTAACCCTTCAGAACTCCTCTGAGATCACCATAAAGGTCTCTTCTTCTCAACCTCTCCCCTTGCCTTTTGATGAAGTGACCCTGTGGTTAAACCACTACAGCTCATGCCTGTCTCTAATGAGAGACAGCCCTACAATCTGGTTAGACTATGACAATTTCCTCTGTTATGTTTATCAAACTCCGTCTAACTTTGAATAACTTTCACTGCTTTTTACTTTTTAAGAGTAAATCTGCTACCTGCCAGTCCTCAAACCTCTTCAATATGTGGTGACTCCTGGCAGTTTTAATTAATCTAGAGAGTTAAAGCACAACGAATGAGGTGTAATAAATGTGTTGTCTTTGAAACAAAAACCGTATGTGCTAGAGAAACTCCATTAGGTCTGGTAGCATCTCTCTGGAGAGAATTAATGTTTCAAAAGTCTTACACAAGCTCCTCAATAGCCAAGTTCAACTGGACTTGAAACATTAGTTTTTTTTTGCGTCTCCAGAGATGCTGCCAGACTTGCTAAGCTTCTCCAGAATTCTTTATTTCAGATTTCCAGCATATACAGTTCTATTTTATGCAGTTTCTGAATCCAGATTGTTGCTGCTTTTAATGGTACCTTCCATGTAGCCTTTTATTAAACTAAGGTATACATAATGCCCAGCACTTCAAATATTTTGTGTTGGTGAGCGTTTGAAACCTTCTATTAGGCCTCTAACAAGGCAGTTGTGTAAGGCATTACATGTCACTAGACTTGTAATCTGAGGTCAAATGGAGAAGATAGTCTATCTTTTCACATTTTTCACAGGAATGTAGGAGGTGGAGAGGCAACCTGACAGAAGTTTATAATATAATGAGCGGTCTAGATCATTGTCTTTTCTCTATGATGGGGGATTACAAGACTGCGGGCAAATTTTTCTAATGAGAGAAGAGAGACTTTAGAGACATGAAGGGCAAAGGTTTTACGCTAGGGTAGCTTGCGTGTGGAATGAATTTCCTGAGGAAGTGGTGGATGTCGGTACAATTACAACATTCCAAAGAGATTTGGATAAGTACATGAATAAGAAAGATTTGGAGGAATATGAGCAAGGAGGTAGGGCTAGTTTAGTTTGGGATTATGTTCAGCATAGACTGGTTGAACCGAACGGTCTGTTTCTATGCTGCATGACTTTATGTAATTATAATCCCACCATGGCAGGTGGTGAAATTAGAATTCCATGAACAAAACTGTAGTAAAAACTAAAACTAATGACAACCATATAACCACTGTCTATGGAAAGGGGATGAAACGTTTGCAACAAAAATTCCCAGCCTGGTGAACAGCACCACAACAACCACTGTCTATTTGCTGGAAAAATTTCATCTGGCATGCAAAATCCTTGCTTTTAGCAAAGGGCATCTTCCTTACTGGCTTGGTTTTGGCCTACATGTGGTTGACATTTGGGCTGTTAGGGATGGGAAATAAATATTGGGCTAGTGAGTGAGGCCATGCTTCTGAACGAATTTGGGGAAATAAAAAGGCAGTTGCATAATCCTGTGAAAACTGGGATTATGTGACCAATTTGGGCTTTTTCATCTTTATTATGAAGAAGTTAACTGTCGTTTTTCATAAATTATCCAAGACTTTTTTTAGATCAGTAAATATTCTTGTTTCCAAATTCACTGCAATATATTCCCGTTACGTCCTGGGGGAAAAAAAACCTCCCCTTACCACCATCCTCCTGTGAAATCAAATATTAGAGCTTCGTAAGAATTTAACGTATAATTCTTTAATATTTTGTCTGAATGAAGCTTTGTTAGAAAGTTTGCAGCAAACTATTTAATAACTACTATCTTTAGTATAGTTTTTGCATATTGACTGTCTGATTAAGGCAGTCTTGGAAATTCGCTAAATGAAATTTATACCCAAGTGAGGCAGGTATTGCACAAATATGGCTTTTTGTGAGCTTGCGTAAGATCATGTGCAACAGAAAGCGCAATCCTGTTGAGCTGTATATTACAATTCCTGATTTGCAAATGTGGGTCGAGCTATCTTGTTTTAGTCACTTCAAGTATAATGTCGGAGTTGAGCCTTACCCTTGATTCTGTTCTAACGCAAGGTGCCCACATGTGAATTTTCTAGCAAGGGTGACCAGATAATGATTAGGAACCCTGGTTGCTGGCTTTTCCTTCTTGCCTATTCCAGCCCAGAGGTTTTGAGAGAAATTTTAAACCCAACCATTTCTCTAGCTGAGCTCCAAGTAAGTACAGACATGTTGAACCAGAGATATTGTGATTTAATACTGGGTGGTAATTTTTTTCCTGTAGTCCATCAAATGAGCTAAGGCATTGTTCCAGAACTGTACGATGTAAAATACTTTGGCAATGTTGACTGAGTTGTAACAATCTGTGAAGTACATTGTAAATCTTGAAACCTTTAAGGGTTGTAAAATGATAACTGCATTCAATTAGTGCAATTTTTGTTTTCTTTGTAGAGCTAACTTGCATCGTTGATGTAGTCAGCAGTTGATTGAATTGGTTTGTGCAAATACTTTGAATTTATGGTAAGTCAAATTTACACATTTGAAGATCTCATCTGTGAGATTAATACCGATTTGATGGACATATTTGGAAAGTTGAACCTCTTCCTCCTTTTTAAGGGCATGACAGGATGAAACGCAACAGACATTTAAGCAGCAGTGACAGTTCAGACAATGAGAGTAAGTAAGACAATTTATTCTACTATCCAAATATATCCTCGTGTTCATGTAATGTTTTTGCCGTAGACTGCATAGGTGTTAAATCTATGTTTTGCTATGCTGAAAAACTGCCTAGGGAGAATTAAGTGAATCTTCATTTCAACATCTGCCTTCAGAGCATTACTTAATTAGGGAAGAACTGCAGAAAGTTGCAAGACAGAGACTTGGAGCACTTGTGCACAAACACAGAAAGCTAGGTACAACAGGTAATCAGGAAGGCTCATTCAATGTTAGCTCTTATTTCAAATCTGTTGATAAGAGTGGGGTAATTTTAATGTCACTGTATAAGGTGCTGGTTCCACATCTGGAGTACTCTGAGCAATTTTTGTGCCCTTATTTGAGGATTGATATTTCATTTTGGAGGCAATTCAAAGAAGGTCCACTGGGATCATCCCTGGTATGGAGGGATTGTTTTATGAGTACGTGTTAAGCAGGTTGACATTCTACTCGCTGGAGTTTAGAAGATTGAGAGGTGGTCTCATTGAAACATATAGGATTCTTAAGGACCTTCTGAGGAAGGGTCACTGGACCGGAAACATGATTTCTCTTCACAGATATTGCCAGACTTGCTGAGCTTTTCAGCAGTTTCTGTTTTATGATTTTGTAAGCTTGACTGAGTAAATGCTGAGGGGATACTTCACTTCAAGGAAGACCCTAAGGCTAGAGGGCATAGTCTCAGAATTAAGGAACATCAATTTAAGACTGTGCTAAGGAGGAATTTCTTCTGAGGATTGAGGGAGTGTCTTTGGAACTCCTTGCCTCAGAGCTGTGGGGAGCAGAGTGCTCGTCTATATTTAAGGTTTGAGATAGATTCCTGACCAGTAGGGGAATCCAGGGTTGCAGAGAAAGGACAAGCAAGTAGAAGAGGAATGTCTGATCAGCCATAATCCTATTGAATGGCCTAGCAGGTTTGAGAGGGGTCAAATGACCCACTGTTGTTCTTATTTCTTGTGGTCTTAAATTTGGCATTAATTGACATCCATTCAAGCAAGCAATTCTGTAAAGGTAGTTGAGTTGGCTGGATCACCTGCTAGTTACACATTTGACGGGGAGAAAAACATCCTATCAGCATTTTTTCTGCAGATAATGTATGTTAGTGTTTCTCCTATGCTGAATATTCAGATTATTTTATACATGGATTCTTTGGAAGTTTTTATGCAGGTGTAATTAGTTGCATGAAACTGGTATAATATTGTTATTGTAATGTATTTCAATTCACCATTGGATTGTCTGGTCGCTGAAGTTGTCATCTTGCTTTAATATCTTTTTGTGCCTTCCTGCATAGGCCCTTCAACTTCGTTGTCCTCTCATTCAAAGTATAGGAGTGACCGGCATGCCTTGTCACGTGGGAAGAAGAAGCCTGCTGAGGTTAGTACAATGCAGACAAAAAGACATCAATTCTAATTTAGGCTTTAAAAGATCTGGATTTTCCCTGCATGGAAAGAAGAATTTTTTTTTAATTCCATGTGCTTGCAGAAAAGCTTTTAGGCTTTCTGTTCAGGAGAAAACAAAATGCAGGAAATGCAAATGCTATTCTTGTATTCCTAGGACATTAGCTTTTCTTGATCTTAATTTTACCAGAATTGCCCATTATTCTGTCACTGAAGTCTTCGACAGTATCGTAAAATGCCAAAAAACAGAGATTAGATTGCTGTGTTGTTTTCATTGTGAAAGAAAATTCGAAGTTGTTTATCTTTGTTTAGCTCAAATATGAAGTCAAATATAAACATCTGATTCTAGTGGTTCCCATTTGGACTAGAGCTGGTCAGTGGGTTTGCAAGAATGTTGCTATGACATATTGAGTTGAATTGTGACCTTTTTTCATGAACTTGATTCGAATTCCATTTGTGTATGAGTGCTTGAAAATGATAAAAGGATTTTTAAGAGTAGATGCAATAATAACCTATTCCTTGGTAGAAGTCAAAGTAAGGGAACATTATACTTAAAATTAAAACCAAGAAATTCAGCAGTGAAGGGTGCATAGGAAATTGGAGAATTATTTGGGAAAGAAAAGACCTATTGGACTCTACTTTGACCTTACTATTTTCTCCAGTTATCCACAGACTGTCTCTCCAGCACATTGATTTTATTTTAGATTTCCAGCAACTGCAGTATTTTGCTTTTGTGTGAGAGAGATTTTGCTAGCTATGAGGAAACAACGTTGTAGCACAAATAATATTTCAGTTGTAGATTAGTGTTCTAATTCCATGGCAGAGCAGGCCAAAGGGTTTCACTGGCCTTCGCCCTTTTCTAACGGCATCACTTTTTGTTTAAGGGGGTTTGGCACAATTATGCCTAAATCATAGTTATCCAATTTTTTTTGGTTAAGGAATGAAGTTAGGACAAACCAAAGCTTTTAGTAAATTAAGTTTTCCATCAAGTTTATTAATCTGAATCTGATGTAGCAAAGTTCATCTTTAAACAGCTGGAAAAAAATGAATACTGCTGAGAAGGGACACTTCATCACAGTATCTTGTCTTGCACTCATTGGAACATTGCTCAAGAATACAAATTTAAGGAGTAAATTGACATTTTATAGGGATGAGAGGAGAGTGCAGTTTGTTTGGCAAGTCCATTTGGACAGAGGTGTTGCCATGGAGAACGTGCCTCTGTACAGTCTTTGTGTTTTCTTTCAGTCTGGAAACAACAGGGCGCTGTATATTAATATGTAGCTTTCAGAATATGCAGATGCGCCACACTGAGCCTGACTGCCGATGTTAAATTGTTTGGCTGCATAATTCTTCACATGCAGTAAAGTTTGAGCATTTGAAGTAGAGACATTAAGCTTTAAAATATATTGGCAGAGAGTTTCTAATTATTCTTGTTTTTTGGGGGAAAATGTGCACATTTATCTTTCCTTTCATTCTTGTGGTGTTCCTGGCTGAGATCACAAATGATCTATTCTAATAAACTTCTGCTTATCCTACCATACTTTATCACTGGAATGTGTCCCCCAGATAGTTGTTGTGCATTCTCTGTCTATGTGCAAATCTATGAATTTGAACCTGATTGTTACCATGGTATAGTAAATTACTACTGTACACTTTTTGTGACAACGTATTTTAATATTTGTTTTAAATATGTTATTGCTTTTGCTAGGTATTTAGGAAGGACCTCATCAGTGCCATGAAGATTCCAGACTCCCACCATGTGAACCAGGATGAATATTATCTCTTGGCTGATCAATGGAAGCAGGAGTGGGAGAAAGGCGTTCAGGTTCCAGCCAGTCCAGAGACCATTCCAAATCCATCTGTTAGGTATCAGCTGCTTATTTTGCCCAAAAAGGATATGATTCTCTTTCTATTCAATTATAACATGTATCTGGCAACTAACCAGTCAAAACTATAAACTGAGTAGGCATTTTACATTATTGTCTTCCCTTTAGTTTCTAGCTAACACCTGTTCACTCATTGAAAGCTGCTAGCACAGTAATAAGGTACAGATCGCCTATCGATCAGGAAAGGTATGTGGCAGAGGAATATCTGAAGTGCAAAAGAAAAGTACTTTTGTATTGTTAACCAGAGCACTGAAGTTTGGAACTATAGCAATAGTTGGTACTTGTTCAAAGAGTTACTTTCGTGGTGGAAGGAAGTACTGGATGGTGTGCCAGTATTCTGCCAATTGTTTTTAAATTTAAAGTTAATAGTTCTAATGCAGTTATTGATGATTCATAATTGAAAGCAAGATAGTATGAATAGAGAAGTTGAAGGTTTAAGGAATTACTGAATGTCCTGAAGTTGATGCTTGTGTCTTTCTTTTGTCTTCTAATTTTGCTTGATGCTACTTCCTGTTACCAGATTTGTGTATTCAACTTGAGCTCACTTTCTGCTTCTCATCATTCTCCCAATTTATTTTAAACCAATCCCAACAGTGTCAGCAAGTCTCTCTGCAAAACCCAGTCCTGCTACGGTGCAATCTGTCTGTCTTGTACAGGTCCCACATACCCAGAATAAGTCTCAATACTTCAAATGTGATCCCCCTCCCTCCTACAGCAGCTCTCCAGACATGTGTTCAGTTGCTCATTCCCCCTGTACTCACCAGCACGTAGGGCAATGATTAATCCTGAGATTCCAAATCTCAGGTCTTGCTTTTTAACCTCGTTTCCTGTGTCCCAAATATCTGCTTTCAGGACCTCATGTCTCTTTCTGTCTGTTATTGGTATCGATGTCGAACCTAACCTTTGGCTATTCACACTCCTTCAGAAGAATGCCTCCCTAGCACTAGGGTCTAGGATATTACAGAACAGCAGCAGGGCAATATACAATCCAAAGTAGCATCTATACTACCAGTATCAACAATTGAAAGCCAGATGGTGAGTCAGACCTTCTCAGGTACTCCTGTGCTACCAGCCTTTTTTACTTAGGCTGACAAAAATCATGCAATTTTCTGACTGTATGCTCCCAAACTCTAGTGGAGCACTAATCATTATTCATGTAGTCTTCTGCCTTGTGGATGTGAGTTTTGAAACTTGGAATTAAAGTTTCTGCGTGAGTGATACTTCTCACAGGTATGTTTGTCTAGGGCACAAAGTTTATTTACAATATCTCATGTGCCACAGGGTGGACATATCACTTAGCCCTGCCAAGCCTTAACTTTGCAAACTATTTATTCTGAATCAAAACTTGCCATTTACTCACCAATTGGCTTCTTCCCCTTTTACCAAAGTGAGAACCAAATAGTGAAAGCAATGAAAATGTTGAGGGGGGAGGGGAGAGAAAAATAATACTACCTTTTCCTCTTGCATTGCATGTTCGTGCACAATCCATACTAAGGAAGATAAAACAATATGCAGTCTGCAGTACTTTGGTGTAAGCTTTTAACCCAAGGCCAAAGTTGGTCACCTTGTATTGTGGATATAGTCGATAGTAACAAATATTATTATTTTGAAGTCTTTCAGTTCCCTTTTATGCTTTTTGTCTGGAGCTGTTTCCATAGAAGCTGGAGAGTCTGCCTCCTTGAGAGTGAGGGAACAAGTTTCCTTTCAGTAATCTTCCAAAAACTCGCAGAACTGCTGTTGACATTCTTGTTCTTGTGTGTGCTTTCAAGAGCTTCCTTTTCTTTTTCTTTTTCCTTCTCTGTAGCCATGAATGTCATAATTTCTAGTACTTTGCACTTGTTAATATCCTCCTGAGACTGTCACAGTCAGTGTCTGGATTGTATGTCTCTTCACAAACCCTTTCAATGCATTTGTAATTATCTTAGTTTGACTGACAGTGTTCCAATATAAAGGTTTAAATATATTTCTATACTGTTTAGAATACCTAGTGTAATGTATTGTCTGAAGAGGAAAAAATAAAATTCTTATTTGGAATACAGCACTCTGTTTTTCCACTTCTACATAAATTCCATCATTCCATCTCTGTCACCATAAGTATCCCTTTTGTAATTAATGGTGGCTAATACTGCTTTGCTGATAGCAAAGAAAACGCTGATTCAAAAATTTGTTTTCATAAAAAGGTATATTTGCAAACTCACTATATGTAAGCTTGTGTATATATAGTTAATTTAAAACTATTTGTTTGTGCCACATTTAGTATTGGAATGGTTACTTCTCACTGTATGAACTGAAATGCCATAAACATTCTGGATGGATAAATCCATTCAAAGGTTGAATCCCTGGCCTATGCTTAATTAGGAGCTGGCACCTGAATTTTAATTGAGTGCAATAATTAACCTTTTTAAATGGGAAAATTGCCCCTATTCTTGATTAGAGGAATTCCGTTTGGCTTTTGCTCTTTTTGATTTATTTAAAAATAGCTTTCTGTGAAGTTTTTAAGCATTTAATTCTTTCTTTTGTTTGGCTGTTTTAGGGTCATTGTGGAAAAGGTGAAGGAGACTTTGTTCACTAAACCACGGAAGTATATTCGCTGTTCTAACACTGAACCTTCAGACCCTGGGTATGTTAACATCCTGGAACTGGCAGACACTGTGTGCCGTTACGACTTGGATGATGTGGACATTTATTGGTTACATGCGGCAAATGAAGAACTGAGGGAAATGGGTATGTATTTGTTAACCACATTGGGATGTAGTTAATTTTTTCATTAACACTCTTTATCTGAAATTTCATTTTAAACTGGGCAGAACCAGTGCTGCTGCTTATTGGGCAACACGGTCACTCAGTGGTTAATGCTGCTGCCTCAAAGCACCTGGGACCTGGGTTCAATTCCTCCCTTGGATGACTCTGTGTGAAATTTGCATGTTCTCCCCATGTCTGCATGGGTTTCCACTGGGTACTCTGGTTTCCTCTCTCACATTATAAAGATGTGCAAGTTAGGTGGATTGGCCATGCTAAATTGTCCATAGTGTCCAGGTATATGCAGGCTAGGTGGGTTAGCCATGGTAAATGTGGGGATAAGGTAGGGGGCTGGGTCTGGGTGGGATACTCTTTGGAGAGTTGGTGCAAAGTTGATAGGTCAAATCACCTGTTTCAGCAATATGGGAATTCTGTGAATAGTTTCTGGCAAGTCAACAGTAAACTAAAGTGTTTGACAATTCACCCTATTTATTTGTTCCAAGTTATTGGGTATTGTAGTTTTTTTTATGAAAAAGAGAAGATAGCTTGTGTCTTATTTTCTAAAGTTTGTATTTACCATTTAATATCATAAAAGCATGGTAGAATACTCAGTCTGGAGTACAGATTACTTAAATGGTGCTGTTTATGGTTTTTTGAACATATAATGACTTTCAACCTTTTTTTCCTCACTTGTGCTATTTGGATTGGAAAATTAGGTCATGACATTAAGTGGAGGAATTTTTTGGGGGAATCAGGTTATTTTGTTTTCCTTGAATGAATTGTGATCTTTTAATATGGCTCTGTGAACTAAAAAAAAGTTGGAACTGCAATTTCTCCCGCAAACGTTGCTAGTATTGTTTTGTTCATTTGCTTTCGAGGAACAATTTTACTGATCTGTAGATCACTATAAACTGTAATATCAAATGAATAACTATTTTTGAAATATAAAAGCGTTGCTCACTAATTTCATAAACTACTTGTGCTGAAATTAAACTTGCCCATAGCATTAGTAGGTGATTTGTCTCTGTCTCAGCTTCATTACTTCTAGACTTGACTATTCCAACATTTTGGCTGAAAATGTGTTGCTGGTTAAAGCACAGCAGGTTAGGCAGCATCCAAGGAACAGGAAATTCAACGTTTCAGGCCAGAGCCCTGCATCAGGAAGGGCTGATGATTGTTATAATTCAATGTTATAATTGAATAGAAAGACTATTCCAACATTTTCCCCTGCTTGATTTCCCACAACCCATCCTTTGAGGTAATCTAGTGCTCCGCTGTCTAAGTCTTAACTTTGTACCCAGTCCTGTTCCTATGACTTGTGTTTACTGACCTACTTTGGCTTTCTGTCAAGCAAATTGATTTAACAATTTTCTTCCTTATTTCAAAATGCTTTGAAGAATTTGTCCTCTTTTTCTCCAGCCCCACAACCCTCCAAAGTAGTTGTGCTGCTTTAATTCTGACTTCTTCGAAACCACAGCTGCCTAGACTCTAAGCTTTGGGATACCCTCTAGCTCCTCCCTCGCTTTATTTTCCCCTCTTTTTTTTTTGTTTAAAAGGATGCTCACTATGACCCATCTCTTCAACTGAGTTTTTGTTCATCTGCCCTAATGTTACCTTCTGTGGCTCAGTGTAATCGTGTTTATAGTCCTGTTGTTAAGCGCTTTCAGACATTTTGTGATATTAAAGATAAGATTTCTTTCAACTGTAGTTTTGATTCCCTGTTTGATTTAAAAAAAATAATGAAACACCTGTGGGGCATTATCATTTTAAAACACAATTTGGTAGTTGAACAGAACTTTAGTTAACAAAACTGAAACTTGCTAAATTAAAATATCTAGGCTAATAATATATTCCAGACCCTGCAGTGTCCCCTGATCTCTAAAGATCTTTACTCTGCTGGTGAGTACCACATGCGCTCTCTAGGGACAGCAGATATAACTGCGAAAGAAGGGCAGACAGTAAGGAACAACAAGTCTCTCTGCTGCCTGCACCTGTTAATGGCTACCATGGCCAAGCCTAGAACAGACCCATGAGAAGACCCTCCAACTTGACCGCCCTCTTTCTGCACCAGGTACCATCAGATCAGAAGCCTGCAGCTGAAGTGCAGTCAGAATTTATGAAGCAGCCCCTTTTAAAACACTAAATAAAAGGCAGCAAATGGAAACATTCTATATGAAAAATCATTTCATCCGGGCCACACAAATGCACTGTGTGAGTTTACTCAATCGGTGATTGTATGGGTTTGCTGCTTGCAGCACCATCCACTCCAGATCCCCAGTGGAAAAGGGGTGGGCCCTTTGTATAGGACCCTCCATTCGGGATCTCTGCTGTCAGAGGACAAAATGTCAAACCAAGGCATACCCAAGCAGCAGGCAAAAATGAGGAAGTGGTGAATGTGCAGGAATAGCTCGTATGGAAAACTCATTCATGCCATTCTAAATTGCACAGGGTTTCCCTGATGTGGCTCAGATCAGGGTGCCATGTCCCAGGGGAGGATCCACTCTGTAGGGCTCATGTCAAATTCAAGACGGACACAGGACAGTTCCTCCAAAAATGTACCGTGTGCCTAAGCCGCTTGATTTCACATGAGGTGTAGGGGCTGAGTACCTGGACGGCTCAGGTTGTGAATCGGACATTGACTGTCCCCATGGCAGCTGCAATGGCATCATCTAATGCATCCCTTACTCTGGTCAGCACAGCATCCCACGTCCTCTCCTCTGTCAACCAGCAGAAACCACAATGGCAAAGGAACCAGTTCCTGACTAGTGGCTGCCTGACGACAGCTGCCACTCTACAACAAGCAATTCCCCAAGAAGATCCAAAGGCATGTCCGCTGTGTGAATAGGAGCTGTATGTTATTGAGGCTGCATACCTGACAGAAGAAATGTCATCAGGGCGCACCACCTTCGATGAGGCCTAATGTAAAGATATTGCTGCAGGGTCTGAAGGCAGAAAATTACTTCCTAGATGTGGAGGCACAGTCACCTCTGCTCCTCAGCACAGACCTACTGTAGCCTTTTGTCCTCACTGGCTAAGTTTATTGTGAATGCCACCAGCAGGTGGAGTAAGGAGTGCATTCGTGTAAACAGTTGTAATGCAACATCACTGACCACTAACTGAACAGTACTCTTCCAAAATGTTTTGTTTATCTGTCAAGCATGAGTGTGTAATTTTGCTGCAACTAATTTTTTTCAGTAGTGTGGTTTGCAGCAAATCTAAAATAATAAAACTAATTTGATTGTTTACCAACTCCATTTTTGCTTCTAAAACTGATAATCATCAAATCAAGGTGAAGTAGCCTGTGCATGCACCAGCACTGATGTCACTGCACATGGAATACATTGACATTAACCACACACTCTCAGACTAATTCTGAAGCCTGTCATGTTTAGCTGATGTCACCAGCCTCATCTGCAATATGCTGTGGCCATTTTGGCATTTGGAATAAAATTTCAGTTTTTATCTATGCATGCTGTCTGAGATTGTAGGACTTCAGAAAATTTAAACTTTACTAGGAGTAATATCTTAGTAGTTTCCTGTTGCTTGATGAATGGCACACAAAAATTCATTTAAATAACATTAAAATCAATACTTTCCTTTTAAAATTGCTTTAATTTAGGATGTGGTTTGATCCACGAATGCACAATGGAGAAAACTATAGAAGCACTGGAGCGTCACTGCTATGAAAACATGAACCATGCCATTGAGACTGAGGAAGGGCTGGGAATTGAGTATGATGAAGATGTTATCTGTGATGTGTGTCGTTCCCCTGATAGTGAAGAGGGCAATGAGATGGTCTTCTGTGATCGGTGTAATATCTGTGTCCATCAAGTAAGTTAAAATGTTAATTATACAAACAATATACTAAATCAAAAGTTACGAGATTCTCCATTTCATGTTTTGGTTATCTTTTATTGCGGAATTACAAAGTTGCAATCATCTGCAGTGTTTGGGACTTTGCAGTATATACATTATCGTGAAACACATCTAAGTTTTCTCATTTACATAGGTTCTATTATGTCTGTGCATTTCTGATTTCTGTTTGATCACTGGTAGCTAAGTGGCATTGGTTAAGTGGTATGTTGGAGTTAATGAGATTGCATTCTAGAATGAGCAACGGTGATCTCTATTCCATATGAAAATGGGTAATGAATAGGGAAGCTGATCCATTTAAGTAAGCTAAATTAAATATAATTGTTTTAAGGTTTTGTAGTTAGAATTCAAGGAATGGATTTATAAATTTTTTTTGATTTTAATTTAGTTATTGGGTAGTGAGCGTTGCTGACAAGACCAGCTCATAAGTATTCATCGCTAGTTACCCTCACAGTCTTAAATGGTATATTTTCAAAACAGCATTTCGAAGAGCAGTTTAAGAAGTAATAATATTTAATGGGGGACTGGAGTTGTGGATATGCAGAGTAGTTGAAGATAGTTGTTTCATCTTTCCTAAAGTCTGATTTCTTTGTGACCTTCCATCCAAGTCTTTCATTCACACACTCCAAACTCTCAAACCACCAAAGTTCCAGGCATTGTTATTGATCTCTGGATTACAAACTTAGTAGAATAGCTGCATTATTAACCCATATTTTTCAAATCTCAAATAATAATCATAAGGAGTCGGTCTTTAATTGCCAAAGTTTTAAAGTCAAATAGACTTCTGACCTTGAATTCCCCACTGACTAGTGGGATACTACAGGCTTCGCAAGTTCTTCTTTCTATTTTGTTTAAATTTATGAATTAAAAGTTTATCTCAATATTGCAATCTCTGAACTTGTAGAATGGTAAGGTCCTAGGGAGTGCTGCTGAACAAAGAGACCTTGCAGTGCAGGTTCATAGCTCCTTGAAAGTGGAGTCGCAGGTAGATAGGATAGTGAAAAAGTCATTTGGTATGCTTTCCTTTATTGGTCAGAGTATAGAGTACAGGAGTTGGGAGGTCATGTTGTGTCTGTACAGGACATCGGTTAGGCCACTGTTGGAATATTGCGTGCAATTCTGGTCTCCCTCCTATTGGAAAGATGTTGTGAAACTTGAAAGGGTTCAGAAAAGATTTACAAGGATGTTGCCAGGGTTGGAGGATCTGAGCTATAGGGAGAGGCTGTACAGGCTGGGGCTGTTTTCCCTGGAGCGTCGGAGGCTGAGGGGTGACCTTCTAGAGGTTTACAAAATTATAAGGGGCATGGATAAGATAAATAGGTGAAATCTTTTCCCTTGAATTGGGGAGTCCAGAACTAGAGGGCATAGGTTTAGGATGAGAGGGGAAAGATATAAAAGAGACCTAAGGGGGCAACTTTTTCACGCAGAGGGTGGTACGTGTATGGAATGAGCTGCCAGAGGAAATGGTGGAGGCTGGTGCAATTGCAACATTTTGAGGCATTTGGATGGGTATATGGATAGAAAGGGTTTGGAGGGATATGGGCTGGGTGCTGGCAGGTGGGACTAGATTGGTTTGGGATCTCTGGTCGGCATGGACGTGTTGAACCGAAGGGTCTGTTTCCATGTTGTACATCTCTGTCTCTATGTCTATGATCTGTATTTTCCCTAAGCTTACAGCAGTTTCTGCTGTTGAGTTCAGTAACATAGAGGGCTGAAGGGCCTATACTGTGCTGTAATGTTAAAATTGGTCACCTTTTTACAGTTCCTTTGCCAATACATTTCAAAAGCTAGTTTTGTGAAATGAATAGTAGCAGAAGTAATAGAATTGCCAACATACACTTTCAATAGTTTTGAGTTCAGTCATAGTAACATCCAAGTCTGATCCTGTAAAGCCCTGTGTGACAACTTCTTTAAAAGCGTTTACTGAAATTTTAATGCTTAGCCTTTTTTTTCTCTCTAACTGTATAGACTTGGTGGCAAATGTTTCAAATGGGGGTATAGTTCAGTACTTTTGCTGGATGATGAATCAATGAAAACTGGATGCACAAAAAAGGTTTGGCGGTGGACAGATTGTGAAGTTATGTCGGGCTGGTGGAAATAGGGAAGTCCCAGGTCATTAGTAGGCTTTGAAGATGAGGATAAAAATTGTTTAAAATTGATGCTAACTGATATTATGTGCAGGTTAGGATTATTTAATGATCTTTTATTTGGGGTTCATCTGTTTGGTATGTTTGGCCTTGATGAAGGGCTCTTGCCCGAAACACCAATTTTCCTCTTCCTCAGATACTGGCTGACCTGCTGTGCTTTTTCAGCACCCCACTCTCAACTCTGATCTCCAGCATCTGCAGTCCTCACTTACTCCTGTTTGGTATGTTTGTTCATCTTGGCCTCTTGAGAGGAAACCATTTATAGATGTTTTTATTCATTCATGGGAGACTCACTGGCAAGATTAATCATAATTGCTGTTGAGAAGGTGTTGTTTTTAATTTGTTTATGACATGAGCATGTTGCTGGATAAGCCAGCGTATATTGCACATACACCATTGCCCTGGAGAAGGTAGTGATGAGAGAACACCTTGAACCATTGCAGTGTTTGAATGTAGGGACACCTACAGAGCAATTAAGAAGCAGATTCCAAGATTTTAATCCAGTGACAGTAAAGAAATTAGGGCATATGTCTCACCCATGATGCTGTATGTCTTAAAGGGGAACTTTAGTGGTGGTTTCATTACTATGGTGTGTTTTATAGTAGCTGAAAATGTGTTGCTGGTTAAAGCACAGCAGGTCAGGCAGCATCTAAAGAACATGAAATTCGATATTTCGGGCCAGAGCCCTTCATCACTCATTCCTGATGAAGGGCTCTGGCCCGAAACGTCGAATTTCCTGTTCCTTGGATGCTGCCTGACCTGCTGTGCTTTAACCAGCAACACATTTTCAGCTATGATCTCCAGCATCTGCAGACTTCACTTTTTACTCTTGTGTTTTATAGTACACAACTCAAACAGATCCTTCAATCCAGTGTGTCCACACTGACCAGATATCTAAACTGATCCTGTCCCATTTGGCCCCTATTCTTCTCAACCCTTCCCGTTTATATACCCATCCGGATGCTTTTTTAAAATGTTGCAATTGTACGAGCCTCAACCACTTGCTCAGGCAGCTTGTTCCATACACACACCACCCTCTCCATGAAAAATTTGCCTTTCAAGCTCTTTTAAATCTTTCCCCTCTCATCTTAAACCTAGTTTTGGACTTCCCTACCCGAGGAAAAAGACTGTGACTTTTCACCCTATTCATGTCCCTCTCGGTTTTATATACCTCTATAAACTCACCCCCTCTGCTTTCAATGCTTGATTGGTGAAAAAAAGCTTCTCTCCCTATTGCTGGAATCCTCCAATTCTGGCCACATCTTTGTACATTTTTTCTGATCTTTTTCAAGTTCAGCAACATCTATGCTATAGTAGGGAGACTAGAATTGAGTGCAGTATTCTAAAAGTGGCCTCATTACTTGGTTCGTATCTCACCCATCTGTGGTTCCATACAGCTGACCTTGCTGGCCTTTATTCTCTTGCGAGTTACTCTTCGGTCGTTAATGTACTTGTAGAATCTCTTTGGATTCTCCTGAACCACACTTGCCAAAAATATCTCATGTCCCTTTTTTTTTGCCCTCCATGATTTCCCTCTTAAGTATACTTCTACTTCCTTTTGTACTTCTCAGGGATTCCGTCAATCCCAGTTGTCTATATCTGACACATCTCCTTCTTTTTCTTGACCAGAGCCCTAATTCCTTTAGTTATCCTACATTTGCTGCACCTACAGGCCTTGCCCTTCACATTAACAGGAACATACTGTCTCTGAACTCTTGTTATCTCCTTTTTTTTTTGTAGACCTCTCACTTCCCAATCATCCCTTCACCTGCAAATAACCTCTCTCAATCAACTTGTGAAAGTTCTTGCCTAAAACTGTCAAAATTGGCCTTACTCCAGTTTAAACTTCAGTTTCTAGATCAGGTCTATCCTTTTCCATAACTATATATTTTTTAATTGTTTTGAATATTTTATGCCTTTTGACATCAGGTATTGATGTGGATCTATCTTGAGTCACAAATATGAACATTACTACATGCTTGTTCGTTGAATTTTGTTGATCTATATGTTCTTCCAAATTTCTTTTGCGTTCAGGCATGTTATGGGATATTGAAAGTGCCTGAAGGTAGCTGGCTGTGTCGCACTTGTGTACTTGGAATTTATCCTCAGTGTCTTCTGTGTCCAAAGCAAGGTGGAGCAATGAAAGCTACACGTGCTGGGACCAACTGGGCACACGTAAGCTGTGCTTTGTGGATACCTGAGGTAAAAAGTGCACTTATGGATTTGTTTTTTCAGAAATCTATCCTTCATTCCTTTTTTTCTTTGGCTTATGTACTTGCACAGTGAAAACAATGCAGCAGCTCAATCTTGGGTTTTTGGCATTTTACGATACAGCAGAATGTTTGGCAAGCTATAGGAGACTTCAGGACTAATATTGACTAATTGAATCTGATCTCAACCCAACTAACGTTGAATTTTTAGAAATGTAAACATGACTTTATTTTCACATTAAAATCTATATTTGATTGAAGAAGGATTTTAAATAATGCATTTTGGCCTTTTAGCCTTACCTGAATTCAAATGTCTGTTGCAGTTCTTGCAGGGTGTTTTGTATATTGTGTTCGTTCTGCTGGCTTTGCATACGGGGTCTCTTTTAAATTCGTCAGTAGTTGTTTCAGTGTAGTAGTAGGTTTGTGGGCTGCTATGTTGCCTAAGGGCCAGAGTACTCTGGTGGTCATCTCCTGAAATTTCTTTGTATGGTAGGGTGACTAGCGTTTCTGGGCATGTTATGCAGGAATCAGTGGACTGCACTTATGTCAGGATGGTTGTGTCAGGACACTATTCAAACAAGCCATAACATGCTGCAGCATCCCAGAACTACGAGCGTCTAAGGATAAACACCTATACAATCTATTCAGGAACAATGGTTACCCAGTGAGTGCAGTCCGCTGATTTCCTGTACAACGGACCTAAACAGGAAGACACAACACACCCAGAGATCCTAGTCACCCTACCGTACGTCAAAGTCATTTCAGAGATGACCAGCAGATTACTCCAGTCTTTAGGCATCATGGTGGCCCACAAGCCTAACACACTAAATAACAACTGATGAATTTAAAGGACCCCCTACCAACAGCCAGCAGGCTGAACGTAAAATACAAAATACCCTGCAAGATCTGCAACAAACATTGCATTGGATAAACTAGCAGGAAAGTAGCCACCAAAAGACATGACCAACTATCACTGGTACCCATACACAGGGACCAGGGACACTAGTTTGACTGGGACAAGCTAATCAAAGACAGGTGCAGGAATCCCTAGAGACCTGGCATTCAAACCAGAACTCTATTAACAAACATACATGTTTGGATTCCATTAACCAACCTCTCAGAAACTGAAGCGGAAATGATATCACCCAGCACAACAAACCCAGCACAAGACACAAACAGAGAAAACAGGGTAGAACATCAAAGCTTCACCAGATGTTACCCTGTATGGTGACGAAACGTCTGCAAACAAACCCACCAGTTCAGTGAGCAAACCGATAATCTGATCCACAACCTGAGCTACAAATCTTATCCAAGATCTCAAAGATTTGGTTGTCTTTTGAGGGTTGAGATTAATTAATTGAGTTCAATTCACACATTATAGTAATTCTGCTGTGGAAACAAAAACATTACAAGCATTGTTCAGTTTTGACAAAATATCTTGGAATTTTGGCAACAAGTGTCCTCTGAATAAAATTAAATAGTAGAATTATCTTTCCACAGCAAAATTATTTTCATCGAAGTTTAGGTTTTAAAACATTTTTATGGCTATTGACCCCAAATTTTATTTTTGAGAATTCCCACTCAAAATAGTGGTTGTTAGAAAAGTGTAATTATTGAGGACCCTGTTGACAATTGATCTGAATGCATACCACTTTCTGAAAAAGATCAAATAGCTTCTTTCAAAATGCAGCAAACCTACTAGAGCTAGCCATAAATTGAGTCTAATCAGAATTAAATTTTTGACTTTTTTTTTTGCACCTTTTGGGGAAATGCTCTAACTGTGTATTTATATGTAATCACAGGTCAGCATTGCCTGCCCTGAAAGAATGGAACCAATTACAAAAGTGTCTCACATTCCACCAAGCCGATGGTCATTAGTCTGCAGCCTTTGCAAATTAAAGACTGGTGCCTGCATTCAGGTATGCCTTTCCTGTGAAATTTAGGTTAAAGGCTTGATAAATAGTTATGTTGCATTCTTTCTTTCTAAATGGAAAGAGGCTAATGGTCCTCTATATTTTTCGTATGTACGTATTCTACACACTGTGCTGTTGATCCTGACCGCTTGGATAAAGTATCTTTTGCTGAATTTCCAGAAATTAACTAAGGATTTGTATCAGGGAACTGATCATATGTTATTGCCAGAATGTAGTCCAGTATGTTCTCAGTTAAATAGTGACTTCAGGTAAGTGATTTATTTATAAAGGCAAGTGGCACAGAAATTGCTTACGAGCAGGACCCTGGATTCCACATGGTTCGCTGCTATTTGCAGTTGGAATTAATTCCCTGTTTAGAAATCATTAAATTGTTTTCATTGTAACCCTCTATTATACTCTTTTTTTTGTTTAAAAACAAGCTCTGTAATATCAGTGATAGGTATTGATTTAGCACCACAAATTGAAAGCTATTTTTCTTTCACTGGCAAGTCCAGCGTTTGTTGCTTGTCCCTAGTTGCACTTGTTAGGCCATTCACAGGTAGTTGAGTGTCGATCACATTGCTGTGGATCTGAAGTAACTGTAAGCTAGACCAGGTAGAAACAGACTTCCTTTCCTAAAAGGCAATAATGAGCCAAATGGTTTTTAAGCCATCATTTACTAATACAATGAAGCTAGGTTTCAATTCTAGATTTTATTAATCAAGTTTAAGTTCTCCCAGCTGCAATGATCAGATTTGAGTTCACATCCCAGATTATTTGGTCTGGGCCTCCAGATTATAAAATCAGTGACACTGCCACTGTACCACAAGCTTCCTGTACTGTGTATTCAGTGGACAAACTTTTTTTTGCACCCAAGATTTCTGGCAGTTAAATTAATGAACACTTTTGCCATTTCTACTGTTGACAGTTGTCATGGTCATTTAGCTTTGTATTCCTGAGTTTAAATTCCACCAACTGTTCTGGTGAGATTTGAACCTATACTACACTTTTCATCACCACCACAATGTTAGTCTGTGCCCTTTTTAGAGTTTCTAGGTTTGTGACATTACCACTTCATCGTCTCCCTATAAAAGCGGTGTTCTGCAGCAAAATTACATATAAACTGGTCGGGATCTTTTGGTATAGGGAGGGGAAAGCAACACATTTTACTTTCACCGTGGCTATCCTGTTCCATTCATGAAGCTGTTGCAGTAGTACAAGTGATTCTACTAGTTTCATGTGGTCTAAATTTTCCCCATTATTGCAATGGGATTTGCAGATGTGGGTGATTAAATCCAACATACTGACACGTGGCTCTAACCTTTTTAAATGAGTCTTTGAATCTTTCTTTGTTAGCAGATTCCTTTCAGATTTAGAACAATGCCTGTATTTCTTTTCATAATTCAGGAATTTTCTAATTATGCGATTGATTTGTAATCTTAAAGCGCCTTTTCAAGGATAAAAATGTTTAGAGTTAAAATGTACAATTGAGAAAATGTAAAAACTGTTGTGGATGAATGCTTTTAGATACTGGAGTCTGTATATGTATTGTGAACTCTGACAACTGGCTGAATAACAGTCTCCTGTGCTGTAACCACTCTGATTCAAACTGTTTAACACTAGCTTTTGGAGTTTGTAATTTTAATTAATTTTTTGTACTCTCTCTCTTATTAATCCTCAGTGTTCAGTAAAGAGCTGCATCACAGCCTTTCATGTAACTTGTGCATTTGAGCATAGTCTGGAGATGAAGACTATCTTGGATGATGGTGATGAGGTAAAGTTCAAGTCTTACTGTCTCAAGCACAGCAAAAATAGACAGAACCAAGAAGGTGACTCTGAACAAAATGCAAAAATACATGAGCAGAAACAGAAACAGACTGAAACAGAGAAGAAAGGTTTGCGTGCACAGAAGCTTCAGGAGCTAGAAGAAGAATTTTACACTTTGGTAAAGGTTGCTGATGTGGCTAGTGAACTGCATCTCTCTGAGCAGGTGGTAGAATATATTTTTGAGTACTGGAAGCTAAAGAGAAAAAGTAATTTCAGTAAACCGCTGTTGCCTCCAAAGGAAGGTGAAGAAAATTGTTTGAGTCAACACAAGGAGGATCAGATCCATTCCAGAATGAAGATGTTCATGCATCTACGCCAAGACTTAGAAAGGGTTTGTGTTTTTTTTTTGTTTCCTATCTCTATTATAATAAAGCAGTAAGGTGTGGGTTACGAATAACTTGGAAAGAATGCTAAAATTTAAATGCTGCTCATTCTTTTCAGGTGAGGAACCTTTGCTACATGGTGAGCAGAAGAGAGAAATTGAAGTTGTCACAGAGTAAAGTGCAAGAGCAACTTTTCAACTTGCATATTCAATTGATGAATCAGCAAATTGCTGCTGGTAAGTTGTGTACACATATTTTCTGTGCATTTAGTTTCTATTCTGCTGACCCTTGTAATATTAAAGTGTTACTGAATTGAATGGGTTTACTTTCCATTCACCGAGTGAAGGCACCACTGGCTAGGCCAGCCTTTATGGCCCATCCCTAACTGCCCACAGGATATCCACAATACTGTGAATCAGGAATCGCATGTAAGCAGGACTAGATAAGGATGACAGTTTCCTTCCCTCCAAGGATATTAGTGAACCAAATGGCTTTTTTTCTATCAATCAATACTGGACTTCCATCATTAGACTGTTAATTTCAGAATTTTACTTGAATCCAAATTCCACCCTCTGCCAAAACTGATTTAGAACATAGAAAAATACAGCGCAGTGCAGGCCCTTCGGCCCTTGATGTTGCGCCGATCCAAGTCCAGTTAACCTACACTAGCCCACTTTCCTCCATATGCCTATCCAATGCCCGTTTAAATGCCCATAAAGAGGGAGAGTCCACCACTGTTACTGGCAGGGCATTCCATGAACTCACGACTCGCTGAGTAAAGAATCTACCCCTAACGTCAGTCCTAAACCTACCACCCCTTAATTTAAAGCTATGCCCCCTCGTAATATCTGACTCCATACGTGGAAAAAGGTTCTCATGGTCAACCCTATCTAAACCCCTAATCATCTTGTACGCCTCTATCAAGTCACCCCAAAACCTTCTTTTATCCAATGAAAACAGCCCCAAGTGCCTCAGCCTTTCCTCATACGATCTTCCTACCATACCAGGCAACATCCTGGTAAACCTCCTCTGCACCTGTTCAGTGCCTCCACATCCTTCCTATAGTATGGCGACCAAACTGCACACAATACTCCAGATGCGGCCGCACCAGAGTCTTATACAACTGCAACATGACCTCAGGACTCCGCTACTCAATCCCTCTACCAATAAAAGCCAGTATGCCATATGCCTTCTTCACTGCACTATTTACCTGGGTGGCAACTTTCAGAGATCTGTGTACATGGACACCAAGATCCCTCTGCTCATCCACACTACCAAGTATCCGACCATGAGCCCAGTACTCCATTTTCTTGTTACTCTTACCAAAGTGAATCACTTCACACTTAGTTACATTGAATTCCATTTGCCACCTTTCTGCCCAGCTCTGCAGCTTATCTATATCCCGCTGTAACCTGCCACATCCTTCCTCACAGTCAACAACTCCACCGACTTTCGTATCAACCGCAAACTTGCTCACCCAACCTTCTAGCCCCTCCTCCAGGTCATTTATAAAAATGACAAACAGCAATGGTCCCAAAACAGATCCTTGCTGAACACCGCTGGTAACTGCACTCCAAGGTGAACCTTTACCATCAACTACTACCCTCTGTCTTCTTCCAGCCAGCCAATTCCTAATCCAAACCTCCGACTCACCCTCAATGCCATACCTCCGTATTTTTTGCAGTAGCCTACCATGGGGAACCTTATCAAACGCCTTACTAAAATCAATATACACCACATCTACCGCTTTACCCTCGTCCACCTCCTTAGTCACCTTCTCAAAGAATTCAATAAGGTTTGTGAGGCACGACCTGCCCTTCACAAAACCATGCTGACCATCCTTGATCACATTATTCTTATCCAGATGTTCATAAATCTTATCCCTTACAATTCTCTCTAAGACTTTGCCCACAACAGAGGTAAGACTCACTGGCCTATAGTTACAATGGTTATCCCTACTCCCCTTCTTGAATAAGGGAACCACATTTGCTATCCTCCAGTCTTCTGGCACTATTCCTGTAGACAACGAGGACATAAAAATCAAGGCCAATGGCTCTGCAATCTCCTCCCTTGCTTCCCAGAGAATCCTAGGATAAATGCCATCAGGCCCAGGGGACTTATCTACATTCACCCTTTCCAGAATTTCCAACACCTCTTCCCTACATATCGCAAAGCCATCCATTCTAATTAATTGTGACTCAATATTCACTTCGGCACAATGTCCTGTTCCTGAGTGAATACTGACGAAAAGTATTCATTCAGTGTCTCCCCAATTTCTTTAGCCTCCACACGCAACTTCCCACTACTATCCTTAACTGGACCTATTCCTACCCTAGTCATTCTTTTATCCCTGACATACCTATAGAAAGCCTTTGGGTTTTCCCTAATCCTACCAACCAAGGACTTTTCATGTCCCCTCCTTGCTGCTCTTAGATCTCTCTTTAGATCCTTCCTGGCTACCTTATAACTCACAATCACCCCAATTGAACCTTCATGCCTCATCTTTACATAGGCCGCTCTCTTCCCTTTAACAAGGGATTCCAATTCCTTATTAAACCACGGCTCCCTCACACCACCCTTTCCTCCCTGCCTGACAGGTACATACTTATCAAGGACACTCAGTAGTTGCTCCTTGAACAAGCTCCACATATCGATTGCACCCTTCCCTTGAAGCCTACTTTTCCAAGCCATGCATCCTAAGTCATGCCTCACCGCATCATAATTTCCCTGCCCCCAGCTATAACTCTTGCCCTGCAGTGCACACTTATCCCTCTCCATCACTAGAGTAAAAGTCACCGAATTGTGGTCACTGTCCCCAATATGCTCACCTACCTCCAATTCTAACACCTGGCCTGGTTCGTTACCCAGAACCAAATCCCAGTATGGCCTCACCTCTTGTTGGCCTGTCTACATATTGTGTCAGGAAACCCTCCTGCACACATTGGACAAACACCGACCCATCTAACATACTTGAGCTACAGCTTTCCCAGTCAATATCTGGAAAGTTAAAGTCCCCCATAACAACCACCCTATTACTTTCACTCTTCTCCTGAATCATCCTTGCAATCCTTTCTTCTACGTCTCTAGGACTATTAGGTGGCCTGTAGAAAACTCCTAACAGGGTGACCTCACCTTTCCTATTTCTAACCTCAGCCCAAACTACCTCAGATGGCGAGTCTTCATCCATCGTCCTTTCCACTGCTGTAATACTATCTTTGACAAGCAATGCCACACCTCCCCCTCTTTTACCCCCACCTCTGACCCTACTAAAACATTTAAACCCTGGAACCTGCAACAACCAATCTTGTCCCTGTTCTACCCATGTCTCTGTAATAGCCACAACATCAAACTCCCAAGTACCAACCCACGCTGCAAGTTCACCTACCTTATTTCGTATACTTCTTGCATTGAAGTATACACACTTCAAGCCACCTTCCTGTTTACAGGCACCCTCCTTCGAGATTGATGCCATGTTCGGGCCTCCCTACACTCCAGGTCCTGCACCCTAAAGCTACAGTCTAGGTTCCCATGCCCCTGCAGAATTAGCTTAAACCTCCCCCCAAGGATACTGGTGCCCTCAGGTTCAGGTGTAGACCATCCTGTTTATAGAGGTCCCACCTTCCCTAGAAAGAACCCCAGTTATCCAGAAACTGGAATCCCTCCCTCCTGCACCATCCCTGTAGCCACGCATTTAACTGTCTCTCTCTATTCCTCGACTCTCTATCCTCGACAACAACTCTGTTTGTTCTAACTGAGCTTCCAACCTAGCTCCCTGAAAGCCTGCCTAACATCCTCATCCCTCTTCCTACCTCTGTCGTTGGTGCCAGTGTGGACCACGACTTCGGGCTGCTCCCCCTCTCCCTTAAGGACCCGGAAAACACGATCAGAGACATCACGTACCCTTGCACCTGGGAGGCAACATACCAAACGTGAGTCTCTCTCGCCCCCACAAAACCGCTTATCTGTGCCCCGAACTATCGAGTCTCCAATAACTATTGTTCTGCTCTTCTCCATCCTTCCCTTCTGAGCAGCGGGGATAGGCTCCGTGCCAGAGGCCTGAACCCCATTGCTTACCCCTGGTAAGTCTCCTCTTCCCCCCCCCCCCACCCCCCCACAAGTATCCAAAACGGTGTACTTGTTCTTGAGGGGAACGGCCGCAGGGGGTCTCTGCACTGGCTGCTTCCTCCCAGTCCCCCTCACTGTGACCCATCTGTCTGCAATCTTTGGAGTTACTACTTCCCTAAAGCTCCGATCTATGACCCCCTCTGCCTCCCAAATGATCCGAAGTTCATCCAACTCCAGCTCCAGTTCCTTAACACAGTCTGGAAGGAGCTGGAGATGGGTGCACTTCCTGCAAGTGTAATCAGCAGGACCATGGCATCCCTCGCCTCAAACATATTGCAAGAAGAACATTGCACTGCCTTCACTGCCATCCCTCTAAAAGTAACCTTTTTAAAAAAAAACTAGGTCTAAACACTAGAATAAGCAAAATGCAGCACTTACCTCCTTACCACAACGGGTCTTATTATTAGGTGAGAGGAGGAGGGCGGGTGGGAGGCTCTACTTCTGTAGTGCCTTGGGTTCCTCTCCTGCGCGCCTTTATAGGAAAACAACTTACCCAGGTAAGCTTGCGCTACACCAGCTTCCGGGTCTGCTCCGCACTTTTTTTAAAAAAAAATTCAAAATTTAAACCGTTAAACAAACGTCACCGGGCCTTCAAGCAGCCCTTACCTGCTCTGCTGAGAGAGTGAGAACCTGGGTCCCCAAATCGTTACCAAGGTTTCTGGATTAATGGTCTTGCAATCGTATGATTGGGCTGTTGCCTCCCGTTAACCTACACTTATGGGCTGGGGATTCCTTAAACCTTGTTATTTTGAATGTTATAACAGTATCAGAAAAAAGGCAGATGCTTTTCAAAAAGGAGGAGTCAGATCAATAGCTCTTGAGAAGGATTGAAGCATATTGAGATAGAAGTAACACTGCTTGATGAGGAAGAAAGTTCCTTAAGCTAGGGACTGTACTTATTCTCTCATTTATACTGATTTGAGAATATATGACTTATCATTTCATTGTCGACGGGTTAAAATCTTGATGCTTCCTGTTCAGCAGCATCTAGCAACAGGCAGCTGCTGTTCGAGAAATGCTGCCCACTATTTTTTTAGTGAAAAGTAGAAATGGATGATGTCAGCCTTGTGATGAAAGTAGAAGTTCATGATATTAATACTAAGACCCTGGGTAGAGTAGATCATTATTGTGACAGACCAAGTAATGTTTTCTCTCTCAAGAATTTTGCCTTTTGTAGTCATAGATTGACACCGAACAGAAGCAGATCCTTTAATCCCACTCGTCCGCGCTGACCAAACATCCTAATCTGACTAGTCCCATTTGCCAGCATTTGGCCCTATCCCTCTAAACCCTATCCAATCGTGTTCCTATCCAAATGCCTTTTAAATGTTATAATCTTAACTGCCTTCACCACTTCCACTGGCAGCTCAATCCAAACACACCATTCTCTGCACGAAACAGTTACACTTCCGTTTAAATCATTCCCAACTCACTTTAAACCTATGCCATCTAGTTTTGGACTCTCCTAACTTAGGGAAAAGACCTTGGGTATTCATCCTATCCATGCCCCTCATGATTTTATATATCTCTATAAGGTCACCCCTCAGCCTTTGACACTCCAGGGAAAATAGCTCCAGCCTATTCAGTCACTTGCTATAACTCAAACCCTGCAGTCCCAGCAATATCCTTGTGCATCTTTTCTGCATCCTCTTGATTTAACAACATTTTTTGATTCCTCAAATTTCCTTAATCGACATTATAACTTCAATTCATTTATATTCAACTGTGAGTTAACTTTTTCTTTTCCTTTAGATTTCTTTTCAAATATTTGAATTCCTGAATTTCCTTCATAATGCTTGCCCTTGTGTATTTAATATGCTTATCATCCCTTGTTCTTGCATGTGTAAGAATCTGTTCTTGCCACAATTTTGACAGCAATTTGTACACCATATGCTATTGTTCCTGAAATACTTAAGCCTGGTCTAGAGTCCGAAGTTTGTTAATCATACATGTCTACAGTCAGTAACACATTGGATTCAAATGTCACATTAACATTTTTTTCTCCCAATTTCAAATTTTTATCGTCTACATATGAACGAGAAGTAAGAGTAGCCATTCTGCCTCTCAACTCTGCTCCACAACAAGGTCAAATCATTGATACCACAACTGATCTGATTGAAACCTCAAATTTACATGTCACCTGCCCTGAACCTTTCAACTCCTTGCTTCTTGTGTGCAGCATCTTGGCAAAGAGGGTTTTACAACAAGGCTGATTTCCTTTTATGGGTTTATACAGTTTAGACTAGAGTCATCCTTCCCTGCAATCAATTTTTCCCCTTTGTTTTTTAGCACAAGTTAATCTGACCTTACCTTCTGGTTCCTAACTTTTTGCTGCATAAGGAAGTGCTTCCTTATTATCTTTTTGGTTCTTTTACCATTTACCCTTTTTTAAATTGTATCCTCTGGTTCTCAGCCCTTCTGCAAATTCAAATTGTTTTCCCAAGTTCTCATGATAAAGCTTTTCAAAATCACCCCACCCTTTCCTCAATTATCTGCTGCATTTGATTTAGCAGCTGGACTTTTCTGATCCTTCTTTATCAATTCCTAGCTAATTCAGATATATTTCCATCTCTTTGCACCTATACTTTCAGACATCTTGCTTGACAAAGATATGTGAAAAGTACTCTTTTATTCCCTCAGCCATGCCCTCTGCTTTTGTCAGTAAAGAACCATTTTGATTCCTAATAAGCCAGATTTCTCCTTTTTTTTCCACTATGTATATGCCTAGAGATTCCTTTGTACCTAAGTTGCCTATCCTAATAATTGGAGTCTACAGAATATGCTCTGTATCGTAGTATTTCTTGGCTTGAGCCAAATAAGATTCTTCCATGACTGCTGATATCCTTGTACTATTCTCTTTTGACATGGATCATGATAGAAAATCATAGAATCCTTACAGTATGGAAACAGGCCACTTTTGTCCACCAAATCCACACTGACCCTCCGAAGAGTAACCCACCCAGACCCATTCCTTATTCCTCAACAGCTTGGTCTGGTGCTTTTTTTGTTTTTGTGAACTAAGTCTCTTTCCACCACATTTTTCCACTTGACTATCTGTAGTTATAACTCATTAACCTTATTTGCGAATATGCACAGCAAAAGCAACTTTGACTTCACTGAATTCACTCTTAACCGTATGTATTTTTAAGGCACAACTATTTCTCATTCTCCTGCTTGTTCACTTGCGCACACACACATCTCCCTTTTCCAAGTTACTTTAAATTTTGGGATTGAGGGGAAAGGGGAGTGCACTTGCTATTTGAGCTTACACCTTTTCTCTTCTTTTTAAGGACTTCCTTTGACCTTACCACGAGAAGGACTGATGTTTCATGACCCTCCAAGAATCACAATAAAACTAAAAACAGCTACAAAACCCTCGCAAAGTGTCAACAATGATGCGACCACTACTGCCAATGGTCCACTGTCCCTAAACGTTGATGGCAGTTTGTACAGTAAAAACAATTTGTCAACGCCACAAGGCTCACGAACTAGTGAAAAAAAGTTACAGTCCAATCACTGGCTGAAACCTGATGACCGAAGCAATGGACTGTTGCTGACTGGTAGTCGCCATAAGCAGAACGTTCAAGCAGGTAGCTCACTGCTATCCCCCGAATGTCATGTGCAGCAGACATCTGGCAAGCCATCCACGCTTCACATAACACTACGTGGACAATCAGCTGATGCCAATGGAAAGATGCGAGACAACAATAATCCAGGGTTACTTAAATCAAATGGCCTAAGGGGAAGGTCAGGCATTATTATTCAGAGAGACTGTTCCAGTCAAACCTCCTATGACAAAGTGGCAACTCTTAAAAATCATTTTGCCAACCAGGGCACTTTCAGAAAATCAAAGTTGGGGGAATTTGGTCAGCCTTGCAAGGACCGATTGGATGGTTTAGTGAGGACTTCACAAGACTTTCAAAACTGTGAAAAGCCTCTAAAAAGGGGGTCGGCCAAAGATCGCCTGTGGAGTAAGCAACTTTCTGAGCACCAGACAACGGCAGCATACCAGGATAATGATGGCTACTGCCCTGATGTTGAATTGAGTGACTCTGAGACTGAAACTGACATTCGGCAGGAAAGGAGCAGGCTACGGAAAAGAAATTCTGAAGAAAATCCGAACCAAGACTATGGGAGAGATTCCCGGTCACGGCAACACAACAAGGACAGCAGAACTAGGTTAAACATGCTTTGTCACATTAATTCAGTACAGAGGTGATCAATACTTGAATGACTGAGGACATTGTGCTAAATGTAATTGAGCCAATATTAGTCCTTTTTTATATATATATATATATATATATATATATATATATATAGAGCTCTGTATGGGCAGCAATATTTGAATTTGCTGTAGATTACACTCCAGAATGATCTGCCCCATGAATAGAGATGAATAGCAAGTGTATTTCTATCAATGTTTTTAAAGATGCAAGTTTTACTTTAAATGCCTTAAGGTGGTCTTGGGGCATGACAACAATTGAACTATTAAGGAACATTTTAATTTGTTTTCCTGGTGACTGGCATTGTTTTATTATTGCAGCATGTTCTTGGACACATCCAGCTGCACTGAAAGTTTCTTTTTGTTAATCTTGTGGGGGGTGGGAACATATTAACTACTAATTGCCTCCAAAAAAGTAGAAGTTTTCCCAGACTGTAATCACCTTAGCTTGGTGTTTTATAATTGCAAAACTCATAGAAAGTATGTGTACTCCATGAAAAGTTTGCATTGCTGCCAATTTTTAAAAAAAAAGTTATTGTTCTGTCTAGGTCTATTGTCGGCCATCATCTGGGCCACTGATTTTTTAATTTAAAGTCACGATGCGGTTCCTCTTTCTCCACTCCACCCCGCCCCCTGCCGGCCACCACCGACCTCCCAGCTTATCCATGTCTCTTCCTACTATCATTTTCCCCTCCCCAGAACGAACCACCTTGTGTGGCTCCGCAGTGACCTCAGCTCTTGTCCAGTTACAGCCAATTACAAATTTCAGTTTCTCAATGTATAGCAGAATCTCATGTTCTACTTAAAATACTCAAGTTAGTTTTTCATAGCCTGATTGTTTTAGACTAACATAGTAGTTGCAGTGAACTACTGTCTAGTCCAGGAAACTAGGGAGGGAAAATTAAGAGAATGTGAAAACTTAATTTATTTTGCTAAGGAGAGGAAGCACTTGATTTTTTTTATATATTACAACATACACAGGTTTAGAGTGTCTTTATATTGGAGAAGATTAAGTGATGCATCAATGCCACATCTGACCTAATATCCAAAGGTCAATCCATACAATTCCTGCTGCCATACTTCAAGTTAACTAAATGGAAAATTACCTCACATTTGCGGCTTTCCATAATTTTTTTCAATGTGAGTCCTATTAGTCATTAGTGTTATGTTTTGTTAATGTTTGCAGCTATTTGTTAAATGTCATTGTACTTTATTTCTAGTTTTTCTAATGTTACAACAAAGAATATAGTTTGCCTCAGTTATTCGTTTAAACGTAAACAGGGAAGACCAAGATTTGCCACTGTCCAGTTCTTCTATCAGTATTTGTATTTGACCCACGCAACCAAAAGTTTGAAGTTTTACCAAAAAAGTACATGAGAAAGCATGATAGTAAGTAAGTGTAATATTCTTTATTACTGATGCTAGAAAATACTAACTTAGTTCTACTGTTTTAAGCACTAAAATAGTGAATTTGCACAAGGCATTATATAATCCAGAATAGTTTAAATGCACCCACCCACCTTTTGCAATGTGTTGTAAAATATGTTTCTAGTTTGGAAAAGATAATTCAAGCCACAAGTTTCATCCTATTCATGTTCTATTCAAGCACCAAACATTTGTTTTGCTGTTTGTCGCTTCTAGACATCTCTTCTGGGTGTATGGAACTTTGCGAAATGGGGTGCAGGGTTACTAATGTCTCTCAAAAAAGCCTTCCTCCATCTTGACCTTGAGATTTCTGACAAACATCACCCCAGCAACTTTTCCCCTCTCCTTCTGCCATTGACCCCTGCCCCCCAGTCCTTTATTCCTGTTTGATATTTGTTCAGTTTAATGTTCTGTAATTTCTTTCAAAGTTTTATAGTTGTACTTTCATTATTGGCATTTCATGGGACAAAGGGAAGCAATCGTTCCCTTTTATAAATAGCGGGTTTTAGGTGCTCTGAGCAGCAGAAGCCATCGTGTAACTTTTGCTCCCTCTGCCTCTGGTGAATAATATGCATGAAATGTTTTGTGGTGCTACCAGAACAGATTCTGCTGCAAATTAACACCATAAAGCTCTTGGTGTTGTTTCTTGCCTTGAGTTGAGGCATTTTTTTTTATTTTTGAGGAAAACTTTGCATCCTTCTTTAGAAATGAAGGATAGCCTAAAATGATGTTTTAAAACACATCATTTGGAGTAATGGGAGAAAGGAAAGAAAACGGGCTTGTCCTTAAGACATGTATGATAGTTCATGTGTTCAGATACACTGATAATCGTCTTTAAGTATGAATCTTTGTTTCCTAA
This sequence comes from Hemiscyllium ocellatum, assembly GCF_020745735.1. Taxonomy (NCBI): domain Eukaryota; kingdom Metazoa; phylum Chordata; class Chondrichthyes; order Orectolobiformes; family Hemiscylliidae; genus Hemiscyllium; species Hemiscyllium ocellatum. The sequence goes on from NC_083406.1 coordinate 109,100,407, forward strand.
ATTGTGTTTGTATTTTCAGTTGTTTTATATATTGAAACTTCTGGAGTTTTGTCACTGACATTTTCCAGAGCATCCTCTTTTACAGGTAGTTTTCTGATTAAAAAAGATTAGATAAAATGTTCTTGTAATTATTTATTTGAGGTATTTGTTCTAACTGCATTATAAATCTTGGACACAAGACCTGAAAGAGCAGTTGAAATAAAGCTAACATTAAGCTAATGGTCTTCAGAGCAGCAGTATTATCTACCCTGTAGTGTGCATGGGAGACATAGACAATGCACAGCAGACGTCTTGAACCCCTAGAAAAATGTCACCAGCAACACCTCTGCTAAATCCAATATTGGCATGTTTCAAGCTGATTATCCTCAGCATTGAGGCAATGGTTACTGACCAATCATTTTTTGTGTGGGTGACATAATTTGCATGCCTGACAACAGACTTCCAAAACAAGCTTTTTACTTAGGAGTCTGTGTCAGAGTAATTTGTTACCCGTAGGCCAGATTTTAAAAAAGCTTCAATGTGTCCTCTTATTTCCACCCCCTCCAATACAAAAAGCAAATAATATCCCCATCAACTCATGCAACTTGCATGCCCAAGACAATCTAAACTGAGGAATAAACATCAGCAAAGGTGCCAACCATTCTGAACATCTCCAGACGGGCCCAGGTGCAAAATTAGTCAAAGGAGGATTGAAACATCTGAGCATCCACCCTGTTGGATCATAAAACACTACTTGCTCTACCATGGCAGAGTATACAGATGCAGCATTTGACCATCTAGTTACCTACGGTTGAAGAAAGTAATGATCGCTCTCAAAGGACTACTGAAAAAGATAATCTTTTAGTATTAGGAGATTAGAAAATAGCTATTTATTTTGCAATAGTTTTAAAGTATTCTATAGCACTCACTTGGTTTAATGGTTTGGCAAATGGCCTGAAATCGAGTCAACAAATGGTAAAGATCTTTGCAATGTCATTGACAGGTGCAGCAAATCAAGAAATGTGAATGGGATGCTGCTGTTTATATCTAGAGGACTGCAGGATAAGGATGCAGAGGTTATGCAAAACCCTGGTGTTATACCCCACTTGGAGTACTGTGAGCAGATCTGGGCACCACACCTTCAAAAGGACATATTGGAGGGATACAATGTAGGTTTACAAAAATGCTGGCTGAACTTCAGACATTAAAGAGAGATTATACAAATTAAGCCTTTTTCTTTAGAATTTAGAAGATGATGGGTGATCTGATCAAAGTCTTCAAGATATTAACAGGAACAGACAGGATAGGTAATGTGAATGCATTTCCATTGGTTGGAAATTCTAGAACTGGGGACATAGACTGAGAATTGGGGTCAGACCATTGAGCAGAGACATTTTGGAATTACATTCATACATGAGGGTCATAGATGTTTGGAACTCTTCCATAAACAGCAGTTGATACTGGATCAGTTGTTAATTTGAAATCTGAGATCAATAAACATTTTATTAAGCAAAGATATTCCTGAATATGAGCCAAAGGCAGGTATGTGGAGTTAGACACAGAACAGCCATGAACACCATGATTGGTGGAACAGGCTTGAGGGGCTTAATTCCTGTTCCTATGTTCCTGTACGTTCTGGAGTAAAATCAGCTCCACCTAACACCACTGTTAACATTGTAGAACTATCACTGGCTTAAAGGTTAATTGGATCAGTCATTGTGCCACTTGCAACAGAAATTGGGAATTTATTTTCCAGAGTATAAATTGTGCTAACTGGAAATTTGGCATTTCTTGCGTTTGGGCCTCCATTTTTACAGAGAGGTGAGGAGAAAAGGAGTGAAGCGAGGGCTGCCAGGAAGGTAAGGGCTTAATTTGGGCAGTGGCTAAACCCGAGATACTACACATGCTGTATATCCCTGCTGCCGCTCTTTCTCTTCCACCCCCTCCCCAGAAACCAGAAAAGAGAGACTCAGTAAGGCAAGGCTTTTATTTTTTCTCTATCTTTCTTTTTCATAAATTTAAGTGCATTATTTGGTTTTAGTTAGTTTTATATAAAGCTAAGCTTACAATGGCAGGGGACCTCAGACCCATGGCATGTGTCTCTTGCCTGATATGGGAGCTTAGGAACGTGTCTGACATTCCTGACTCTTACACTTGCAAGAAGTGTGTCCAGCTTCAGCTCCTGTTTGACCACATGACAGCTCTGGAGCTGCGGATGGACTCACTGTGGAGCATCCGCGATGCTGAGGAAGTCGTGGATAGCACATTTAGTGAACTGGTCACACCACAGGTTAGAATTGCTGAGGGAGACAGTGAATGGGGTGACCGAAAGACAGAAAAAAAGAGTAGGAATGCAGTGCAGGTGTCCCCTGCAGTCATCTCCCTCCAAAACAGGTATACCATTTTGGATACTGTAGGGGGAGATGGCTCACCGGAGGATGGCAACAGTTGCCAGGATCATTGCACCGTGGCGGGCACTGCTGTTCAGAAGGGCAGAAAAAACACTCGTAGGGCCACAGTAACTAGGGATTCTATGGTGAGGGGAGTAGATAGGCAGTTCCCCCAAAGGTCAATAAAATCATGAGGGGCATAGATTGGCAAGGTCTTTTTTAGATTAGATTAGACTTACAGTGTGGAAACAGGCCCTTCGGCCCAACAAGTCCACACCGACCCGCCGAAGCGCAACCCACCCATACCCCTACATTTACCCCTTACCTAACACTACGGGCAATTTAGCTTGGCCAATTCACCTGACCCGCACATCTTTGGACTGTGGGAGGAAACCGGAGCACCCGGAGGAAACCCACGCAGACACAGGGAGAACGTGCAAACTCCACACAGTCAGTCGCCTGAGTCGGGAATTGAACCCGGGTCTACAGGCGCTGTGAGGCAGCAGTGCTAACCACTGTGCCACCGTGCCGCCCAAAGATGCCTTTTTATTGGATATGGGAGTCCAAAACTAGAAAGCACAGGTTTAAGGTGGGAGAAAAGGTTTAAAAGGGACTTAAGGGGCAACCTTTTTATGCAGAGGCAGCTGCGTGTATGGAATGAGCTGCCAGAGGAAGTGGTGGAGGCTGGTACAATTATGACATTTAAAAGGCATCTGGATGGGTACATGAATAGGAAGGTTTAGAGGGATATGGGTCAAATGCTAGAAAATAGGATGAGATTTATTTAGGATATCTGGTCAGCACGGATGAGTTGGACCAAAGGATAGGGCTGTTTTCCCTGGAGCTTCGGAGGCTGACCTCAGAGGTTTACAAAATTGAGGGGCATGGATAGGATAAATAGGCAAAGTCTTTTCCCTGGAGTCGAGGAGCCCAGAACTAGAGGGTATAGGTTTAGGGTGAGAGGAGAAAGAAATAAAACACACCTAAGGAGCAACTCTTTCACGCAGAGGGTGGTACCTATATGGAATGAGCTGCAGAGGAAGTGGCGGATGTTGGTACAATTGCAACATTTAAAAGGCATCTGGATGGGCACATGAGTAGGAACCGTTTTGAAGGGATATGAGCCAGGTGCTGGCAAGTGGGAGTAGATTGGGTTGGGATATCTGGTCGGCATGGATGAGTTGGACCGAAGGGTCTGTTTCTGTGCTGATATATAGCATGGAAACAGATAGATCTCTGAGTCTGATTCTACCTCCATAGATACTGCCAGCACCTTGTTTCTGTTTCAGGTTTCCAGTGTCCACATTATTTTGATTCCATTCAAGCATAAAGCTTGGCCAAGAAAGCAATCAGCTGAAAGAATTAATGTTCAGAATTTATTGCACAAGAATGCAAGGTCATCTGATACTTTCAGATTGGCAAATGCTTGTTTATCTCATATTAATACCAGTAAATCAGGCAACCTTCTTGAGGACTGGACAATGCATATTTTATTCTGAATGTACTTGGTCTCTGGAATAATTATAGTGAAGATGGCAAATTCAGGATTGTTGTCTGTACTCGATAGATGAATTAAGTGTGAGACAGTGCCAGAAGAAAGTGCAGATTTTTGGAAAATAGATTGCAGTATGACAGTGAGATCCGAAGCTTGGCTGCAGTGCTATCCTTGCTTCTGATGCCCGATGAGATGCATTCACTTTGTTTCTGAACAAAATCTTTTCAGCTAAGCAGTCTTTGACTTTTTCTCCCCCCTCAGACTCTCATAAAAAGTGCACCAATTACTCTGACCATGATTGAGCAAGACCATCTGGAGGGTTTTTCTGATGGGCTTTGACATATAATCATGAACCAATAACAAATGAGCGCCACTGGAAATGTGATTTGCCATGAATGACCAGAGTGGTGGATTGGCTGTCTAAGATGAACAGCCAGTAAGTAGCCTGCCTGTCCCTCTGCTCACCTCCATCATGGCTAAAGTCTGATCTTTCATTTATGTAATCCTAGTCTAATGCTCACCAGAATTAATTGTTGCATTCAACTTAGAACTTCACAGTTTTTTTTCATTCAAGTAGATTAAAATAAATCTGTCAAAAGTCTAAATCCACATAACACTTTGATCTTCTAATAAGAGTGCATGTTTTAATATGTTAATAGTGTACCTTGTGGCTACAAAGTGCATTGTAAACTTGCTTCATCTTTACAGCACTAATCATAGAAAATACAAACCCATTATTATGCTAACAATTTGTTTAGTTCATGCATTTGTTCTATCCATGTATGGTTGATCCTTTACATCTGTGTAATGATTCATACTCAAATATACTACCTATAATGGAATAAATGCTTAGTGGGCGAAGAAGTCGGGGGTGGGGGGTGGGGGAGAGGGTGTATGATTCAAGACCAAAGCAATAGGGTTAAATGGCTTTACTAAAACACAGCTAAAGCAAATGGCCACCTGTTTTATCATCCCTTTCTTCAACTGTATTTCCCAGCTGCCATTCTCCCTTCTACGTTGACCGGTATCCTTCACCATTCACTGTCTGAAAAGAAAAACAAGACTTTAGTGATCTCAGAATGTTCAAAAATACTTTTACAGCCATTGAAGTGCTTTTGAAATATGATTACTGTAGGAAATGTCCTTTAGGGAAGGAAACTGCCATCCTTCCCTGCTCTGCACTACATGTGACTCCAGACTCTCAGCAATGTAGTTGACTCTTATTGTCCATTCCAGAGGGCAGTTAAGTGCGGACCTAGCCAGTGATAACCTCATCCCATGAATGAATAAATTTTTTAAAATGTGGCATCTGGTTTAAGCAGCGCAAGCTCCTACAGCTAGTAAGGGGATGACAACCAAATAATTTATTTGTACAATGTTGGTAGAGGGATGAACACTGACTAGCATACCTGGAATAATTCTCCTTTTCAGAATAGTTTCATGGGATCTTTTATGTCCAGGGTAAGAGAAAAGGGCCTCTGTTTAAAAGATGATGCCTCTGATAGTGTAGCATGACCCTGGAATTGCATTTGAATGTCATCAACTAAGTTTGTTTCAAGTGTTTACAGTGAGAAACTTCTGACTCATATAAATCTGCTAACTGACTGAACCACACCTGCCACTCCTCTAACCACTTCCTATCTGAGTATCTCTGTCTAGGTTTCATGTAACCACAACATTACAAACGACTTATGTCAAGATCACCAGCCATATCCTATTCCACTGGTATTATTGCAATCCATTCTTTACAAACTCTTCAACCTACACCAATGGCACAATTGATCAGTAACCTTTTTTTAGATTAGATTAGATTCCCTACAGTGTGGAAACAGGCCCTTCGGCCCAACCGACCCTCCAAAGAGCAACCCACCCAGACCCATTCCCCTACACCTAACATTATGGACAATTTAGCATAACCAACTCACCTAACCTGCACATCTTTGGACTGTGGGAGGAAACTGGAGCACCTGGAGGAAATCCATGCAGACACGGGGAGAACGTGCAAACTCCACACACACAGTTGCCCGAGGTGGGAATTGAACCCGAGTCTCTGGCGCTGTGAGGCAGCAGTGCTAACCAGTGAGCTACTGTGCCACCCCAGTTCATTTCTTATTTGCCTTTTTTGTTCCACTGCTGCATTGTCCATTTGTGCACGACAGTTACTTTGCTGATGTGTCTCCAACAGAATGCTTCCATGTTCCATCTTTGGCTCTATCATATTAGTTATACTATCTTGTAGCATTCAAAAATGAGCTGTGATGAGAATACATTTAGCTTGTCGTCTCCTCAATGTTTCATCTATTTGCAATTGCATAATGACAGCACTGACTGCCTAGACTGTAACCCAGTACTAGAACCCTTACAAAATGCTGCATAAACTAAGCAATAAGCATAGACTGAAATGGATCAGGTCTGGTTAACATTGGTGTGCTATGCTGAGATCTTGAGTCTGACTAAATTACTAAAGTTTTAACTGCATGGCAATGAGGACAACTCGTTGATTCAGCCATTCTTTTGGCAGATTGATTTGAAGATTTTTTTTCTTTTTAATCGGCATGGTGGCACAGTGGTTAGCACAGCTGCCTCACAGCGCCAGAGACCCGGGTTCAATTCCCGCCTCAGGCGATTGACTGTGTGGAGTTTGCACATTCTCCCCATGTCTGCGTGGGTTTCCTCCGGGTGCTCCGGTTTCCTCCCACAGTCCAAAGATGTGCGGGTCAGGTGAATTGGCCATACTCAATTGCCCGTAGTGTTAGGTAAGGGGTAAATATAGGGGTATGGGTGGGTTGCGCTTTGGTGGGTCGGTGTGGACTTGTTGGGCCGAAGGGCCTGTTTCCCCACTGTAAGTAATCTAATCTAATCAATGTATAGGTAACCCTCTAACAGGCTCTTGGCCAAGTTGACAATGTGAAACACACCTGTACACTTTCAAAACCTGATTTGTCTCTGAAGTTACCTGAGTTTACCTGGACTAGAAATGGGAGTACCATTATTAGCTTCAGTTTGACTTCAGCCATGGCTGCTGCTTCTGAGCTGTCCAGTTGGCTCATAAAGAATGAGTGTTTTTCAGGTTTGAATTCGATTAGGATTGAGCTTTTTAGAAAAGGAGCTCAGTTGTTAAATAGATAAGGACAACTTGATTGCTTTGCTGTGTCTTATAAAACTGGAATGTAGCCTGTAAAAGTAAGCTAAAGAATGCAAATCTAACTAACACTGATGTGGTTAATGACCTGCTGCAGAAAATTCAAGCCTGTTATTTCACTTTGTACTGCAAGAAAAAGTCCTATTATTCCGAAAATTCAGATTTGTAAGCTGTAATTTTCAAAGGAACCTTCATCACCTGGCCCTCCATTTGAGGGTGATGCCTAATTGAGGTCTAATGGGCCTTCATGGTACCTGAGCAGGCTGATTCTCACCCTGTACTGGGGTGTAGAATTTGCTTAATTGTCTGTCCTGCTTTGCTGCCACTTAATGACACTGTATCATTAAGATGAACAGACTCTCAGCATGATATAGTTTGATGGACAGGTTGATGCCATTCTGAACAATTGGTAGCGAGCTACCACCCTCTGAGAAAAAGAACAAGAAATGAGATCACTAACACAGAAAAACCTAAACACAAATAAAAAGCGAGCCATAGGACCAGCACTTCACTGGAGGCTCACTGATGATGTTGCCTAGTATGGTGACAAAATGTCTGAAAATGACCATTCCAGCTCAGCAAGCAAACTTACATTTAGAACCTCAACCTGAGCTACAAATCTTCTCAAAACTCGCTATTCCCAAGTACAGTACAACTACAGACTCCCCTTTATCGTCAGTGCATGTTACTCCTTAATTATGATGTCCCTTTCTCAAAATCATGCTGACTTCCCAATTACCTTAAATCTTTCTGATTAAACCGTTATAATCTATGACTCTAAATCTCTTTAATTATCAATTCTAACACTGTCCCCATGTAGTCTGCCAAACTAACTGGCTTACACTTTCTTGCCTCCTCTTGAATTTGCTACTTTCCAGTCTGATGGAATATTTTTCAATTTTGGAAAATTGACACCACTGCATCTAATATCTCATTAGCAAGCTCTTTTAAGACCCTAGAATGAAGTCCATCTGAACCTGAAGACTTGTCAGGCTGCAGCTATTTGTTTGCTTGGTGCCACTCCCTCGTGATTGTCAAGTTTCTCTCTCACCACCTAATTTTTTGCTATTACTGGAATTGTTTATTCTTATTTTTGGATTGCATTTGAAGTAATGTATCCTTACCTGATGAGGGGTGGTGTGGCCGTAGAAGGAGTTAAATGAAGGTTTACCAGTTTGGTTACTGGGATGTATGAAAAAAAACTGGATTGGTTAACACTACATTTGTTGGCGTCTAAATGAATGAGGAGACTTGGCTTTCATGCCCATGTGATTGCTCTTATTTAATCTTAAAATACATGTCTTAGAATCACTTGTCTCCCTTTCAAATTGAATATAAATTGCAATCATATTGTGATCACTGCTACCTAAAGGTGATTTTACTCAGGTCATTCATTAACCCTGACACATTTATGAAATATCAAGTCTAATTTAACTTGCTCGATAGTTAGTTCCAGACATGCCGCTCTAAGAAAGTATCTCAAAAGCAACCTATGAACTCCTTACCATTTAGAGCTAATGTCTTGAGTCCAGTATGCCTCTGAAGCAGTCATACTGGATTCAAAACATTGATCTGTCTCTTTATCCACAGATGTTCCCAGACCTGCTGAGTTTCTCCAGAACTTTTTTCTGTTTCAGATTTACAGCATCCACACTATCAATTTGATGACTTCATTGTGATTGCTATTTATCTTCATTGTGTTTTTGTATTATTCATCTCATCTTTATTGTGTGCATTCTTCAGTTTATTCCCTTCTTGACATCCTCTGATCTTCATTTCCCATATTATTTTGCTCGCATGCCTTTACTCTACCCTTTGATTCATTACATCTACCCAAGTTTGAATACTCACCCCTGTTATCTGCTTTAAAGGCCTCTCTACTTCCCTAGTTATTAAGCTTGCTAGAGTACTGGTCCCAGCATAGTCCAAATGCAAACTGTCTCAAAAGTGCAGCCAACATTAGGCCACACAATGGCTCAGTGGTTAGCATCGCTGCCTTTCAGCATTAGAGACCAGGCTCTATGCCAGCATCTGGGAACAGACTGGATGGAGTTAGCACATTCTCCTCTTGTCTGCGTCTGTTCCCTCTGAGTGCTCCAGTTTCCTCCCACAGCCCAAAGATGTGCAGGTTAGGTAGACTGGCCATGTTAAATTGCCCTGCGCAAACCAAGTGGATTAGGCTTGGGAAATGCAGTGTAATAGGGATAGGGATATGGGATGCTCTGTGTAGACTCACTGGGCCAAAAGGCCTGCTTCCACTCTAGGAATTCTCCTCAGCACTGATTCTAGTATCCCACAAATCAGAACTGACTTCTCCTATACCAATCTTTACAGCATGTATTCATTTAACTAATCTTATGTCCCCTTTGTAAAATAGCAAATGGCTCCAGTAACACTCCAGGTATTATTATCCTTGATGTTGTGTTGCTCAGTTTGGTGGTCAGTTTTTCACACTAAACAGAACCTGTGGATGTAGGTTTGCTCGCTGAGCTGGGAGGTTCATTTCCAGACATTTTATCACCCTACTAGGTAACATCTTCAGTGGGTCTTCGGGTGAAGCACTGTTGATAATTCCTGCTTTCTGTTTATATATTTGGGTTTCTTTGGGTTGGGTATGTAATTTCCTGTGGTGACATTTCCTGTGGTGATGTCATTTCTTGTTCTTTTTCTCAGGGGGCGGTAGATGGGGTCTAACTCGATGTATTTGTTGATAGAGTTCCAGTTGGAATGCCTTGTTTCTAGGAATTCTCATGTATGTCTTTGTTTGGTTTGTCCTAGGATGGATTGTTGTCCCAATTGAAGTGATGTCCTTCCTCATCTGTATGTAAGGATACTAGTGAGAGACGGTCGTCTATAGGAAAACGACACATACAGACCAAATATTGAACTACAGAAGCAATCATCCGAACATCCACAAACGAAGCTGCATCAGAACATTATTCCAATGAGCCACCACACACCGCAGCACAGAGTAATTACGCAGAGCAGAGGAAAATTACCTATACAGTGTATTAAAAAAGAACGGGTACCCAATGAACACAGTCCATTGATTTCTCAGCAACAAATCCAAACAAGCAGACAAAATGCATCCAGAAACCCTCGCCACTCTCCCTTACATCAAACACATCTCGGAAATGACTGCCAGACTACTCAGTCCCTTTGGCATCATGGTAGCCCATAAACCCACCAACACACTAAAACAGCAGCTAATGAACTTGAAAGATCCTATTACAGACAACAAGCAAAATTAATGTTATTTACAAAACACCATGCAAGGACGATAACAAACACTACGTTGGACAAACAGGCAGAAAACTAGCCACAAAACGACATGACCCTCTCTCACTAGTATCCTTGCATTCAGATAAGGAAGGACACCACTTAGACTGGGTCAACACATCTATCTAAGGACAAGCCAAACAGAGACATGCATGAGAATTCCTAGAAGCATGGCATTCCAACTGGAACTTTATCAACAAACACATCGTGTTAGACCCCATCTACCGCCCCCTGAGAAAAAGAACAGGAAATGACATCACCAACCTAAAGAAATCCAAACATATGAACAGGAAGCAGGAATTATCAACAGTGCTTCGCCCGGAGGCCCACTGAAGATGTTACCTAGTAGGATGACGAAACGTCTGGAAATGAACCTTCCAGCTCAGTGAGCAAACCTACATCCTGAATCTCAACCTGAGCTACAAATCTTCTCAAAACATGCAGAATCTGTTTTATTGTCCTGTTTATGTCATTGGCATCAACATTGATCATTGACCATAAAATCTGAGCAGAAACTGCTTGAGCTATAAGTGCTTATGGCAGGTGCTTACTTAGATCATTCTAGCATCCAAGAGCTCTTAAATGCTGCAGTAGTGAGATGACCTGTCCTGATATATATAATTTTCTTCCTAAATTCATAATCGAAATTTATTAAATATTTATTTCCTTTTTATGTATATTCTTAAACCCAATACCTGTTCCTGTATAATTTTAAACCTTAAGGAATAGAAATTACATTTGGTGACCTTTTATTATGAACAATTTAAAATTGTTCAAAATTATGAACAATTTTGACAGAATAAAGAATGATATTCTGTTTCCACTAATTGGTATGCCAGTAACTAGTGCTCACAATTTCAAGATTGTCAGTTAGAGAGCTAAAAATGAGATTAGAAGAAACTTCATTATCAGCATGGTTAGGGTTTGGAATTCGCTGCCTGGGAGAGTGGTGGAGGTGGATTCCACAGGAGGTTCCAAAAGACAGCTTGATAAATATTTGAAAGTGGAGTTAGAGTGGCACGGAGATAGAGCTGAAACTTGGACTAACTGGGTAGCTCTTTTGGGAGTTGGTACAGACACATTGGGGCTGAATGGCCTCCTTCTGTACTATGATTCTAACCACCTCCTAGATACTCACCAAACTGTTAGCATTTCTTCTGTAATAGAATAACAACCAATTCTAAGCTGCCAGCTCTCTGTTTTCATGTCATCTTCGACTCTCTCTTCGAAATGATGCTGACTACCTCTAGGTTGTTACACTCACTCTTCTGACTGATGCTAACTGCATCAACTTCCTCTTTTCTCTTGTTCCTTCAATTGTCTTCTCCCATAAATTTGTCTGAGACAATTGAGCGGATGTAAAATTTTCTAATTTGCCAGTGAAAGATTTGATTGAATCTTAGATGAGGTTAATTTTTGAGATTAACAGCCAAACCTTTCCAGACTGCCTTTCAAACGTGGTGTCAAACTGCTTTTGAAATTACTTCCTTGTTGAAACCCACAGCATATTGTTCTAATTACAGTTATTGTTAATACTGGAGTGAAACCTGGTTTGATTGACAAGTTTTATTTTTTTCAAATTGTTTACTGTAGTCATCAGTTGCTGAGCATATTCATAAGCAATGTCAATGTTCCTGCTTTTTAAAAAAATTACATAAAAGAAAAAGAACTATAAATGATTTGGAAAAATCTTCCATAAGTAGTAAGAAAAGGAAGTTTCAATTCCTTTTCTTCACAATAGCCTTTACAAACACTTGACTCAATTGAAATATCATTCCTATTCTACACAAAAAATTCTTACTTAACAGTTGAATTTGCAAGTGTTTACTTTTGGCAATTTTCTGCACATTCACCAGATATGGTTCACTCTGTTACTGTTGCTCGAAGGCATACAAACCAACTCATTGTCTTTTCTCACTGAAACTCCAAGAAAAAAAAAACTCTTTTCAGTTACCTAGACTACTTTTAGGCTGACAAGCCACACATCTGCCGATATGAATCTGAACTGCACCTGCTTCTGGCCTTTCTGTCTGGGTCCCAGTTGCTTAAAGTGTTTACTAAGTTAGGATTTGTCTCTCTCAGGTATTATTTGGTTTAAGTCACAAGAATTTTTGGAAATGCCACTTTGAGCCACTACTCTTAAAAAGTTTTTGACCCTTAAATAAGAGATCATCATCACAGAACTGAAGACTAAGAACCCATTTACCATTACTTTAGAATCTAAGCTGCCAAATTATAATATTTGAAAACTTTGACACAATACAACATACTTTGGTGTGAAAGTACATTGAGTAAACTCAGCTTTATTGTGTGCAAACAGCAGGTCAGCATTTGTCAATGAATTTCCTGAATATTTTGGTAGAATGTTTGAACCATATGTAAAAGGCTAGCACTCATATGTTTCAACTTACTGTCACTGATAAATGACTTTCAGTGCTTCATGTGCAATGCTATTCTAACATTGGGTTCAGTGCAATCCGGGAATCTGAATGATTAAGGAAGGAATCTTGGTTAACCAGTTTGTATATTCCATCTCGTCCAAATTGTGCAATCTCTGAGTGTCTCTTTTGTACTGCACTGAAGTGAGAGTTGAGACCCATAGTCCTGTAACTGAGGTGAGGTCACTATGATCTGACTGGTTTGAGCTGAGGACATGTTTTCCAAGGTTACTGTTATCCTGTGATGTTTCTCATTGTAAATTGTTGTCACATGTTGTCTCACAGTAATGCATTACATCCATGTTGTGGACAGACAATTATCCATGAAGTCATCAATGTAATACTTTGTTTCCAATTTATAGGTTTCATAGGTAAACTCTGTGTGTGGTAAGAAGGTAGACCTTGGTGCTACATGTTATTGAGACTGGAGGGTTTGTGTTATAGGGAGAAGATGGATAGGGTGAGACTTTTTTTCCTGGAACAAAGGAGGCTGAGGGGTGATCTTATAGAGATTTGTAAAATCATGAGGGGGGTACAGATAAGATGAGTATCCGAAGTATTTTCTCTAGGGTAGGGGAGTCCAAAACCAGAGGGCATAGCTTTAAGGTAAGTGGGAAAATATTTAAAAGGGACCTAAAGGGCAATTTTCCCACACAGAGGATGGTAGAGGTGAGTAGTTGCAACATTCAAAAGACATTTGACAGGTACATTGATAGGAAAGATTTAGAGGGATATGGGTCAAATGTAGGGGATTAGTTCAGTTTAGGAAACCTGGTCGCATTGACGTATTGGGCTGAAGGATCTGTTTCCATGCTGTATGACTCGATGTGGAGTAGTTGGAAGTGATTAGTGCAGATGCTTTTAAGGCTAAGCTGGAAAAGTGCACGAGGAGTAAAGGAACAGAAGGACTACTTTATAAAAGATGTAAGGGGAAGAAGTTTGATTAGAACATAAAACTTCTCACAGACCAGTTGTTTCATTTGGACCATATCTGTGCTGTAAACCCTCATGTTATACAATCTGTGGTAATCCTTTCTTGCAGTTAAATGAACTATGCAAAACAAATAATCAAGTGCTTACAAGGATTCAATACTATACACCTCCTGAAGCGAAAACAATGATCTTTGTTAGTGGAGCAACTGATAGTCTTTTAACATTAACCCAATAACTTTTTTTTTTAAATCTTGCATTGGCTGCTGAAGATAGCATTTATTCCTAATCATCTTATTGCCTCTGTGAATGATGAGCCATTTTCTTGATTCACTGCAGTCTACGTGGAATAGGAAAACCCACTGTGCTGCCAGGAAGGGAGTTCCTGTACCACATCAGACTGGGGATTCATGCCAAGCCAAACTGAGTTCATGTTGGTTGAATAATTATGGAAAATTGTCTAATCTGAAAAGTACTATGTACATGCTGAGACTGAAGTAAGGGAGCACTAGTCTAACTCTTGCAAGCATCAACATAGTCAAACATTTCTAACATAAATTTGCACCTCTATGACATTCCCGGCATAGCATTCATGTCATAGAACAGATAATGAACTGGCCAGGAAAATATCAAAGGTTAAAAATGTAAGTGCAGAGCAACTGATAACAAGAAATCAAAGGGCAAATTGTCCAAACCTTCATTGAAATAAGCAGATAGGGCCATATGTTAGAGATAAATAAAATGAAGGGTGAGCAATCATTGGGGAATGGAAAAGTTGTAGAAATCTTAATCAACTCATTATTAACATGTCTGATCAAGGCATGTAACCATCAGCCATGCCAATGGTCCATTGAACAATATACTCAAGCATCAGAATACATGTCAGACAAAATGAGGGTCAACCTGTAATTATGGTCAGTAAGTACTGGCGATCTTTGATCTATGATTTTCCTGCCATCTTCATATATAGTCATCAAGAGGAATCTTGTTGTAATCTACATTCCTGGAGCTAGATCCTGGACAACATAGTGTTGGCTCCTGTCTAACACTGGTAAGGTATTTGGGTAAACCACAGAATCTGGAACAGATAAGACTTGAACCCAGGTCTCCACAATCAGAATGGCTACCATAGTGCCACAAGAGTTCAGGCTGTTTAACCCCCAACAGCATTCCAACATTCCACTTGGGTTCTAGATCTGTGTCCCTACTTACCAGGTAGATAAACCTTTGGAAAAATTTCTGAGGAATGGAATTAATTTCCACTTGGAGAGGCAAGAATTAATCAAGAATAATCAACATAGCTTTGCCAGGGAGATATGTATGACCGGTTTGTTTGGTGACTGGAAACCTGTAGGGTAGAGTAAGGTTCAGTGCTGTTGTTTATTGTGTACATTAATGACAACTTGACGTGAATATAGGAACTATGATCAGTACACTCGGAGATGACCCAAAAATTAGTGATGTGGTAGATAGCAAGGAGGAAAGGCTTAGTCTATAGGATGATACAGACCAGCCGGTCAGATGGGCTGAATAATGACAAATGAAATTTGATCCTGTATAGTGTAAGGTGATGTATTGTAGGGTGGCTAACAGGCAAGGGAAGAATGGTAGGATCCCAGGAAGTACAGATAATCAGAAGGACCTTGGTATGCATATCCATGAAAGCAGCTTGGCAGGTTGATAAGTTGGCTAAAAAGGGTAGCTGGGAGGATCCAAGATGGCGGCAATTTAGGAAGATCACGTTGCAGAGCTCTGCACCGCATCGCAAGTGGGACAAAGTCCAAACCCGCCCTGCCCGGACCACCGCGATATCCTGGGACTCTAGAAAAGTTGTGGAGTTCCAGGAAGCTGTTAAAAATCAACTTATTTTGATTTTCACCGTCCAGGAATGTGGAAGAAGGGAGGAGGTACGTCCAAGAGTAGGCCCGCGGCTTAGCCTGCAGGATCCTTGGACTCTTTCCTACCAGGTCCCGGTAAAGGAGCTCACGAATTCTTGCGAGATGTTGGGGAAGCAGATAGAGGAGAAGCTGACCCCAATCTCTATCATGCTGCAGAAGCATGAACTGGGAGACCTGGAGAAAAGGATGGTGGATGAGATTGACTTCTTTTTTTCTCTGACTCCATGGCAACCCTGGACTTGGTGGCATCTTATTACAATTGGTAATATTACTATCTCTGATCACGCTCCAGTGTTCCTGTTGGTTAAGGTTAAGGATCCTATAGTGAGCCCAAGGCACTGGCGAATGGATTCCTTTATCTTTAAGGATAGTATGTTTATGGAGTACTTCTCGAAGGTATTTAGGGCATTCCTAGGCATTAAGTCAGGCTAGGTCAGTAGCCCATCCATCCTTTGGGAAACTGCCAAAGCCTATGCCAGGGGCTAATTGTCTCCTACTCTGCCAGAAGGAAGCAGCAGAAGGGCAAGCAGCAACATCTCTTCAAAACCCGGTTGAAGGCAACCGAGAAGGCTTACTTTGACAGGCCCTCGTTGGCCAAGCTACAGAGGATTACGGCACTGCAGTCTGCTTTGAATTCTGTGCTCACACAAACAGCAAACCAGGAGGTTATTTTCGCAAAACAAGGGTTACATGAGCATGCTGACAAACCAGGCAAGTACCTAGCATATCTTGCCAGGAAAAAGAGTACCCCTCAAGCCATTTTGTCAATTAGGGAAGGGTTTGGGAGCTTAATGTGTGCTTCCTAAAAGATTAATGTGGCATTCCAGAGATTTTACTCTGAATTATACCAATCTGAGGGTTGAGAGGAAGGGTGGGCCAAGATCCTTTTGTCAAGGATCTGGAGCTCCTGGATGTGATCCCTGAACAAGAGTCTTTTCTCAATACCCCCTTATCAGAGCAAGAGGTGCAGGAAGCTGTGAGGCAGCTTCAGAATGGAAAGGTGCCCAGTCCTGATGGACTTGCTGGTGAATTCTATAAGGAATTTATAAGCATGTTGTCAGGCCCGATGCCCAACAATGTTCAATGATTCATACAGTCATTATCGTCTCCTGCCATCTCTGAGAGAGGCCAATATTTCGCTTATTCTTAAAAAAGAGAAGGTCCCAGAGGACTGTGCTTCTTACAGGCCCATTTCACTCTTAAATGTTGACTTTAAAATCCTCTCTAAGACTCTTGCATTAAGACTGGTAAATATGTTATCTTTTCTTGTTACAGAGGATTAGACGGGCTTCATAAAGGGCCGCAGATCCTCCAATAACTTTATAAACTTTCAAATAAGCTCACTTTTATCTTATGTGAGTGATTGGCTTTGTGAGGACCCTCTTTCATTATGGTTAGACATCGAAATCTTTCAGGCAAAGTGCCCCCTTATTAGTTTGCTGTTTTTGGACAAAATAAGGACAGTTAATGAATATTGCCAATATCTAATAGTTATCAATTCCATTAAAGCATGGAGGGCAATTTTGCAGAGGGAAGGCAATATTGGCAAAACATCTTTTCTTACACCTATAGTGGGTATGTTGGGTTTTCAACTGGGGCTGATCGTTTCAGGATTGAAATATTGGGCAGCTAGAGGTGTGTCTTGAATGGGTGATTTTCTTGAGGGAGACACAATGATGTCCTTTGATCAGTTAGTGTGGAAATATGAGCTATTTAGCAGGGACCTCTTTCGTTTTTTTTTTCAAGTTGGGATTTTAATCAAAAAACGACTACACTTTTGACTGATCCCTACAATTCCAATGTACAGAGGAGGGTGCTCTTTGCTAAGAGTACACTTTCTGTCAGCACTTTATATCATCAATTGGGGGGGAAGAGCGCCTCCTCAGATGAATTCAATCAACTTTGCAGGTGTGGAGAGAGAGCTAGGCGTTGTGATCTCTTCAGAGGCACAGAAAGATATTTGGGAAAACACAAGAAAATTATCAATTTGCAACAGGACCCAAGCTTTACAGTTGAAGATTCTCCATAGGGTCCACTTGGCTCTGGATCGTTTGTCAAAATTTAGACCACGGCTATCTTCAATATGTCCCAAGTGTAAACTTGGTACAGGCACTCTTCCCCATTGTCTCTAGTCCTGTGGCAGGCTTCAAACATATTGGAGTGTTGTGGCAGGTGCAATGGAGGGGATTTTGGGTGTAAGGGTGGAGAAAGACTCAATCTCTCTGCTTCATAACCTGCTCAGTGTGTTCCCTGTTTAAAAAAGACTTTTCAACATTCTCACTTTCTGTGCAAGAAAGAATATCTTATTACATTAGGTGTCCAAAGATATCCCAGGCCTGTCGGGTTGGTGTAAGATTGTTATGGAGTATATCTCCTTGGATTTTCTTATAAGTATGGTACACCACAAAACTGAGAATTTCTGTAAGACAGGCAGCCCTTTTCGGGCTACCTGAACACAGATTTTTCTGCCACTCTAATAAAGGGCTTTTATATAGCTGTAATGATTATGCTTCATAAGTCCAATATCCAGAGAGGAGAAACTGTGAACATATGAGTATGTAAAAATATATTCAAGAGTTAGTGTTTTGTCTTGCTGAGCTGTATTATTATTAGTTATTAGTTTGTTAGTTATTTAGTTCGGTAGTCTGGATTTTAAAAAAAACTTTTATATATTTATACATTTGTACATGAGGGTTGTTTGGGCTTTTAAATTTTTTTGTGCTCTCTCTTTGTATGTTTTGAATTGTGTCATTTTGTATTTGTTGTAATGTTAAAACATATATTTTTCGATAAAAAATATATTTTAAAATAAAAGGTAGATAGAAAAAAACCTTTGTCCTCAGAAGAGGAATCAATAACAAAGATTTAAAGTGAAGGTCTGGAGATTAAGGGGATTTGTATGAAGTATTATTTTCATCCTGAGGGTATGGGATATTTGAAACTCACAACCTGAAAGAGTGACAGAGGCAGGAACCTTTTAAAAAGTGTTTAGCTGATTGCTCGAAGCACTATCGCAAATGAGGCTCCAGACCAAATGCTGGAAAGTGGGACTAGAGTAGATAGATGCTTGATGATATAATGGACTGCAGAGTTTCTTTTCTAGACTGTAAAACACCTTGACTCTATCACACTCTTGAAAGCACCGAGTTATAAAAGCCTTCATTTACAGTACCAAGATATTACCTATTCTGTCCCTAACTACAACAATGTTGTTTCTGCAGATATTTGGTCTCCAAGAGATGTTCATTTATTTTGATAGTTTTAGATATTAGCTGTGGTTCAGTTGTAATACTTTCATCTCTGAGTTAGAGGGTTGTGGATTCAATTCCCAGAGACTTGATCATAAATTCTTGGCTGACAGTACTGAAGGAATGTTGCACCATCCTTCTTTCAGATCAGATGTTAACCGAGACTCTTGCAGCCTTCCCTGACGTAAAAGATCCATTGATAATATTTAAAGAAAAGTGGGCAAACTCATTCCCTCAAGCAACCTCACTAAAATAGACTATCTGTTTGGTACCACATTGTTTGTAAGATCTGGACCCCATTCTCTAGTCGTTGACCTTTCCCTAACCACAGTCTGGGATAAGCCAGTCTGTTAACAACCAGTGTCACATTTGACGCTAACATTGGTCAAAATCACACCTATCATCAAGACTGCTTATTTCCACATGTATAACAGTATCCAACATTAACCTCAGTTTAACTGTTGGGGAGATGGTGGCATTAATGTCACTGAACTAGCAATCCAGAGAGCCAAGCTGATACTTTGGGAATGCGGGTATGAATTACATCATGGTAGATGGTGACATTTGGAAAAAAAAATCTACTGACCATGTAACTATTTAATTATGATTAAAAACCCGTCAGGTTCACTAATGTCCTTTAGACAGTGAAATGTGCCATCCTTACCTGGTCTGGCCTACATGTGACTCCAGACTATAGGCAAGGTATTAACTCTTAATTGCCCGTACAATAGCTGTAGCACATCACTTTGTTCAAGAAGCAATTAGGGATGGTAATAAAAGCTGGTCTATTTAGTAATGCCCACATCCCATGAATGAATTCAGAAGAAGTTGTTGCTGAAGCACTCTGTCATAACTCTGGTCATGACTATTCCAATGCACCACCGGTTGGTTCTCCCCCATTCCATTCTCCATAAATTTGAGGTTTTTCAGACTCTACTGCCTGTGTCTTAACTCACAGCAAGTCCCATTCATTATCACCCCAGTGCTCACTGACCTAAAGTGCTCCCAGTAAAACTGCAGTTCACTTTCAAATTTTTCACCCCGTGTTTCCAAATTCCCTCAACTGCACCCTCTCTACTTCAGAGTAATCACCTCAAACTCCACAACCTTCTGAGACGTCGGTGGTGGGCAAGTTGTTGGAGGGAATCCTGAGGGACACGATGTACATATATTTGGAAAGGCAAGGACTGATTAGGGAAAGTCGACATGGCTTCGTGCGTGGGAAATCATGTCTCACAAACTTGATTGAGTTTTTTGAAGAGGATTGATGAGGGCAGAACGGTAGATATGATCTACGTGACTTCAGTAAGGCGTTTGACAAGGTTCCCCATGGGAGACTGGTTAGCAAGGTTAGATTTCATGGAATACAGGGAGAAGTATCCATGTGGATACAGAACTGGCTCAAAGGTAGAAGACAGTGGGTGGAAGGTTGTTTTTCAGACTGGAGGATTGTGACTAGTGGAATGCCACAAGAATCGGTGCTGGGTCCTTTGTCATTTATATAAATGATTTGAGTGCGAGCATAAGAAGTAAAGTTAGTAAGTTTGCAGATGACACCAAAATTGGAGGTGTAGTGGATAGCAAAGAAGGTTACCTCAGATTATATCAGGATCTTGATCAGATGGACCAATGAGCTGAGAGGTGGCAGATGGAGTTTAATTCAGATAAATGCGTGGTGCTGCATTTTGGGAAAGCAAATCTCAGCAGGACTTATACACTTAATGGTAAGGTCCTAGGGAGTGTTGCTGAACGAAGAGACCTAGGAGTGCAGGTGCATAGCTTCTTGAAAGTGGAGTCGCAGGTAGACAGGATAGTGAAGAAGGCGTTTGGTATGCTTTCCTGTATTGGTCAGAGTATTGAGTACAGGGGTTGGGAGGTCATGTTGCGGCTGTACAGGACATTGGTTGGGCCACTTTTGGAATATTACGTGCAATTCTGGTCTCCTTCCTATTGGAAAGATGTTGTGAAACTTGAAAGGGTTGAGAAAAGATTTACAAGGATGTTGCCAAAGTTGGAGGATTTGAGCTACAGGGAGAGGCTGAACAGGCTGGAACTGTTTTCCCTGGAGAATTGGAGGTTGAGAGGTGACTTTATAGAAGTTTACAAAATCAATGAAGGGCATGGATAGGATAAATAGACAAAGTCTTTTCCCTGGGGTCAGGGAGTCCAGAACTAGAGGGCATAGGTTTAGGATGGGAGGGGAAAGATATAAAAGAGACTTAGGGGACAACGTTTTCACACAGGGTGGTACACATATGGAATGAGCTGCCAGAGGAAGTGGTGGAGGCTGGTACAATTGCAACATTGAAGAGGCATTTGGATGGGTATATGAATAGGAAGGGTTTGGAGGGATATGGGCCGGGTGCTGGCAGGTGGGACTAGATTGGGTTGGGATATCTGGTCAGCATGGAAGGGTTAAACCGAAGGGTCTGTTTCCATGCTGTACATCTCTATGACTCTATATCTGAACTCGTCTTATTTTGGTCTCTTACATATTTCCAATTTTAAATTGCTTCATACTGAGTAAGGTGAAGGTGGGGTGACACAGCTTTTAGTGCTGTGCAGGATGGTGGAAGGAAGTGAGGTGTCGTGAGGTTGCCTGAAAGACACCCTAGAGGTCATGGAAGGTGAGGGATGAGAGTGCATGAGTGAAGATGTGGTAGAGCAGAGATAGAGTGAGTGTGAGGTATCAGTGAAGAGCTTAGAGCTTACTCTGGCACAGTAGAGATGGTCATTGACCATTCTATGAATTCATTTGCGGAATGTCAGGGTCTCCGCCATTTATTGCCCGTACTTAATTGCCTAGACAACAGTTAAGAGTTAACCACATTGTGGGTCTGGAATCACGTATAGGTAAGACCAGATAAGGATGACAGATTTCCTTCCCTAAAGGAGATTAGTGAATCAGATGAGTTTTCCTAACAATTGACAATGGTTTCATAGTCATCAGTAGACCATTAATTTATTGAATTCAAATTCCACCATCTACCTTGGCGGGATTTGAACCCGGGTCCCCAGAACATTAGCTGAGTTTCTGGATTAATAGTCAAAAAGTGTGGCACTGGAAAAGGACAGCAGGTCAGGCAGCATCCAAGGAGCAGGAAAATCGACATTTCGGGCATGAGCTCTTCATGAGAAATGTTGGGGGGCCCAAGGGGCTGAGACAGAAATGGGAGTAGGGTGGAGCTGGGGGAGAAGGTAACTAGGAAGGCTCAGCCCCCACCCTCCCCCCACCTCCTATTTATCTCTCAGCCCCCTTGGACTGCCCCCCTCTCATTCCTGATGAAGAGCTTATGTCCGAAACATCGACTTTCCTGCTCCTCAGGCTGCTGCCTGACCTGCTGTGCTATTCCAGCTCCGCACATTTTGACTCTGATCTCAAGCTTCTGCAGTCCTCACTTTCTCCTTTTCTGGATTTATCGTCGAATGATAGAATCACTAAGCCATTGCCTCCCCAGCTTCTTACAGCACTACTAACTGTTTCACTGCATTGTTGAGATGCTACTGACTTGGGGGACAACCTGGCAGAGTCCACCTCCACAGGTGGCATGCCTCCTGTGCCAGTCCTCTAGTCACACCACATCTGGAATATTGTGAGCAGTTTTGGGCCCAGTATCTAGGGAAGGATATGCTGGCCTTGGAGAGGCTTCCAGAGGTGATTTACAAGAAAGATTCTGAGCATGAATGGCATATCATATGAGGAGTGGCTGAGGACTCTGGGTCTATACTCAAAGAATTTTCGAGGGATGAGTGAGCATCTAATCGAAACTGACAGAGTACAGAGAGGCCTGCAAATGTGTTGCTGGTCAAAGCACAGCAGGTTAGGCAGCATCTCAGGAATAGAGAATTCGACGTTTCGAGCATAAGCCCTTCATCAGGAATATGGGCTTATGCTCGAAACGTCGAATTCTCTATTCCTGAGATGCTGCCTAACCTGCTGTGCTTTGACCAGCAACACATTTGCAGCTGTGATCTCCAGCATCTGCAGACCTCATTTTTTACTTACAGAGAGGCCTGAATAGACTGGATGTGAAGAAGACGTTTCCACTCGTGGGAGAGACTAGGACCCGGAAGCACGGCCTCAGAGTGAAGGAACGACCCTTTAGAACTGAGATGAGAAGGAATTTCTTTACCTGGAGGGTGGTGAATCTGTAGAACTCATTGCTGCAGAAGGTTGTGGAGGCCAAGTCCTTGAGTACATTAAGACAGACACAGATGGTTCTTGATTAGTAAGCAGAGAGGCAGAGGGACGAGAGACAGGTGAATGAGATCGAGAAATATATCAACCAGAGATGATGGTTTGGTGGTGGGAGGTGGGGTCGTGGTCAAGGGGGCAGTGGGAGGAGGTGTCCGCGAGCTGGCGTTTAGCCTCAGCGGTGTAACTCCAACCTCAAAGTCCCACAACCCAGCACCGCCTGTTTCTACCGTTTGGCGCATTGACCTTTACACCGCTGAGGCTAAACGCCAGCTCACGCACAACTCCTCCTACTGCCCCCTTGACCATGACCCCACCTCCCACCACCAAACCATCATCTCCCAGAACATCCATAACCTCATCACCTCAGGGGATCTCCCATCCACCGCCTCCAACCTCATAGTCTCACAACCCCGCACCACCCGTTTCGACCTCCTGCCCAAAATCCACAAACCTGATTGCCCCGGCCGACCCATTGTCTCAGCCTGCTCCTGCCCCACCGAACTCATCTCTGCATACCTCGACATGGTCCTGTCCCCCTTAGTCCAAGAACCTACGTTCGGGACACCACCCATGCCCTCCACCTCCTCCATGATTTTCGCTTCCCCGGTCCCCAACGCCTTATCTTCACCATGGACATCCATTCCCTGTACACCTCCATCCCCCATCACGAAGGACTCAAAGCCCTCCACTTCTTCCTTTCCCGCCGTACCAACCAGTACCCTTCCACTGACACCCTCCTTCGACTGACTGAACTGGTCCTCACTCTGAACAACTTCTCTTTCCAATCCTCCCACTTCCTCCAAACCAAAGGAGTAGCCATGGGCACCCGCATGAGCCCCTGCTATGCCTGCCTCTTCGTAGGATATGTGGAACAGTCCATCTTCCACAGCTACACTGGCACCACCCCCCACCTTTTCCTCCGCTACATTTATGACTGTATTGGCGCTGCCTCATGCTCCCACGAGGAGGTTGAACAGTTCATCCACTTTACCAACACCTTCCACCCTGACCTCAAATTTACCTGGACCGTCTCAGACTCCTCCCTCCCCTTCCTAGACCTCTCCATTTCTATCTCGGGCGACCAAATCAACACGGACATTTACTATAAACCGACCGACTCCCACAGCTATCTAGACTACACCTCGTCCCACCCTGCCCCCTGTAAAAACACCATTCCATATTCTCAATTCCTTCATCTCCGCTGCATCTGCTCCCAGGAGGACCAGTTCCAATACAGAACAACCCAGATGGCCTCCTTCTTCAAAGACCGCAATTTCCCCCCAGACATGATCGACGATGCCCTCCAACGCATCTCCTCCACTTCCCGCTCCTTCGCCCCGCCTCTCCAATTGCCACCAGGACAGAACCCCACTGGTCATCACCTACCACCCCACCAATCTCCATATACATCGTATCATCCGTCGTCATTTCCACCACCTCCAAATGAACCCCACCACCAGGGATATATTTCCCTCCCCTCCCCTATCAGCGTTCCGAAAAGACCACTCCCTCCGTGACTCTCTTGTCAGGCCCACACCCCCCACCAACCCAACTTCCACTCCTGGCACCTTCCCCTGCAACCACAAGAAATGCAAAACTTGTGCCCACACCTCCTCCCTTCCTTCTCTCCAAGGCCCCAAGGGATCCTTCCATATCCGCCACAAATTCACCTGCACCTCCACACACATCATTTACTGCATCCGCTGCGCCCAATGTGGCCTCCTCTATACTGGGGAGACAGGCCGCCTACTTGCGGAACATTTCAGAGAACACCTCTGGGACACCCGGACCAACCAACCCAATCACCCCGTGGCTCAACACTTTAACTCCCCCTCCCACTCCACCAAGGACATGCAGGTCCTTGGACTCCTCCATCGCCAGACCATAGCAACACGACGGCTGGAGGAAGAGCATCTCATCTTCCGCCTAGGAACCCTCCAACCACAAGGGATAAACTCAGATTTCTCCAGTTTCCTCATTTTCCCTCCCCCACCTTGTCTCAGTTCCAACCCTCGAACTCAGCACCACCTTCCTAACCTGCAATCTTCTTCCTGACCTCTCCACCCCCACCCCCACTCCGGCCTATCGCCCTCACCTCCTGCCACCTATCACATTTCCAACACCCCTCTCCCAAATCCCTCCTCCCTACCTTTTATCTCAGCCTGCTTGGCACACTCTCCTCATTCCTGAAGAAGGGCTCATGCCCGAAATGTCGATTCTCCTGCTCCTTGGATGCTGCCTGACCTGCTGCACTTTTCCAGCAACACATTTTCAGCTCTGATCTCCAGCATCTGCGGTCCTCAATTTCTTCTATATCTTCTGGTCTTATAATCTTAAAGTCTTATGGGAGGAGGACTCCTCTCTTTTAAATCAGCTATCTCGACCAGGATCTCCAGGTGCCTGTTGGAGAATTCACCACCATCTTCCCCTTCTCAGACATCTTCAGAAAGTGCCTTTGATGGAGCAGAGCAGCTTTGGAATGTCAGTGCTTGTCCAGGTGTACAGCGGCCTTTTGAAGGTGGCGGGTGTGCAAGGGACCTTGGTCTTTTGACACATATCCGCTAAATGACAAGTTGTTCCAGGAACAGGTGTGTGGTAAGATAGGGATAGAATGTGATGCAAGGAGTAGGAGTGGGGACAGATAGCTAATAAGGTGAGTTTGGTAAAGTACAGTGAAATGTTTTGTGAGATCTTGCGGTGGGAAGCCTTCCAAAAAACATGATACAATTTGCACTTACATTATTTTCTCTCTGATAAAAGAAAGCCTGAATTCAATGGGAATAAAATACATGGAGTATTTAATTAGCTATTTCAATTTAAAACTATAAATTTATTTTCTATGAACATAGGCCTAATTTTACTGTTTCTTTTAATTTTCCAAAATTGACACTTCAAATTTCAAGGCATTTTCTTCTTAATAAATATTTGAAGGAAGATTAAATGGAACTTGCTGGTTTTGAAAAGTGAACTTAAAATTCGTTGAATAACTAACCACTTGGTTTTTTTTAATTAATGTGTATGTAGATTAGAGATTACTTCAATAAATAGAACAAAATTATTACACAAGAGTTGATGAATTGTTCCAAACTTGTTAATGTTTGAGGATATTAGTTGAATTATTTTTTAACCATAAAAGGACTTTGTTCTCTGCAACATTAAACCTTGGCATACTTTTCAAAGAAAAACTTTTATTGCTGCTCACATTTTTTTCCATCTCTTTACTAGATTTAGTCAGGTGTGTCAGCACACTTGTAGTTTTGCACCAATCCAATCATAGCCAAACAAACTCTTGCAATGGTTTCTCTTTCTGCTCCTGCACTGTCCTCAGTCCCCTTTAATTTTTCACCTATGTGCTAGCTCTGGGTGGCACGATGGCTAGCACTGCTGCCTCACAGCGCCAGAGACCCAGGTTTAATTCCCGCCTCAGGCAACTGTCTGTGTGGAGTTTGCACATTCTCCCCCTGTCTACTTGGGTTTCCTCCGGGTGCTCCAGTTTCCTCCCACAGTCCAAAAATGTGCAGGTTAGGTGAATTGGCCATGCTAAATTGCCCGTAGTGTTAGCTGAAGGGGTAAATATAGGGGAATGGGTCTGGGTGAGTTGCTCTTCGGACAGTCGGTGTGGACTTGTTGGGCTGAAGGGCCTGTTTCCACACTGTAAGAAATCTAATTTAATCAAGATAAGCCATCAGTGTTCATGTGTGGCTGAGAACAGCCATCTCTACCTCACCACAACCTTTCTCAACTGTTGGTCTGATCACACTGTTGTTTTCCTTGACTCTTGTCACAGATAGTTCATCCTGACTGTGAACAGAGACAAGCATAATGATTAAAAACATGGGGCTGGATTTTAAACCTACTCTCGTCCACTCTCCCATAATAAGATAGGTGCAATTTCATTAAAAGAAATTAACTGGCAATTTAACTTGTTAACAAAGCAATTTGACTTGAATTATACTCTGCCCAAACCAGGAGGAGTTTGAGGTAATTATTAAAATAATTCTGTAGGACAGATTGGATGCATCTTTTGGTGATGTTATGGGGGGACATTGTGTGCATTGGGGAATTCCCAACCAACATGTTACTTCTCCACCAACACTACTACCCCACCCCCACACTTTATTCCTCATCACTTGGCCTTCTGAAAGGAGGTGGGCTGCGTATGTTGCACCTGCAATGACATTCAACTCATCAGGTTTACGGCTGGAAAAAGGAGAGAGGACATGGCTCAACATGGAGAATGTAGGCTGTGGCATAGTGGTACTGTCACTGGCCTAGTAATCCAGAGCTAATCTAATGTGATGATGTAACCATTGTGTAATGTGAAAAAACATCTGGTTTGTTAATGTCTTCTGGGAGGTATATCTGTAATCCTTACCCAGTCTGCTCTGCATGTGGCTCCAGGTCCACAGCAATGTGGTTGACTCTTAACTCTCCTCCAAAAGGGTACCACTGTGTTCACAGGAAGTTAGGGATGAGTGACAGATGCTGCTGTTGCTAATGATGCCACATCCCATAAAATCAATAAAGACAAAAGATGACAACCAACCATCAGTTTTGGCTCCACGCATAGCATTTTTTTCCTGCAGGTCCGAAAGTATTAAGTTTTACTCCAGAGACTTGAGCAAGAAACCTCGGTGGATCTCCTAGTGTTGCTTTGTTGGAGATATGCCATCTTTCAGATGTTGTAAATATGTCTTGTCTGCCCTTTCAGATAGGTATAAAAGATCTAATTTTGAAGAACATTGGAGTTCTCCACATTCCCCTGACGACACTCAATTAACACTGCTGAAAGAGATGATCTAATTAAATTAGGTTAGATTACTGACAGTGGGGAAACAGGCCCTTCGGCCCAACAAGTCCACACCAACCCGCTGAAGCGCAACCCACCCATTCCCCTATATTTACCCCTTACCTAACACTACAGGATATTTAGCATAGCCAATTCACCTGACCCGCACATCTTTGGACCGTGGGAGGAAACCACAGCACCCGGAGGAAACCCACGCAGACACGGGGAGAACGTGCAAACTCCACACAGTCAGTCACCTGAGGCGGGAATTGAACCTGGGTCTCTGGTGCTGTGAGGCAGCAGTGCTAGCCACTGTGCCGCCCCCAGTGTTAAATGTCTGTTTCTCAACGGATGCTGAGAGACCTACTGTGTTTTTCCAATACCTGTTTTTGAACCAAAATAGATGATCTGTCCCTATCACACTACTGTGTATGGGCAATTGGGTCATTATGTTATTAATTACGTTTCTAAAGTACCTCATTGGTTGTGAAGTGCTTTTGGACATTGTGCAAGCCATTCTATATGATGTTGTAAAACTATTTTAATAAATAATTCCTTTTGAATATGTTTTTTCTAAGAGTAGGGCTATATAACATGAGTTCAGAGTATTTATCTGATATATGCATTATAGTCCCTCCACTTATATAGCGGCCAGTGCATTTTGCCAGTGTTGACATCATTGTTTTATGCAATAGGATTGTGATAAGAACAAAGTAAAACTGGGAATGGACAACAAATGCTGGCTCGGGCAGTAACACCCACATCCCACAAATGAATATAGAAATGTAGGTATAGGAGCAGAAGTTTAATGTTCCCATCATATTCCATTGCAGTCCTTTCTCGTACACCTTAAAAATTAAAAGAAGCCCTCAAAGTATGCTATTGAATTCATTCAAATATATGGTACTGTGATTTGATGGAATTCTGTAGTATCAGGTTGATTAAAAAAAACAGAAATAAAGCATGCAAGAGATTTGTTTGTCATTAACTTGGTAGTTGGATAATACTGTGTATATAGATAAGTGTGCTGGATTTATCAGTAGTTAACAAACAGAATGACCTTACTAACATGAAGACTGAAAGAATTCTTAGACATAGATAATTAATTATTACAATTTCTCAGACTGAGTTAAGGGGGTTAAGTTGGGCTGCCTCTGGGAGCAGGTGTAGGAAACTCTTTTAGTAATTTAACATAACCTATCAAAAGGAAGTCACTAATAGTTCAAACAGGAAGGTACGTCTTCTTTAATAGAACAGTGAAATCACCATTACCCTGTTTAATTAAACTGTCATCTCCTCAAGCTATTGAATAGATTGGGCATTCAAATTAAACCTGTGTGTGAAATCACAATGTTGGAATCAATAATGAGGGATTACATCTGCATATATTTATAGATGGTGCCTGGAAACATCTTCTAGTCTGCATGCTTGATCCTGTTCAGAAAGCCTTTTCATTGAAAGCAGAAATCATTATAATCTCTGTTAAACAAACAGTTTTTCTCTGCCTAGGCTGGTAATATAACCACACTGTTTTTGTTTTGAAAAAGTATTTAAAGTCTACAATACTCAGATGGATCACTTTGTATTGAGAATTAAAGGAGGTAGTGGAATAAGAAAGATCCTGAAAACCATAAGAAATAGGGACACGAGTAGGCCATTCAGCCCCTCAAGCCTGCTCCAACATTAAATGGGTTCATACCTGATCTGAGGTTCCTCACATTCACTTTCCTGCATTTTCTCCATAACCCTTGATTCTATATTATCTCAGCTTTAAATATACATCAGTCTTCTACCACCACCACCGCCACACACACAAAATTATTTAATAAGAATCTGTTTAGATTGGTTTTATTGGTTCAGACAAAACAATGAATGAATGAGAAGCTGTGGAATTTTTCACAAAATACTCAATTGTAGTCCCTGTTTTGTCGCAATCACTCGTGACCTTTAATCAGTGAGTGATTCTTCATTCCTGGCTGAATAAGTTGTACAGAGATACTGTCAACAGCGTATTTAAAGTTTTATCTTCGCTAACAGATTGGGGGGGGGGGAGAAAACAAAGAGAATATCTGCTGACAGTACACCCTTGCATTTTAAAGTTGTTAAATATTGACTCGCTAGTTTCTTTTAAAACCGCTGAACTGTTTCAGCTTCGTATTTAACTGCACTGTGCTGGGCCAGGTACCCCGTTTCTCAGGTTCTATATTCCGTTTACTTTTCTCAATATTTGTTGGAGTGTTTGTGTCATTTCTGTTAAGAGGAAGAAGGGAATTTTCAAATTTTTCCATAACTTTCTGAAAATTTCAGCTGAATCCTCTCCGGAGAAGTGTGGTAACCGTGAATTTTGAACGGTTCATGTAATTTCCCTCAGTTGTGGCTTTGGTTCGTCCTCGGTTGAAATTGCAAGAAACTCAGGGAAATCTCAGGTGATAACAAATTACTGTGGGCACTGGATTGAGATTTGCTTATTTTGTTAGTTGTTTTTGTAGTGTCCCGTGTATGACTGAATATTTTATGTTAATTCCTTTTTTTCTGCTGAAAAAGATTCGATCGGGTTTTGTTTTTGTTAACTTTTAGCAACAGGTGTGAAGGAGAGTTATTGGACTTGACATATTGACGCCGTTTCTCTGTGCATGGATGCTGCCGGACCTGCTGCAGCATTCTGTTTTATTTAATTTTCTCAAACAGTTACGAAGTCTAATGTGATGTTTCAAGCCAGGGTACAATTGCATGACTTGAGCAACCGTCGTATGTTAAAAGTTCCAAGATGAGCTTTACCTGTGATTGTTGGACTAAGTTAACAGTTAAATGACTTCTGTGTGAACAGTTGTCATTCTATCCCTTTCGAAAATTCAATGAGCGTCCTCTTCTATGTCGGGAGTCACTGGAACCTGAGTTGCTTTCTTTCCCAGCTGGGACAATGAAGCAAATGTAACTCTTTCCCTGTTGCAACTGAGATACATTCACTCGCCAAACAAAAATTGGGTTAGCACTGCTGCCTCACAGCGCCAGAGACCCGGGTTCAATTTCTGCCTCAGGCGACTCTCTGGAGTTTGCCCATTCTCCCTGTGTCTGCGTGGGTTTCCTCCGGGTGCTCCGATTTCCTCACCGGTTAGGTGAATTGGCCATGCTCAATTGCCCATAGTGTTAGGGCAGGGGTAAATATAGGGAAATGGGTCTGGGTGGGTTGTGCTTCGGTGGGTTGGTGTGGACTTGTTGGGCCGAAAGGCCTGTTTCCACACTGTAAGTAATCTATCAGGAATTAAACAGATTCAAAGTGATAGCGCAAGTTTGTTACACCTAGGGATTAGATATTTTGTTACAAGGATTTTCTGGTATCAATCGGACAGAAGCCCAGAAAAAGTAAATCCCTTACTGATTATAATTCTGAGTACATTTTAAAAGTACATCATTGGTATTACATAAGCAAGGACTCGTTCTTTTATGACTACATAGTTGTGATTTTAAACAGTATATTCAATTTTCTACAGTTCCTCCAGTCGCTTCTCTCCAATGAGAGCAGCTCCTATGGTCTGATAAGATTATGATCACACAACAGCAAATTACCAAATGTAAGGAATGGATGATTTTAGTATTTATGTTTTCATTCCTACATGGAATGTGGACTGAGCCAGCATTTATTACCCAACACTAGCTGCCCTTATGAAGGTGATGGTGAGCTGGCTTCTGGAATTGCTCACAGAGACCAACGGGGGGGGGGGCAACAAAAAATGAAATAGAAAGGGAGAATATTAAATATGAGGATAAGCTCACCAGGAATATAAAAGACTGTAAGAGTTTCTTTGGATATATCAAGTACAAAAGAGAGGCAAAAGTGAACATTGGGATGTTGGAAAATGATGCAGGAGAGATTGTAGTAGGGAACAGAGAAATGACGAGGAACTAAATAATTACTTCACATCGGTCTTCCCGGTGGAAGACACCAAGTAATTTCTCAAGAATTCAAGAGAGTGAAGGGACAGAACAGAGTATGGTGGCCATCGCCAAGCAGAAGGTGCTAGAAAAACTGACCTGAAGATGGATAAATTACCTGGGCCAGATGGATTACACTCCAGATTTATAAGGGGGATAGTTGAAAGATTACAACTATAATCGGGAAGGGTCCCAGTGGACTGGAAAACTGCTAACATAATAGCCTACTTGTAAAGGGAGTAAGGCAGAAGATGGAAAATTATAGACCAACTTCCCTAACCTCAGTCATGCATGAGATCCTGGAATCCATTGACAAGATTTCTGAATACTGTGGTAAAATAGGGCAGAGTCAGCATGGGTTCATCAAGGGTAGGTCATGCTGACAAATCTGCTAAATTCTTTGAGGAAATCATGCGGCATTGTGGCTCAGTGGTTAGCAGTACTGCCTTAGTGCTAGGGATGAAAATGTGTTGCTGGTTAAAGCGCAGCAGGTCAGGCAGCATCCAAGGAACAGGAAATTCGACGTTTCAGGCAAAAGCCCTTCATCAGGAGTGCTAGGGACCCTGGTTCGATTCCTGTCTTGGGTGATTCTGTCTGTCTGTGTGGAGTTTGCATGTTCTCCCTGTTTCTGGGTGAATTTCCTTCCAGGCACTCTGGTTTTCTCCCACAATCCAAAGATGTGCTGGTTAGGTGAATTAGCCATGCTAAACTGTCCATTTTGTTCAGGAATGTGTAGGCTAGGTGCATTAGTCAGGGGTAAATGTAGAGTAGTAGGGTTGGGGAATGGGTCTGAGCGGGATACTCTTTGGAGGGTCAGTGTGGACTTCTTGTGTCTGTTTCCACACTGTAGGGATTCTATGAAGTAACAAGCAGATTAGACCAAGGAGGATAAATGGATGTTATCTGTCTGGACTTCAAGGCCGCCTTTGATAAGGTGCTATACCGGAGGCTACTGAATAAGATAAGGGGTCATGGTTTTAGAAGCAAGTTGCTAGCATGGATAGAAGCTTGGCTGTTTGGCAGAAAGCAGAGAGTGGGAATATACGAGTCCTTCTCAGGATGGCAGCCAGTGACAAGTGGTGTTCTGGAAGGCTCAGTGTTGTGATCACAACTTTTCACTTTATACATTTAACGATCTAGATGAAGGAACTGAGGGCAGTCTGGCTAAGTTTGCAGACAATACAAAGATAAGTAGAGGGACAGGTAGCATTGAGGAGGCTGCAGAACTATTTGGACAGGTTAGGAGAGTGGGCAAAGAAGTGGCAGATGGAGTACAATGTGAGAAAGTGTGAGGTCATGCACTTTGTTAGGGAGAATCGAGGCATAGACTATTTTCTAAATAGGAAGAAAATTCAGAAGTCTGAGGTGGGAAGAGACTTGGGAGTTCTAATCCAGGATTCTCAGTAAAGTTTCAAATTTGAGTCAGTAGTTAAGAAGGCAAATTTATTTATTTTGCAGGCATTTATTTTGAGAGGACTTGAATATAAAAGCAGGAATGTACTTCTGAGGCTCTATAAGGGTCTGGTCAGATCGCATTTGGAGTATTGTGCGCAGTTCTGAGCCCCATATCTCGGGATGTACTGGCCCTGGAGAGTGTACAGAGGAGACTCCGGAGAATGGTCCCAGGAATGAACCGCTCAATATATGAGGAATGTTTGAGGGATCTGGCTCAGTGCTTGAAGGAGTTTAAAAGGATGAGAGGGGATCTAATTGAAACTTATAGAATACTGAATAGCCTAGACAGAGCGGATGTTGGGAAGATGATCCCTCCATTGGTAGGAGGGACTAGGACCTGAGGGCACAATCATAAGTGAAGGGAAGACCTTTTTTGTACAGAGATAAGGAGAAACTTCTTCAGCCAGAATGTGGTGAATCTATGGAATTTCACTGCCACAGAAGGCTGTGGAGGCCAGGCCATTCTGTATATTTAAGACAGAGATAGATTCTTGATTGTAAAGGAGATCAAGAGTTACAGGGAAAAAGTCAGAGAATGCGGTTGAGAACTTATCAGCCCTGCTTGAGTCTGAGTCTGCTCAGCTATTCAATGGATTGAATGGTCTAATTTCTGCTTCTACATCTTATGATCTTATTATGGTTTAGTCTGTGTGCTGTAGGTAGACCCACAATTCATGTAAAGGAGAGAATTTCCAGGATTTTGTCTCCATGACACTGTCCCATGCCTCCAGCTCAGCACTGCCCTCCTGACCTGTCCATCACCTTTCCCATCTATTCACTCCACCCTCCTCTCTGACCAGCACTTTCTTCCCCCACCCCACCTTCATTTACTTATTGCATTCTCAGCTACCTTCCACCCCAACACCCCAACACCCCCTCCACCACACACACACACACACACACACACACATTTATTCTCTGTGCCCTCCAGCCCACAAGTCTCATTCCTGATGAAGGGCTTATACCTGAAACGTCTATTCTCTTGCTCCTCTGATGAAGCCTGATCGGCTGTGCTTTTCCAGCACCACACTCTCGACTCTGATCTCCAGTATCTGCAGTCCTCACTTTCTACTACTGATATATTTCCAAGTTAGGAGGGGAGTGGCTTGGAGGGGAACTTTGTGTAGACCTGGATCATACTTTACTGGTGGCAGTGACCAATCTTTGGTCCCTTCCAGGGATCTCCAAGAGACATTTGCAAGACCTTGCAGCTGGCTGTGGATGCACAAGAAAGGTAACTGATTGTTTGTTTGTCTTCTGTGGCTATCCCCACTTCAAACAAGTATGTAGGGTGTGATGAGTTCTCTGGAATGTAGCACACACAGCCATGTTTCTGGTATTGAGACTGGCTTTAATGCAATGAGGGGTACGTCAGGTTCCAAGAGATCAATTGTGTTAGAGGTCTCTCTAGTCTGAGGCACAGATTTTTTTCTGTGGCCAACAGTGAAAAATCAGAATGATGTGTTGCCTCTCTGGTGCCAGGATCAAGTTTGCCTCAGAGGGTGCAGAATGTTCTCAAGGGGGAGAGGGACCAGCAGCAGGTCATTATACACATTTGGAACCAACGACATAGGAAAGAAAAAGATGAAATTCTGAAGGGACAATATAGAGAGTTAGGCAGGAATTTAAAAAGGAGGTCCTCGAGTAGTAATATCTGGATTACTCCCGGTGCTACAAGCTAGTGAGAATAGGAATAGGAGGATAGAGCAGATGAATGCATGGCTGAGGAGCTGGTGTATGGGAGAAGGATTCACATTTTTTTTTGGATCATTGGAAATTCTTTTGGGGTAGAAGTGACCTGTACAAGAAGGATGGCTTGCACCTGAATTGGAAGGGTACGAAGATACTGGCAGGGAGAATTGCTAGAGCTGTTTGGTAGGATTTAAACTAGTAAGTGGGGGGGAGACCCCAGGGAGATCAATCTGAGACTGGTACAGTTGAGAACAGAAGTGAGTCAAACACTCAAGGCAGGCAGGGACAAAGCAGAGAGACAAGATAGGACGGATAAATTAAACTGCAATAATTTCAATGCAAGAGGCCTAACAGGGAAGGCAGATGAACTCAGGGCATGGTTAGGAACATGGGACTGGGATAACATAGCAATTATAGAAACGTGGCTCAGGGATGGACAGGGCTGGCAGCTTGAATTTCCAGGATACAAATGCTACAGGAAGGACAGAAAGGGAGGTAAGAGAGGAGGAGGAGTGGTGTTTTTGATATAGGATAGCATTACAGCTGTACTGTGGGAGGGTATTCCTGGGAAGTTATTTGAGTTGAACTGAGAAATAAGAAAGGGATGATCACTTAATTGGGATTGGATGATAGACTCCTTAATAGTCAGAGAGAAATTGAGGAACACATTTTGTAAGGAGATCTCCGTTATCTGTAAGAATAGGGTGGTTATGGTAGCAGATTTTAATTTTCCAAGTATAGTCTGGGACTGCCTTAGTGTTAAGGGTTTAGATGGAGAGGAATTTGTGTGCACAAGAACTCTTTCTGATTTCAATATGTGGATGTACCTACTAGAGAAGGTGCAAAACTTGGATCTACTCTTGGGAAATAAGGCAGGGCAGGTGACTGAGGTGTTGGTGGGGGAGCACTTTGGGGCCAGTGACCATAATTCTATTATTTTTAAAATAGTTATGGCAAATGATAGACCAGATCTAAAAGTTTAAGTTCTAAATTGGAGGAAGGCTAATTTTGATGGTATTAGGCAAGAACTTTCAAAAGCTGATTGAGTGCAGATGTTCCCAGGTAAAGGAGTGGCTGGAAATTGGGAAGCCTTTAGAATTGAGGTGTGAAAGTCCAGAGACAGTATATTCCTGTTTAGGGTGAAAGGAAAGGCTGGTAGGTGGCGGGAATGCTGGATGACTAAAGAAATTGAGGGTCTGGTTAAGAAAAAGAAGGAAGCATATGTCAGGTACAGACAGGATCGACAGGATAGATCAAGCAAATCCTTAGCTTATAAAGGCAGTAGGAGTATACTTAAGCAGGAGATCTGGAGGGCAAAAAGGGTAACTAGGGAGAGAATAAGAATAAGATCAGTAAGGTGATCTTTGTGTAGAGACACAGGAGCTGGGGGAGATACTAAATGTGTATTGCATCGGTGTTTACTGTGGATAAGGACATGGAAGATATTGAATGTGGGGAAATAGCTGGTGACATCTTGAAAAATGTCCATATTACTGAGGAGGAAGTGTTGGATGTCTTGAAATCCATAAAAACTGATAAATCTCTAGGACCTGATCAGGTGTACCCTAGAATTCTGTGGGAAGCTAGGAAAGTGATTGCTGGGCCCCTTGCAGAGATATTTGTATCATCGATAGTCACAGGTGAGATGCCAGAAGATTGGAGGCTGGCTAACGTGGTGCCACTGTTTAAGAAAGGAGGTAAGGACAAGCCAGGGAACTTTAGACCAGTGAGCCTGATGTCAGTGGTGGGCAAGTTGTTAGAGGGAATCCTGAGGGACAGGATATGCATGTATTTAGAAAGGCAAGGACTGATTAGGGAAAGTCAACATGGATTTGTGCATGGGAATTGTCTCACAAACTTGATTCAGTTTTTTTTGAAGAAGTCACAGAGGATTGATGAGGGTAGAGTGATAGACGTGATCTATATGGGCTTCAGTAAGGTATTCAATAAGGTTCCCCATGGGGGACCTGTTAGCAAGGTTCAATCTCATGGAATACAGGAAGAAGTAACCATTTGGATACAGAACTGGTTCAACGGTAGAAGACAGCGGATGGTGGCGGGTTGCCTTTCAGACTGGAGGCCTGTGACCAGTGGAGTGTCAAAAGGATCGGTGCTAGGTTCATTGTTTTTTCATCATTTATATAAAATGATTTGGATATGAACATGGAGGTATAGTCAGTAAATTTGCAGATGACACCAAAATTGAAGATGTAGTGAACAGCAAAGAAGGTTACCTCCGATTACAACAGAATCTTGATCAGATGGGCCTTTGGGCTGAGGAGTGGCAGATGGAGTTTAATTTATATAAATGTGCGGTGCTGAATTTTGGGAAAGCAAATCTTAGCAGGACTTGTACGCCTTAATGGTAAGATTCTAGAGAGTGTTGCTGAACAAAGAGATCTTGGGGTACATGTTCATAGCTCCTTGAAAGTAGAGTTGTAGGGAGATAGGATTGTGAAGAAGGCATTTAATATGGTTTCCTTTTATTGTTCAGAGTATTGAGTACAGGACTTGGGTAGGTCATGCTGCTGTATAGGATATTGGTTAGGCCACTTTTGGTATATTGTGTGCAATTATGGTCTCCTTCCTGACGGAAGGATGTTGTGAAACTTGTAAATCTTTTCTGAACCTTTTCAAGCATGTTGCCAGGGT
Organism: Hemiscyllium ocellatum; assembly: GCF_020745735.1. Lineage (NCBI taxonomy): Eukaryota > Metazoa > Chordata > Chondrichthyes > Orectolobiformes > Hemiscylliidae > Hemiscyllium > Hemiscyllium ocellatum. Next base: position 109,137,925 of record NC_083406.1, read on the forward strand.
TGGAGGATTTGAACTATAGGGAGAGGTTGAATAGGCTTGGGGCTGTTTTTTCCTGGAGCGTCAGAGGCTGAGGGGTGACCTTATAGAAGTTTATGAAATGATGAGGGTCATGGATAGGATAAATAGACAATGTCTTTTCCTTGGGGTGGGGGAGTCCTGAAGTAGGTTTAGGGTGAGAGGGGAAAGATATAAAATGGACCTAAGGCATAACTTTTTCATGCAGTGAGTGGTGAGTGTATGGAATGAGCCGCCAGAGGAAGTGATGGAGGCTAGTACAATTGCAACATTTAAAAGTCATGTGGATGGTATGTGAATAGGAAGGGTTTGGGGGGATATAGGCCGGGTGTTGGCAGGTGAGGCTAGATTGGGTTGGGATATCTGGTCATCATGGATGAGTTGGACCAAAGGGTCTGTTTCCGTGCTGTACATCTATCAGGCAATTATGTCAACTTTGCCACTAAGAATGAATGAGTAGTTAGGTGCAGTAGCTCCAGATGGCTTCAGATAAGATGGCACAGGCCATCACTGCCTGCATGCACAAGGGATTTGGAGTAATCATTAACTGTAAGAGTTTCCACACTATCCATGTGCAGCTGGTATGTAGCCACAGTAGGTTGTTACTTAAGATGCAAGATTCCCAGGCAGCTGCTTACGTTCTGTGGTATTCCACCCCTTTCCAGTCACCTCTGGTTACCCTTGAACATGGTGCAATTTAACAAGATACAGCACTGAGCAAGCCACTGGCCTATTGACTGTATGCTTCAAGTGCCTGGAGAAATCTGTAGGTGCCCTGTAATACCCACTAGTTGGAGTGTCCAAAATAGTGCCAGTGTGATGCACTCTTCACCACATTGCATTGAATTGAAGTTTGAACTGGACTTGTTCAAATACTTCCAAGGAACCTGATGGGGCAACAGCAAACAATGGCTCCTGGAATTCCCAACATGTTCTCTTTATAACAAAGTTTTTCGCATAGCTATCTATCCTCAGTGCAGAAAAGTCTTTCCCTGCCGTGGGGAAGCACATCTGAGCAGAGAATGTCAGGCTGAGCAGGCATTCAATCTAATCTGCACTATTTAAAGTTAGCCTGAAGGGGGAGACAAAGTTGAAATTGTAATTCTGAGTTTGACTTGAGAATCCTATAATCACTACAGTGTGGAAACAGGCCATGACGCAAGAAATGGGAGAACATGGATACCTAAATGTTTCAATACTGTATTTGGGGTCATAGTTGAGGAAATGGCAAGGAGGAGAGAGGTCAACTATTTGCAGGGAGGCATGTAACCCATTAGATAAACTTTCAGAAGGCATTGAGATTGGAAAGCTTTGGCATATGTGTAGAATTTCACTCAAGCACCTGAACTTAGTGCTTCAAGTTCAATGATCCCACACAAATGGTTAAGATATGTGAATGTACAAGTATCCTCAAATATCCTGTCCCATGGTTACACACTGCTCTCACTGACTGCTCAACTAACCCAGTTGCTCGAGACCCCATACCCAAATCATTCGAACCTTAATTACTCATCAAATGAAGTTACAACAATGCCAGCACCATGTCTTCCTAGATATCTCTGCAGCAGCTCTGGTGGGCTTGTCCTACCAATGGGAAAATATATTCTCAAGGATGTGATTGAGAAGTTTGCCATGCTGAGTTGGTGAGTGTAAGAACAGCAGGTTGTTGGTTTACTAATCTACTTTTCCAGCAACATATTTTCAGCTCTAATCTGTGTGACAGTTCTCCTAATTTTGGTACCAGTGCTCAGTTAGTTAGGAGTGGTTTTTAGGGCTTTGTCTTGTCTGAATCTGTGCTTAAGCAAATACTAAGTAGTCCATCTAGTTTTATTCTTACTGTGTCTTTTTGAAGAGATTAATACAATTGAGTGCTTCAGTAGACATTTTAGAGTTCAACCATGTCACTATGAATTTCAATCAATAACTTCCTGACTGAGTCAAGAGTTCCACCCACTGAGTCGTCTCCAAAAATTTGGGCTTTCATAGTTTTTCATCTCTATATCGTTATTTTCTTAAATGATTTTTGCCAAAATTACTAAGATTGATTTCACATTTTATGTCTGTGAGGAGATTAGATATTCCAAAGTTCTAAAATATTTCACATCGAAAATATGGGGAGTTGAAGTCACTTTCAGGCCTTACCCTGATTTTGTAACTTCTTGAGGTAACGGAACTCCCCAGCTTAGTAAGCATGTTTCAACTATCAGTGCCAAAGGTCGAGTAACATTTCAAGTGACAAAGTTTGGAGCTGCTGTCTCGGTACCATGAGTTGCAGCTCTATATTCAGTATCTACATTGTACAGATTGGTCCCAATGTACCTACTGGAAGCACACCATAGAATCGTTGAGCTGGGTGTGTAAGGCAGGGAGGGACACCCTTCAAACCTCCTCAGTCCTATACCATGGCCCTGCCCTCCTCAATTCATGATGCGCAATACTGATGCTGACAATGCCTGTTGCAGCTTAAAATAACGAAGGATCACATTCTTATGATAACAAGTGATTAAAAGGTTACACATCACCATCATGTTCTGCATCAAATTTTGTTGGTAGCTCTCCTGGGAAGCATCTTGGATGTTTATGTTGTCACAGGAGCTTCCTAAACACAGTCGTTGTATGTACTCACCCGTGCAGAGAAGAATGACCAAAGTTGCATCTATGTGAAGCTTTGAGTTATCCAATGTTATGCCTGATACAAATGGTGGATTCAGTGCAGACACAATCAAATATTTACTGAAAGGATAGTTAGAAGATTCACCACAGAATCAGCAGAATGAATCCCTGGAGGTGAATATTCCTTACTTTTCTCTTAAATGATCAGATGAGAAATTAACTCAGCCCTTTTAATATTTTCAGCAGGAAATGGCTTCTGTTAAGATCGAGTGTGTCGTGAGGGGCAAGTACAGAATTGGAGAGTCCCCAGTTTGGGAAGAAAAACACAATTCTCTTCTCTATGTGGATATCACAGGCCAGAAGGTGTGCAGATGGAATGCAGTCACAAAACAACTGAAGGAAGTACATGTTGGTAAGTAAAAGTTAGGTCTTCATTAAGATTATTCTATTCCAAGTCTTACATAGAAACTGCTTCCTCCCTTTGTGAAAGTCTTTTCATGGTCAGAAGACCAATATCTGTTACTCCCAATATTTGCACAGTGCATTTCCCTGTAGCATTTTTGTTACAAAGTCTAAATTTAAGAGTCGTTTTGTGCTATGGAACCATCCAACTCAGAATTTGTCTCTCACCCTGTCTGAACTGAAAGAAAGCCTTGCAATTATCTATAGCCTGATTATGTCTCCGAAATGTCCCAGAGCACTTCACATGAATGTCTTTCTCTTTGGAGCGTAGTTACTAACGGTATGTAACTAAATGGTACAGTCCTTTTGTGCACAGAGTAAGATCTTACAGAGCGATGAGATGAATGGCTGGATTGCTGCATAAATATTGGGCAGTGGGAGCTTCTGCAAATGTTGATTTGGCCAACAGGAAAAATTCAAGCTCTTCTTCAAAATAGTGCAATAATTTCTTATTATCCACATAAATAGGCAAGGAGGAATTAGAATTGGATCAATTGTCTAAAAATACAGCACTTTCTCTGTCGGTAGTGTACTTGAATGTGTTATAGGAGTTCTGTCATTGCCTCACTGAGTAATAAAATGATTATTTCTCTAAGATGAATAACAGGTCTAACCAAACCACTTGGAATATTTTCTCATAGAATTGTTACAGCTGAGTAGGAGGCCATTCAACCTACCATATCTACACCAAAATGAACAATTCACAATGCCATTCCACTACCTTCTCCTTTAGAACTCTGTACATTCTTGCTTTTCAGATAACAGTCTAAAAGGTAAAGTCACCATAGTCTGCCTTCTCTTGTTAGAGAAAGAAAAATGACTGGTGGTTGTTTTAAGCCATGGTCATCACGTCTCAGACAAATGTGAGGTTGTGAAGGTGGGACCTTTTTCATGGTAACCTCAGTCAGTGTAGGAGTTGAACCTCTGCTGTTATCACTGTACATTACAATACCAGCTGAGCAGTCCCCTGAGATAACAGGCTCAGTATAATTCCCGTTTGAAAGCCTGAACTGAGCCTGTCTCCACAACAGTCTTAGACAATATATTCCAGATCCTAATCACTCATGATGTGAGAAAGACTCTGTTCATGTCGTTACTGCTTCTTTTGTCAATTACCTTAAATTTGTGCCTCTCACTCTTGATCTTATCATCAGTATGAACAATTTCTCCCTACATACTCAGTCTGGACCCCTCTCAATTTTGAACAGCTGTATCAAATCTCATCTCAATCCTTTATTTTCCAAGGAAAACAATCCCAACTTCTCCAATGTATCTTCACAACTAAAGTAACTCATTCTATATAATTCACGACAATCCTCTTCTCATCAACAGCTGCTAGAGTAGGTGAGTATTTAATCTCAAGCATGTTTTTCTCATCAAATAAGTCTCTAATGAAAGATTACCCTGATTAATGAACAAACTTATCAAATAGGAAAGCCATCAGGGAAAAGTGGTGACAGTTAAGTTCAAATTTTAAGTTTTGAAATTATTTTTTGGTTATCATCTTTGTTTCTTAATGAGAAATTTGAGACATTAAAATTTTGCAATCCTTACAAGAATGTGAATTTTTTTGCTAATACGTTGATCCTTGTTTATTTGAGTCCCTCCCCATGCATTCAAAGGAGCTCTATCAAAAAAGCTGGCATGTATATTAACAGGTTACCAGAAAGCCAACACTGGCCTGACTGTATGTGAATAGTGATAATGAAGCCAATTAAAGGTCGTTCTTGAATATCCAATGTTTTAGCAGAGAATTCCACAGGCTTAGCATGTTCTGGGTGAAGAAATTTCTCCTCTTCAGTCCCAAATGGTCTATCTTGCATTGTTAGTGACTCCTGGTTCTGGACTACCACAGAATCTCTACAGTGTGGAAGCAGGCTATACAGCCCTTTGAGTCTACACTGACCCTCTGAAGAGCAACCTTACCCCCACCACCTCCCCACTCCCAACCCTATCCCTGTAATCCTGCATCTCCATGGCTAATCCACCTAGCCTGCACATCTTTGGACTATGGGAGGAAATTGGAGCACCCAGAGGAAACCCATGCAAACACTGGGAGAATGTGCGAATTCCACACAGACTCCTGAGGGTGAAATCAAACATAGATCCCTGGTGCTGTGGAGCAGCAGTGGTAACTACTGATCAATGTGCTGCCCTACTGTCCAGTCATCAGAAACATTCTTACCCTGTCTAGTTCTGTTAAAATGTTAGATTTGTATGATGTTACTTCCTTTCTCTAGACCAGTGAATATAAACCTAATAGATCCATTCTGTCTTCATCCATCAGTCCTGCCATCCCAGGAACCTAGTCTGGTAAGTCTTTGTTTCACTCCATTTCAACAACATACTTCCTCAGATAAGGAGAGCAAAACTGCACATAGTACTCCAAGTATGATCTCACCAAGGCCTTGTACAATTGCAGCTGAACATGCCTGCTCCTGTATTTGAATCCTTTTGCTATGATGACCAATATTATTTGACGCCTTCATCTCTTGCTGCACTTAAATACTTACTTTCAGCAGCTGGTGTTCAAGAGTTCCCAGATCTCATTACAATCTCCCTTTCCCAATCTATTGTTATTCAGATAATCTGCCTTCCTGATTTTGTTTCCTTGCCCCTATCTACCTTTTTTACTTTTTGTTTCCAGTTGTAGGAGAATCTAGAATTAGTGGTCATTGTTTAATAATAAGAAAGCCCCATTTATAGCAGAGTTCTGTGCTGTACAGCTCCAAGACTGAGGATTGAGAGTCTTTGGAATTCCCTGCCTCAATAGATACCAAATCCTTAAATATTTTTAAGGTGGTGACAGATGGATTCTTGATTACCAAGCGTTGAACTGGGGTGAGGAGAAAGTGAGGACTGCAGATGCTGGAGATCAGAGCTGAAAAATGTGTTGCTGGAAAAGCACAGCATGTCAAGCAGCATCCAAGGAGCAGGAGAATCGACGTTTCGGGCATGAGCCCTTCAGGATGAAGGGCTCATGCCTGAAATGTCGATTCTTCTGCTCCTTGGATGCTGCCTGACCTGCTGCGCTTTTCCAGCAACACACTTTTAACTGGGGTGATGCAGGAACATAGAGTTGAAGTTAAAAATCAGATTAGCTGTGATCTTATTGAATGTTGGAAAAGGTGAGTACCTACTCTTGTCCTTGTTCATCTGATCACAGAATGAGGTTGTTTGACCCTTTTCAGTCCATATATCAAACATGTGCAAGAATGAATGTTGTCATGTTTTATATAAAGGTGATACTTTTACTCAGGTGACTTTCTCAATGATTGATAGAAAGAACAAAAGTATAAGAATTCAAGTTTTAAGAATCTTATTGTGACAAACAAGCTTAAACCATCCCAGGAAGGAAGTGAGGACTGCAGATGCTGGAGACCAGAGTTGAAGAGTGTGGTACTGGAAACGCACAGCCAGTCAGGCATCATTCGAGGAGCAGGTGAATTGTTGTTTCAGACATAAGCCCTTTAAAAGAGGAAATGAATTCTCATCAGCATCTGACTTGGTTGTGAAGACAGAACAGCCCTTCTGTTTCTGTCTGCAGTAGCTACTTTGTCTGTTTTGTGTGTCTCTCTCTTTCTCTCCTTTTTCTCTCAATAACACTGCTGCCCCTTTTTTTGGAGTTACCGTGAAAAGGTGTGAAACCTATCGCATGATTTAAAGAAGCTTTCATTTGAGACTATCCCTCCATGGCAGGAAGATCACATGCCTGTCTGCATGCAGTGTTATTAGTAAAATGCCACCACTCTCATTTTCAGTATATTCTCTTTAACATTTTCTTAAAGAATTTTAAAAACGGGAGCATTTTTTAAAGGTTATAACACTGTGTGGAAACTCAATCTGTGTAGAGCATTTCCGACCTGCTGCAAGGATACTTCAATCACAATGTAAAGGAGTTAAACAAATTTAGAGTCATAGAGATGTACAGTATGGAACCAGACCCTTCGGTCAAACCCGACCAGATATCCCAACCCAATCTAGTCCCACCTGCCAGCACCTGGGCCATATCCCTCCAAACCCTTCCTATTCATATACCCATCCAAATGCCTCTTCAATGTTGCAATTGCACCAGCCTCCACCACTTCCTCTGGCAACTCATTCCATACACGTACCACCCTCTGTGAAAAAGTTGCCCCTTAGGTCTATTTTATATCTTTCCCCTCTCACCCTAAACCTATGCCCTCTAGTTCTGGACTCCCCAACCCCAGGGAAAATACTTTGTCTATTTATCCTATCCATGCCCCTCATAATTTTGTAAACCTCTATATGATCACCCCTCAGCCTCTGACGCTCCAAGGAAAACAGCCCTAGCCTGTTCAGCCTCTCCCTGTAGCTCAAATTCTCCAACCCTGGCAACATCCTTGTAAATCTTTTCTGAACCCTTTCAAGTTTCACAACATCTTTCCAATAGGAAGGAGACCAGAATTTCATGTAATATTCCAACAGTGGCCTAACCAATGTCCTGTTCAGCCGCAACATGACCTCTCAACTCCTGTACTCAATACGCTGACCAATAAAGGAAAACATATCAAATGCCTTCTTCACCATACTATCAACCTGCGACTCCACTTTCAAGGAACTATGAACCAGCACTCCAAGGTCTCTTTGTTCAGCAACACTCCCTAGGACCGTACCATTAAGTGTATAAGTTCTGCTAAGATTTGCTTTTCCAAAATGCAGCACCTCTTATTTATCTGAATTAAACTCCATCTGCCACTTCTCAGCCCATTGGCCCATCTGATCAAGATCCTGTTGTAATCAGAGGTAACCCTCTTCGCTGTCCACTACACCTCCAATTTTAGTGTCATCTGCAAACTTACTAACTGTACCGCTTATGCTCACATCCAAATCATTTATGTAAATAACAAAAAGTAGAGGACCCAGTACCAATCCTGGTGGCACTCCACTAGTCACAGGTCTCCAGTCTGGAAAAACAGCCTTCCACCACCACCCTCTGTCCTTTTACCTCTGAATCAGTTCTGTATCCAAATGGCTAGTTTTATTTTAAAGATTAGATTACCTACAGCACGGAAGCAGGCCCTTCAGCCCAACCTGACCACACTGACCCATTTCCCTCTGACTAATGCACCTAATGCTATGGGCAATTTAGCATGGCAAATTCACCTACCCTGCATGTCTTTGGACTGTGGGAGGAAACCGGAGCATAATTACGCAGACACTGGGAGAATGTGCAAACTCCACACAGACAATTACCAAGGCTGGAATTGAACCTGCAACTCTGGTGCTGTGAGGCAGTTGTGCTAACCACTGAGCCACCCTGTATTCCATGTGAGCTAACCTTGCTAATCAGCCTCCTATGGGGAACCTTGCCTTACTGAAGTTTCTTTTACAAATGGCATTAACCTGGTCACCTACAGGGTCTATCATGACTTAGTGTTTCCCTCATCGAAAATCTCCATCCAGTAAGGACTGATCTTATTGTGCATCACGACAGAACTCTTAAAATTGGCTGAATGCTCTGGGCAAGGGGAATACTCAGCTGTGTTTTGTATTCCTGGTACTATTCATTTGGCATCTCCTAGCAGGTTTGTTATTTCCTTCCCAAGTAGTCAAATAACCAGCTGTAATTCATGAGGTAGGTAACATGTAATGAATTGCTGCACGTCCACAAACTGGTGGGCAGTTGGCCCATGGAAGAGGGAGAAGATGGAATGTTTCAGGTCAACGAATTATACACATTTATCATCCTACAGATGCCCCTGTTGGTTCAGTGGTCCCTCGAAGCTCAGGGGGTTATGTTCTGGCCATTGGAAAAAGCTTTGCCTACCTAGACTGGGAAAAGCAGACAGTTACCGAAATAGCTTCAGTCGACCCAGATAAAATAAATAACAGATTTAATGATGGCAAAGTGGATCCTGCTGGACGTTTCTTTGCAGGTTTGTCACAATCCATTTCTGTTGCATTTTACTTTCCTATCCATGTACTGAGCTGAAAGTGAAGAAGTATTTTGCCGTTGTTGATCTGCCTACTTAAGCCTATCTTAAATGGAGTATTTTCAACTGAAGGCATTTGGGGGAGGTGGAGAAGGAAGCTTTTTGAACAGTGAGCTAAAAGGACAGATTAGCCTAGTTCATCAAAAGTCACATTCATTATATTTGTATTTTAGAACAAAGAAACATTGAGGACTGATGGATTCAAAACAATGGACACCTGAAAGAGATTTATTTAAAAATCAGCCCTGTTGACCATTCTGAGATTGATTGCTCGCTGTAAATTGCCTTTGGGAATTCTTGAACGGTTGCAGTCTGTGGGGTGTAGCTATTGTCCTAATTTCATGATGTAGAAAGTTCTTGGATATTGACTCATTGTTAATAAAGAAGCTCTGATATACTTCCAAATCAGAATAAATTGTGGCCTGGAGGGGAGCTTGGAGATAATAACATTCCCATGCTTCTGCTGTCTTTGTTGTTGTTCATGTTGAAGTCATGGATTCCAGTATTAAGTGAAAAGATGTAGCCACAGAATTTTCTTGGTAGTAATGACAGGATTCATGCAAAGATAGAAAATGGGTCAAACTTTGTAATTTTTTAAGATGAATATCTAGTTTATATCCTATACCTGAAATGATCATCCTAACTTGCTCTCTTAAAAACGTATTATTTTTCTGTAGACAAATGGTAATTTGATTATAAAAAGTTTGATTATTTCTGAAAGAAGACATATTATGTAAAAGGTTTTTGTCTTGCACTGTTGGGATATTTACAAGGAATCCATTGTAAAGGAGAACAACAATTCATATTGGTATGAGACAAGATTTTAGATTGATTGGCAAGTGGACTCTATAGATGAAAATCATTGTCCAACTATTCTTTAGGTCATTCCTCAGCGCAATGTCTTGACTGATCGGCATCAACTTTCCTAATCTCAATTCAAACATAGCTTAGGAGTTAACTGCCTGTCATCTAACTGGTGCATTTTCTAAGGCAACAGCTCTACCACTGAAAGTCTACTTGCCAAACAGTCGTCTTGAATAGTTCAAAATGTTAATGTATCTTAAGTTTTGAGCTGGCAGTTAGTTTCTTGCTACATCATGATACTTAGATAAGAAGATTAATGATTGTGACAGAGAATATAAAATCTTTTTCTCCGATCCTAATTTACATTTCCTTAGCTCACACTCTCTATGAATGTGATTTTCCTGTTGGAAGCATGTGATTGTGGAATCAATTCTATAGTCTCCAGTAAAATTATTGGATACTGTTGACCCATACACCTGGATTAAAGAGTTTTACTGTATTTGGAAATCTGCAATGGTGAATGTTTACACAGCTAATGCTGACTTCTGCTACAGGGACCATGGCAATGGAGATTCGGCCAGCTGAGGTAGAAAGGCACCAGGGATCAGTATACTCTCTGCAGGCAGATCACTCCGTGGTTAAGCATTTTGATCAAGTGGACATTTCAAATGGTTTGGATTGGTCCCCAGATCACAAGGTTTTCTATTATATTGACAGTTTATCATTTGCCATTGATGCGTTTGACTATGACCTGCAATCAGGAAAGATCGGTGAGTAGATTTTAAAATGAACACACTCAAATATTGGATTGAGCCATTCTATGTTGATTGTTTATTTCAGAAAAATATAACTTTTTTTCCTGTGATGAGCTAGAAAGAGGAAAAGGGGCAAAGCTGGTCCTTTTTTGTGTGTGAGGACAAACTTTAAATTTAACTTTTCTTTTGAGCTGTCCCTCCAAGTCTAAAGAAGGTAATATTTGATTGCCTCTTGGCACCTCACAGGAAGAAACTGATTAGGGAACTCTACAAGGTAGGAACACAGGCAACATGTTAGGACTCCAAAATCCTACATATGTTAAGCCTTTTTTTGTCTATGTTAATTGTTTGTCCTCATTTACTGCTCACAGTAGTGGGGTTTTAAATAAATAACAGATCAACAATTTTATACTTAACTATACTATCTTGCCATGTTACCTTCCATTACATCAGACAATGTATGATTGATATTTTAAATGCCTAGAAAAATTATTATAGTGAATTGAATATTGAATAATTCAATAATTGAATTTTTAATTCAATAATTGAATTCAATAATTCAATTCAAATCAATATATGATAGATACTTTACATGCCTAGAAAAATATAATAGCAATGCCACTCCAAAATCCTGCAAATGTATTGGGAGGATAGATATATCTATATCCTCTCTCAGATCAACATCCCCAGCATTAAGGCATATTCAGTTGTGTGGATCAAGCCATTCACAAATGCATCTCCTCTTTGACCATTAAGTCACCTCAGGAACTACAACCCCAGAGCAGAAGAAGGTCATCCTCAATCCTGAGGGATTGTCTAAGAAAATAAGAAATTGTTTTGGTTGGGATTGAATGCAGTAATGGAGGGTGTGCTGCATTGTTAACTGTGCTCTCCCTTAATCAAATGTGAAAGGAAAATCTTGTCTGCTTCTGCTCCAATATTTCAGGGAGACATTGACTGTAGTGCAGAATGAATAAGCACTTCTACCACAGTGTCCCTCAACTCCCATCAACTAAAATGAATGCTGTGTTTATTTATATATAAATTGTGATTGAGGCTTTCTCATGCAAGTAAAATGCAAATTCGTTACATTTACATCCAATCCAAACCTCAACTATTTTAATCTTATTACGCTGTAGCATCATTATGACCAGTTCCCAGGCAAGGTTCCCTAATGTGATACAGTTTTAGGCCAGATTCCCCATCTTCTCCAGGTAATGGGGGGAATCAACTGGCTCTCCTCCCTTTATTCACCCACTGCTTCGCTTGGTCAAAAGGATTCCTTTCCTTTGCCCTGCGTAAAATAAATTTAGGTTTTAATAGGTGTTAATTTAAGTGAGACTTTTTTAACTAAAAATGAAAAGAAATAATATTGCAACGCAAATGCATAGAAAAAGATCAGTGTGAAGGCGAAGAAATTCAGTCTGAGTCATACGTGAAGAATGGATACCAGAAGCACTGACATTGTTAGTTAACAGTCCATTTTGAGAATCTGACTTTGTAGGTCGATTGAAATTCCTTTGTCCATGTTCCTTTTGACAGTGGCTTCCTGGCAAAATTCAGAGAATATATTTTTCATTAGCTTACTTGCAATGGAGGGGTGTTTCATGTTTTTGTTTCTTAAAGCTGTGACCTTTACAGCGCACACTAGGACTTCAGGCCATTAGCTCACACAGATCAATGTTGAAGTTTGCTGTTTTTGTACATCCCTTGAAACAGTAAAACACAAAATGACTGCAGGAGATGGTTGCATCCTGTGAAGGGTTTGCATATCAGCCTCTTTTTAGCATTTTTGTTTGAAGTTTCCCAGATTTTGTACACATGTGATATTCGAGGGGTTTCTTCAGACAGCCACTAAATTTCATTCGCAGTCATCATTTGGCCTTGCCTCCTTTTTCTGCAAAACATGTTGCAGTTAAAATCATCAGTGTATGATCCAGACTTAGGGATCCATGGTCAAGACAACATGCATAATATTTTACATAAATACTCAAAATATTGTACAACCTTTGAACTCTCACTGAAAAGAGGTAACATTATCATATGGAATGTCATGTTTCAGATTCCAATTACTTTAAGGAAGGAGTGTGCTTTTCCAATTTGTACGTCTTTAACATGTGTTTTAATTGACTGTGTAGCAAATCGAAGACTTGTTTACAAGCTTGAAAAGGAGGAGGCTATTCCAGATGGGCAGTGCATTGATGCAGAGGGAAAGCTTTGGGTTGCCTGCTACAATGGTGGAAGAGTCCTTCGTATTGATCCCGAAACTGGTAAATCAATCAAATGCATAAACAGTGGTATCTGATATTGCACTTGTCATGATTTTGGCACCTCAATACTAGTATCAAATTTAATTGGATCTATTTCAACACAGGTAGTTCTCCAATAATGCCATAGTTGCGTTCCAGCAAAACCTTACTTAATAGAAAATCGCTCAATAGGAATAATGGGACCTATGGGAAAAGTAGGGTTTGGGTAAAAAAATTACTCGTGATTGCTCAAAAATCACCCAAAAGTCTAACACCAAATGTAGCACAGCCTGAATGAAGGTATAAATCATATTTAGTTTTTCAAAAAAAAACAAAAGTAAATTTAACACAGTATATTTAATAAAAATGTAAGAAAGTTGCTTTCTTTGCAGTACCTCTCTCAGAAAGCTGCCCTGTCAGCAAATTACATTGGCACAAGCACAGAATAGTATGAAGACCAGTGCCAACATGGTGCGTGCACAGTCAGCAACACACACACACACAACGGCAAAAACACCAGCTTTTGCGTAGAACAGCGCAGAGATTTCGGCATTCATATCAGCGCACTCACAAAGTGAAGCGCATAAACCAATCCCCACTGAAATTTTGCTGTTGCCAATGGAAGTAAGCATCTTCCAAAATACCGTTCCATAATTCTTCAGTGATATTATAGCCAAATCACGCTGCCAAAACTCCCGTTACCCCAGATAAACCTATTGGTTTGTTGTTATGTTTTTATCGAAGGGGTTAATCATGGTTGTCTTTTCTTTCGGATGGGAGATTTTGAGACTGGGGGGGGGACATTTTTAAGGTGAGAGGGGAAAGCTTTAAAGAAGACATGAATAAGGGGCAGATGTTTTACATAGGATAGTTTGTGTGTGGAATGAACTCTGAGGAACAATTACATAATTTTAAAAGACATTTGGATAAGTACATGAATAGGAAAATTTTGGAAGGATATGGGCCAGGAGCAGGCAGATGGGGCTACTTTCATTTGGGATAATGTTCAACATGGACTGGTTGGACCGAAGGGTCTCTGTGCTGTATGACTGCATGATATCCTTTAGCCTGATGGAGACTGTGATTAATGTTGAAAGTGATTCACTTGTAAACCATTTTTAAACCACCATCACACTAGGGGACACCTCCTAGAAACATGACTGAGATCAGTATTGACCATGTGGGTTATCATGTGTTCTAACCCAAGATGTCTGACTCTGACATTCCTCCATGTTCCTGCTAGACAAAACAAATCCATCGTTACAACAATAACCTTTTGCTGCTCATCAGACATTCTGAAGGAGCAATGGTCACATTGTGAAACAAAAGAGAATGAAAGCATTCAGTCCACCAAGCCAATGTTGGTTTGCTGTAGCTCAATCAGGCAGACACATTTCCTGCTTTACACTTTGTAGCCCAACAAGTTTATTTCTGAAAATAGTCATGTTTTGTCAAATCAGGGCATTTCACAAGATTAACAATTCAAAGATAAAAATTAACATTCTTCCTGCATAAGAGAAGAGTCCTAATTAGTTCAGACTCTGATTGGAGAATTCAGCCATTAATGCAAATTGACAGTGAACAGCCAGGTGTTGTTTAAATTTTAAATCAGGCGGGTGGACTCACATTTGACTGGCCATTGCACTGAGAAATGAGCCAGGATGAATGACTGTCGCAGTTTTGTAGATTTGAAACAGGACTAGTGTGTTTATCTTCTGTAAAGATCAGGGCCCTGTGCTTTAATGTATGTATCTTCCAGTATGCGCAGGTGTGCCATACTGTGAGCTTATCTGACAACACTAAATTGCTTGTCGGAATAATTTTTCAAGCGCTGGAATTGGACAATTGAACATTGGATTGCCAACCAATCAGTACTTCCTTCTCATGCAGTATAAATGTTCATTTTCCCCTTGAGTAGGCATTCTTGCAAAATGTCCTGATGTTAAAAAAGGTAAAGGGCTACTATGTTATTAGACAGAAACAACTGGTGGTGGTTTAAGCTGAGGGTTACCACATCTCTGGTGAGGGGAAGAGGTTGAGAAATCGAATTCTTCATGATAACCTCAGTGTGGTGTGGGAATTGAACCCATGTTGTTGGCATCACACTGCATTGCAAGCCAGCCATCCAAGCTGACCCTGGCTATTCCTCACAACCTCCCTTCTATCTCTTGCCCAAAACCTGAAATCTGTGTCCCCTGAGCTTTCTAACATAATGAGAATAACTTTTCTTTTCTTTTATCTAAACCTGTCATAATCTTGTCATCGTCATTGGCAATTGTTTGCTAATGAAAATGGTTGTTCACCTTGGGGATTCCATGGCATTAATCGTGGGTTCTTTTAGCCTGATCCTACAGCTGTACCTCCAAACATTTATGTGGCAGGAACTGGGATTGATCCTTGGCCTTATGATTTGATATTCCTTTCTCAGGTTCCGTTTCTGTACTCCCTCCTGTCAATGGGTGTTACTTGAAGAATTGTATCCTTTCATATAGGTGTTTCCTCTCAGTTGATGTCTTCTAATAGAGGGTCTCCACTGCATTGACACTTACGTTTCATTTATTGAAAGAAGCCTTCAAGGATTCTTTGAAACATTTGTCCTCTTATTCCAGTGCCTTCCTTGAGCTAGGTGAAGAAGACCTTCATAATCTCATAGGCTTTTATCAGATCTCCCTTTACTCTAAGGAGAGCAGCCACTCCAACCTCACCTTGCTCTCATTCCTGCGATAATTCTAAGTTGATAATGGTCAAAAACATTAATTCCTTGTTTGAGCTTGATGTTGGAAATTTGCACTTAGAATTTCTGTTCTTTTGATCTCCTAACATATGTTTAAGAGGGCATGAACTTCTAAAAATTTCTATACCACAGCAATTAGCTCACACCTTCTGATGCCGCAAAGTCTACCCACTATCTACAAGGCATAAGTCAAGAGTTTGATAGAATACTCCCTACTTGCCTGGGGTGCAGCTCCAACAACACTCAAACTTGACACCATCCAGGTCAAAGCAACGTGCTTGATTGGCACCACATCTACAAACATTCAATCCCTTCACCACTGGTGCTCAGTAGCAGCAGTGTTTACAAGATACACTGTAGAAATTCATCAAGATTCTTAGACAGCAACATGCAAACCCATGGCCACTTCCATCTAGAAGGACTAGGGCAGCAGATGCTTGGGAACACCACCACTTGCAAGTTTCCTTCCAAGCCACTCCCCACCCTGACTTGGAAATATACTGCTGTTCCTTCAGTCTTTGAGTCAAAATCCTGGAATCCCTTCCTTATTGGCAGTGTGGGTCAGCCTGCAGCAAGTGGAATGCAGTGATTCAAGAAGGCAGCTCACCACCTCCTTCTCAAGGGCAAATAGGGATGGGCTATCAATGCTGGCTAACCAGTGATGTCCAAGTTCCACAAATTAATTTTTCTAAAAAAGACCTTTTTTTTATACCATTTCTCCAGTAAATCCAATGGGGATCCCCATATCATTTCTGACTAGATTTAAATTCAGTAAATCTGATGCCAGCAGACTCTAAATCTGTAGACTGTGAATAAAATAAGAATTCGTAATGATTCAATGGCTGATTTGTGAAGTCTAAAGTTAAGAAAAATAATCACAGACCGGATTGGTTCCTTTAGGTAAACGAATCCAGACAGTGAAGCTGCCCGTTGACAAGACGACATCGTGTTGCTTTGGGGGAAAAGATTATTCAGAACTTTATGTAACATCAGCTGCAGATGCAATGGATGAAGAGTGGATTAGAAAACAGCCAGAAGCAGGTAGCATTTTTAAGGTGGGTAAAATGGTGCAGTTACTCTGTTTCAGATGAGTTTTTCAATTTACTAAATGTTTGGCTTTGGCACCTCCTGTTAGGTGACAGACTGCACGGCTCTGGTTTCCTCCCATAAGTTAGGTGGATTGGTCATGCTAAATTGCCCATAGTGTCCAGGAATGTGCATGCTATGTGGATTAGGCATGGGAAATTCAGGGTTACAGGGATAGGCTAGGAATTGCGTCTGTGTTGGTTGGTGTGGATCTGATGGACTGAATGGCCTGCTTCCACACTGTTGGGATTCCAGGATTCAATGTTGTCGAATTCCACTATTCTAATATTTTCTGATCATGGCTGCTTGACCAAATTGTCTCTAATTTATTACCAGTCTGCAATATCAGAAATGTTGCTATCTAATGGACATTTTTTTGATGTCCAAGAGTGTGCTGGTCTATAATAAGATGACAGCTGTGCAATCACATCAGTGGTAAATCATCATGTCATCCGTCCCTCTGGGATGTCTAGTACATGTATGGAAGAGTTACTTCAAATTGATCGAGTAACCAAGTCAAGTCAAGTCACCATTTGAGCGAGTAAAACCAATGTCTGTGTGTGTGCGCTTATGGAAAGCATTCAAAAGACCTAGGAGTAGAAATTCTTCCAAGGTACTGATGTATGACAGGCAATATTGGATTGGTCCCCTCATACACAATGCTTTATATTTTGTTTTTATTGACTACATTGGAATAAAATATTATATCATTAAATGTTCGTGATGGTCATCCTAATGTACAAACAGATCTTTAATTTTAAAATGGAATCAATTTCTTCAAGGTTACACACTTTCTCTTTATTTTAATGGTTGCTCAGGCAAAAACTATACAATCTCACCTGGGTAAGTGAGCTGAACTTGTGGGGTTGTGAGCACTGACCAAGTTGTGCTCCACCTCTAACAATCCCTTAATCTCCCACTGAGGGGTCACAAAAGTTTCAGTTCTCAAAGTGGGTCACAAGGGAAGAGCATTTTGGAAACACTGCTATGTGATGTTAGTTATAAGCTTGTGTCTGTGGCAACTGTTGCAAAACAGGCCAGACCCCCTCAATGTTTTAAGGTAGACCAGACCCTAACTTTTAAGGCAAATGTAATGTGGATATTCCAGGAGTGATGTAGCTGGTCTAACTGCTAGCTTTAAACAAAGCAGAATGTATTTAAACACTGGCTGAAACACTAACAAAAAAAAACAGAATTTAGGATAACTTAATCTATTTCATAACCCAACTGATATACAATATTGCAACTTAACGAAGCTGGTCCAATCCCTGCAACATCCCATTAACACACCCCTTGGCAAAAAGTATATTCAAACACTGGTTCTTAAAGCAGGAGAGTTTTCAGAGAGGAAGTTCATGTAAGATCTCTGTTGAAGCATGGAATCTCTTTTCACTGTAGCTGCTAGTATAGGTCTCCAGCAGTTTTGACTGCTTGCTAAAACCAAGCTAGAAAAAAAGCTGAACTGGGAGAACTGGCCACTCCCTGAAATTGTTCAAAGTAACCATTTCCAGACAAATAGGTACCTCTGCCTTTACCATCCCTCCTGAGAAAAACCAAGGACAACATAACCTTGTTAAAGAGGCAGCATTGTCATATGGAACTCTCTTGCTGTAAATTCTAACCTCATCATGGGACTTGAGGATATCATCTGTGTTTCATCAAAAATAATACTGAGTGTGAATTCCTTCCTGTTTCAGATTACTGGGCTTGGAGTGAAAGGAATTCCATCATATTCATATGCAGGATAAAACGCATCTTTACTGATCTAAAGCCTGCAATCCTTGCATTTATGATGAGCACCCACTTTAGGTATTTTTAATAGCCAGCTTTTAAAAATTGCAAAATGCTATTCTGTAGATGCACCGATGATTTTCAAATCTCTTTCTTCATGTGATTTTTTTTAAAAAAAACTTTTTCCATGTTATAACTATAGTTTCTAATTTACTGACCATACATGCAAATATTAGGGATGGCTATCTTGACATTATTATTAATAAATCTTCTATTAAACATTAAATGATTTATTCAAGACTCTGCTCTTCCTTTTCCTTTTTGTGAGGTTTTGATTGTGTGAATATGATGTTAAGTGTCAGCTTGCCTCACTTGTAGCATATTGTCTGTTGAGTCAAGTGCCACAGTTGGACTTGGCTACCTCACCCAGACTAATGCTTCAATTCAGCATTGATGAGGGGTTAAATTGAAGCCCTGTCTGCCAAACTAGGACATCTCGTGGCACAATTTGAAAACAAAAGGGCATTGGTGTTGCAGGCTCGTCAGTGTTTGTTGCCCATACCTAGTTGCCTTTGAAAAGGTGGTGGTGAGCTGCCTTCTTGAATTGCTGCAGTCCATGTGCTGTAGGTAGACCCAGAATGGGGAGGGAATTCCAGGATTTTGACCTAGGGACACTGAAGTAACAGTGCTATATTTCCAAGTCAGGATAAGTGACTTGGAGAGGAATTTGCAGGTGGTGGTGTTCCCATGTATTTGCTGCCCTTGTCCTTTTAGATGGCAGTGGTCCTGGGTTTGGAGGGTGCTACCTAAGGAGCCTTGGTTAATTTCTGTTAATGCTGAGTTAAATCTGGATTTTCTGTCCAAGTTCATTCCCTTAGTCATCTTCCCTCCTGAGACACACCCAAGGCACTCATCTGAGTCCCAGGAGTTTACCTTGGGCTTACCCAGTTTATAGTCAAAAAATGTGGCACTGGAAAAGCACAGCAGGTCAGGCAGCATCTGAGGAACAAGAGAGTCGACGTTTTGGGCTTATGCCTGAAACATCCATTCTCCTACTCCTTGGATGCAGCCTAAATGGCTGTGCTTTTCCAGCACCACACTTTTCAATTCTGATCTCCAGCACTTGCAGTCCTTACTTTGTCCTACCCAGTTTACCACTACAGGGAGGGACTAAAAGGGCTTGCTTTTGGAGTAGCTTTACATTAGCAGTAGAGGCTTATACGCTTTGCTGTCTTTACTGCAAATCCTTGTACTGCTAGCCTGAGAACTGAATAAATCATGAAGCACCACCCACTATGTTAAAACATGTTGCATCGCATCCACCACTGATATATAACAACATTGCAGCATAAAAGGGGAGGTTCTCATCGGTTAATTCTTAATAGTCTGCGCAGAGAATTGAGGTCAAGAGTGTGGTGCTGGAAAAGCACAGCTGGTCAGGCAGCATCCAAGGAGCAGGAGAAGGGCCTTATGTCCGAAATGTCGATTCTCCTGCTCCTTGGATGCTGCCTGACCTGCTGTGCTTTTCCAGCGCTACCCTTTTGTCTCTGATCTCCAGCATCTGCAGTCCTCACTTTCTCCTGCGCAGAGAATTGGGCAGCAGTCAGAGGTCATTGTGTCTAGTTTAATCTAGACTGCTTTAAATTGGCTAAGGTTCTCTCCATGTTGTCTGACCAGTTATTGCTGTTAACTTTGATTCTCACTTGGTAATTGAGACTCTCAATTTCAGAATGAGTAACTATATCACAATTATCAGCTCAGATTACAGGAAACTGTTGTGAGGTATTCACTATTGGTAGAGTGCTCTCAGTTGCAGTAGGTTTGGACACTAAGATAATATAGTCAGCAATAACAACTTGAATTTGTTGTCGTGAATATGGTAAAATATCTCACAGGAGAAGGTTCTCTTCTCCTGGGATGAAGAGGTTATATCCTTTCAAGGAAATATTGGGCCTGTCTCTGTTGGAGTTCAGAATGATAAGAAGTGATCTTATCAAAGCACATGAGGTCTTGAGGCAAATTGACAGGGTGAATGCTAAAAGGATGTTTCTCCTTGTGGGTCATTTAGAAGTAGGGGACTCAATTTAATAATAGGGGGTATCAAACTTTAGACAGATGAAATTTTTTTTTCTCTCTGACGGTCACAAGTTTGTAAACCTCTCTTCCCCAGAGAATTAGGAGTACACCATGATATGGAAAATTACCCAGGAGTGTCCTGTACATAGGAGAAAAAAAATAGAACAAACTTGAACTCCCCACTCTCAGTCATCAGCACAGTTATTGAAGGGGTCAGGGCTGTGCTATCAGGCAGCACTTGTAAATGAATAAACTGCTTAGTTTGAGCTCTGCCAGGGTCACTCAGCTTCTGATCTCATGTGCAACCTTGATTCAAACATGAACAAATGAGCTCACTTCCAGCAGTGAAGTGATAGTGGCTGCCCTTGACATCAAAGCCACATACCGCAGAAGGGTGGGCCTAGTCTACACAGACGTACATCAAGCAAGGAGTGCTGCCAGGGATCATTTTTATCCACAATTGATTAAATCAGACCAGAGTGAATTGTATGTGGTTTAAGCTGAAATCCATTACTTCGAAAACTTCTGGAGCCATCAGGTATTTACTGCTTCTTTTCGACTTTCTTTCCTTCTGCAACTTCCTGGGGGCATATATTTATTAAACACAGCCACTGGCCTGTGTTAGTGGGTGGAACTGCGGGATGAGGCCAGAGCCTGGCCTCCAGCCGGGGACTCAATTTGCAAACGCAGCTGAAGAAGCGCTTGAGTCTTTCTAACAGGGCCAGCTGAATGCTGAGGCAAGGAAAACGGCAGCACTGGAAGGTGGAGTTCCATAGCGGCGATCTCTTTGTAACTGCAGCTGTGTGCGAATCAGGCATTGAGCCAGAGTGAATGACAACACATTTATTATGTTGTCAGATTCTGCTGCTGCTCAGTTCCTCTGGGAAATTAACCAGAGAAAGAAAGAACTGGGTTGATTGACGAACAATACATGCATCTTCCCTTCACAGCAAGAGAGCCAAGCACACAAGAATCATTGATGATGCTCTTACGTATAGTTGTGAAATGCTCTTTGGAGATTGATTTGCAGAATGCCGAATTAGAGAGTTTAGGTATTTTAGTAGGTCAGCTATAAAACTTAGTTTGCAGCTCATACCAGTTAATAGGGAAGAATAATGGTATGAAAATGTGTTGCTGGAAAAGCGCAGCAGGTCAGGGCTCATGTCCGAAACGTCGACTCTCCTGCTCCTTGGATGCTGCCTGACCTGCTGTGCTTTTCCAGCAACACATTTTCAGCTCTGATCTCCAGCATCTGCAGTCCTCACTTTCTCCTCGAAGAATAATGGGATGCCAGCCTTTGCAAGAGGAATTGCACATAAAAGCAAAGATATTCTGCTACAGGTACACAGGGCATTAGTGAGACCATATCTCAAATACAGTGTGCAGATTTGGTCACCATAGAATCGTAGAGGTGAACAGCACGGAAACAGTCCCTTCACTCCACCTTGTCCACGCCAACCAGATATCCTAAACTAATCTAGTCCCATTTGCCAGCACTTGGCCCATATCACTCCAAACCCTTCCTATTCATATAGTCATCCAGATGCCTTTTTAAATGTTGTAATTGTCCCACCCTCCACCACTTCCTCTGGCAACTCATTCCATGCACACATCACTTTCTGCAGGAAAAAGTTGCCCCTTAGCTCCCTTTTAAATCTTTCCCCTCTCACCCTAAACCTATGCCCTCTAGTTCTGGATTCCCCCACACCAGGGAAAAGACCTTGTCTGTTTATCCTACCTATGCCCCTCATGAGTTTATACATCTGTATAAGGTCACCCCTCAGCTCCAGGGAAAACATCCCCAGCCTATTGAGCCTCTCCTAATAGCTCAAACTCTCTAACTGTGGCAACATCCTTGTAAATCTCTTCTGAACCCTTTCAAATTTCACAACAGGCTTTATTTAAAGAAAGTTGTAAATATGTCAGAGACAGTTTGGAGGAGGTTTATGAGATTGATACCTGGAATAAATGCATCATCCTATCATGATAGGCTGGACTTGTTTTCACTAGAGATCAAAAGAATGCATTTTATAAAAGTGGGAAGGATGCTTCCTCAAGTGGGTTTGTCTAGAACTAGAATCATGGAATCCTATGGTACAAATAATGCCCTCCACATCATCTCCAAAAATATGCGATTACCTACTCTTGTCCCACGTTTCCACACTAGGCCTGAGGCTGTGAAAATATGACACTTTCAAATGCTTATCTAAGTAAGTTTTAAAGGTTGTGAGGTTTCCCGTCTCAACTAGCCTCCCAGGCAGTGCATTCCAGATTCCCACCACTGTCTGGGATTTTACTCACATCCCCTCTAAACCTCATACCTTTCACTTTAAAATGGTGCTACCTTGTTATTGATCCTTCAATTGAGAGAAACAGCTGCTTTCTATTCACCCTGTCCATACCCTTTATAATCTTGTTAACCTCTATCAACTTTCTCTGCTCCAAAGAAAACAGCCAGAGCTTCTCCAGCTTCTCTTCATAGTTCAAATGCTCCCTTCCAGGAAACACCCTGATGAATCTCCTTTGCACTTCCTCTAGTGTGGTGACCAGAATTACACAGAATACTGGGTGGTATGGTGGCCCATTGGTTAGCACTGCTGTCTCACAGCATCAGGGACCTGGGTTTGATATCAGCCTCGGGCGACTGTGTGGAGTTTGCACATTCTCCCCGTGACTGTATGGGTTTCCTCTGGGTGCTCCGGTTTCCTCCCACAGCCCAAAGATGTGCAGGTTAGGTGAATTGACCATGCTAAATTGTCCGTAGTGTTTAAGGATGTGTAGGGGTGAATATAGGATAGTAGGGGAATGGGTCTGGGTGGGTTATCTTCGGAAGGTCAGTGTAGACTTGCTGGGCTGAAGGGCCTGTTTCCACACAGTTGGGATTCTATACTCCAGCTGTGGCCTAACCAAAGCTCTAAAAACAACTTTCCTGCTCTTATAATCTATGCTTCAACTGATAAAGACAAACATCCCGCATGCCTTCTTCAACTACCTTATTAACCTGTCCTGCCAACTCCAAGGATCCTGGACAAGGACCCCAAGATCTCCCTGTTCCTTCGGTTTCCTAGTATCTTGCTATTCATTGAATATTCCCTTGTTTTGTTCCTTCTCCAAAATGCATCACCTCATATTTATCAGGGTTAAATTCTGCCTGCACTGATCTGATCATCTGACCAATCTGTCTGTTTGGCTTCATCCGGAGGCTCACCGATGATGTTCCCTAGTATGGAGACGAAACATCTGAAAACACCTGAGCTTCCAGCTCAGTGAGCAAACCTGCATCCACAATTTGTCTGTATCCACCTGGGACCGAACACCTTCCTCCTCAATGTAAACCACACGGCCAATCTTTGTGTCATCCACAAATTTATGAATCATCTCTTTCATATTCTCATTCCACATCATTTATGAATATCACAAACAATAAGGGAGCCAACACTGAATCCTATGGTATATCACTACATGAAGGCTCCAGTCAGATACACAGCTTTCCACCATACCCTTCTTCTCTTACTAAATCAATTTTTGGATTCAGCTTATCAATTTGGTAAATTATGGGCGGCATGGTTGCTCAGTGGTTAGCACTGTTGCCTCACAGCACCAGGGACCCCGGTTCAATTCCAGCCTCGTGTGACTGTCTGCGTGGGTTTCCTCCGGGTCCTCTGGTTTCCTCCCACAATCCAAAGATGTAAGAATTGGCCATGCTAAATTGCCCATAGTGTAGGTTATTAAGTCAGGGGTAAATATAGGGTAGGGGAATGGGTTTGGTTGGGTTTCTCTTTGGAGTGTTGGTGTGGACTTGTTGGGCCGAAAGCCCTGTTTCCACACTGTAGGGATTCAAATTTGAATTTACCCTGTTTTGAAATTAGAGGCCTTCTATTTAGGACAGAAATGAAGGAAATTTATTTTCTGACAGAGTGTTGTGCGATTTTGGAACTGCCTGCCTCAGAAAAAGGGTGGGGGATGAGATCGTTGAGCATTTTTTAAGGCTGAGGTAGATTCCTGTTAAGCAGGAGAATTGAAGGTTATCAGGGTTGGCTAGGAATGTGAAGTTTTAAACACATTAACCATGATGTTGTAAATGGCCTATTTTTGTCGGTCATTTATATTTTTGTCTATTTTAATCCCAAAAGATCCCACATGTGCCTCTAATTCCACTATAACATCTCAGATTCTAAGATTTTTGCCTCCATATTCTTCCTGCGCATGTACTCCACAGGTAGGTCATACATAGTTACTAACCATAAAACTCCATCTTCCATTGCCATTCTTACAGAACATCTACAACTTGAATTGTGAAATCAGGAAAAACGCTCCACAGGAATGGTGAATATTTGCATCTTTTAAGTATGCTGCTGTTCTGATGTAAAGGCTGGTCTCCAAATCCCAGCCACAGTTCCAGGGTTGTGAATCTCCATGGTGTAGATGCGAATTTGGGTTCGATTATTTGGCACATGTGTAACTGCAAGATTATAAAGTAACCCAAAGAATGCTGCTGTGTGAACTGGAGACTATGGGTTAGTTTAATGAAAATGAAGGCCATAACTGGCAAGCCAGAAATTTTATATGGAGTTTGCAGTCATTGACTTCAGTGTCATTGCTGATAATAATAGTTTAAGAGAGTGGGTAAACAGTACATGGGTTATTTATTAAGGAGACATAGAACAGGAGAATACTATTCAGTCCATTCAGACCATCCTGCCAATCAGTATCATCATGGCTATTTGAACACATTGGTGTTTTTTACCCACCCTTCCACATGACCCTATATGCCATTGGTAATCAGAAATCTATCAATCTCTACCTTAGCCATTTCCAAGACAGAGCTTCCACAGCCCTCTGTGGTAGAGAGTTCCAATAGTTCATAACCCTTTGTGTGAAAAAAAAACAAACTCCTCATCTCACACCCTAAATGGTGTGCTCTATTTTTAAATTGTATCTCTGGTTGTAGATTTCCCAACCAGGGGGAAGAACATATCTGCATCCACCCTATCTATACCTTCGAATATTTTGTAACTTTCATTGAGATCACCTCTTATTCTATGAAATGGGATCTGGAGAATATAGATCCAGCATGTCCGATCTCCATTCATAGATCAGTCCCACCATCCTAGAACGAGTCTGGAGAATCTGGTGTCATTTGTATTTTCTCTTAATAAACAGTTAGAACTAAGAGGCAACTTTTTCATGCAGAGGGTAGTGCATAAATGGAATGAGCTGCCAGAAGAAATGGTAGTGGCTGGTACAAATACAACATCGAAAAGGCATCTGGATGGATATATGAACAGGAAGGGTTTAGAGTGATATGGGTCAAGTGCTGGCAAAGGGGACTAGATTAGGTTAGGATTGATTCTCCTGCTCCTCGGATGCTGCCTGACCGGCTGTGCTTTTCCAGCTCCACACTCTGGTTGACATATGGTAATTTATTTTTTTATTCATTCTTATGATGCGGATGCCCATCCCAAATTGCCCAGAGGGCAGTTCAGAGTCAAACCCATTGCCCGTGTCTCTTGAGTCACATGTAAGGGTAAGGATGGCAGTTTCCTTCTCTAAAGTAGGTTTACAGTGAGAGGGGAAAGATTTAAAAGGTACCTGAGGGGCAACGTTTTCAGTCAGAGGGTGGTGCATGTATGGAATGAGCTGCCAGAGGAGGTGGTAGAGGCAAGTACAATTACAACATTTAAAATACATCTGGATCAGTACATGAACAGGGAATGTTTCGAGGATTAGATCAATTTTGGATATCTGGTTGGTGAGGATGAATTGGATGGAAGTTCTGTTTCCATGCTGTATAATTCTATGACAAGTTCACATTCCTTGACCATTGGGTATAGAAAAACATTGGAGTAGGCAATGTGAATTCCTGTATGATATTAGAAATTTTGCAGCTGTTGAACCATTTGAGTACAAACCTGAAAACTTGCCAAAGCTGATTAACAATTTCAAAAACTTGTCAACTCAATAAATGTCCTGAGGAAAAGACTTTGGAGAACAAAACTGTAATTCTAGCATCCTCCCTTTTAAACTGTTGTCTGCAGAACTGGCATGGACTTTAACAGCAGTGATTCAGGAGAAGTAAATCAGAAGGGCAACAAGGGGACATGAGATAGCTTTGGCAAATAGGGTTAAGGATAATCCCAAGGAATTCTATAACTACATTCAGGACAGAAGGGTAACTCAGCCAAGAATAAGGCCCCTCAAAGATCAGAGCTGAAAATGTGTTGCTGGAAAAGCGCAGCAGGTCATGCAGCATCCAAAGAGCAGGAGAATCGACGTTTCGGGCATGAGCCCGAAGAAGGGCTCATGCCCGAAACGTCGGTTCTCCTGCTCTTTGGATGCTGCCTGACCTGCTGCGCTTTTCCAGCAACACATTTTCAGCTCTGACCTCCAGCATCTGCAGTCCTCACTTTCTCCCCTCAAAGATCAGCAAGGCAGCCTATATGTGGAACTGCAGAAGATAAGGGAGATACTAAACAGGTATTTTGCATCAGTGTTTGCTGTGGAGAAGGACATGGAAGATATAGAATGAAGGGAATTGGATGGTGACATCTTGTAAAAATGTAAATATTACAGAGGAGGAGGCGCTGGATGTCTTAAAAAGCATAAAATTGGATAAATCTCCTGGACCTAATCAGGTGTACCCTAAAATCTGTGGGAAGCTAGGGAAGTGATTGCTGGGCCCCTTGCTGAGGAAGGTAGTAAGGACAAGCCAGGGAACTGTAGACCAGTGAGCCTGACGTCGTTGGTGGTGGGCAAATTGTTGGAGGAAATCCTGAGAGACAGGATGTACATGTATTTGGAAAGGCAAAGACTGATTAGGGATAGTCAGCATGGCTTTGTGCATGGGAAATCATGTCTCACAAACTTGATCGGGTTTTTTGAAGAAGTAACAAAGAGAATTGATGAGGGCAGAGCATTAGATGTGATCAAAATGGACTTCAATAAGGCATTCGACAAGATTTCTCATGGTAGACTGGTTAGCAAGGTTAGATCTCGTGGAATACAGGGAGAACTAGCCATTTGGATAGAGAACTGGCTGGAAGGTAGAAGACAGAGGGTGGTGGTAAAGGGTTGCCTTTTAGACTGGAGTCCTGTGACCAGTGGTGTGCCACAAGGATCCATTGCTTTTCGTCATTTATATAAATGATTTGTATGTGAACATAGGAGGTATAGTTAGTAAGTTTGCACATGACATCCCAAATGGAGGTGAAGTGAACAGCAAAAAAGGTTACTTCACAGTAAAATGGGATATAGATCAGATAAAACCAATGGGCTGAGAGGTGGCAGATGGAGTTTAATTCAGAAAAATGAGAGGTGCAGCACTTTGGAAAGGCAAATTGGAATAGGACTTATCCACTTAATGGTAAGGTCCTAGGGAGCGTTAGTTAACAAAGAGACCTTGGAGGCTGTGTTCATAGCTCCTTGAAAGTGGAGTCACAGATAATTAGGATAATGAGGAAGGCATTTGATATGCTTTCCTTTATTGGTCAGAGCATTGAGTATAGGAGTTAGGAGGCTATGTTGCAGCTGTACAGGAGATTGGTTAGGCCACTTTTGGAATATTGCGTGCAATTCTTGTCCCCCTCCTGCTGGAAGGATATTGTGAAAAGTGAAATGGTTCAGAAAAGATTTACAAGAATGTTGCCAGGGTTGGAGGATTTGAGCATTAGGGAGTGGCTGAATAGGCTGCACTTTTTTCCTGGAGCGTCGGAGGCTGAGGGGTGACCTTACAGAGGTTTATAAAATCGTGAGAAGCATGGATATGGAAATAGATAAGATTTTTACCCTGGGATAGGGCAGTCCAGAACTAGCGGCCATAAGTTTAGGGGGGAAAATTTAAAATGGATCTAAGGGGCAACTGTTTCACACAAAGGGTGGTGCGTGTATGGAATGAGCTGCCAGAGGAAGTGGTGAGGCTGGTACAATTACATTTAAAAGGCATTTGGCTGGGTATATGAATAGGAAGGGTTTGGAGGGATATGGGTCAAATGCTGGCAAATGGGACTAGATTAGTTTAGGATATCTGGTCGGCATGGATGAGTTGGAGCGAAGGGTTTGTTTCTGTGCTGTACATCTCTATGACTCTAAGTTGCAGTTCCTACGTGTTTCAGCTTTGTGGCCATTTGGCAAGTATTGGCACAGTTTATGGAGCAAATCAGATTTCATGCTGTTGTTACAGTAACTGGTAAAAAGATCAAGCTCATCCACATTCTCAAAGAGAATGAAACCTTTCTTGTTTCAGACAATGGGATCAATTAAAATTGAATGTGTTTTGAAAGAGAAGTACTCAGTTGGAGAGAGTCCTGCATGGGAAGAAAAACATGGCACACTGCTGTATGCTGACATTACTGAACAGAATGTTTACAGATGGCATCCTGAGAGTAACCAAGTGGAGAAAGTCCATGTTGGTAAGAAAATGATGCCTTAATTTACTTAGGAATTGAGAAAAGAGTACCATGACCCCAACCATTGGCTACACCAATTCTCTCTGTCACTTAAATACAAAAAGGTTCCATTGCTGACTTTGCATTTTGAGTGAAAGCATCAAGGGCATATTCCTCAGATGTTCTTCTTTTGTCTTTTTTTATCTAAAGACTACTATTCCTTGATAACCTGTATTGGTATCGTGTTGGATAGTGCGCGTGTGTGTGAAGGACAAACAAAAATTGCTGAAAAAAATCTGAAGGTGAAGTCAACAGAGAAACAATGTTATCATTTCACGTCGATTTTCTGCCCAATGTAAACTCTGCTCACTTTATCCTGCAACTATTGATCTATGTTGGCTTTCCAGCAATGTCTCAACTTTAACATTTGCAACCTGGTGGCTGAGCTCCTCCTTCCCTGTCATTTTGGCCAGTCCTCCATTCCACCAGCAACTCTGTTCCCCAGCCCATTCCTGAAGAAGGCCTCATGCCCGAAACATCGATTCTCCTGTTCCTTGGATGCTGCCTGACCTGCTGCGCTTTTCCAGCAACACATTTTCAGCTCTGATCTCCAGCATCTGCAGTCCTCACTTTCCCCACCACTTGTGGCTGCTACACAACACATTCTTCATCCCACTTTTAGTAGCCATCTAAGCTCTGGAAGTCCCCCTCTAAGTCTATGCATGCTTCCACATCTCCTCCTTTCAATGCACCTTAAAATATACAGTTTCACCAAGCTTTAAGTCATCCATCTTAACATCGCACTCCCTTTGTTTCACTCGCACAACG
Source organism: Hemiscyllium ocellatum (assembly GCF_020745735.1). NCBI lineage: Eukaryota > Metazoa > Chordata > Chondrichthyes > Orectolobiformes > Hemiscylliidae > Hemiscyllium > Hemiscyllium ocellatum. The sequence goes on from NC_083406.1 coordinate 109,167,619, forward strand.
TGCCTGATGATGTTCACTACATTAAAGGTGATGTAAGAATGCAAGTTGCAGCTGAGCCTTGTGTGAGTTGGTGCACTGGGTAAACATATCCTTTGATTTATTTAGTTGCTATGTCTAATGGAAAGCTGTAATTCAGTGTTACAATATCTCTAGATGAGATTGCTCATCCTACATGTTTCAGATGCTCCGGTTGGAGCTGTTGTTCCCCGGCGTTCTGGTGGCTATGTCCTGGCCATCGGAAAACAGTTTGCCTTTCTGGATTGGGAGAATAAGAAGGTTACGGATATTGCACGGATCGATGACAGAAGAACAAACATCAGATTTAATGATGGCAAAGTGGATCCTGCTGGACGTTTTCTTGCAGGTTTGATAGTTTGCATTATCCCTTTGCCAGTCACTTCTCTCATTTCAGCTCATCTGCTGCTGAAACCCTCATTCATACCATTGTGTTCTAAAGATCTAGCTGCTCCAAATCCATGCAACTTTTCACATCTAAGACTCTGCTTACCCAAACCAAGTCCTGTCCACATTTCAGCCATCTGCCTGCTGATCTATATTGGCTCTGAGTCCCAAAAGACCCCACAGATGCCTCTCTTTCCATTAGAGCATCTCAACAAGTCTTGTTACTGTTTTCAAATCTCCCCATGGCCCTGCCTCTTCTTCCCTGGACCTGATGTATTGCATCCTAGGATTTTAAAGAAAGTGGCTATAGAGATAATGGATGCACTAGTAATAATCTTCTAAGAATCATGAAGTTTGAGAAATTTCCCAGAGGGTTGGAAAACTGCTAATGCAACACCCTTATTCAAAAAGGGAGACAAAGGATGTAGGCCATTTCGCTCAATATCTGCCATTGGGAAAATGTTGAATATGAAAAATGTGGCAGGAGAGCATTGGTAAGTATACGATAAAATCAAACGGAGTCATCACAGCTTCTAGAATTCTTTGAGGAGATAACAAGCAGGATAGATTAAGGGGAATCAGCAGATGTAATATGTCTGGATTTTGAAAAGGTATTGAATAATGTGCTGGATATGAAGATGCTTAAAAAGATACTTTCAAAAAGATTAAAAAGTATTTGGGTAGAATATTCTTTGAGAAGATAGCAAGCAGGATAGATTAAGGGGAATTGGCTGATTTAATATATTTGGATTTTGAAAATGTATTCAATAATGTGCTACAAATGAAGCTACTTAAAAAGGTACAACCAAAATTATTAAAAAGTACTGGGGTAGTATATTAGCATAAATAAATAAATAAATAAATAGCTAACTAATAGAAGACCAAAATTGGCTAAAAGGAAACATTTTCAGGAGTGCCATAGGGATTACTGCTGGGGCCACAATTATTTACAATATACATTAATTACTTTGTTGAGGAAATTGAATTTTCTGTCATCACATTTGTGGATGGAACAAAAGTAGAAGGAAAGCAAGTAATGAGGATGACACAGAGGGATCCCAACAGTTGAGTGAGCAGAGAAAAACTTGTCAGCTGGAATATAATGTGGAAAATGTGAGGATATGTACTTTGCCAGGACAAATAGGAGAACTGAGTATTATTTAACTTGGGAAACATGCAGAAGGCTGCAGCACTGAGGGATTTGGGGATCCTTATTCACGAATCACAAAAAGCTGATATCCGAGTCACAGAGTAGATGATGCAAGGTTGTTTCACCTTGTAGGAGAGTTTAAAAACAGACGGCGTAATCTCAGGTTAAGGGGTCAGTCAGAGAGGTGGAGACATTCTTTCTCTCAGGAGGGTAGTCTGTGGAGTCTGGGGAGTTCTTTATCACAGAGGGCTGTGGAAGTTGGCTGATTTAGTATGTTCAGGGCTGAGATGGACAGATTTTTAATCAGTTAGAGAATCAATGTTATGGGGAAAAGGCAGGAAAATGGAGTTGAGGATTTTCAGACCAGCTATGATCTCACTGAATGGTGAAGCAGATCAAATGGGCTGAATAGCCTCCTCTTGCTCCTCTATCTCGTAATCCTTGTTATGTGAGGGGAAGTGAGGCCTTTGGTTAAGATTTTGTACAAAAGGTGGTGCTCCCTCTGAACAGGCAGGGCAAGTGAACTCTCAGCCTTCCTGACTCAAAGAGTACAACCAAGAGAGCTAATAACCCCACAGGGGTGATACTGAGCAGTACATGTCCAGGAAGTTGCCAGTTAGCCCTCCCTTCTGAGGGCTGAGTACCTTGAGTTCAGGTAAAGTTACTGTGATTGATTTTAATCTCTTCAGACTTGGAGGCACTGGACAGGAATAATCAGTTCAGCTTCTGCCTGGATTATACAGTCAAGCTGCTGGATGATATGTCTCTACATGATAGGGTGAGGACACCCCTGGGACTGGATTGTCTGCTAAAAATTACTGTGTCCACTCACAAAAGAAATAAAGCGATAGAGTCTTAGAGTTGTAGAGATGTACAGCATGGAAACAGACCCTTTGGTCCAACCCATCCATGCTGACCAGATTTCCCAACCCAATCTAGTCCCACCTGCCAGCACCTGGCCCATATCCCTCCAAACCCTTCCTATTCATATACCCATCCAAATGCCTCTTAAATGTTGCAATTGTACCAGCCTCCACCACTTCCTCTGGCAGCTCATTCCACCCAGGTACCATCCTCTGTGTGAAAAAGTTGCCACTTAGGTCTCTTTTATAGCTTTCCCCTCTCACCCTAAACATATGCCCTCTAGTTCTGGACTCCCCCACCCCAGGGAAAAGACTTGGTGTATTTATCTTATCCATGTTCCTCATATTTTGTAAACCTCTATAAGGTCACCCTTCAACCTCCGACACCCCACGGAAAACAGCCCCAGCCTGTTCAGCCTCTCCCTATAGCTCAAATCCTCCAACCCTGGCAACAACCTTTAAATCTTTTCTGAACCCTTTCAAGTTTCACAACATCTTTCCGATAGGAAGGAGATCAGAATTGCATGCAATATTCCAACAGTGGCCTAACCAATGTTCTGTACAGCCACAACATAACCTCCCAACTTCTGTACTCAGTACTCTGACCAATAAAAGAAAGCAGACCAGACGCCTTATTCGCTATCCTATCTACCTGCGACTCCACTTTCAAGGAGCTATGAATCTGCACCTCAAGGATTCTTTGTTCAGCAACACTCCCTAGGACTGTACCATTAAGTGTATAAGTTCTGCTAAGATTTGCTTTCCAAAATGCAACACCTCGCATTTATCTGAATTAAACTCCATCTGCCATTTCTCAGCCCATTGGCCCATCTGATCAAGATCCTGTTGTAATCTGAGGTAACCCTCTTCGCTGTCCACTACACCTCCAATTTTAGTATCATCTGCAAACTTACCAACTGTACCTCTCATGCTCACATCCAAATCGTTTATGTAAATGACAAAAAGTAGAGGGCCCAGCACCGATCCTTATTTGCCTTCAAAAATCAGAGAAATAAAGTTTGTGTGTGTTGGGTGGACAGTACTGAAATACCTTAATAAACAGTTCAAGTCCGATCCCTTTCACTGCGCTATTTTTAATATTCCAGTGTTGGATTGTTCAGGGGAAGTACAGCAATCCTTGCATTGTTTCAAGTTAGTTTTTAATAAGATTCTATGTTCCAGGCACCATGGCAATGGAGACTCAACTTGGGGAATTTGAAAGGCACCAGGGAGCTCTTTACACCTTGCAGACGAATCACTCTGTCATCAAACACTTTGATCAAGTGGATATTTCCAATGGTCTAGATTGGTCACTGGATCACAAGATCTTCTATTACATAGACAGTTTGTCTTTTACTGTGGATGCATTTGACTACGACCTGCAGACGGGAAAGATCTGTAAGTTTTGCAACTGCCAAGCAAAATAATTTTACATTTGTTTATGGCATGTGATTGATGCTGCAAAAGCTGCATTTTTGACCTGATCTTAGTTGTCGTGAGATGGCCTGTTCCTGGGCAATCTCTCATGACACGTAATGCAGTAAGTACTCTCTAGTGTAGAGGTTCCACTGCTTCAGTTCTAGGGATTGGTTTATAATGTGTTAACTCTGCACTAATTAATTTTTACAGCTAATCGGAGGGTTGTGTACAAACTTGAAAAAGATGAAGCTATTCCTGATGGGCAGTGCATTGATAGTGAGGGAAGACTCTGGGTTGCCTGCTATAATGGTGGAAGAATCCTTCGTATCGACCCAGAGACGGGTGAGAAAACCACGAGCGCATTGTCCACTATTAATGTTTGTCATGAAGTTTTTGAAAATCAGTCAACACGGTGACAGTGTTGTGGAGATGAAGGTAAGTGATCTGGGTAATGAAAAGGACCCCAGGCTTCAGACTCTGGTCTGGTAAGATGCCAGGATTTCACACAGTTTGGTTTATCCTGAGTAAGTGGGCAGAATGGTAGATCACCTCAGCAGTAAAGGAGCAGAATTTTTGGCATGAGCTGGAAAGGATGCTTTAAAGGAAGTTCTGACTCAAACATAAATTCTTACCAACATTTAGGAATGTTCTGAGAACCCTTGAGAGGTTGCAGAGGAGATTTACCGGGGAGGAAGGTATTAACTAGAAGTTTATGTTGGATGCAGTTATTTTCCTTTGGAAAAAGGAAGTTTGAGGGGAGCTTTGATGGAGATGAACAAAAGTTTAGATAAGCTAGATTGAGAAACACTGATACCAATCAATGATAATTAAAACTTTAAGTTTAGGTTTTTTGGGGCAAGACATGCAAGGGAAATGTGAGAAATAATCTCTTTAGGGGTCGTAATGATCTAGAACTCTGCCCACAGAATGATAAAAGGAGAAGTGGATCATTATTACAAAAAGAAATTGAATGGGTATTTGAAGGAAATAAACTTGTAGGGCTAATGGGATAGCCAGGGTATGGAACTGACTGAGTTACTCTATAGAGAGGCAGCACTGGACAGTGGTTTAATGGCTTTACGTCTATGATGTTGGGCACGTGATCTTACAGAATAGGGGTGTTAAGTGAATTGAGAGGAGGTAAAAACGTAGAAGTGAATATCATTGATATTTTGAGCTTATTATCCAAGTGGGCGGCACGGTGGCACAGTGGGTGGGCGGCACGGTGGCACAGTGGTTAGCACTGCTGCCTCACAGCGCCAGGGACCTGGGTTCGATTCCCGCCTCAGGCGACTGACTGTGTGGAGTTTGCACATTCTCCCCGTGTCTGCGTGGGTTTCCTCCGGGTGCTCCGGTTTCCTCCCACAGTCCAAAGATGTGCGGGTCAGGTGAATTGGCCATGCTAAATTGCCCGTAGTGTTAGGTAAGGGGTATATGTAGGGGTACGGGTGGGTTGCGCTTCGGCGGTCGGTGTGGACTTGTTGGGCCGAAGGGCCTGTTTCCACACTGTAAGTAATCTAATCTACACATGGTGGCAGTGAAGATAAGGAAGTGTATGGAACCAAATACCAATAACTGGGGACTCTAGAGGTTTAAGCTTCGGATGGGAAAATACGGTATTGTCGAGCTATATTATTTGGATAAATAGGGCAAGGCAATAAGACTTGTTTTAGAAGCTCAACCTGTAATCCAATGTCAACACCATTTGGAAGTCAGCTCTGGTGAATGAGCGTCTCTGTGATGATTTGAAGTTTTGCTCATGGAAATAAGCCTCAATCCAGTAACGCTAACTCTAACCCCATCACAGTGATGAAAGTGTTGGATCTCTTTAGTCATCTGATCCTTCAGCTCATCCAAACTCTCTTCTCATTCAGCTGCTTCCATTTCCGTAGCCACTGTTGACATTCTCTGTCCCCAGTTCAAGCTCTAGTTCTTTATCCTATCGCTGCTGCTCCACCTGCCAGGAGATTACAGCGGTCATGATCACTCTCACCAACTTCTCAGCCATGATCATATTGAATGGCGGTGCAGGCTCGAAGGGCTGAATAGCCTACTCCTGCACCTATTGTCTATTGTCTATTATCCAATGCAGCTCATCTGCAACTGCTCTCTGACATCTGTTATCCAACTACACTGAGATCTGCCTCTCTTTCTGCTGTCCTCCACTTTCTGCTCAAGACAAGATCACTATAGCTTGTCAGATCATATCAAGTGGCCGAAATACTGACTGTTTTTTCCCGACAGTATTTTTTCCCTAAGAGTTCTTTTGGCTCCATTTTATTTCAGGCAACTCTGTATTTGTCTCACTGTTTGTACGTGGAATGTTAAGCACATGGATCTTAACATCTGCATTTCATTTTCTCCCACAGCTGACCCGGTTTCTGAGGCGCTGTAGCAAATTGAATTGAGCGTAGCATCTTATGAGTTTTTTTTCCTTGTTGCAAGCTTGAGCTTTCTTGTTTTTAACACATCCCTCCCTAGTCCCTTGATTATCATCCATTTCCTTTCCTTTCGTTGTTCCCATTTCCTCCTCTCCATCATTGACATTTATGTTTCTCTCTTTCATTGCTCTATGTTTTCCCTGTTCATTCTCCCCTTCCATTGACATCTAATCCCAGCACTCATTCTGTCTTGCTTCTACCGGAATCTGGCTGCCAATCTCGACGATTGGCTCTTCTTGATCTCCATTCTACATTCATAACAGAGTTTTAACAAGAATTTGATCTACCAGCAATCAGACAATTGACCAAGATGGACTTTTTCTTGTAGGTAAAAGGATCCAGACAGTGAAACTGCCGGTTAGTAAAACTACATCCTGCTGCTTTGGAGGAAAAGATTACTCTGACCTATACGTAACCACGGCTACCAAAAGAATGGATGAAGAATCACTTCGGAAAGAGCCACTGGCTGGGGGCATTTTTAAGGTATGTGGAATTGTTTTACCATCTACAATTAGCACGAGTGGCACACCTACAGGAGCACCTACCTGTTTGGCTTCCCTCCTTTTGTAAAGCAGTAACGAGGTAATGGAAAACAGCCCCTACCTCCCTCACAGGGTCATCATCCAAGTTTGAAGCTCGATGCCAAACACGTAGCCACCTTCACAGCAATGATTTCTCAGCTGCAATTCACCATTCTTGATGAAGGGCTTATGCCCGAAATCCTGCTCCTCAGATGCTGCCTGACTGGCTGTGCTTTTCCAGCGCCACACTTTTCATCTCTGGTCTCCAGCAGCTGCAGTCATCACATTCTTCCTGCAATTCACCGTTTGTCAGCAGAGATGAATTTAGCAATCTGAAGTGAAGATTTTGCCTTTTCAGCAGGGTGGCATTGTAGCTCAAATGGTTAGCATTGCTACCTCACAGTGTGAGGGACCCAAGTTCAATCCCAGCCTTTGGTGACTGTGTAGAGATTACACATTCTCCCTGCATCTGCGTGATATGCTCTGGTTTCTTCCCACAGTCCAAAAAAAAATGCAGGTTAGGTGGATTGGCCATGTTAAAATGCTTGTAGTGTGCAGGATTGGTTGTTTAGGTAGGGGAGGGGAAGTGGATCTGTGTCAGATGCTCTTCGGAGGGTCAAGTGTGGACTTGATGGGCTGAATGGCCTGCTTCCACACTCGAGCAATTCATTGATTTCACCTGGTTCAGCAGTACCATTATCCAGCTGGGTTTTTAAGTCTATACAAACAAATGAATTAAAATGGCGACATCTCTGGTCATTATGCTTCAGATCTATGCTGACCAATTTCTAATGATAATGGCAACGGTGGGAGAAATAAATACAATAAAAGAGGAATGAAAGTCTGGGATTTTTCCAGAACTTTTCACACTCTCAGGACATCCTAAAGTATCTCACAATTGATGGAGTTGACTGAGGTAGAGGAAACGTGATGACCATTTTGTGCACCGGAAGCTCCGACAAAGACCAGTTGGCAACTGCAAAACCTTCCAAATATCTTTGTTAAAGGATAAATATTGGCTGGTGCACCAAAGATAAGTCCCCTGCTTCTCTTTGAAATAATCCTACAGGATCTTTTCAATGCGTCTGAGAAGACAGACAGTGCTTTGGTTTAATGTCTCATCCGAAAGATGGAATCTTTGCCCAAACTTTGATCAGCTTCTGATTTCGAGGTGGAAGTGTTAAATGTCGAGCTGTGACTGACAAAGCACATAAATTTGATGTGTCACTGCCAAGTTGAAAAGATTGAATTCCTTGTCACAATGGATATTTCAGCATCCCCCACAATGACGGCATCGCTGCAATAGCCTCAGTACTCAACACCAATAACTGCCAATCTCCGAGCACCGTCCTACAAATCATCCACTTTATCCTCGATCACAACGTCTTCACCTTTGACGACCAGTTCTTCATCCAGACACATGCCACAGGGACCAAATTTGCACCCAATATGCCAACATTTTCATGCACAGGTTTGAACAAGACTTCTTCTCTACACAGGACCTCCAACCAACACTATACACCAGGTACATTGATGATATTTTCTTCCTCTTGACCATGGAGCGGAGTCACTGAAAAAACTACACAGTGATATCAATAAGTTTCATCCCACCATCAAACTCACCATGGATTACTCTCTACTATCTGTCTCATTCTTGGACATATGCATCTCCATCAAGGATGGGCACCTCAGCACCACACTCTACTGCAAACTCACGGATAACCTCACAATGCTACATGTCTCCAGCTTCCATCCGAAACCTACTCAAACAACCATTCCCTATGGACAAACCCTATGCATATACAGGATCTGTTCAGATGAGGAGGAATATGATGGGCACTTGGAAGTACTCAGGGATGCCGTCATATGAACGGGGTACGATGCACAACTCATCAACCCCAGTTCCGATGTGCCACAGCAAGGAACCGTAATGACCTCCACAGGAGACAGACACGTGCTGCAATCAACAGGGTACCCTTCATTGTCCAGTGCTTCCCAGGAGCCGAAAAACTACGCCATGTTCTTCGCAGCCTGCAACAAATTATCAATGAGGATGAGCACCTCACCAAGGCCTTCCCCGCACCTCCACTTTTTGCCTTTAAACAGCCACCAAGCCTCAAGCAGATCATTATTCGTAGCAAACTACCCAGCTCTCAGGAGAACACCATACAACCTTGTCACGGTAGACACTGCAAGGCGTGTCAGAGTGTCGACATGGGTACCACCATTACACGTAGGGACACCTCCCACCATGTACATGGCAGGTACTCACACAACTCAACCAACGTTGTCTATCTCATACGCTGCAGGCAAGGATGCCCTGAGGCATGGTACATTGCGAGACAAAACAGACGCTACTGCAACTGATGAATGGATACTGTGGAACAATCAACAGACAGGAGCATTCCCTCCCAGTTGGAGAACACTTCAGCAGTCAGGGACATTTGACCTCTGACCTTCAGGTGACTGTCCTCCAAGGACTTTGGGACAGGCAACAATGAAAAATGGCCGAGCAGAGGCTGATAGCCAAGTTTTTGGCCCATGGGGATGGCCTCAATCAGGACCTTGGGTTCATGTCACACTACAGGTGACTCTATTGCACTACACACACACACACACACACACACACACACACACACACACACACACACACACACACACACACACACACACACTCCCACACACACCGTCACAAAGACTTAGACCCCTTGACTCTCACACTCATACACATGCACACACCATCATAGCTTCCCCCCCCCTCCCCACAACACACACATACCCACCCACATGCACACATACACATATAAGTTTGTGGGGTGAATTTGTACTTACAGAATTACATTTTACTTTGCTCAAAAACTGCATGAATCCATGTAAGATTTTGTAAATCTGTTTTTTTAGATTAGAGTCAGTCTGACCATTGTGGCACAGACAGCCTCACAGGGAGTTAACATCTTCAATATCTTATCTGGGCCGACATGATACCAATTGTTAAAGTGCACTTGAAAATGTAACTTTTAAAAAAAGTTCTGCGATTTATATATGAAAAAACTGATACCAACATGGTCATTCTAAAAGATGAGAGACTTAACAAACAATCTAGGTCTTTTTCAATATTTAATTTCAGTTACATCACACTGGAAACTTTTGCTATTAATTCTGTGTCTTACCATCTTATTCTCCGCAACCACCTGATGAAGGAGCAGCGCTCTGAAAGCTAGTGCAGCCAAATAAACCTGTTGGACTATAACCTGGTGTTGTGTGATTTTTAACTTTATCCTGTGATGAATACAAAAATGTTGCTAAGGTGTGCAACTCAAGTACTTGCTACTTTAACTATTGTGAAACCCCAGGCAGGTCTATATTGATTTATCTTTCTAGGGTTTATCATTGATAAACTCAATGTGACTTTCCAACATTATTCACAGGATTGCTTCATTCAATGACAGATATTCGTGACTTGAGTAATATAAAAGAAGTTTTGAAATGAAAGTAACATGATATTTTCTTTCTCCAGGTTACTGGACTGGGTGTGAAGGGGATTCCACCATATTCATATGCAGGATAGAATATTTCCACCAGCAGAGAGATGCTATGAACTACAATGAGGTTTGCAAATACAGCAAGAAATGTCAACAAAATAATACACTATTGACTGAAAACTGTATTTTTGTTTCTATTTCTCACATAAACTGCACAAATCTAAAGCTGGTCACTGTGATATCAATTCTCAGAATAAATGTATTCCTAACAATTCTATTTCTCTTTCAATGGGTGTTGCACCCTTCTGACATTCTCAGTTACTCACTGTAATCTCTCAGCTATCTGATGACTCATTTGATGGCCACCTCACATCAGATTTCAAAGGTTTTGGGTTCAAGTGCCACTCCATGCCTTTAGCATAGAACTCAAGATATTACAGGTATGTACATCTGTATACAGCTCTAGAAACCCGTGGGTAACCTGATTTGGAGTATTGTGAGCAAATCTGGGCACCACACCTTAGGAAGGATATACTGGCCTTGAAAGAAGTACAGTATACCTTTACAAGAATAATACCTTCAGCCATGAAGTTATAGGAGAGATTAGATAACTTTGGCCTGTTTTCTCTAAAATTTAGATGGTTAAAGGGTGATCTGATCAATATCTTCATGATAATTTCAGGAAAAGTCAAGGTAGATAAAGATATAATATTTCAACTGGTTGGAGATTCTAGAACTTGGGGCCATAGTCTAAAGATTTAGGACCAGACCATTCAGGAGAGATGTTAGTAAGCATTTCTATGCACAAAGGGAGGGTAGATGTTTGGAACTGTCTTCCACAACTAGCAGTGGATGCTGGATTGGTTGTAAATAATAAATCCGAGTTAGATACACTTTTGTTAAATAAAGATATTATGGATTGGGCGAAATGCAGGTATATGGAGTTAGGCCCCAGATTAGATCACATCGAATAGAAGAACAGAGTCAAGGGGCCGAAAGCCCCTCCTTCTGTCTCTATGTTCCTATAAGACTACATGCTCCAGTGCCATGCTGAGATAATACTGCACTGTGGGAGGGGTGCAATGTTAGCTTTCGTGTTAAGCCTAGCTCCTGTCTGGATTGGCAGTTGGAGGCAGAATATCCAGTGGTGCTATATTTATTGAGGAACAGGTAAGTTATCTCTGTTGTGCTGACCAATATTTGTATACCAAGGTTGGGGATACACTGAAATGGCTGCAGAATCTAGACCATGAGGGCCAGGCTTTTCTTCATTGACCGGATGTGCACTCAGATAGAATGCTTTCTATGGAACATCTATAAAAGTTGGTGCGGGTGCTTATGAACATGCCGAATTTCCTATGTCACCGGAGGAATAAGAGGTGTTGTTTTTCTTTCTTGACCGTTGCATCTGCATGAGAGGTCAAGGACAGATTATTGGTTGTCGTCACTCCTCGGAACTTGATGCTCTCGACCCTCTCCACCTCGGCTCCATTGACATAGATAGGAGTGATGAAGTCAGTGATCAGTTCTTTTGCTGATATTGAGAGAGAGATTGTTATCATTGCACCACGACACCAAACCCTCTATCTCCTTCCTGTATTCTGACTCATTGATTGATATCCGGCCTGCAACGGTGGTGTTATCATCAAGCTTGTAGATGGCTTGAGTGGTATTTGGCCACACACTTGTGAGTGTACAGGGAGTACAGTAGGGGGCTGAGACTGCATCCTTGCAGGGCACTGGTGTTAAGGATTATTGTTGTCTACCTTCACTGATTATGGTCTGTGAGTCAGGAAGCTGACAATCCAGTTGCTCCAGGTGGAGCTGAGAGCGAGGCCTCAGTTTTGCGATTAGTCTGGTAGGGATTGTAGTGTTGAAGGTGGGGCTGTAGTCCATTAACTAAAATAGTCTGAATCTTTGGAATCTTCTATCCTCTATTGTGGTGCTTCACCGTTGAAAGTATTTCATACTGAGATTAACATATTCCAAAGCACCACAAAATCTTTCTAATTTTATTAGGAAATGAGTTCATCCACAAATTCTTTAATGTCACAAAATGGTTAACTAGGAAACACAATGTTCCAGCGTTCAAATTCTGCACAGATGAATATTTTCCTGATAGGACAAACTATAGCACAGAGTGACAGCGTTCACGCTGTCTGAGACTGCAAGGGTCTTGTAGCTACAGCCCAAATCTTTCTGATAGAGCTTCAAACTGTGATGCTAGTCACATTTCTTTACTTTGACAATCTAGAGCAGGCCTTCTCAAAGTTGGGAGGGGGAATCTAGACCTCAAATGGGGAAGTAGGCTGAAATATTTTGGTCATGAGCTCTAAAGGTAGCCTTTGCTGTCGTGGAGACCCATTCCTTTCTCCCCACCCAATCCCAATCTAGAGTCTTCTCCTGCCGCCATCCATCCCCTGCTTTTAATGTTCTTACTGAGGGGCTGTGTCAAAATAGAGTCTTTGATTAGATTACATTACAGTGTGGAAACAGGCCCTTTGGCCCAACAAGTCCACACCGACCCGCCGAAGCGCAACCCATCTATACCCTTACATTTACCTCTTACCTAACACTACGGGCAATTTAGCATGGCCAATTCACCTGACCCGCACATCTTTGGACTGTGGGAGGAAACCGGAGCACCCGGAGGAAACCCACGCAGACACGGGGAGAACGTGCAAACTCCACACAGTCAGTTCTCTGAGTCGGGAATTGAACCTGGGTCTCAGGCGCTGTGAGGCAGCAGTGCTAACTGCTGTGCCACCGTGCCGCCCACGGGATATTGGGATATTGGAATATTTAGGAAGTACTGATCTAGACCTTCAGCAATATCTAACTCTTACCATTGAACTTGATTTGCTTCTTCTCTATCACTCATTTAACCATTGGTGGTATTTGAATACATGGGTAATAATAATGAATTTAAAAACTTATTCAGCCCTCCGTTTGTTCACTGTTATTGGAGTTGTCCTTTGTTGTGTGGAGGCAAGTGTTGAAGATACACCTTCTCCTCAAGTAGAAATGCTGGAATGGATACATTTTTGACTGTCTTAAAACACTGCAACATGTCTTTTACAGCAATGAAACAAACAAGTCTGGATGCTGGAGATCTGAAATAACAAAAACAGAAATTGCCAGAGAAACTCACAAGTCTGGCAGTATCTGTGAAAAGAAAACACAGTTAATGTTTTGAGTCCAATGTGCTTTCAGACTTTATTTGCTTTACCACATTGCCCTGGATAATATTATGGAGAGATAATGAGCAGGAGAGACAGTTAATGTAGATTAAATCTTTTTTAAAAAACTATAGAGCCAGTGAGCTTTTACAGAGTGAAAAAACGCCCTTTAGCCCATTGTGCTCCACACTGGTCATCAAACGTCCATCTAATCTAATCCCATTTTCCAGTACTTGGCCCGTAGCCTTGTATAGAAGAGTGTTATGCTCACCTAAATACGTCTTAAATATCTGAGGGTTCCCATCTCTGCCATCCTTTTAGACAGCAAATTCCAGATACCAACAAATGTCTGGGTGAAAAACAAATTCCCTCCTTGCTTTAAAACTATGCCTCTTGGTTATTGACCCTCTACTAAAGGGAAAGGTTTCTTCCTAGCTAGGCTGTCAATGCCCCTAAGAAGTTTATATATCCCTGTCAGATCCCCATCAGCCTTGTCTGATCTAAGGAAAACAACCCCAGCTAACCTAGTCCCCTCTTTATAGCTGCAGTTGAAACTGGCTTTGTTCCCCAGGTAGGAATACTGTGCTGTACTGTTCTTTCATTACTGCTTTATCAAGTATATGACAAGCCATGTTCATACATTAAGAATCAAATTGGGGAGGCGATGGTCTGGTGGTTATTATTGAGTACAGCACATGGGGAAGCCTGAGTCCTGGTGCAACGTGAGGGGGAAGCCTGAGTCCTGGTGCAGAGCAAGGGGCATGTCAGAGTCCTGGTACAGCATGAGGGTTGGACTGAGTCCCAGTACAGTGTGAGGGGGAGGTCTGAGTCCCGGTACAGTGTGAGGGGGAGGCCTGAGTCCCGGTACAGCGTGAGGGGGAGTTCTGAGTCCTGGTACAGCGTGAAGTGGATGTCTAGACCCGGTGCAGCGTGAGGGTCAGGTCTGACTCCTGGTGCAATGTGAGAGGATATCTGAGTCCGGGTGCAGGATGAGGGGGAGATCTGAGTCCCGGTACAATGTGAGGGGGATGCCTGAGCCCTGGTACAGTGTGAGGGGGATGCCTGAGTCCCGGTGCAGCGTGCTCTCCCAACGTACCCAACAGTACCCTTCCACCGACACTCTCATTCATTTGGCTGAACTGGTCCTCACCCTTAACAATTTCTCCTTCAAATCCTCCCACTTCCTCCAGACCAAAGAGGTAGCTATAGGCGCACATATGGGCCCCAGCTATGCCTGTCTCTTTGTTGGCTACGTAGATCTTCCATAATTACACCGGCACCACTCCCCCTCTTCCTCTGCTACATTGATGACTGCATTGGGGCCACCTCGCGCTCCCGCGAGGAGGTTGAGCGATTCATCAACTTCACCAACACATTCCACCCTGACCTTAAATTTACCTGGACCATCTCTGACACCTCCCTCCCCTTCGTGGACCTCTCCATCTCCATTAATGATGACTGACTTGACACCAACATTTTTTACAAACCCACCGACTCCCAAAGCTACCTGAATTACACCTCTTCCCACCCTACCTCCAGCAAAAATGCCATCCCGTATTCCCAATTCCTCCGCCTCCACCATATCTGCTCCCAGGAGAACCAGTTCTACTACAGAACACACCAGATGGCCTCCTTCTTCAGAGACCACAATTTCACTTCCCACGTGGTTAAAGATGCCCTCCAACACATCTCATCCTCATCCCGAACCTCCGCCCTCAGACCCCACTCCTCCAATCGTAACAAGGATAGAACGCCCCTGGTGCTCACCTTCCACGCTACCAACCTTCGCATAAACCAAATTATCCACCGACATTTCTGCCACCTCCAAAACGACCCCACCACCAGGGCTATAGTTCCCTCCCCACCCCTTTCTGCCTTCCACAAAGACCGTTCCCTCCGTGACTACCTCAACAACCTACCCTCCCATCCTGGCACCTTCCCCTGCCACTGCAGGAACTACAAAACCTGTGCCCACACCTCCTCCTTCACCTCCATCCAAGGCCCTAAAGGTGCCTTCCACATCCATTAAATTTTTCCTGCACATCCACTAATATCATTTATTGTATCCATTGCTCCCAATGCAGTCTCCTCTACATTAGGGAGATTGGACGCCTCATAGCAGAACGCTTTAGGGCACATCACCAATCAACCACACTGCCCTGTGGCCCAACATTTCAACTCCCCCTCCCACTCAGCCGAGGACATGGAGGTCCTGGGCCTAATTCACCGCCGCTCCCTCACCACCAGACGCCTGGAGGAAGAACGCCTCATCTTCCACCTCGGAACACTTCAACCCCAGGGCATCAATGTGGACTTCAACAGTTTCCTCATTTCCCCTTCCCCCACCTCACCTCAGTTCCAAACTTCCAGCTCAGCACTGTCCCCATGACTTGTCCTACCTGCCAATCTTCCTTTCCACCTATCCACTCCACCCTCCTCCTGACTTATCACCTTCATCCCCTCCCCCACTTACCTATGTACTCTATGCTACTTTCTCCCCACCCCCACCCTCTTCTAACTTATCTCTCCACCCTTCAGGCTCTCTGCCTGTATTCCTGATTTTGCCTGAAACGTTGGTTTTACTGCTCCTCGGATGCTGCCTGAACTGCTGTGCTCTTCCAGCACCACTAATCCAGAAGCCAGGTAACTACCTGGCTTATCCTCATATTCAAACAGCCTTTGCTTTGCAAAGGAGGCCCTTCTCTTCACTGCTGTGTGAGCACTGAGTCCAGAGTAGCCGAGAGCTGTGACCTGTTGTAACCTGACCACGAATAGTCTAGTATAATATGCTGACTCAGCTGCCTTCAGCTAGGCCTCAAGCATCCGTTGCTGCTCCCCTCTCTGCCTCCTCCTCGTTATCAAGTATAAATTAATCAGGCCCCTTAAGAATGCTTTGGTGGTCTCCCAGAGCACTGATGGATTACTGGCTGTACCCTAGTTGATGTCCCAAAAAGCCCTGAACTCCCTTGTAATGTACTGTACGAAGTTAATCCTTAACAGAAACGGAGCCATTCATCAGTGCCATGTGCCTATTCCAATACCCTTGGTCTTAACATCTGAATACACTAGTGCATGGTCCAAAGCAGTTAGGTTCCCAATCTTGCAGGCCAACACCAAGTCCAAACAAACCAATGGAACAAAGAACATATCAATTCTTGTGTGGCACTTGTGTGGGTTGGAGTAAAAAGTAAAGACCCTCCCATTAGGGTGGAAACACCTCCATGCATCCACTAGCCCCAACTCCTACACAAGTCCACTAACTGTCTCGACTGTAGAGGTGTAGCTGACAGACCCATTGGCATCCTGTCTACCCCAGGGTCTATGAGGTGATTAAAGTCTCCTTCTATAATCATGTGGCACACCCCAAGAGTCATTAATTTCGAGACTGCTTCAACTAAAAATTTGAGAGGATGTTCCGGGGGACGATAAATGTTCAGGATACCATCCTCTTCTCCGTGTAACAGAGCCTTGAGAATGACGAACCATCTATACTCATCCGTGCTTTGATCTGTCACCTGAAATGGGAGGTTCCTTAATACCAATATTGCCACTCCTCTGCTTTTAGAAAGGAGGAAAAGAATACCCTAACATAGCCCCCCCCGCTGTAACAGACGTTCCATATCGGTCAAATGTGCTCTTGCAACAGAGCGATATCAACCCTTTCCTTCTTATGATTTGACAGCACCTTTTTCCTTTTAATGGGGGAATGGCTCCCCTTTATATTCCAGTGCACCACCTGAACTGATCGCTAGCCATGACCATACACTAGAGCCCACGGTCCCCTGAAAGGAGGAAGCCCATTCAGTGTGCGGCAAGTGGAAAAAAAATATAGACTTATCAAATCTAAAGACTATTCCTACAGACAATACTAAGAAACTAACACTATTCCTAACTTGAACAAATAAACACAATAACCACATATCTCCAGAGATCTTCCCCTCACCCATAGGGGGCATTCACTCCCAACCTTACAGCCATCTTAGCACCTTCTGGTAAAGGCGTGCCCCAAACCCAAGCAATGGAAGAAAAACATGTTATTTACACTCCTGCAAATTAACGATGGACACCCACCCCTCCCCTTCCACATCTCAAACCCACACATCATTACATTAAAGAAGTAATCACCCCTCACCCAGAAATACAGAACAGTAAAACAACAGATAACTACCAAATTTTTATAATATAATAGATTTTACACCAAAGCAATACCAAGTCGAAAAGGCCCGAGACCCCAAAAAGAGAAAAGAACATAGAAAGAGAAGATAACAAAAATTATTATGCCATTGTCGGCACACAACATTTCCTCTTTACCCCTTGGTCAAAGTCCATTACTTTGGGCCCGCCCGGAGTTCTCCATCGCGGCCCTTTGTTCCACCACTTCTACGCGCCGACCCAAAGCCCGGATCTCCTGCCCATGCTTTGTGAGCATGGCAGTAATTGGCTGACATTTTCTCACGGAGTTTTGCAAACTCTGTGAGTAGATGCTGCTGCTCCACCGAACCTAAAGGCGCTGCCACAGGAGGTGATGCAGTGGCTGTGGGTGCGCCCGACATAGTAGGCCAGTGCCCTGCCTGCTGCACTCTCCTAGTTCCCTTTCCTTTAGATGTCTTCGTTTCAGCTCCAGAACATCCAAATCATAATTTAAAGGGGCTCTAGGTGCTCTACCTACTTTATACTACAAATTATCTTCAGTGGTAACTAATGGTTGGGAAGGGAAGGGGTGTATGAGCTCGCCCTGCCAAGGGCTTTGGCACAGAGCCCAGCACAGCAGACTGTTCAGACTGCCGCCATTTTGAATCTCTCGAAAATTGTAGTTTTATAAACTTGGGCTCTTTACAATGTGTTGGTGACAGACCCCACCTTGTGATTTAACGAAATTGTTTTAGGGAAGCAGTGTGTGAAATAGAGGAATATTAGAGTCATAGAGAACAACAGCCCTTCAGCCCATCATGATTGTGTCAGTCAAAAATAACTCTTCTAAGGTTAAAAATCACACAACACCAGGTTATTGTCCCACAAGTTTATTTGGAAGTACAAGCATTTGGAACGCTGCTCCTTCATCAGGTAGCTAGTGGAGCAGGATTTATAACAAAAGACCATAGTGTCATGCAACTGATGTGATATATTGAACAATCCTAGATTGCTGTTAAATGTTTCATCTTTTAGAATAGGTTGCAGGTTTTGATTCATTAATATGTAAATCCCAGAATTTCTTTCAAGTCAAATTCCCAAGATAATTTAAGGTTTTATAAAAAAAAGTGACATCTCAGCTCAGACAATGCATTAAAGCTGTGATGTTAGAATTTGTGTGTATTCCAACCTTGAGTCAGACTGGTTCTATTTCCAAAGTAGGAATTTACAAAATGTCACATGGATTGACTGCCTGCAGACTGTGCGCTTTTTGAACAAAATAGAATGTATCTGCAAATACAATTCTGCAAATGCAAATTCACGATATCGACTTATATGTGTGTGCACGTGAGGGAGAGAGAGAAAGTGTGTGTGTGTGTATGTATATCTGTGTGAGAGACAGAAAGTGTGTGTGTGTGTGTGTGTGAGAGAGTGTGTGCATGTGCCTGATAGAGTGTGTGCGTGAGTGTGATGGAGTATATGCACGTGACAGGGTGTGCGCATGGTTGTGAGAATGAGGCGGCTGTGTATGTATGAGACAGGGTCTGTGCGAGTGTGAGTATGTGAGCGTGTGTGTGTGTGTGTGTGTGTATGTGCTTGAGTGTGTTGTGTAGTGGGGTCACCTGGAGTGTGACATGAACCCAAAATCCAGGTACCATTCTCACGTGTACTGAGCTCAGCTATCAGCCTCTGCTTCGCCAATCTGCATTGCTGTGTATCCCGAAGTCTGCCTTGGTGGATGGTCACCTGAAGATCTGAGGCCGAATGTCTCTGATCGCTGAAGTGTTCCCTGACTGAGAGGGAACACCCGTCTGGTGATTGTTGCACGGTGTTCATTCATCCACTGTCATAACGTTTGCTTGGTCTTGCTAATGTACCACGTCTCAGGGCATCCTTGCCTGCAGCATACAATGTGGAGGAGCCGGTGTTGGACTGGGGTGGACAAAAGATGAGTGGGGGAGGGGATGAAGGTGATAGGTCAGGGAGGAGAGGGTGGAGTGGATAGGTGGAAAAGGAGCTAGGCAGGTAGGACAAGTCCGGACCAATCATGGGGACAGTGCTGAGCTGGAAGTTTGGAACTAGGGTGAGGTGGGGGAAGGGGAAATGAGAAAACTGTTGAAGTCCACATTGATGCCCTGGGGTTGAAGTGTTCCGAGACGGAAGATGAGGTGTTCTTCCTCCAGGCGTCTGGTGGTGAGGGAGCGGCGGTGAAGGAGGCCCAGGACCTCCATGTCCTCGGCAGACTGGGAGGGGGAGTTGAAATGTTGGGCCACGGGGTGGTGTGGTTGATTGGTGCAGGTTTCCCGGAGATGTTCCCTAAAGCGCTCTGCTAGGAGGCGCCCAGTCTCCCCAGTGTAGAGGAGACTGCATCGGGAGCAACGGATACAATAAATGAGATTAGTGGAAGTGCAGGTAAAACTTTGATGGATGTGGGAGGCTCCTTTAGGGCCTTGGATGGAGGTGAGGGAGGAGGTGTGGGCGCAGGTTTTACAGTTCCTGCGGTGGCAGGGGAAGGTGCCAGGATGGGAGGGTGGGTTGTTGGGGGGCGTGGACCTGACCAGATAGTTACGGAGAGAACGGTGTTTGCGGAAGGCGGAAAGGGGTGGGGAGGGAAATATATCCCTGGTGGTGGGGTCGTTTTGGAGATGGCGGAAATGTCGTCGGATGATTTGGTTTATGCGAAGGTGGAAGGTGAGCACCAGAGGCGTTCTGTCCTTGTTACGGTTGGAAGGGTGTGGTCTGAAGGCGGAGGTGCGGGATGTGGACGAGATGCATTGGAGGGCATCTTTAACCACGTGGGAAGGGAAATTGCGGTCTCTAAAGAAGGAGGCCATCTGGTGTGTTCTATGGTGGAAGTGGTCCTGGAAGCAAATATGGCGGAGGCGGAGGAATTGGGAATATGGAATGGCATTTGGGAAGATGTTAGAAAAACCGTGTGCATCTTTTGCAATGCACGAACTCCAAGAAGTGTTGGTCACAGATAATGGGCGGCACGGTGGTACAGTGGTTAGCACTGCTGCCTCACAGCGCCTGAGACCCGGGTTCAATTCCCGACTCAGGCGACAGACTGTGTGGAGTTTGCACGTTCTCCCCGTGTCTGCGTGGGTTTCCTCCGGGTGCTCCGGTTTCCTCCCACAGTCCAAAGATGTGCGGGTCAGGTGAATTGGCCATGCTAAATTGCCCGTAGTATTAGGTAAGGGGTAAATGTAGGGGTATGGGTGGGTTGCGCTTCGGCGGGTCGGTGTGGACTTGTTGGGCCGAAGGGCCTGTTTCCACACTGTAAGTCTAATCTAATCTAAACAGTACATCATTTAGCAGCAGGGAATTTGAGTATTTCCTAAAATTGAATGGTATTTGACATAAGGACAGCTTCACACTATCAATCATCCAATAGTCTGGCAGAAAGAGAAGTCCAACCTTTGAACGCAGGCTGGCACCTTCCCCTGCCACCGCAGGAACTGCGAAACCTGTGTCCACACCTCTTCCCTCACCTCCATTCAAGGCCCTAAAGGAGCCTTCCACATCCAAAGTTTTACCTGCACATCCACTAATATCATTTATTGTATCCGTTGCTCCTGATGCGGTCTCCTCTACACTGGGGAGACGGGGCGCCTCCTAGCAGAGCACTTTAGGGAACATCTCCGGGACATCTGCACCAATCAACCACACCGCCCTGTGGCCCAATATTTCAAGTCCCCCTCCCACTCTGCCGAGGACATGGAGGTCCTGGGCCTCCTTCACCGCCGCTCCCTCACCACCAGATGCCTGGAGGAAGAATGCCTCATCTTCTGCCTCGGAACACTTCAACCCCAGGGCATCAATGTGGACTTCAACAGTTTTCTCATTTCCCCTTCCCCCATCTCACCCTAGTTCCAAACTTCCAGCTCAGCACTGTCCCCATGACTTGTCCGGACTTGTCCTACCTGCCTATCTTCTTTTCCACCTATCCACTCCACCCTCTCCTCCCTGACCCATCACCTTCATCCCCTCCCCCACTCACCTAGTGTACTCTATGCTACTTTCACCCCACCCCCACCCTCCTCTAGCTTATCTCTCCACACTTCCGGCTCACTGCCTTTATTCCTGATGATGGGCTTTTGCCCGAAATGTCGATTTCGCTGCTCCTTGGATGCTGCCTGAACTGCTGTGCTCTTCCAGCACCACTGATCCAAAATCTGGTTTACAGTATCTACAGTCATTGTTTTTACCTCTGGGGTGGACAAAGTTAAAAATCAGAGTCTAGATTAGAGTGGTGCTGGAAAAGCACAGCAGGTCAGGCAGCATCTGAGGAGCAGGAAAGTCGACGTTTCGGGCAAAAGCCCTTCATCAGGAATGCTCCTCCTATGCTGCCTGACCTGCTGTGCTTTTCCAGTACCACTCTTAATCTAGACTCTGATTTCCAGCACCTGCAGTCCTCACTTTTGCCAAGTTTAAAATCACACAACACCAGGTTATAGATTTATTTGAAGGCCTGTGCTTCCAAATAAACCTGTTTGACTATAACCTGGTGTATGATTTTTAACTTTGCAGCCTAGAGATAGACAACGTTGGCTAAGTCACATGAGTGCCTGCTGTGTCCACGGTCCGGGAGCATAACCAGATGCGGTCTGAAGAAATGAAACTGTTCCTTTTGGGAAATGGACACACCAATATAGTCTCTCTCGGTGAGTCAGAGCCTGGCTGGCATTCAGAATGTGTTTAACCTACATTCACAACGACGTGTGTGCAGATTATAATTGGTAATAAGCGCTCAGCCCTCTGTGAGGCGTTCACAGGCTTTCTGTGTATATACAGTATATGCAGCAGAAACACAGCGATGTAAATGGCGGAGAACTTGCAGCCAGGACCTCTCAGAGGACAGGCTCTTCCCCAAGCTGGTGAGTAAAAGGATTCTCTCACCTCTCAGCACATCGTTCATTCAGGATTCTCCCCTCCCTTGTTTCTTTCTCCTGCCTAGAATCTCACGTTTTGTTTTTGGTAGTTACGCGCAGGACACGGTCCGAGATTGCACGCTCTCGCAATCTCCGGGATCCACGCCACACGAACGTACGTTTATATAGCGCCCATCATGAAATGTGGTGACGGCGCTTCGCGGGAGCTTTACACAGCACGATCTAACAGACAGGGATTTGGAGATAGTTGGCCAAAGGTTAGTCAGAGAGGTGGGATTTCAGAATCCCGTTAAAGAGTCAGGCAGCAGGAAAATAATCCCTTTCGTCCAACTCATCCGTGCGGGCCAGACATTCCCATTTGCCAGGGTTTGGTAGATGCCCCTCTAAATCCTACCTATTCATGCACTCCTCCAGATCCCTTTTAAATGTTGTAATTGTATCTGCCTATACTACTTCCTCGTTCCATTCACGCACCATTCCCCCCCCCATTTGAAAAAGTTACCCCTCAGATCCCTTTTAAATCTTTTCTCTCTCAGTTTTGGGCTCCCCCACCCTGGGACAAAGACCTTGGCCATTCACACATCAAGTGTGGACTTGTTGGGCTGAAGGGCCTGTTTCCACACCGTAGAGAATCTAATCTAAACTTAGAACTCTTAAATGGTCAACTCACTCATTTAGAGTCCCTCGTGAGTCACTCATATTCATCCTCAAGACTCCTCAGCCTTCCTTAGCATAGACTTCCCTTGGAAGATGGGATTAAAGGCAGCTGTTAAGGGTCATTCTCCAAACAGACCCCACCACCAGGGATATATTTCCCTCCCCTCCCCTATCAGCATTCCGAAAAGACCACTCCCTCCGTGACTCCCTCGTCAGGTCCACACCCCCCACCAACCCAACCTCCACTCCTGGCACCTTCCCCTGCAACCGCAAGAAATGCAAAACTTGCGCCCACACCTCCTCCCTTACTTCTCTCCAAGGCCCCAAGGGATCCTTTCAGATCCGCCACAAATTCACCTGCACCTCCACACACGTCATCTATTGCATCCGCTGCACCCGATGTGGCCTCCTCTATATTGGGGAGACAGGCCACCTACTTGCGGAACGTTTCAGAGAACACCTCTGGGACTCCCGGACCAACCAACCCAACCACCCCGTGGCTCAACACTTTAACTCCCCCTCCCACTCCACCGAGGACATGCAGGTCCTTGGACTCCTCCATCGCCAGACCATAACAACACGACGGTTGAAGGAAGAGCGCCTCATCTTCCGCCTGGGAACCCTCCAACCACAAGGGATGAACTCAGATTTCTCCAGTTTCCTCATTTCCCCTCCTTCCACCTTGTCTCAGTCAAATCCCTCGAACTCAGCACCGCCTTCCTAACCTGCAATCTTCTTCCTGACCTCTCAGCCTCCACCCCCACTCCGGCCTAGCACCCTCACCTTGACCTCCTTCCACCTATCGCATCTCCAATGCCCCTCCCCCAAGTCCCTCCTCCCTACCTTTTATCTTAGCCTGCTGGACACACTTTCCTCATTCCTGAAGAAGGGCTTATGCCTGAAACGTCGAAACTCCTCTTCCTTGGATGCCGCCTGACCTGCTGCGCTTTTCCAGCAACACATTTTCAGTCCCTTTAAAAAAAGGCAATTTGTTTGCGGTGGAGAGACAGCCAAGAACTAACACCTGGTCAAGTAGAAGGGTGAAGTATGAGAGAAACGCAACACTGAGGTAGAAGATACATCTCCACCTGTTTGCATACTTTCGGCCACCAGTTCAGACTGAAGGCATGGTAGCGCAGAGGGAGGTTCGACACAAATGGTCTGCACCAAGTCATGGAGAAAGGATTTACATATGGTGCCAGCCAAATTAGATGTTCAGCAAAGTGATCTCAGTACAAACCCCTTGCTCTGGTGGATAAAGACACAAATAATCTGACACATGCCTGTGAGGACTGTCCTCTCTACAATCTAAGTGGCAGACTGATTACTCTAAACTCAGCAAATGAAAAGGCCATCACTTGACTTTGAAGATTTGCATTTGTGAATTAATAATAATAGCTGTTCAGTGGGAATGAAGTTTAAAGAACAGTATGTGTTTTCATTGGCCATAATGGGCTTTGCTTGTACATATTTTTATTGAAAATAAAGGTGGGCAGTGCAGTGGCTCACTGGTTGCTCACAGTGCCAGGAACCCCGGTTCAATTCTCACCTCAGGCGACTGTGTGAAGTTTGCACGTTCTCTGCGTGTCTGCATGGGTTTCCTCCCACAAATGAAAGATGTGTAGGTCAGGTGAATTGGTCATGCTAAATTGCCCATAATGTTAGTTGCATGAGTCAGAGATAAATATAGGATAGAGGAATGGGTCTGGGTGGGTTGCTGTTCGGAGGGTCGGTGTGGACTTGTTGGGCCGAAGGGCCTGTTTTCATATTGTAGGAAATCTAATCTAATCATTTTAATTTTTTTACAACATAGTATAACAACCTTATTATATAACGACAATAACAGTAAACAAACTACTACTCTATTCCACAAACCACTGAGGAAAGAGAAAAAACTTACAAAAACTACAATTCAATAAATAACTAAAAAGAAAAACTAAATTAAACCAAGGTAAATTAAACTACATTCAGTTAGGTTACCACACTCAATGCAATCCCACCAAAGCTCCCCACCACCAGGAGCATCAGTAGGCAAACCCGTATTTGTGGAGGATTCTTCCTCCCAGGGCCCCCCGGACCGCCAAGCATAGCACTCATGCCCACACAAAGGCCCTGATCAATATAGCTGACAAGTCTCCGTCTGTATAATTCAGTTCTTTAAAACAGTTCTGTTTTCTGGGTGCACCATACTCTTAAGGAAGTCCAGGGGGATGTGCTCCAAAACTAATCTATGTCACCCTGTTAAAAATCACACAACACCAGGTTATAGTCCAACAGGTTTAATTGGAAGCACACTAGCTTTCAGAGCGCCGCTCCTTCAGCAGGTGGTTGTGGAGGGCACAAAGCTAAGGCACAGAATTTATAGCAAAAATTTACAGTGTGATGTAACTGAAATTATACATTGAAAATACCTTGATGGTCTGTGAGTCTTTCATCTGTTCGAATACCATGATAGTTTCACTTCCTTCATGTGTAAATCACAAAACCTTTTTTTTAAAAGTTGCATTTTCAGCTTAGCTGTAACAATGGGTGTTCGCTAGATAATATATTATAATTTCAGTTACATCACACTGTAAATTTTTGCTATAAATTCTGTGCCTTAGATTTGAGCCCTCCACAATCACCCGATGAAGAAGCGATGCTCTGAAAGCTAGTGTGCTTCCAATTAAACTTGTTGGACTATAACCTGGTGTTGTGTGATTTTTAACTTTGTACACCCGAGTCCAACACCGACATCTCCAAATTATGTCACCCTGAGAGTCCTGGGGGATTCTCCAACACCCAGCTCATTATAATATTCTTCTTCGTACAGAAAGAAAGAACATTGAACAGTTTCTTCCCATGCGCGTCCAAAGAAGGGAAATTTGGCAAGCCTAAAAGGAGGGACACTGGATCCACCTTAACCTCAGTTCCCAAGACCCCTTCCAAAACACTCGCTGTGGCACCCCAATACTGATGAAACTTGGGGCATGACCACAAGCAATGAGTAAGAGTGCTAACATCTGTTTTACACTTGGGGCACACTGGGGACGCTCCTGTCTTAAATTTTGCAAGCTGCCCTGGTGCCGAATGACGCCTATGAAGTACCTTCAGTTGCATAGCCTGTGTCCTGTTACAAATCGAAATCTTCCTTGTGTCCTCCCATGCCTCTGACGAGATTTCCACCCTCAAGTCTTGAGTTCAGATTCCACACACCTGTTCAATGTCCTTTGAAACATTGCCTCCTAACAAGTGATAGAGGGTACTGACCGAGAGAGCGCCCGTAGACCAAAGCACACTCCTCTCCATCTCCCACATATAGGGAGTCTTTTTCTGTATGAATCCCTAACCTGTAAGTAATGAAAGAGGTCCCTCCGAGATAGCTCATATTTCTGACTCAGCTGCTCGAAAGACATCATGACCTCCCCGTCAAATAAATCTCCCAAACAGGAGACTTCTCTAGACTCCCAGAGTTTAAAGCCAGAGTCCATTGACCCCGGCTGGAATCCTAACATTCCCACTATGGGAGTGAAAGGGGAAGTTTTTAAGTTGCCCTCACCTTGCCTCATCATTCTCCATGCTTTAACAGTGTTAAGGACAATAGGATTTCTGCAATGGTCCATAACAGTCCTCATCTTGTTCACAAACAACAAATTGATGAGGGGGCATTTTGTCTGGGAGGTATCGAGTCCAACCAGATTGACGGCAGGTCCTGACAGGCCAGTCAGCCACATAGGATAGTAAGGAACTCAATTGATATTCCTTAAAATCCTGGAAATCCAAACCTCCCATCCCCTGCGGATGCTGCAATTTGGCCACCTTAAAAAGAGGCTGCCTATGATGCCAGATGAAAGATCTGAGCTAACTGTAAAGCCTTTGTAGTGCTTGCCAAGGCAGCACCAAAGGGAGCGTTTGCATGATGTATAATAAGGAAGAAAAAACATTCATTTTGACCAGAGCTATTCTCCCCAACCAAGATATCGGAAGATCCTCCCAGTGCCGAAGGTCCTGCCTTATCTTCTCCAGCAACGGCACAAAGTTAGCTTTATATAATCAATCGAAGGCCGGGGTGATAAAGATGTCTAAGTACAAGAAACCTCTCTGTGACCACCTGAAAGGGAAATGAGTTCCATCTCCAAGATCAGATATTCTAGTAAGGCCTCCCCACAGGCATGGCCTCCGATTTCATAAATTTAATTTTATACCCCGCAAATAAACCAAATAGATTAATCACTTGTATTAAACAGGGCACAGATGTCATCGGTTCAGTTAAAAAGAGAAGAACGCCATCTGCATAAAGGGTGATCTTACGCCTACCTGATTCTACCCTTGGGGCAATTATGTTGGGATCCCTCCGGAAGGCCTCCAACAGTGGCTCAATCACCAATGTAAATAATAGTAGCGAGACAGGGCACCCTTATCGGCTGCCTCTGCCGATACTAAAATTATCCGACCTTATGCTATGAGTAAGAACTGCTGCTTTCAGGTCACTAGATAACACTGCCATCCACCTGGCAAAAAACCCTCCAAGATCAAACCGCTCAAGTACATAAAAGAGGTACTGCCACTTCACCCAGTCAAATGCTTTCTCTGCATCCAGGGAGACTACCAAGCCCAGAATCGACCCTTGCTGGCAAACCTGGACCATAGTTGCTACTCTTCTAATATTATTAGTAGACCTATGACCCTTAATAAAGCCTGTCTGGTCCTCCTTTACAATGAAGGGCAAAACCACCTCCAACCTCAACGTCAGCATTTTCGACAGAATTTTAAAATCCAAATTCATTAACGATATAGGCCTGTATGAAGTGCAATCCTCTGGGGCTTTCCTTTTCTTGAGAATAAGAGAAATAATTGCTTCTCTCAGAGAGGATGGCAGGCAGTACTGATTGTATGTGTGGTTGTACATGTTCAATAGCGGCCCGGCCAGCGTGTCGATAAACTCCTTCTAAAACTCTGAAATCCGTCTGGCCCAGGCGTTTTACCACTCTGGAGCTGCCTCACCACCTCCTGTATTTCTTGGGTTGTCAGGGGGGCATTCAAAAAGGACGCCTGGTCTGAAGTTACACCTGGAAGGTCGAGGGCCTTAAAAAAGGACTTCATAGAGTCATAAAGATGTACAGCATGGAAACAGACCCTTCGGTCCAACCTTTCCATACCCACCAGATATCCCAACCCAATCTAGTCCGACCTGCCAGCACCCAGCCCATATTCCTCCAAACCCTTCCTATTCATTTACCCATCCAAATGTCTCTTAAATGTTGCAATTGTACCAGCCTCCACTACTTCCTCTGGCAGCTCATTCCATACATGTTCCACCATCTTTGCCAATCTGTCCTCACAGCCCTCCGACTGGTACAGCTCAGAGTAGAACTTCCTAAATGCTGCGTTAATCTTATTGACATCGCAAGTAAGAGTATGAGCACTCTCTCTGATGGATGTGATAGCTTGGGGGCATTCTTCTTTCTGCCCCTGTTACATGAGATATCCAACCGGTTTATCACCGTACTCAAATAACCTCTGTTTCACAAAAGAGATTTCCCTCTTTGCTGTCTGGGTGAGTGCAGCATTCAAAGTAGCCCTGAGGGCTGTAATCCACTGCAATTTGGTTCCAGTCTGTCAAAGTAGGCTGTTGGAAGTTAAAAAATCACACAACGTCAGGTTATAGTCCAACAGGTTTAATTGGAAGCACTAGCTTTTGGAGCGCTGCTCCTTCATCAGCTAGTTGTGCTTCAGGTGTGCCTCCAGCAAATGCTGCTGCTCTCCCTTCTGCTGCTTCCAGGTTGCCAAGTAAGAAATAATCAAACCTCTTGTATAGGCCTTGGCCAGTGCTCTTCCAGCACCACTAATCCAGAATCTGGTTTCCAGCAACTGCAGTAATTGTTTTTACCTAGTCTCCCAGAGCACTGACTGATTTCTGGCCGTACCCAAGTTAATGTCCCAAAAGGTTTTAAATTCCTGCGAAATATACCCTTTCAACTTGCTATCCCTCAATAGGAAAAGATCCATGCGCCAGTGCTACAAGCCTGTCCCACTACCACCAGCCTCGACCTCCATGTCCACAGCTGCATAATCGGAAACGGCTATGATTCCGCAAGATAGCACCGAATTCAAAAAGGTCGATGGGACAAAAAGCATGTCAATTCTGGTATAGCACTTACGTGGGTTAGAGAAAAAGGTGAAATCCCTACCTTTGGGGTGAAGACGACTCTACATATCCACCAACCCAAATCCCTATTCGGGTCCACTAACTGCCTGGATTGCAGGGACATACCTGCAAGGCCTCTAGGCATCCTGTCCACTTCAGGGCCAATAAGTCCATTAATGTGTCTCCCTATAACTGTATGACGCACCCCAAGGGCCATCAACCTGGAAGGTACATCCGTTAAAGGTTTGAGGGAATGTGCTGGGGGCACTATACATTCAAAATCCCATACTCCTCTCCATGTATTAAAGCTTTAAGAATCATAAACCGCCCGTATTCATCCATAATTTGGTCTGACAGTTGAAATGGGAGATTCTTCTGGATGAGTATAGCAACTCCTCTGCTTTTCAAATTGAAGGAGCATGTAAATATTTAATTGGCTACATGGGAGTTTACTCGTGATGATTAGTAGTTAAAATAAAACAGGGTAAAAGTCAGCGATTTTGGTGGTGGATAAATCGCACAGTTGTGTGTTATAGCACTTCTGGGTATTAAAGAAAGCAGAATTTGTGAATGCAGGGAAATAACAACCTGAGAAAAACCTGGCTTCAGGGCAAGGCTGGAGAAGCCATGGTAGGGGGAAGGGATAGGAAATTTTAGGAAGAGGAAAATATTGGGGGTGATAGAGTTTGGATGTAAAATTGGATGTAAGGACTGGAGAGCTTGAGCTATAGGGAGAGGCTGAATAGGCTTGGGCTATTTTTTTCTGAAGAATCAGAGGCTGAGGAGTGACCTTATAGAGATTTATAAAATCATGAGGGGCATGGATAGGGTGAATAGCCAAGGTCTTTTTCCCAGGGTAGGGGAGTCGAAAACTAGAGGGCATAAGTTTTAGGTGAGAGGAGAAAGATTTAAAGGGACTTAAGGTGCAACATTTTCATGCAGAGAGTGGTGCGTGTATGGAATTAGCTGCCCAGAGGATGCTGGTATGATTACATGATACATTATACATGAATAGGAATGGCCTAGAGGGATATGGGTCAAATGCTGGCAAATGGGACGAGGTCAGATTGGGATGTGTGGTCAGTGTGGATGATTTGGACAAAAGCGTCTGTTTCCAAGCTCTACAACTTTATGACTCTGACTCAGTGAGAGGAATGCCAAGGCGATATATTTTATGTTGTGGAAAAGGTGGGAGAAGCAAGTAGAACAGGGGGAAAAGTCAGGGAAAGGTTAGAGGACAAAGGAGATTAGAGATCATAGGTGTTACAAGACAAAAGGTAAAGAGAATGATAATGGTTATAGAGAAATTGATGCAGAGCAGATAATAAAAAATGGTGTTAATAGTAAAATATAGGTCAACTCTGCTGAAAGAGAGTACAGTCTTCTGGACACATGTTAAATTCAGGAACTTCACACTGTGAAAAGTGCTTAATTGGAAAACGAGTCCAGCTTGCACTGGACTTCATTGGAGCACTGCAGCAGGTCAAGGACAGAAAAGTGAGCATGAGAGCAGCATGGTGTATTAACGGAACAAGTGACCAGAACGTCAGGATCACGTGAGAAAGGTATGCTTTGTAAAGGCAAGTAACTGGAAGTTAAGCCATGTTTTAAGGCTGTCTTAGGAAATTTTTTTTCTCACATTGCTTAGCACGTGTACACTTCCAGAACCCTGGAAACAGTTAAGAAACAATTGGCTGTTGCAATGAGATAGTGTTCTGCATGGATGAATTAGACAGGTCAGAATGGCTTTCGCATCTATAATGAGCAGGTGGTTGGCTTAGAATTCTTAAGCTAATGTTTTCTATTCATGGTCTGGCTGCACTAGAAAGGAGTGAGGAAAAGATCTAAAACTGGAAAGACTGGTTCCATCTGGCTTAAGTACAGTCATTTGTTTTTGTTGGTGTTTTCTGTACTTTACTGAAAGTACAGTGATGGTGGAAATGCACAGCCCTGGAAACCATTGTAGGAACAGCCCCACAAACTACACAGTATGTAACATGCAAATATTTAGAATTTGCGATTGTAACTCTTGCTAATTTGTGACAGTGGAATTTCCTCAAGTTTTGACAAAAACCTATTCAGGATAACAATGTGAAATTTCATACATTAACAGACTGACTGCTGATTTATCCCTATCTGGAAAAAACTGTGAACACTTGATGTGACAGTACGCCTCTCACAGTCACTTGTACAAGGTAATTTTTCAGATGTTGAAATGAGCTGTTTCCTCATTGTCCTCTTTGTTGTTTAGTTATTGTTCATGCTGTATTCCATTCTACTCGTCCCCTCTCATCCCAAAAACAATCAATTTCTTTCCCATTAAAGTTTGAAGTTCAGAATGTAGGCCTTTTTGTGTGTTTTGAGAAGACAGGTGAGATTGTCATCAGCCAGTGTTTATGGAAATTCTAAACCTGCAAGACCTTCTCAGTATAAAGAGTGAGTGAGAAAAATCTGGAAGAACTGCACCTCATTTTCCACACGGGAACCCTATGGTCTTCCGGACTCAATATTGTGTTCAACAGTTTAAGGGCTTAAGGCACCTTCTCCCATGCCCTTACCCTAATCCCCACACACCAGACCTTGTTATCATATGGAGATCATTATACACCACTCATCATTAGCTACTAAGTGTCCACTAATAGTTATTCACCCTCCCAGGCTGATCGTAATGCACTCCTTTGTCTGTCCACTGTTCTGCTCTCTCTTTCGGCTCCATTTCCACACACCGTTTACTCCTTACCCACCACCCACACCGTGTTTCCTTCATAAAAACCAATATTTTCCTAGCTAGTTCTGAGGAAGGGTCAAAATGTTCACTCTGATTTCTTTCCAGATGCTGCCAGACCTGCTGAGCCTTTCCAGCAATGAATGTTTGTTTCTTTTGAGAGGAATGCTGGATCTATACTAATGAAGATCGTAATGGAAAACCAGGGTCCTTATGTTTACTGAGCTGTGTGCTTAGATCAAGATTGTATATGGGGAAACCTGGAAATACGGGGATTTTATTTTTTTTCTCTCTACTGTTCCCTTGCTGCAGCCATCCAGGTTGACAGAGTGGCTGCTTTTCCAGCAAGAAAGACAAAGCTTTGAAAGGGCTAGAGGAGCAGTTTGGTTTGGAGTGGTGGGAGGAAAACAGAGGCTGGGAGGATAGTTTGAGTAGGCAAAACATTTTTGGAGGATAAGAATATGGTCGCAAGTGGTTGGAGATATTGTAAGGTTGGAAATCAAACAGATTGATGGGGGTCGAGAGTGTAGTGCTGGAAAAGCACAGCAGGTCAGGCAGCATCCGAGGTACAGGAAAATCAACATTTCAGGAAAAAACCCTATGTCCGAAATGTCGATTCTCCTGCTTCTAGGATGCTGCCTGACCTGCTGTGCTTTTCCAGCACCACACTCTTGACTCTGATCTCCAGCATTTGCAGTTCTCACTTTCTCCTAGATTGATGGGAGTGTCATTGGATAGCTTCCTGTACCTGTTAGCCTCATTCCTGAAGAAGGGCTTATGCCCAAAACGTCGATTCTCCTGCTCCTCGGATGCTGCCTGGCCTGCTGCGCGTTTCCAGCACCTCACTTTTCAACTCTGGTCTCCAGCATCTGCAGTCCTCACTTTCTCCTGTACCTGTTAGCCCACAAGCAGCGCTGTAAAACTATTTGACTTAATGGATCCATCCTGCCTCACATCCTTTTACCTCTGGAATTTCCAAAGGCAGTGAAACCCAGACAGCATTCATTAAAAAATAGAAAGCATATTAAAATGGAGCCATGCAACCTCCTTAAATGTATTTCATGCCTGACTCACTTCCTGATAGTAGATTGGCCACTTGCCCATGTCTTGTTTCCATTAAACTGGAAGCAAGCTGAATTGGATTTGGGTTTGAAATGTTAACTTTGCACTTGACCCAAACCCATTCATTATTAGGGAGTTAAAATTACTATAAGGTGTGATAGCTTGATTTGCATAATTCTGCTGTTGAAATCATTATGACCTCATGACATTACATCTTATGTTTTCAGGTACTTTCTGAGCCGCTGCAGTTGGGGAAACTGAGTGGAAACACTCACTGGACGATGAATTACACCCAGCATGGCGCACACATCTATAACCAAGGTACTTGCTAACTCTACTTCTTTAAAATGGGCTGACTCGGTCATTGTTGGATAGTACTGTAGGTTTCAGGATGTACAGGGGCCTATCAGTTTTCAGTGAACTTGGGTTTAAATCCGGTTCTTCCTGCATTTGGATTGGGTTGTCCTGTTCAAGCAGAATTTGCTGAGTCATTCTTAATGAACGTGGGCTCAGAGCAAAGGAAAAACACTGTCCTCAGTTTGGGACTCTGTTTTATTCAGAGATCACAGCATGTGTGGGGGAAGTACGGGAGAGAGAGTGTATCTTGGTATGAATGTCCCGAGGCACATTGTTCAGTAGGATAGATGGAACTTTAAGAAGGAGTTGAGAGTGTGGTGCTGGAAAAGTACAGCAAGTTAGGTAGCATCTGAGGAGCAGGAGAATCAACATTTCCGGCATAAGACCTTCATCAGGAATGAGGCTTGTGAGCAACAGGGTAAAGAGATAAATATTAGTGGAGTGGGGCTGGGGGGAAGGTAGCTGAGAGGGAGGATAGATAGATGAAGGTGGGGGTAATGGTGATAGGTTGGCAAGGAGGGTGGAGCAGGTAGGTAGGAAGGACGATGGACAGGTCATATGGGCAGTATTTAGTTGGAAGGTTGGATCTGGGATAAGGTAGGGGGAGGGAAAAATGAGGAAACTGAAATCCACATTAATCCTGTGTGGTTGGAAGGTCCCAAAGTGGAAGGTGAGGTGTTCTTCCGCCAGGCGTCATGTGGTTAGGGTTTGGTAATAGATGAGACCAAGCACCTGCATGTCCTTGGTGGAGTGGGAGGGGGAGTTAAAGTGTTTGGCAATGGGGCAGTGCGGTTGCTTTGTGCTTGTGTCTCGGAGATGTTCTCTCAAGCATTCTGCAAGTAGGTGTCGTGTCTCCCCAGTGTAGAGGAGCCTGCATCGGAAGCAACGAATATAGTAAATGACATGTGTGTAAGTGCAGGTAAATCTCTGATGGATGTGGAAGGCTCCTTTGGGGCTTTGTGGGGAGATGTGAGTGCAGGTTTTGCAATTCGTGCAGTGTCAGGAGGGGAGCGTGGACTGGTGGGGTCATAGACCTGACAAGAGAGTTGTAGAGGGAATGGTCTTTAAGGAATGCAGATAGGGGTGGGAGGGAATTATATCTCTGGTGGTGGGGTCTGGAATGGTGGAATGTCGGAGGATGATGCGATGTAGCTGGAGATTGGTGCAGTGGAAGGTGAGGACCGGGGGTTTCTGTCCTTGTTGCGCTTGGAAGGTGGGGTTTAAGGGTGAAGGTGTGGAAAGTGGGAGAGGAAATTGCGATCTTTGAAGAAGGAGGCCCTCTGTGGTGGAACTGGTTTTCCTGGGAGCAGATGTGGCGGAGGCAGAAGAATTGGGAATAAGGGATAGCATTTTTACAGGAGGCAGGGTGGGTGGAGGTGTAGTCCAAGTAGCTGTGGGAGTTGGTGGGTTTGTAGAAGATAGCCGTGTTGAATTGGTCATCATTGATGGGGACAGAGATGTCCAGGAAGTGGAGGGTAGTGGGAACTTTACTCTGCATCTGTGATTGGGAGTTTCTGACAATGTATGCTGGAATTTTTAATGGTTCTGTTTCTGCTCACCAACTTCCCCCATGAGTTTCCTTTTAGTTTGATGAGTGCAAAAGGTTCCCAAAGTCTGAAATGAAAGTAGGTGTTAAATGGACATAAAGATGTGTAGCAGATTAAGAAGTAAAGCCACTTTCTCTCTTGTGTCATCCACAGGATATCTGAGGGTGGTGTTACATAGTTGGTAGGTGGTAGTAATATCACTGGACTAAATAAGCTAGAGACACAGACTAATGTTCTAAGGACCTGGGTTCAAATCCTACCATGGCAAAGAGTGAAACTTAGAACTCACTGAAAAAAGTGCTAGAATTAAAAGCTAGTCTAATGGTGATCATGTAACTATTGTAGATCTTTGTCTGGCTCACCAATGTCCTTTAGGGAAGGAAATCTACTATCCTTATCTGCTCTGACTCCAAACCCACAACAATGTGGTTGATACTTAATTGCCCTCAGAAATAGCTTAAAACGGTAATCAGTTCAAGGATGTCTTGGGATAGTCAGCAGTTGCTGGTCTTATCAGTGATGCCCATATCCTATAAAAAATGAGGAATTATTTTTGCATGGAGATCAGACTCTAGCCTCCAGATGATACCGTTTTTTTTGTGACTTGCCAGGTTAGGGACAATCGCCTATGTGCTCCATATTTTGAATATAATTGATGCTTCAGTCTCTGAGGTAATAACATCACATGTAACTGATGTCTCCTTTGCAAAATTCTGTAGAAAACGACAGATTCAAGGAGAAAGGAACAGATATCATTTTCAAGTCTTCTTCAGAATCAGTTTGCCCATTGGATGTCAGACTTACCAGAAAAGCTATGGGACGAGTCACTGTGCAATCTGGCGATTCCAGGTAATGATGAGTGGTTCATCCCAACGTCGTCTTATGTGGCCAGTCGGAATGGAATAGAACAGGAGCAGGCCATTCAGCCCATCGAGACTGCCCAGACATTTAAGATAAACATGGCTGAGCAAACAATTTCTTTTACTCAACCCATCCCAAAATCTGTATGCCACTGGTAATCAAACATCTATCCGTTGTTACCTAAAACATTAATCAAAGATTGAGCTTTCAGAGGCTGCTCTGTAGAGAGCTCCAAAGGTTCACACCCCTCTGAGTGAAAAACAATTCTCCACATCTCAAACCCTAAGTGGCATACCTTTTTATTTTTAAATTTTAAACAAAGGGAAGTTCTAGTCTCCCTAACAAGGGGAAACATTTGACCTGCATCTGCCCTCTCTATCCCTTTTTAAGCATTTTGTTGTTTTCAATGAAATCACCTCTCATTCTTTGAAACTCTAAGAGAATACAGACCAAGTGTGCCCAAGCTCTCTTCAAAGAACAGTCCTGCCATCCTGGGAACAAGTCTGCTGCATTCCTTGGTTGCATTCCCTCTATAGCAATAATATCTTTCCTGAGATAAGAATGAAAATGTGGAAGGCACGGTTAGCAAGTTTGTGGATGACACCAAAATTTGTGGTATATTGGAACGGTTTTCTAAGACTACAAAGAGATCTGGAACAATGGGCTGACGAGTGGCAGATGGATAAATGCGAGGGTAATGAATTTGGATAAATGCGAGGGTATTGCATATTGGTAAAACAAGGGCAGGACTTATACAATTAATGTTATGGCTGTGGCTAATTTTGTAGAACAGACAGACCTAGAGGTTCAGGTGCTTAATTCTTTGAAATTTGCATCATAGGTATACAGGGTGGTTCAGAAGGCATT
Organism: Hemiscyllium ocellatum; assembly: GCF_020745735.1. Taxonomy (NCBI): domain Eukaryota; kingdom Metazoa; phylum Chordata; class Chondrichthyes; order Orectolobiformes; family Hemiscylliidae; genus Hemiscyllium; species Hemiscyllium ocellatum. Next base: position 109,204,302 of record NC_083406.1, read on the forward strand.
TAGCATGCTTGCCTTCACTACTCACTCCTTTGACTATAGGACCTTGCTTGTCATGTTGAGGTTGTACAGGACATTGGTGAGACCTCTTCTGGAATACTGTGTGCAGTTCTGGTTGCTCTGCTATAGGAAGGATATTATTAAATTGCATTGGGTTCAGGAAAGATTTACCAGGATTTTGCTGGGAATGGAGAGTTTCAGTTGTAAGGATAGACTGGGACCTTTTTTACTGTAGTATAGGAGGTGAGGGGTGACCTTAAAAGAAGTTGATAAAATCATGAGAGGCATTGATAAGGTCAATAGCAAGGGTCTTTTCCCTTGGGTGGGGGAGCATATTTTTAAGGTGAGATAGGAAAATTGTAAAAAGGACAGGAGGGGCAGTGTATTTACACAGAGTGGTTCATGTGTGGAATGAACTGGTTGCAAGTACAGTTACAACATTTAAAATACATTTTGGATAAATTCATGAATAGGGAATGATAGGAATGATATGGGCCAAGCACAGGCAAGTGGAACTAGTTTGGTGTGGACAAGTTGGATTGAAGGGTTTGGAGCAGCAGGTGGGACAGGTTTAGTTTGGGATTTTGTCTGGCATGGATTGGTCGGATTGAAGGGTCTGTTTCCATGTTGTAAGACTCTATGACCCTTCGCTAAGGTTGTATCGTTGTTGAGGATAAAATTCATCAATAGATTTTGTTAAAAGAACATTAACAGCCTCTTGCGAATATGTTCAGTGACTGACCACTATGGTACCTAAATTGCCAAAATAAAATTTATGGTCTACGAAGCTAGGTTTTACTCTAGGATCTGATTTGTCCATCAGTTGGGATCACAACAGTAATATGAATGACTTTATATCAAATTAAATGAGAATCAAGGGACTCCAGTGTTCAAATCCTACTGTCATAACTGATCCTCCAGCAGAGTGCTACATGTCTAAGGGTGCATCTGTTTCCTTAGATGTTCAGTGGAAGGCCTGGCTGGCCACACATGTCTGCTTAAAATGTCATGTAGCTATATTTGAAAAAGGAACTAGTTGGGTTTAATTTGTCATGGAGGAAGTGAAAGAAGTAGTTTACATTGAGAGTTCCAAAGAACTTGGAGTAGTGGTTGAGAGTGGAAGGAAGGCTGTGAGTGGGGGACACAGCTGATGGACAGGCATCTGGATCAGGTGTAGTGAGGAATCCAGGTGAATGTTACCTATTGTTTTATATTGAGTAATCATGTATAGAATGTAAATATTGTAAGCAAGGAGTATGGTTGATTCACTTGAAGTAATCGTACAACATTTTAACAGTGGAACTGCTTTTGTTCCTTCTAGGAAGCCATGACTCGATGACCTATTGCTTAGACTTAACCTCTCCGATCAAACCTTCAGATAAGATTTTAAACTATTTGGATCATATAATTCCCTGTATAATTCGACCAGAGATATATAAGTGGTGTAGGACACAGGTAAACTCCAACTTTGCAAACTGCTTTGTCAGTCCACTTTGCACCCTGATTTGCAACGTTTTTGCTTGTATTTCAGTTCAAGGCCTGCTGCAGTGCTGCAACAAAACTCAAAGCAAATCTGAAGTACAGCACCTCATTTTCCAGTTAAGCACTTTACAGCCTTCAGGACTCGACTCCGAGATCAACAACTTCCACACATGAACACTGTCTTCCACCCCCTGCATGTGCTCACGTATATACACAGACACATACACACGCACAGTCACGCAGTATCAAAGTTAATCTATTTTCCACCACTCACATCTATCATTAGTGTACATTTTGCATCCATATCTCTCCTTTACTTCCATTAACACTCCAATCATCTTTTGCTTTGGACATTCTTACAGCTGTTCCACTTAACCCCCTTCCCTTTTGTTAACAGCATAAAACTATCATTTTCCAGCTCCTTTCAGTTGTGCTGAAGGGCCATACTGGCTTTGGAATGTCAACTTTCTTTCTCTTTCCACAGATGCTAACAGGTCTGCTGAGTTTTTCCAGCTCTTTCTGTTATTCCAGCTGTTTGGCATCCACAGTATTTTGCTTTTATGTAGGCATTCAAGATACCATAAAACATAGGAGCAGTATTGGCCTATTGAGACTGTTCCTACATATCATGGCTGATATGCTTCTCAACCCCTTTCCCCTGCCTTCTCCCGGTAACACTTGATCCTCTTACTAATCAAGAAGCTATCTGTCTCTGTCTTAAGTACACTCAATGACTTGGCCTTCTGTGGCAATGATTTCCCCAGATTAATCACCCTCTGGCTGAAGAAATTCCTCCTCATCTTCATTCTAAAGTGTCATCCCTTCGCTCTGAGGCTATGCCGAGTCTCCCTGACTAGTGGAAACATCCACTGTGTCCAAACCTCTCGGTATTCTGTAAGTTTCAGTGAGATCTCCCCTCAACTTTCTAAACTTCACTGAGTACAGACCCAGAATCCTCAACTGCTCCTCATAGAACAAGACCTTCACCTCCGGCATCATTCTTGTAACCCTCCTCTGGATCCCCTCCAACACCAGCACATCCTTCCTTAGATACGGGGCCCAAAATTGCTTAAACATTCCAAATGAGTTCAGACCAGAGCCTTATGCAGCCTCAACAGTACATCTCTGCTCTGTATTCTGTCTCTCTTGAAATGAATACTAACATTGCATTTACCTTCCTTCCTGCCAACTGAACCTGCATGTTAACCTTAAGGGCACCCTGAATTAGAGTTCCTAAGTCCTTTCATGCTTCAGATTTCTGAAGCCTTTCTTCATTTAGAAAATAGTCTATGTCTCTATTTTTCTTACCAAAATGCATTGCCTCATGCTTTCCCACATTGCATTCCCTCTATCAATTCTTTACCCACTATCCAAGTTCTTCTGCAACCTCCTTGCTTCCTCACCATTATCTGACTCAGCCCTATATTACCATTCATGTCGAGGTACTCCGCAATCTCAGCCAATAATGGACTCTAAAATCTTAACAATGACCGAAGTCAGATTAACTGGCTGATAATTTCCTATCTCTGCCTCCTTCCCTTCTTAAACAGGCGTGTTACATAAGCTAGTTTCTCGTCCTCTGGGACCCACCCTGACTCAAGTGATTCCTGAAAAATCACCACCAATGCCTCGTCAATCTCTTCTGTTCTCTCCTTCAGAACTCTGGAGTATAGTCCATCTGGTCGGGATGGTTTATCCACCTTGAGGCCTTTCAGTTTACCCTGCATCTTCTCCTTAGTGATGGTCATTACACTCACCTTTGCTCCCTGACTCTCTTGAAGTTCTGGTATGCGGTTGGTATCTTCCACCATGAAAACTGATGCAAAGTACCGATTTGGTTCCCCTTCCATTTCTTTATTCTCCATTAATACTTGTTCAATCTCATTTTCCAGTGGTTTAATGTCCAGTGTTACCTCTGTCTTACCTTGCGCATATATATATATATAAACTCTTCACCAGATTGTATGCTTTTTCTTTTGCATTTATGCTGTCCCTGACTTCCCTTGTCAGCCTCATCCTTCCCTTAGTATCTTTCTTCTTCCTTGGGATAAATCTCTGCTGTGCCTCCCAAATTTACCCAGAAATTCCTGTCATTGCTGCTCCACTGCCTTCCCTGCTAAGCTGTCCTTCCAATCAACTCTGGTCAGCTCCTCCCTCATGTCTTTGTAGTCCCCTGTATTCAATTGTAATACTGTTACATCTGATTCCAGCTTCTCCCTCTCAAACTGCAGGATGAATTCTATCATGTTATGGTCACTGTCTCCTAGGGATCCTTTAAGCTCCCTAATCAAGTCCACCTCATTACACATCACCAAATTCAGAATTGTTTGTTCTCTAGTGGGCTCTACAACCAAGCTGCTCCAAAACATTTATCTTGTAGACATTCTACAAATTCCTTTTCTTGAGATCTGCTACCAATCTGATTTTTCTCAGTCCATCTGTATGTTGAAGTCCCCCATGATTATTGTAGTAGTGCCTTTCTTACACGTCTTTTCAATCTCCTGATTTATTTTCTGCCCCATAACCTGATGACTGTTAGGAAACTTTTACATAACTCCCATCAACATCTTTTTCCCTTTTCAGTTCCTCAACTCTACCTAAACAGATTTTACGCCTTTTAACTCTATATCACTTCTTGTTATTGACTTAATTTCATTCTTTACTAACACGGCAACCTCGCCTCCGCTTCCCATCTCTGTCCTTTCGATACGATGCATATCTTTTGATATTTAGTTCCGAGCCCTGATCTCCTTACAGCCATCTCTGTGATACCCACAACATCGTACCTACCAATTTCAATGTGTGTTACAAGCTCATTTACCTTGTTCCAAATACTGAGTGCATTTGAGTACAACTCCCTCAGTCCTTCTTTACTGCTCCCTTCCCATAGTTGTACCCTTATCTGCTGTGCCTGAAGTTAGATTCCTGACCCTTTCCATGCTCTCTGTCCTATTGCTTGTTCTGGAAATTTTAATAACCTCTAGTCAGCACTACCTCCTAACCTTTTCCATAATTTTATCATGTAACTGAACCTAAGCTCCCTTTACTATTCAGTTTAAAACTCCTAGTTATGTGATTTGCCAGGACTCTGGTTCCCAGCATTATTCAAGTGGAGCCCAACCTACCAGAATAGCTCGCTCTTTGCACAGGGAGAAAGAATAAAGTCAGTATAGATGTAACTGAAAGCTTCCTATAACATTATCTCATAATATGCCTTCGCTGCAATTGGTAAGAACCTTCTTGTTTCATTTTCAACATGTTTCACCCTATGGCCCCTGTCAATACTAGTTTAATTTAAAATTAAGGTCCCTTTGTGCCCAAATCGAGATTGCCTCAACTTACTTCAGGTAAAATTTCATTCCATCCAGTTTCGAGAGGTGTTTGGCCAGTGTCTATATCACTGCACAACCTTGTTTTTTAAAAATCCTATTTTATGCTACTCACATAGAACAGAATAGTTGTGAATTGCTAATTTGGGCTTCCATATTCTTAATGCAATATTTCACATCAAAGATCTGCTGTCATTACGCATGGCGGGTGTAGTCCAAGTTCCGAAGGTGGAGTTAGAGTGTGAGGATAATTGAACCAGGCTGCACTGACATTATTTATCATTCTAGTAAATGTCTGCTGCACTCTCCAAAATCTTGATATCCTTCTTCAGTAGTAGTGCCCAGAATAATAGTGCTCTAGCTGAGGCCTTACCTCTGATTACTAAGGTCGCCTGAATTCCAGGTTGTTACATCTCAGGCATAAGTGAGCCTGTGTTGTTTATAGTATATTCAAATACAAGCTCCTGTTTGTACTTTTTCAAATAGCACAACAATAGGTAATCTGTTGAGATGTCTTTGTGTATGTGTTAGTTCTCATGTTTGTAATGTTGTATCTGTAAACTTTTTGTATCTCTGAATATGTCATCCGAACGTTGTGGTGTTATCTGTAGTTTTGTCTGTCTGATTCTTTATGCAATTTTTATTCGGTTTCCCCCTCCTGGCCCTCGTATCATATCAATATTGGTATAAAGTCAGGAACATAAGTACCCTAGTTTACCACTGAACAACAGTACATCATGTGCATATACACTTCATATTGAACTAATTGTTGACATTCAGTGGTTTGATTTGAGAACCCTAATGAAATAATGTAGTGGCAAAATGCTGTTCTGGTTTTATGTGTAATTATGCAATGTGATGTTGAACTATATAGACTGCAAAATCCTTTGATAACTTAAGACGATCTTAGCAGTTGAAGTGCTAAAGATTACATTCACCACCCTGAGATAGAGAGAGGAGAATAAGCAGATTTGATTCATTCTTGGATATTGTGATTTAGATTATGCTCTGGTTTCCTCCCACAGTTCAAAGATGTGCAGGTCAGGTGGATTGACCATGTTAAATTACCCATAGTGTCCAGGGATGTGCAAGCTAGGTGGATTAGCCATGGGAAATGCAGGGTTACAGGGATAGGGTAAGGTGATGGCTCTGGATGGGATGCTTTTGGAGGGTCAGTGTGGATTTATGGGCTGAATAGCCTGATTCCACCCTGTAGGGATTCTATGATTGTCTCTTCTTCAATTTTTTTGTGTGAGTTGGGCTAATGTCTAGTAGTGGCTATTGAAGGGTTTCTGGTCCTGGACTGCAAAAGAGGAATGTATCTCGAGTTGCTGACCGCTGTTGACGTGAGAGGTAATTTATTAGCAATGCGAATATCTGTGAAAGAAACTGTTTCACTTGCAGTACCTCCCACCCTTCCCTCCCATCACTTCTGCATTTCATGTTTCCTTTAGCTGTAATGACTCGCTGCATTTCCCTCAAACAGTGTTCTGTTCCATTCCTGTAAACTATGCATAAAGTTCATATTTAAAGAAAATGTTTTTGTACTGTATATGTATAAAGCCTTTCAGAATGCTTTATGGCTAAGGAAGTACTTAATTGTAGTCATTGCTATAAATGTAGCAATATATCTAAGGTTTAATGTTGTTTCTTGATGGAAAAGGAGCAATAACCAAAGTCCTGTTCTTCCTATGTTAGGAATCCAGTATAACTGAACAACTGGAAGCAGGTATTCGGTTCTTTGACTTAAGGATTGCTCATAAACCAAATGATACTACAGATCATTTACACTTTGTACATGGGATCTTTACAACTGTAACTGTCCTGGTAAGCCTGACTAAAAAATGAAATATATCAGGAAATCTGATTTTAAATATAGATGATTTGTTGGATTACATGCTGCCATTGGATGCAGTTTGCAGCTTATCTATATTCTTTCTTAGTTATTTATATTGGGAAACGCAATTCAAGTGTTTATCGTGCAGAATACCATTATGATTCTGAGGAGTGATAAATTGGTGTTTAGGTTAAATGGATTTTAACTGTGAAAACTGCATTCTTCTTTTCGACGTAATAGATATTTTGAAAATTTGTATTTTAAAGGAGGCTTTGAAGGAGTTTGGACTTTGGTTAAAAGCTCATCCTAAGGAAGTGGTTATATTGGCCTGCAGATCCTTCGACGGGATGAATGAGCAACAACATCATGAGTTAATTCAGGAAATAAAGAACTTATTTGAGTCCAAAATATATCCAAAAACCTCTTCTGTAAGTAATATTAGACAAACGATAGATAAGGTGAATGGCAGCTGTCTTTTCCCAAGGGGAGGTGGGAGGGGTGGGGGGGGGGTGGATTTCAATACGTAAGGTGAGATTTTAAGAAGATGTAAGAGGCAATTTTTATACACAATGGTTCATGTGTGGAATGAACTTCCAGAGGAAGTGGTGGATGTGGCTACAGTTACAACGTTCAAAAGACATTTAGAAAAATACATGAATAGGAAATGTTTGGAGGGATATGGGCCAAGGGCAAGCAGGTGGAACTGGTTTAGTTTGGGATTATAGTCAGTGGGCTAGTTGGACCAAAGCTAAGCTGTGTGACGAAGTCGTACAACTGGCAAAACTATACTTTAAAAAGACCATATGCATCAATTTTGCAAAAATTTAATTTAAAGAAAATATGGGAAAGGGACACTGGAAGATTTACACACACCAGCTGAGACCAAATACGCATCAAGGAAGCTGCATTCCAGATAAGGATTTAAATAGTACTGCCTGAAAATGAGTTTGTGAGTCAAATAGTGCATGTATCTCTAATGCACATTTTGTATTACAGGAACCAGTAACACTCAGAAGACTTTGGGAGTTGGGTTGCCAAGTCATCATCTCCTATGATGACAATATTGCAAAACAATATCCAGAACTTTGGCCTGGAATCCCTTATTGGTGGGCAGACACATATGATCCTAAATTGCTAGTCCAATATCTAGAAAATCAGAAACAGGCTGGACGACCAGGTACAGAAAATATGATCCTTTAATAAACATTGAGTGTTCCAAATGTGCTCACATCAGTGCACATTTATGAAATCCCATGTGACTAGAAATGGTTTCTGGAAATTCTGCCCATTAGTTGAAAAGAATGGAATCTTTATAAATGTCTGGTTAGACCACGACTAAAATATGGCATACAGATCTGGCCACCACATTTTAGGAAAATGTTAGAAATTTTGATAGGACACAGAGTAGATTAATCACAATGATACTAGTGATGGGGGAATTTTAGCTACCACATTGAACTAGGCTTGTTCCCCATACAGCAAAAGTGATTGAGTTTAAATTTGATCTCGGTGTATAAGAGAATAACAGATTTGCAATGAGGTGGACAAGAAAAAACTGATCCCATTTCAAGGAGTAAGGAACAGTGGTTTAATGTCTTATGCAACTGATGGGGGGGGGGGGGGTCAAGAGAAACTTTAATGCAGCAAGTGGTAATGACTTGAAACTGTTTCTGAGTGATGGAAGTAGAGATGATAAATGATTTTGTAATGAAATTCAATGGGCTTCTGAAATTTGCAAGGTTACAGCAATAGAGTGGGGGTATGGGACTGACTGGGCTACTCTATGGAGAGCTGGGATTTGGCTATTGCTGGCTAGGTCAGCATTTATTGCCCGTTCCTAATTGCCCAGAAGGCAGTTAAGAGTCAACCACATTGCAGTGGGTCTGGAATCATATGTAAGTCAAAAGAATGGAAGATTAATTTCCTTCTGTTAAAGGGCATTAATGAATATGTTTGGGTTTTTACAATAATTGGCAATGGTTACATGATTACTATTAGACCAGCTTTTTTATTTCAGATATTATTGAATTCAAGTTCCACCATTTACCACAGTGGGATTTGCACCCAGGCCTCAGCTGTTGTACCAATCCACTGCCATTACTAGGACACCACCACCACCTCTTGACTGAATATCTGAGGTGTTTGATTTGTCAATCTTTCCCAAAGCAGAATGAGTCAATGATGTGATGAAATCCTCAGCTACCAGTCTCCTTTGCATGCTGCAACAGCAAAACAAATTATGAGGGCTGAGAATCAAAGATCTCTGGAAATTCCAGGCTTGCTATTCCAAGATTTCCTACAATCAGGTTGTAAGTTTGCTTGCTGAGCTGGTAGATTTGTTCTCCAACATTCCGTCACCATGCTAGGAAACATCATCAGTGAGCCTCCGGTGAAGCATTGGTGTTCTGTCCCACTTGCCATCTATGTGTCTTTGTTTGTTGTGGTGGGTGATATCACTTCCAGTTCTGTTTCTGAGAGGATGGTACATGGGGTCCAAATGGATGTTTGTTAATGGAGTTCTGGTTTGAATGCCAGGCCTCCATTAATTCCTGTGTATGTCTTTGTTTAGCCTGTCCCAGGATGGATGTATTGCCATGTCCGTTTGTCCAATGTAACGTTTGTTGCATTCAAACCATTAACAAACTTATCAATTTGGACCCCATTTACCAACCTCTCAGAAACAGAACTGGAAGTGATGTCACCCACCATAACAGACCAAGATACATAAATAGGAAGTGGGACAGAACACCAATGCTTTGTTGGAGGCTGATGATGTTATCTAGTATGATGACAAAATGTCAGAGAACAAACCTACCAACGAGCAAACTTACAACCTGAGCTACAAACCTTCTCCAAAATTGCAAATATCCTACCATGTAACGATGGAGCCTAGAAAGCACTGTGTTTGATTCTTAGCGTGTGCTGATCTCTAGCAAGGCAGCATTTATCTAACTGAAACTATAGAAAGTTTCTGACAGGGTTTTCTTAGAACCAGAAAAAGTTAGTTAGAGATGTAACCTGTTTCAACCCAAGTATATAAAAGGGGGAATGGGCTAGGGAGAAAGAACACAAGGGAAGGTCTATAATCACATGGGATACAGGAGAGATTAGAGATTAAGTAACAAAAAGGATAGCATTGTGAGGCAAGACAGTGTGATAATTCAACAACAAAAGAAAATAAAATGGAATAATCATCGGTTGCATCTGGGTAACAAAAAGGGAGGAATGTTCTTGATCTGAAATGTTAAACTTAAGTGTTGAATCTGCAAGGATGCAAAGTGCTCATTTGGAGGGTGAGACACTGTTCCTTAAACTTTTATTGAGCTACAGTGGAACTGTTTAGGAAGCTGAGGACAGAGATAAGAATGGGAGATTTAATGTGTCAAGCAACTAAAACATCAAGGTCATGCTTAATAAGGGTCAGTGTGTTATTCACTACATGCAGAATATCTTGTAATCTCTTCATAATTATCTTTTGTTGAATATCATCTGAACCGGTTTTTTTTGACATAGATGGATTTTTTGTTGCTGGCATAAACCTGACTGAAGATTGGTGGTACATCCTGACTCATCTCCACAGCTCTTTGAAGAGACTGACTCTACCTAATTATGCATATTTGAGTGACTGGATTAAGAAGCAGGTCGCAGGACCCGGAAAGCACTGTTTTAATATAATTGCTGGAGATTTCATAAGAGCTGGCTACCTGGTGCCTGCTGTACTTTCTCTCAATAACATTGATGTAAAAATTGGCAGGTTTTACTGAAAAAACAAAGGAAGGTATTTTTGTGAGAAAATTGTGAGATGTCGTCTTGATCTGGTTAACTCTGTGCTGGAATTTGAGGTGGTGATGGTGGCATCGTTTGGCTGTGGCACCCTGTAACCAAGTAATGGCTTGAGGGGAGAGCTGCCAGCTTATCAAATGAGTGTGGGACTACAGGCAGCCAGCTGATCACCCCCCGAAAGATGAACTTACCTTCAAAGTTGGTAAACACCCTGGTGAAGGGTGTTGAAAATTGAGCCAGATTTATTGAGGGGAGGTGGGGAGTTCTATGTGGAACTATCTTCAGTGGGTGTGGGTGTCCTTTAAGAAAAAAATTAGAATCATAGAATCCCTGCAGTTTGGAAGTGTGCTATTTGGGCCATCGACTTCACACAGAACCCGTGAAAGTATCCTACCCAGCCCCAAATGCAGTCCCATCACTGTAAGCCTACCCTTCCCCAGACACTATAGGCAATTTAGCACTACCAAAATCTAGCTAACCTGCACATCTTTGGACTGTGAGAGGGAACTGGAGCACCTGGAAGAAACTCACAGACATTGGGAGAACATGCAAACTCCACACAGACAGTATCCGAGGGTGGAATTACTTGAACCAGGAGGACTTACTCACCCCAGCTTGGCAGTTAAGGCCTCCAAGATGATCAGTTCTGTAACCTCCTACCAAATTCTATGGCTGCTGGAAAAGGAACTTATGTAGGCAGTAATTGGCCAGTGAAGTGGCTTTAACCATGGGAGGGCAGGCCACCTGCTACCTCTCCACTGTGAGTAGAATCCAGGCAGAGGCAGAAGCCACTGTATGACGCCCTATTTCACCCCCAGTCTCCCACTGCCTTCCAACTGGCCAAAATTGCAAAATTTCAGCCTAAATCTATAATTTGCAGTTAAATTCAATTCCAGGAGTTAGAATTCATAACCTTGGACTATATTGTTGGATTTTCTGAATGGCAGGTGTGATGTTAAGTCCAATTTAAATTAGTTAGATGCACCTAAAAGACTTCCTGGCCACTGCCACTCTCCTCAAATCAGAGAATCATGCTGCAAAGTAGGAGACCATTTTGGTCCCTTCGTGTCAGCATTAGCTTTGTCAAAGAGTTATCCAACTAATTACTCTGAAGAAGACTCTTTAGCCACAAAGCATTAACTCTGTTTCTCTCTCTATAGATGCTGCTAGGCTTGCTGAGTTTGTCCAGCATTTTATGTTTCTATCCAATTAATCCCATCCCTGCTCTTTCCCCATACTCTTGCAATTGCTCTTCCATTTTATACATTCCACCAAATTCCCTTTTGAAAGTTATTGTTGGAAATAATTCTACCATTCTTTACGGCAGTGCATTCCAGATCTTCACATCTCAATGCAGAAAGAAAATTCTCCATTCTCACAACTCAAACAGCTGAAATGGCGACTGCTGCATTTCAGACCTTACCAAATGCAGAAAGGCATCTGTTGGACAAAACCTTAAGAGGCAGCCTATGTCTCAATTTATTTAATCATTAAAAACCAGTGGTTGACAAGTTTGTCCTGTTATTACAGCCAACACTTATCCTGATGCAACTAAATGCATCACTGCTACATCAATGTTGTGATTATTTCCTATATTGTACTCCATCAGAGGGAGTGCAGAATCCAGCTCACGAGTTCTGTTATTATGAGAAAATACTGAAAGTACTCAGCTCTGGCAGCACCTGCGGAAACAGAAGTGTTAGATATTAAATACAAAAACAAAAATTGCTGGAAAAGCTCAGCAAACCTGGCAGCATTTGTGGAGAAAAGTCAGAGTTAACGTTTCAGGTTGAGTGATCCTTCCACAAAACCAGAGATCTGGTTTACAGTATCTGGAGTTCTTCCGGTTTTTAGTTAGACTTCAATATTAGGTTTCAAGTTTCACGAGTCTTCATCAGAATTGAAGCCTATCAAAATGCCTATAACAGTTAACTTCCTCTCCCTTTTTAGTTACAATGAACAATGTACTGATCATCAAAAAAGATAAAAATAGGTGCAGCAATCGCTAACCAGTCATTATTATCTGTTCCAGAAACTCACAAGTACTCAATCTGTGATAAGCTGCAAAAGAAATATGCTTGCCAGAGAAATGTACTTGTGAGTGTTACATGTTGCTTTATTGCACAATAGTCTTTTGAAAAATAAAACACATGAACATATCTGATGTCTATGTTAAGTTACACAGGAGATCGTGTTTTCTCCCCATCTTCCTGAACACAATGAATGAAGTTATCTTTTAATCTCATGTTTGCACAAATACTAGCAGCTCCCCAAACTGTGACATTCTTCACATATCAGCAGAGAGAGTTATTGATGGGAGATTAATCGACTGTGAGGTGATCACCCACAGCTCACCATTTTTCAGCAACATCACTGGATATGGATCAGTGGGTGGAACCTTGGCCCACTATACTTAATACAATCAATTGTGACATTACCACTGTCATTAGGATATCATTTTAATAAGCTCTTACTTTATTTAAATATTTAAACTTTAGAACTTTCATGTAACACCATCACAGTCTCTTTTTTGACTTCACCATTGTGCCACTCCATTCCGAATTTAAAAACGCTTCATCCTTGCAATGAGACAAACTGAGTTCTTGTCTGTTTATCTCATTGATGAAACACTCCATGGAAAAAGTGGGGAATTCTTCCAGTATCATAGTCAGTCATCTTCCTGGAAGGGAAACCACCGAAAGAATTGGCTGATTGTTCATCTCATTCCTGTTGGAGGGGCTTTGTTTGTGTGCAAACTACCCAAGTTTGCCAACAGGATGATGATTTCTGCACTTCAAGAGTAATTTATTGCCAGCGAATCCTTTCGGAAATGCACGTCAGAGATGCTATTCACACCAACTTCTTTTGTAGAAAAATTGTAAAATCCTCATCACTAGAAATTCATTCTTTTTTCCCTCAAGGTTGAAACAGCTTCTTATATTTCCCATAAGCGGAGCTGCTGATGATCACTCTCACATTGGCCAAACCATCTTCTGGCAAAACATCTATTCCCTGCACAGTGGCTTCCTTATACAACCAGCTGAAATGATCAAAAGAAGTACTGTTACATGTTAGCATCTTTCCATTAGCCTCCACATGAGTTAACCCATTTCTCCATGTGCTCCTGAATAAATAATCTTTACTTATTCAATTATTAACTGTTTAACAACAGTCTTGCAAATGCGCCAATTTTCATGAGATTTGTTTCAAAGCCACGCACTTGGTGTAAGTCCTGCTTGTACTGAAATTTCTTTCTTACCTTAGTTGAGGCCCAGCCAAATCTACTTGAATAGTGAGGATCAGTTTTCCTGTTGCTTGTAGAACTGCCTCCTCAATTTTCTCTTTCAGTTCTTGCATGCCAAGGCCGTGAAGTGCAGAAACTGCAACAGCGTTTGGGTCTGTGTGTTGGTATCTTTAATAAATGGGGGAAAAAAAACATTCAGCTTTGCACAGAATCTGATCATAAATTAATGGGAAGGATGGTTAACATAATAACTTCAAACTGATAGAATAAACACCAAGAGACAGTGATGACAAGATAGCAGGCTTGTTATTCCTGAAGGAAGAGTCTGAATAAAGGCACAAAGAGATTTACCGGGACGTTACCGGGTACGGAAGGTTTGAGTTAGAAAGGCTGGATAGACTGGGACCCTTTTTACTGGAGATTGAGAGGTGACCTTACAGAGGTTTATAACATAACGACGGGTACAGATAGGGTTAATGATAGGTCTCTTTTCCCTAGGATGGATTTCAAGACCAGGGGGCATATTTTTAAGGTGAGAGGAGAGACATTTAAAAATGTCATGGGGAGGAATTTTTTACACAGAAGGTCATTCGCCTGAGGAATGAACTTCCTGAGGCAGTGTTGAATGTGGGCACAGTTACAACATTTAAAAGGCATTTAGAACAGTGCATGAATATGAAAGGTTTGGAGGGATATGGGCCACAAGCAGGTAGGTAGGACTAATTCAGTTTGGGATTATGTTCGGAATGGACTGGTTGGACCGAAGGGTCTGTTTTCCCGCTGTATGACTTTATGATTTCATAAAAGGCTTTCTTTTTCAAACCTGAATCCATCAAATTGTTCCAACAGCTAAATAATCCATCTTTTTTAGGGCCATTGCAGGTCAGATTCTTGTACTCACAAAATGAAAAAGTGGATAAAGATAGAGAAGAAATATTTCAGGTTACCTGCTGGAGAAAGAGAAACTTCGGAAGGGTTTCATTTTTTACCCTTCAACTAATATTTTTATTTCTGTTTCCAATCAATAAACACTTGTTTATTCATGGAATCCTGGCAGTGGTTATTTCCTAGAGAAATGTTAAGAGTTCATCTCAGCAAGAGCAATATTGACCTCAGATAACCATGTAATGCCGACTGCAGTGACTTGCAGGTTTGGTCAGAGCAGGAACAACAGGTACCAAACAACAATTCTGCAGAAATTGTGGCTGTTTTTATTGATGCAAAATCATTAATGACCAAATTTATTAAATTTAATTCTCAATTTTCCATTGTGGGACTTCAGTTCATGGACTCCAGTTGCTATGCCAATACAATTAGGTTATTCTACACAGCAACAGAATATTTCAGGTTATCTAATATTTTGAGATACA
Source organism: Hemiscyllium ocellatum (assembly GCF_020745735.1). NCBI lineage: Eukaryota > Metazoa > Chordata > Chondrichthyes > Orectolobiformes > Hemiscylliidae > Hemiscyllium > Hemiscyllium ocellatum. The sequence continues at coordinate 109,219,344 of NC_083406.1, forward strand.
GATTTAGAATCTTTTTTAATGTGTAAACAATCAAAACACTGTCTCTGTCTCAAGTTAATTTTCTTTCATCTTCTATTCTCAGAAACATGGGGAATGATTCCTCATGTGGGACCAATAATACTTCAACCAATATCTTCATAGGAGTTGAGCTGGAGGTCTACTTCACAACAAGAGTTATTGCTACTAAGCTCAGTTGTGTCCTTATCTGCCAAGTATTAACTGTTTGCTCCCTGCCAAGTGAGGATCAGGATTCAGCTAACTCTTTCTTTCCTTAGAGAGAGGAGCTGAGGTCAATATTGCTCTTGCTGAGATGAACTACATTGGGATACTTCAGGGATCCAACCTGTTCCTATGACGCTGTATGACTATATGAAGCCCAGTGACCAACGATATACAAGTGGTTCTCCTATAATGCCGTAGTTGCATTCCAGTGAAACCTCACTTAATAGAAAACTGATCAATAAGAATATTGGGACTTATGGGAAAAGTGGGGCTCGGGGAGACTAGCAAAAAATATCACTCATGATCGCTCAAAACTCACTCAAAGGTCTAACAGAAAGTATAGCACAGCCTGAGTTAACGTTGAAGTCATATTTATTAACTAAAGTAAATTTAACACAGTACAGTTAAAAAATGTAAGAAAGCTGCTCTCTCCAGAGTATCTCACAGAAAACTGCTCTGTCAGTAGCTGACATTAGTGCATGCGCAGTTCGGCATGAAGGCCGGAGCTGGCATCGCACATGTGCGGGATGGCACAAAGGACAGCACCGGTGTCTCACAGAATGGCTAGAACACCAATGCATGCGCAGAATGGCATGGAGATTTTGGCACACATCAGCGCATGTGCAGAATGAAGCACGCATACTGAGCCCCACTGGAATCATGCTATTGCCAACGGAGGTAAGCATTCTCCAAAATACCGTTCCCTATTTCCTCAGTGACATTATAGCCAAATCATGTTGCCGAAACATGCGTTATCCCAGAACTACCTGTAGGCAAACTACTGAACTCTAAAACCTGACAACTTTTTACAAACAAATGCGTAATTTGTCATTACAATTTGGGATTGAAATCAATGTAGGCTCTTGTAAACATCTTAAGACAAAAAGGAAGTAATAAAGGTCATAGGCATGTGCATATTATAGCTGGTGTGTGTGTGTGTGTGTGTGTGTACATTAGAATGCTCTTACCCTTCCACGAGATCAATTTTATTGTGCACTTCAATAATGGAATCCAAGAGCTGGGTTGGGAGCTGGAGATTCTGGAGAACATTCAAGACGTTCACTTTTTGGTTAGTACTTTCAGGGTGACTAATGTCCCTGACATGAACGATTGCATCCTGGATACAGAAAGAAAGGGGGTAAAGAAATTAATAAATGTTCATATGAACTAAGTAATTAATGTAACTGCTGATTTCTTGTCTCTGTTATGGATAACAAACACAATCAATTACTGCCATGAGGTCTACAGTCATAAAATATTACAATGCAAATCATTTAACTTTCTTGTTACTGATTCAGTTACCAATGAAATAGCTTTTCCTTTTCAAGTTTCATAATTTTGAATACATCTGTTATATCACCTTTGATGTTCTTTGCTCTTGTGAGATTCCTAGCCTCGCTAATCTTGCTTCTTACCCCAAATATCTTGCTGAATCTCTTGTGTATTTTCTCCATGGCACTGACATCTATCCTAAAGTTGGTTTCCAAAATTAGACGCAATATTCTAACCAACCAAATACAATGGGTGCACTTTCTGAGGAATCACAATCACATTCAGATTCCCACTCTGCTTTTGTTTTAATGTTAAGAAAGAGCCCTGCATTTCTGACATGAGATTCCGGTTAGGGCCTTTTCAGAAATGCAGTGCCTACTTTAAATGTGACAGGTACCTCAGTGCAGGATAATTGGGGGAAGGCAGGTCACGTGCACTCTTTCCCACAGGGGTTAGTCATTATTGTGTCATTTAAATGTCCAGCTTTTTGGGCAGCCTCTGTGACAGTTTGTATGAAAAGGTAAGTAAACAAAGCAAATATGAAGTCTGGGTGCCAGATTCGTAAGAAGTAGGATGGGAGGCAGGCAGGGAACCAAGATACAAGGTGGGAAGGGGAGAGATTAAGGTAGGTTAGGACAGGCAAGATTGGATTGTTGGTTCTCAGAGGGGGAAGAGAAGTGCAGGAAGGTGGTTTGGATCCAAAGCTGGATAGAGGACTAGTTCTATGATGGGATCCAGTGATGTGTCTATTGGTGTGTGTGAGTGCGCACGCACGTGCGGTTAAATGTTGGATCCTGGATGGGGTTGTTCCGGTATTTTGGGATGTCAGTTTAATATTACTCAGGTGTTAGATGAGGTAATTAACTGCATTGGAACCTTCAGAAATTTTGATTTTCAAATGGTTTTAAATTCAGAGGGTTCCAGGTGAAGGGAAATTGTCCAGCAGAATTTTTGATTTCTTGGACAGTTTCTTAAGAGTCTACAACATTGGGAATTCTGCATTATCCTGATGTGCAACTCCCACTTCCACTGCGGAAGTGGCTATCTGACCATATTAAGAATGTCCTTTATATCTCAAAGTTTTGAAAGTAGTGTCAGATTATCTTAAACACTGCTTCCCCATACTATTGTAATAGGTGTTAAACCTGTGAGTATGATATCATAGTTATTGTAAAATAGCATTTCATCTAAGTTAACAAAAAGGAAGTGAAAATTTATCTTAAGCAGGTTTCAAATGAACACACGTTTTACTTTCATCCAGGAAGCTGTATGGACTCTTGGTCCAATATTCTTCGGATGAAATATGAAACAAAGGCCCCTTCTGCCCCCCTGTGTTTCCATAAAAGATTGCATGGCACTATTTCAATGAAAAGTAGGAAAATTATCCGCAGTGTCCAAGTTAATATTCATCCCTCAATTAACATCCCAAAAGTGGAAGTTTGATAACCATTAAACATTATTGTTCGTAGGCCCTACAACTATCTGCAATAAAACAGTGATAGCACTTCATAATGTATAGTAGCTAATGTGTAGTAGCTCAGGGCATCCCAAAGTTGTGGAAGGTGCTACATAAATGAAATTTTAAAAAAATGTGTTGCCAAATATATTCGCAATGGAAAACATAAGGTGCTCTACAAAAAAAAAGTTATCCCACCTTATTTGTGCTGAACATTTTATCTAAGATTGTAAGGAAATTTGTAAAGAGGACCATCCTTGGTGAGAAAATGGATGAGCCTCATTTAATTTATTTGCATATGAAACATGCTGATAAAGGACAGGAACAAAAGGAGTTCTGAAACACCAATGGCTTGTTCTTTGCCCTGCCAGTAAAATTGAAATATATACTCAGTTGTTGGTCATTCAAAGAATGTTTCTTGAATAGATCAGACAGGTAGGATGGACAAGGTATTTATGCTCAATGCTTTATAGATGCTTTACCGACTGATGGTATTAGGTGCAACACCAATTGTTGTACCCTGCCGAATTCTACTCCCCATTGGATTCCTGCTTGATAAAATGAGTCCCCCTTATCTCATGGGTAGCATAACGAAATAAACATTGCTTGGACCCTGTGTGTCTTTGCAGGGCATGATATGCTACAATTTATGGTTAACAAGTGAAGTGGGCAAGTGGCTTCTGATGTTACAAAAGCCTAATCCTCTTGTGCTCTCAAGAGCACCCCAGTGCTCTCAATTAGATTGCACTGCAATCCAGTTCTTGAATCTTAGCTGATTTTCAAACACAAGATCCTACTGGGCTGAGACCTGTCCTGGGACTTTCCTTGTCTACTAGTTTCAGTTCCCAACTAACAAAATCAGCGCAGTTAAAAATAAGATGTGTTAAAAAGATCACGGTTTGGTGGCTTTTAAAAGAATACCTGTGCCACCGGGGGAAAAAAAATGAAAATAAGACTTACTGAATGTGCCACATCCTCTAGAGTTGCTGAGAAGGATTCAATTAGGTTGTGGGGAAGCTGTGAAAGAAATCCAATTGTATCAACGTAAAGGACAGTCAAGCGGCTTGGCATCAAGCCGGCATGGGTGGTAACATCAAGGGTAGCAAACAACTGATTTCTTGGGTGAAGGCCTGAGTCTCCAGTCAGAGCTTTGATGAGGGTCGTTTTGCCTGAAATGCACAAGATTAGTGTTCGATTACTCTATGGTAGGAAGATAGATTTGTTTAATTCACATAAATACACAAAATAGAGCAAGTACCTCGCACCTACTCTGTTACTTATAGTTGATCTTGAGTATCAACTCCACTTTCTTGTTGGCTCTCCATATCCTTTCCTTTCTTTAGCGAAGAAAACTATTTCAGCTTTCAATGTATTCAGTGATGCTGAATCTATAAATCCTCTGGGGTACAGAATTCCAAAGTTTCACAAACTTTTGGGTGAAGAAACCTTTCCTCCTCTCACTCGCAAATGATCGACTCCTTATCTTGAGACTATAACCCCTTGTTCTAAATTCCACTTTGTTAAATCTCCTCATAATGTTAAATATTTCAATTAGATCACATCTCATTCTTCTAAACTCCATAGAACACAGATCCAACTTACTTCGACTATGCCACACTGTGTTTACACCAACATTGGTGATGGAGGAGAAATGTGCTATAGGTTGCAGGGAGTTGTTAAAGAAGAGAATTCAGAGGAAACTTAATTATCTGAATGTCATGGACGAGGAGTATTTTGTTCAGATAACTGAATGCCGGATAACACAGTTTGGCCAAGCACTGGGACCCTGTGATCTTGTTCGGACAGTCTGAAATTTGGACAATCGAATGCCAGATAATCGAGGTTCCTCTGTAATCACTATTTTCAGATTTGTGGAAACAACAACGAAGCATGCGCTCATCTCCATTCACTGATTTGAATGAGCAGAAACAATATTTTCTTTTTAAGAAACTTCAAGAGTCAGAAGAAACTATATTGCCTGGATTTTGTGCATTTTTTAAGCAGGAGAAAGTGAGGACTGCAGATGCTGGAGATCAGAGCTGAAAATGTGTTGCTGGAAAAGCGCAGCAGGTCAGGCAGCATCCAAGGAGCAGGAGATTCGACGTTTCGGGCATAAGCCCTTCATTCCTGAAGAAGGGCTTATGCCCGAAATGTCAAATCTCCTGTTCCTTGGATGCTGCCTGACCTGCTGCGCTTTTCCAGCAACATATTTTCAGCATTTTTTAAGCACCCTAGTGAACACTGAATAATCTTTCAGAAAAGAACAACAGGAGCAATTGCAGCCTGTTCATGACAAAATGCAGAATGGAAACTCACCACAGTTCGTGTAGCCCATGATAGAAATAATTGGGAACTCTCTGCGCTTCCGCTTAGTCCTCAGCAACTGTCGTTTCCTCCTTAGTTTTTCTAACACACCTCTAATCTTCAATTCCCTCTCCTTAAGAAGGCGCTGTTGAACTTCCATGAAGGTCTCACCTGAAATTAAGGCTTTGATTAAGACAAGTGAATGCATCGTCAACGTTTACAAAATTTGTTCTTTCAGCAAAGCCATCACTTGTTGTCCAACCCCAATTTGGGATGATGGCTTGCTTGGCCATTTCAAAGGGCAATTAAGAGTCAACCAACATTTCTATGGATCCGGAGTCACACCTAGTCTACAGCAGGAAAGGATGGCAGATTTTCTTCCCTGAACAAGTCAGTGTTTACAACAATAGAATATGCATTCCACAATAAAATCACCACTAAACAATTCTGAATGTTTATTTTGGTCTGAAAACCACTTATAAAATGTATTAAATTGAAAGGAATATTTAAATGTATGAAAATGTTTGACAATCAATTTATTGTCTGATCTGCACTATAGTACTGCAGTAAGTCTGATTAATAAGAGCAAGCTACCAAAATTAGAGCTAGGCCTGATACACTGTCAATAATCTACTAGGTCTGGGGAGAGAGATATGGAGAACCGATTCATCCTTTTTCTTAAAACCTTGGGAAGTCCCTATATCCTTTGATAATTAATAAAACCTAACATGAATACTAATATTGACTGATTGTAAATAAGAGCATTCAATAGTTGTTATAAATTTTACATTGAACAACAATGATGGGGGTGATGGTTAGATTGTCTCTTATAGACTCTCAGAGATATACAGCATGGAAACAGATCCTTCGGTCCAACTTGTCCATGCTGACCAGATATCCTAACTTTATCTGCTCACATTTGCCAGCACTTGGCCCATATCCCTCTCAAACCTTCCTACTGGTGATGGTCATAGCCTGGCATTTATGTGGCGCGAATGTCACTTGACACTTGTCAGTCCAAGCCTGGATATTCTCCAGATTTTGTTGCATTTGGCCACGGACTGCTTCTGTGTGTGAGGGGTTGCAAATGGTGCTGAGTATTGTGCAATCATCCCCATGTCTGACTTTATGATGGAGGGAAGGTTATTGATGAAGCAGCTGAAGATGGTTGGTCCTAGAACACTACACTGTGGAACTCTTGCACAGATATCCTGGAGCTGAGATGACTGACTTCCCACAAGAATGATCATCTTCCCATGTGTCAGATATGACTCTAACTACTGGAGAGTTTGCCCCATGATACCTATTGATTCCAGTTTTGCTTGGTCTCCTTGATGCCACACTCAGTCAAATGCAGCCTTGATGTCAAGGGCTGCCACTCTCACCTCACCTCTGGAACTCAGCTCTTTTGTCCATGCTTGAACCAAGGCTGTAATGGGGGTCAGGAGCTGAGTGGCCCTGGTGGAACCCAAACTGGGCATCACTGAGCAAGTTATTGCAGAGCAGGTGCAGCTTTATACTACTGTTAATATGATACCTTTCATCACTTTACTGATGGTCAACAGTAGACTGATATGGCGGTAATTTCTCCTGCTTTATATGTAGAGGACATACTTGGGAAGTTTTCCCACAGGTAGATGCCAGTGCTGTGACTGTTCTGGAATAGCTTGGCTAGGGGAGCAGCAAGTTCTGGAGCACAAGTCCTCAGTACTATTGCCGGAACGATGTCAGGGCCTGTAACCTTTGCAGTACCCAGTGCCTCCAACTGTTTTTTGCTATCATGTGGAGTGAATCGAATTGGCTGAAGAGTATCTGCAATGCTGGGGACCACTGGATAAGGCCTAAATGGATCATCCAATCGGCACTTCTGGCTGAAGATTGCTGCGAAGTGCTAAGCTCTTCCATCACTGACAATGGGGATATGTGTGGAGCTGCCTCCTCCAGTGATTTCTTTAATCATTCACCACCATTCACGGCTAGATGTGGTAGGACTGCAGTCCTTGGATCTGATCTGTTGGTTGTGGGATCACTTAGCTCTATCACTTGCTGCTTATGCTGTTTGGCACACAAATAGCCCTGTTTGGTGGCTTCACCAGGTTGACACCTCATCTTCAGGTATGCCTGATCCTGCTCCTGCACTCTCCATTGAAACAGGGCAGATCCCCGGTCGAGTGGGGAATATGCTGGGCCATGAGGTTACAGATTGTGCTGTAGTACAATTCTGCTGCTGTTGATGGCCCACTGCACTTCACACCCCCAGTCTTGAGGTGCCGGATCTGTTTGAAGTGTGTAACATTTAGCACATTAGTAGTGCCACAAAGCAAGGAGGTTATTTTCAACATGAAGGCAGGACTTCGTCTCCACAAGGACAGTGTGGTGGGCACCCTTACCAAGACTATCATGGACAGATGAATTTGCAGCTGGCAGATTGGTAAGGATGAGGTCAAGTATGTTTTTCCCTCTTGTTGGTTCCTTCACCACCTGCCGCAGACCCAGTCTAGCAACATATCCTTTAGGACCTGACCAGCTTGATGAGTAATACTGCTGCCAAGCCACTCTTGGTGGTGGACACTGAAACCACTCACCAAGTACATTTTGTTCCCTTGCCATCCTTAGTGCTTCCTCTCAGTGTTGTTTCACATTGAGGAGTAACGATGCTTCAACTGAGGGAGGACGGTATGTGATGATGTTAAACTTGAAACCATGAGACCTCATGGGATCCAGAGTGAATGTTGAGGTTTCCCAGAGCAACACCCTTCCAACTGTATACCACTATGCTGCCACCTCTGCTGGGTCTCTCTTGCCAGTGAGACAGGACATATCCAGGGATGGTGATGGTGATTTCTGGGATATTTTAAGATGCAATTCCTTGAGTATGACTATGTCAGGCAATTGTTTCACTAGACTGTGAGACAGCTCTCCCAATTTTGGCACTAGCCTGCTGATGTTAATGTGCAGGACTTTGAAAGGTTGACAGGCTATTTCTGCCATTATCTTTTCCTATAACTAGGTGAATGCCAGGTGATCCATCTGATTTCATTTCTTTGAGACTTTGTAGTGATTGATCCAGGTGAATGGCTTGCTAGGCCATTTCAGAGGGCAGTTGAGAGTCAACCACATTGCTGTGGGTCTGGAGTCACATGTAGGCCAGACCAGGTAAGGTTGGCAGATTTCCTTCCCTGAAGGGTATTAGTGAACCAGATGGGTTTTTCCGACAATCGACAGTGATTTTAATGGTCATCAGTAGATTCTTAATTCCAGGGTTTTGTTTTAATTGAACTCAAATTCCACCATTAGCCATGGCAGGATTCCAACCTGGGTCCCCAGAACATTATCTGAGTCTCTGGATAATACCTCTAGGGCACCACTTTCATGCTGTTGTGCGAGAAATAAAATGGTGAATATATTAGTAGAATCCGAGGCCCAGAGTAGTTGGAGATAAAATAACAGAGTGGGAATCTGTTATGTTTCTCTTATTCTGGTTGAGTTTGGTATTAGAATATTATAGGCCAATAACAATATGTTTGAGGAGTTAAAGAACCTGAACTCGAAGTGGCTGTAGGGAATATATAACCACATTGTAATTGGGTAGCTCCAATACAAGTGAAGTAATGACTGGTTAACTTGATCTCCAAAGGACTTTCTGTGCAGCAACAGTATAAGAAAGGGTGTTCTGAGCAGAAATTGTGAAAGTATTGTGTGTCGCATTGGCAAGGGAAATTATACAGAGGCCACAATTCTACACAGTGTAGTGGTAGGCTGCTGTTCTTTGATACCACTGTTCATCATTACTGCATCAAGTCTTACCTAAACTGCATTGAATTTGACTGCTTTTACTTTCATTTCAAGACCTGTATGTGAAGGAAGTTAAATAGTTAGTTTTGTCAGACACCTCCTAACTCAAATACAAACCAATGGCATCAATTTTTTTTGTCTTTTATAATTCTAGAGTAGCATGGAGGCTCAGTGGTTAGCACTACTGCCTTACAGTGACAGGAAACCAGGTTCAATTCCAGCCCTGGGTGACTGTCTGTGTGGAGTTTGCAAGTTCTCCCTATGTCTGCTTGGGTTTCCGTTGGGTGCTCTGGTTACCTCCCACATTCCAAAGATGTGCAGGTTGGGGAGGGGTGGGGGTAAGGGGGGTTGGCCATGCTAAATTGCCCATAGTGCCCAGAGATGTGCAGACTAGATGGGTTAGCCATGGAAAATATGGGCTGAAGGGGATTGGGTGAGATGCTCTTTGGGTGACTGGTGCAGACTCGATGGGCCGAATGACCCCTTTCCATACTGTAGGGATTCTATGTGGAAAGCATGTGTTTATTTCACATTTGGGAGATGTGGTAAATAGCATTTAGCTAAGACCTTTATGTGAGGTAGCAATGTTCCTCTACAACTGTACTGACATTTCAACCAGAGGTTTCCAATTGTAAATTTAGCTGAAGGAGTCATCCTCTTCCATTTGAATTAAATCTTTTTCTCAACCCAAATCCAGAATTTTATTTCTTATTTGTTCATGGGACACAAGCCTCATTGGCAAAACTAGCATTTGAGGGCCACCCTGACTTCCCTTGGGAAAAGAGAGGGTGATGAGCTGCTTTCTTGAATTCTGCAGTCTATCTGGTGGGTAAATCCACGGTATTGCTAGGAAGGGAGTTGCAGGATTTTGACCCAGTGACAGTGAAGGAATGATGACATTATGTATGGATGGTCCTTGATTCATATGGTTTCACCATCACACTGATTTTACTGTACTACCTCGGATTCCAATAATGTGCACCTGATTTGTGATAACGCAATTCTTACCCTCTCCCAGCGGTGCAGAGATATAAATAAGTGTCAAGCTCAGCATCCCTGGGTTAGTTCCTACTCATTCACCTGTTTTTGCTTTGCCTGCCTCAATTTAGGCTGGATAAGATCCACAAGGATACTCAAAGCAACAAAGAAGCAGTCTGATGATCCTCAACCTTCACCTTCAGGAGCTGCAGATGAGTCAGATAAGGATCCACAGTCTTCCACCTCCAGATACACAATCTTGTATATGAAGCCTTACAAGCATGAAAATACATTCCTTTTGCATATTTTCTTGCCTATTTTTAATTTTATATTAACTTTGTTCATAGTCTGTACTTGTTGATGTTCCAAGAATGCTCCAACATTTACATGGGTTTTGATGAGAATATGTTTCAAACAACGCAATCTTGCTTAAATGAGATAATTTTCAGTAATGCAACTATTGCATTAAGCATGGACTCTTTGCAGTTGAAAGTTTATAATATGCTTATTGGAAGGGAACTTGCAATTAGTGATGTATCCATGTAGTAATTGCCCTTGTCTCTAGAGGTCACAGGTTTGGAAGATGCTGCCAAAGAAGTCTTGGTGAACCATTGCAGTGCAGCTTAAAGACAGTAGTATTGCCATCACTGTGCTTTAGCGTTATGTGAGAGTTAATGCTTTGCCCTGGATGGTGTCAAGCATCTTCGGTGTTGTTGGAGAAGCACCAATTCAGAAAAGTGACAGTATTCTATTACATCCATGGCTTGAACTTTGAGGCTGTAGGAAAACCTTGAAGCCAATCTATACAATTCACAGACGTGAAGTGACAACATTGGTTGTGGAGTTTGAATGAAGTGATTGATGAGCAACCATCAATACCAAAGATCACCCACAACAATTTTGGCACAGCAACTTACTCCAAGGCATTTCACAACATTGGAACTGAAACAGTAGTAATGAGATTGGGTAACTTTTACTGAGATTAGTAAAAACTAGGATATAATAGTGAGGCAGAGGCGGAAAGCAGAGATTCACTAGAATGGTACAAAATACTAGAAATAAGGATTAAAATTAAAATGCTGGAATTACTGAGAGGAACAAGCAGTATGTGAGATAGACAGAAGTCAAGCACATTAGAATTAGAGATTGTTGACCAGCCCTTTAACACTTTCACTCCCAAGTTCTGGAATGATGAAACAATTTTTCGTTTAACAGCTCCCTTTCATCGGGTGATGAGCTATCCTACAACAGTGTTTACTTTATCAAAGACGAAGCTGAGTATCTTCCAGCTAATATTAAGTTAAGTGTTAACTAATACTTAAAATATTGTGGGAAGTGCAATCATCAAATCCACATTGCAATAACACTTAATCAGCATCACAAGAGTGCAGGAAATTGGATCAATGATTATGGTCAATACTCCTGTATGACAAATGTATGATGCAGTCGGAATATTACCTGACCCCATTATGTACCTGGATCCACCACCTTGCTGGTCTAAATGAGCCATTTCATTTTTCAGCTGAGACCTGCCAAATGAGGGCAAAACATTATTCAATTGAAATTCCACTATACTCTTCATTGGAAGTAGTTACATTTCTGCAAAGCCTGTTTGGAACAGGCTGCTGCAAGACTTAGCCAAAATAGGACATTTATAAAAACAAAACTGGTGATTTAAAAGGACAAATTAAAGTTTTCAAAAATAATCTGTGTATTCTACCACATCCACAGCAACAACATGTAGCAAACTACGTCCTTTTTATAAAAATGAGGATGCGATGCCACTTCATGCTACTGTGCTTTGGCATAGAATCTCTTACATGGGATTGCTTCAGCAAAGCACTATCAGGCAACTGAGAAACTCAAATAAATTAGATAATATTATATTATGAGGCCATTGGGTTTTGGGAATGGAATGCAGGATCAGGGTGGAGACACATAGCAGCAGTTATGAAGCATACATCCACACTGAACTGGTGTTGCCGGAATTCTATGATTTTTAATTGCAAGCAAAAGATTAATTCATCAGCTTGTTCCATGACTGATGAAGTTTTATAAAACAACTTTCATTCGAGAACTATATATTGAATGTGTTGTTATTGAGATGAACAGGCATGTCTGCGCTGGACAAAATCATTGATTTTTCAACTTAAATCCTGTTCTCAGATCCAATGGAAAGCAAAGCAATTAGTTGGCAACATGCCCAAACATTTTCCCACTTAGAAAATTAGAAACACACCCTTGCAACAGCTGAGTGACAGCCAAAATCTGAATGCTTATTTACAGATTGTGTTGTGCACTGGAATGCAAATTAAGAAGTGATTCGATGGGCCAAAGGATTTCTTTCATATTATATGATTCAAAGTGGATTGTGCTATGTAAATTCAGTTTTCTTTTAATTCTTCAAATGGAAATAGTGAGCTGACAAATCATTTTAATAGGCAAAAGTGAGTACTGCAGATGCTGGAGATTAGAATTGAGAGTGTGGTGCTGGAAAAGCACAGCAGGTCAGGCAGCATTCAAGGAGCAGGAGAATCAACGTTTTGGGCAAAAGCCTGTCATCAGAAATGAGGCTGGGAACCTCGGGTGGAGAGATAAATAGGAAGGGGGTGGGGGTGGGGTCGAAAGTAGCTGAGAGTGCAGGAGGTGGATGGAGGTGGGGGTAAAGGTGATAGGTCAGAGGGGAGTGTGGAGTGGATAGGTGAGAAAGAAGATGGACAGATGGGCCGGGTCATGAGGACGGTGCTGAGCTGGAAGGTTGCTACTGGGGTAAGGTGGGGGAGGGGAAAATGAGGACACTGATGAAATCTACATGGATGCCATGGAGTTAGAGGGTCCTGAGGCAGAAGATGAGGCATTCTTCCTCCAGGTGTTGGGTGGTAAGGGAGTGACGATGGAGGAGGCCCAGGACCTGCATGTCCTTGGCAGAGTGGGAGGGGGAGTTGAATGGTGCGGGTGTTCCAGAGATCTAAAGTGAGGAGGACAGTTTGTTATAATTAAGTATATCACTGACATCTTCTATGATAATAATCAATGTGATGCAGTTAAAGTTTTAGAAGTGTTGTAGGAGATTGAACCCTTACCTCAAATACGGAATCTCAGCCAACGCTATCTGCAGTTTAGCTTCTTTAGTTCGGGCATTAAAACGGAAGATGTGAAGGACGACTGAGTACCTATCAAACACTTTCACACCCCAGGCAGATTCTAACTCTTTCTAGAAGAATCAAAAGGAAATATTTCACTTATTTGCCTTTTACATAGATTAAAATCAACACAATGAAATGCCCAAAAGGCACAATGGATCACACGGCCTCTATCAGCACTGCCTGATTCTACAACACTAGAACAAAGGGTGGTATGAGTATTTTTGGAAAAACATTTTAAAAGCTTATTTATGAAATATAGGTCAGCAGTTATTTCCTCTCACCATTTGTTCTCGAGAAAGTGGCAGTGAGTTGCCTTCTGTAACTGCTGCTGTCCATGCAGTGTGGGCACACTGAATGCTGTTAGGAAGGAATTTGGTTCCAGATTTTTGAATCAGAGAAGAAATGACAAAATATTAGGATGGCATCTGACTTGGAGGGAAATGTGCAGGTGGTGCTGTCCTCCTTTTTCTAGGTAGTGGAGATGATGGATTTAGAGATGCTACCAAAAGGCCTTATTGCTGCATTGCACCTTGTATATGGTAAACACTGCTGGCACATGCATCAATAGGGAGGGTTTGAATGCTTAGGTTGCTGGATGGGTACTAATTTAGTTGGCTCCATTCTCCTTGGCTTTGAGCTTCTGGATTATTGTTCCACGTTCTTCCAATCAAATGGAGAGTATTGCATCACACTCCCTTCATGTGCTTTATAGTTGGTAGTCAGCTTTCAACTGTCAGGTAAGTTAGTTACATCAGAATTTCCAGTTTCTGGCCTGCTTTGTAGCTACAGGCAGGTCCTATTTAATTTCTGGTCAATGGCGCCATGACCAAGACTAGAGGATTGTTATTCTAGTCTCACAGTTGTTGAAATTAATGTTATATGGTAGCTTCAATGCACAGAATTTAATCAGCTTTCTATTACTTTGTTTAAAGATACATATTTCCTTTTTGGTTTTCCCCAATCTCTTTGCTAAAGGTGCAGATTACACTAGTATACTGTTCCTTCAGCTTTGGTTTTTGTCCAAATGTGTAAGCCCAACTAGTGAGACTGAATGATAGAATCACATCGAGGGCTGAAAGGTTTATCCTGCGCTGCAATATTCTATGTTCTATATAATGCAGAAGAGTCCCTTCAGCCCATCGAGTCTGTATAGCCAAAAATAATCTATTACTTGGACTAGTCTCATTTTCCCACACTAGGCCCATAGACTTAAATGTTACAACACTTCAAGTGTCCACCCAAGAATGTTTTGAAGGTTGTAAGGTTAACTGCCTCAACTACCTTCCCAGGCAATGCATTCCAGACCCTGACTATACACTGGGTGAAAACTAATTCCTCAGACCCCTCTAAACATTCATCCCTTCACTTTCAAAGTGAACAGTGTTGACAGGCTATTCAAGCTTGGGGTGAATTACAACCAAGTCTGATTATGTGGTCACCTGATGACCACAAACTGCATTTTTCAGTGGCCAATGATCGCTGGCTAATGTTCAGAAACAGGAACACTATCTGAATTTAAGGCCAGCTATGGCATCCCAACTATTTCAGGGCAGTGATGAGTCAGCATAAAGATCAACTTAGGTCAGCCTAATGACTCCGTTTCGCACTCCCAGAACGTGCTGTTCATTTTCCCCTGGATTTGGAATAGCAAGATATTAATACTTTTGTCTGAGCATAATGTATTTGAAATATGTTGCTGTTTCATTCTCGAAATACATACTTAACCCATCCTTGGTATAATAACTCCAAAACTGTACAGAAAATGACAAATTAACAGGAACTGGGGAGTAGCTTAATGCATTTTTTGAATCTCTGCCAATTGAAGATACTGTATGAATGATCTGACCATCAATTCTCTGCTTTGCAATTTAATCACATGGTGAAAGTACTGTCAATTATATATAATTCAGGACATTATGATGAGTTATTACTTTTACATCATACTCTGCTTGGGTGAAAGTTCTTTACCTCAGATGATGCAGACAGCCGCTCAACATTCATAAACACTGCTGTAACTTGTGGCAAACTTTTTAATTTTTCTGTAAAACAATAGCATTATTGTAATATATTAGCACTTAATTTTCTGCAACTGTTTGGAACATAATGAAGCTATGAAAGATGTTACTTACTGTTTTTTACTGTAACAAAGCATTGCAAAAATAGCTTTATCAAATAATTGTACATTTTATTCAAAGTACTTAACTGTACCCACAGCCTATATGTTTCACAACATCTTATATACATTGCATGGGACAAAATTAGAGACGTGATAAAGTATATATATTTTCCTGATCACAGATTTTAAATTATTTTTTCTGTTCAACCTGTGGGACAGTGGCATTGCTGGCTGGCCAGCATTTATTGCCCATCCCTACTTGCCCTTGAGAAGATGGTGCTGAGCTGGATTCTCGAACTGCTGCAATCCAAGTGCCATAGGTTAACCTATCATATCTTGAAGGAAAGAATTCCAGGATTTTTACCCAACAACAGTGAAGGAACAGCGATATATTTCCAAATCAGGATGGTGAATGGCTTGGAGGGGACCTTGCAGCTGGTGGCGTTCCCAAGTATCTGTTGCCCTTGTCCTTCTAGGTCCTTCTCGATGGAAGTGCTTATGGGTTTGGAAGGTACTGTCTAAGGATCTTTGGTGAACTTCTGCAATGCATCTTGTAGATAGTACACACTGCTGCAAGTGAGTGTTGGTGATGGAGGGAATGGATGATTGTGGATATGATCCCAATCAAGTGCACTGCTTTGTCCTGGATGGTGTCAAACTTTTTGAATGTTGTTGGAGCTGTACCCATCTCGGCCAAGTGAGGAGTATCCCAATACACTACTGACTTCTGCCTCATAGATGGTGGACAGGCTTTGGGGAATCGAGAGGTGAGTTACATGCTGCAGTATTTCTAGCTTCTGACTTGCTCCTGTAGTCACCATGCTTATTTGGCAAGTCCAGTTGAGTTTCTGGTCAATGATAACCTGCAGGATGTTGATAGTGATGGTAACACTATTGAAAGTCAAGGGGTGGTGGTTAGATTGTATCTTATTGGTGATGGTCATTGCCTGGCATTTGTGTGGTGCGACTGTTACTTGTTACTTGTCAACCAAGCGTGGATATTCTCCAGGACCTGTTGCATTTGAATAGGGACTGCTTCAGTATCAGAGGAGTCACAAATGGTGCTGAACATTGTGCAATCATCAGCAAACATCCTACTTCTGACCTTATGATGGAGGGAAGGTCATTGATGAAGCAGGTGAAGATGGTTGGCTTAAGACACTAACTTGAAGAACCCCTGCAGAGATATCCTGGCGCTGAGATGACTGACCTCCTATAACTACAACCATCTTCCTATGTGCCAAGTCTGACTCCAACTAGCAGAGAGTTTGGCTAGGGGAGCGGCAGGTTCTGGAGCACATACCTTGAGTACTATTGCCAAAATGTTATCCGGGCCCATAGCCTTTGCAGTATCCAGTGCTACCGATATCAAATGGAGTTAATTGAATTAGCTGAAATGCACCCTAGTATTGTGGAATAAGATACAAAAAGTAATTTCTTAACAACTGGAAAACCCTACATAAAACTACATTGGATTGCCATTTTAAATGACACCTTTCAAGATGTTATTTAGAAGCTTGTGTATTTTAGTTCCACACCTTATTATTAAGAAAGTCAATCAAATTACCTGTAAGCAACTGAAAGTTGCCTTTGCCAAAGATGAGTTTGCTGTCTGGAGTTTTTGTAGAAAGAATAACCTTATCAACAACATGCCAGTTGGGCAGGGTGTTCACAAGAGCAACTGCTTCATCCATCTGAAGGTCACCTTGTGAAGAAAGAAAGGTCAAAATTGAAACAGCAGCATCTAAACAGTGAACAATGCTGTAGCGGTTGGTCTGCTATGTTACAGCATTGCCAGAATATGTCAGAGGACAAATGCTGATTTATCATCTCCTTCATTAAAATATAATAAAACAATGAAAATGTCAATCTATATTTAAAAAAGTGTGAATATGTTTGAAATCTGAAATAAAAAAAGATGATGTTGGAAATGTTCAGCAGAAAAGGCAGCATCTGTGGAGGGAGAAACAGTTAATATTCTATCAGAGGTCCCAGACTTGAAATGCTAACTCTGGCTCCCATTTAGACACTGCTGAGTATTTCCAGCATTTTCTGTTTTAATTTTACAATTCAAAAACCAATCCATATAACAGATCACCAAAAATATTTTTTAAAAATTTAAAGTATTATTAAAGGAGGGAGTATTTGACAAACTGCAAGGGGCAAGAAAGCCTACAGTTTTGAAGAAAGAAGGAATTTTAGTTGGAGATTACACGATAGGTCAGTGCTGATTAATGCACTTGTGCAATAACACAAACAATATTCGACACTAACTTTATAATATGTGCACTGGAGCCCAAACTCATTGAATGTCACAGACCATTTGGCTGCTTGAGCTCCACAGTTAAGGTCATGCCCTTGCTCACTTCTTTTTAAAATTTAAAACAAGTACCAATTCCTTCTTAAATAATTAATGAACAATGTACTTGGGCGGCACGGTGGCACAGTGGTTAGCACTGCTGCCTCACAGCACTAGAGACCTGGGTTCAATTCTCGACTCAGGCGACTGACTGTGTGGAGTTTGCACGTTCTCCTTGTGTCTGCGTGGGTTTCCTCCGGGTGCTCCGGTTTCCTCCCACAGTCCAAAGATGTGTGGGTCAGGTGAATTGGCCATGCTAAATTGCCCGTAGTGTTAGGTTAGGGGTATGGGTGGGTTGCGGGTCGGTGTGGACTTGTTGGGCCGAAGGGCCTGTTTCCACACTGTAAGTAATCTAATTTACTTTGCTCCAAAGCCAGTTTGTTACCGAAAGTAAATTCCACATAGATATACAGCACGGAAACAGACCCTTTTGTCCAACTCATCGATGCCGACAGATATCCCAACATAATCTAGTCCCATTTGTCAGCATCTATCCCTCCAAACCCTTCCTATTCATATACCCACCCAGATGCCTTTTAAATGTTGCAATTGTGCCAGCCTCCACCACTTCCTCTGGCAGCTCATTCCATACTCGTACCACTCTCTGCATGAAAAGGTTGCCCGTTAAGTCTATTTTATATCTTTCCCCTCTCACCCTAAACCTATGCCCTCTAGTACTGGGCTCCCCCACCCCAGAGAAAATACTTTGTCGATTTATTCTATACATGACCCTTTATAAACTTCTATAAGGTTAACCTTCAGCCTCAGATGCTTCAGGGAAAACAGCTCAAGACTATTCAACTTTCCCTATAGCTCAAATCCTCCAACCCTGGCAACATCCTTGTAAATCTTTTCTGAAGTCTTTCAAGTTTCACAAATCCTTCTGATAGGAAGGAGACCAAAATTGCACATAGTATTCCAAAGTGGCCCAACCAATGTCCTGTACAGCTGCAACATTACCTCCCAACTCCTATGTTCAATTTCCTGACCAATGAAGAAAAGCATGCCAAACTCCTTCTTCACTATGATTCTACTTTCAAGGAACTATGAACCTGCACTCCAAGGTCTCTTTGTTCAGCAACACTCCTGAGGACCTTACCATTAAGTGTATAACTCCTGCTTAGATTTGCTTTCCCAAATGCAACACCTCACATTTATCTAGATTAAATTCCATCTGCCTCTCCTCAGCCCATTAACCCATTTGATCAATCTGAGGTACTTTTTTCGCTAGGAGGAAGTGAGGACTGCAGATGCTGGTGTACCAGAGTTGAAAAATGTGATGCTGGAAAAACACAGCAGGCCAGGCAGCATCCGAGGAGCAGGAGAATTGACGTTTCGGGCATAAGCCCTTCTTCAGTACTTTTTTCGCTGTCCAATACACATCCAATTTTAGTGTCATCTGCAAACTTACTAACTATACCTCGTATGTTCACATCCCAGTCATTTATATAAATGACGAAAAGTAGTGGACCCAGCACCGATCCTTGTGGCACTCCACTGGTTCACAGGCCTCCAGTCTGAAAAACAACCTTCCACTAGCACCCTCTGTCTTCTACCTTTGAGCCAATTCTGTGTCCAAATGGCTAGTTCTCCCTATATTCTAGGAGATCTAACTTTGCTAACCAATCTCCCATGGGGAACCTTGGTCGAACGGCTTACGAGCAAGTCCATATTGATCACATCCATCGCTCTGCCCTCATCAATCCTCTTTGTTACTGCTTAAAAAAAAATCAATCAAGTTCATGAGACCTGATTTCCCATGCAGAAAGCCATGTTGACTATCCCTAAACAGTCCTTGCTTCTCCAAATACTTGTAAATCTTCTCCCTCAGGATTCCCTCCAACAACTTGCCCACCACCGACGTCAGGATCACTGGCCTATAGTTCCCTGGCTTGTCCTTATCACGCTTCTTAAACAGTGGTACCACTTTAGCCAACCTCCAGGCTTCGACACCTCTCCTGTGACTATCAATGATACAAATATCTCAGCAAGGGGCCAACAATCACTTCCTTAGCTTCCCACAGAGTTCTAGGGTATACCTGATCAGATTCTGGGGATTTATCCACCTTTATGCATTTCAAGATGTCCAGCATTTTCTCCTCTGTATTATAGATATTTTTCAAGCTGTCACCATCTATTTCGCTACATTCTATATCTTCCACATTTTAATCATTTTCTGTGCAAGGAAGAATTTTCTAACATCCCCTTCAATTCTTTTGTGATTTTCTTAAGCTTGTGCCCACTCAATAGTCTGTCATCAGTTAAAACAGTCGAGCATGATTTATGTATTGAAATCATGAAGTCCTGTAACATGCTTTATCTTTGTAGCTCTAGTGAAAATATGGTCTTTCTTCACTTTAATTTTCACTTCCATTCCCTTTTCCTCACACCAGATGGTTCCAGTACTATAAATGAATCATATTTCTTTCCACCATCAACTGTAACTGAATAGGTAAAGTTTCTATTTGATAAGAATGCTTTCATTTTCATAGTTTATTTTTGCTATTTTCCTTAAAATTTAGGAGC
The DNA here is from genome assembly GCF_020745735.1 of Hemiscyllium ocellatum. Classification (NCBI taxonomy): domain Eukaryota; kingdom Metazoa; phylum Chordata; class Chondrichthyes; order Orectolobiformes; family Hemiscylliidae; genus Hemiscyllium; species Hemiscyllium ocellatum. Next base: position 109,239,518 of record NC_083406.1, read on the forward strand.
TGGTTTAAATATAGAAATAAACATAATAAATTATAATTTGAACCACTGAAGATATCTTATGTTGAAATAAAAATATTAAATAAAAAGATAGCCTAATGATGACCATGTAACCACTGTTGACAGTGGACCAGAAAGGTCTTTACACAGAAGAGAATCTGTCATCCTTACTTACCTGATCTGGCCTACAAATGACTCCAGCCCCCCGAAATGTGGTTGACTCTTCAGTGTCATCTGGGCAATAAATGTTAGCCTAGCAAACACCCATAAACAATTTTTAAAAAAATCTATACATAAGACTTTCCATACGTTTTTGTGGAAAGATTAATGAGGCCAACTACCGTTTGGAAAATAGGTGTTTAGGAATGTGAAGGTAGATAGCTCTGGAGGTACAAATATGCAAATCAATAGAAGGAAACAGTTTGATAAGGCAAATTAAAAAGCAAAGCACAGGACCAATTTATGGGATGAGATGTTATGCTAAACCCACATAGAAACTTGGTTACTTGGAATACTGGGAGTGTTGGACAGGCTCCCTAATAGTCACCAAAGTTTGAGAAGAAAGCAATGAGTCGAAGATTAATATCATGAACCTGAATAAAAACAATATGGGCACAATAGCCAAGCTTGTTGAAGCAGACTAACACACTATTTTAGGGGATAAATCAATACAGTTAAGGGAAAACTTTAGAGTACTCAAAATTAATATACTCCCATTATAAAGAAAAATTCTAAAGGGAGGACCCAGCATCTGTGCTAAACTGAAGAAGCTAAGGAAGCGTCTCTCGCCCATAAGTGTTCAAGGTTTGTGTGAAGATTTGTAGCTCGGGTGTTGGTTGTCACGGTTGTGGACATGGTCGCCAAGCTGGGATGTTGATTTGCAGACGTTTCGTCCACTGTCTCGGTGACACCTTCAGTGCTTTGGAGCCTCCTTGAAGGGCTGCTGTACTGTGTCTTCTGAAATTTATTTGATTCCGTTTCTGCTGCTTCTGGTTGTCCGTTGTAGTGGCCGGTGTATTGAGTCCAGGTCAGTGTGCTTGTTGGTAGAGTCCGTGTGTGAGTGCCATACTCTTAGAAGGAACAACCAGAACCGGCAAGTGCAAGCAGCAGGAATGGAACTAAATAAATTGCAGAAGACACAGTACAGCAGTGCTTCACAGGAGGCCCCAAAGCATTGAAGGTGTCACCCAGATACGGGATGAAATGGCTGAAAATCAATTTCCCAGTTCGGCGAACATACCCACAACCACAACAAGAAAGGCTTCAAAATTAAGTAAAAAGCATATAATGGCATGAAGATGACTGGCAGATCAGATGATTGGTCAGAATATAAAGAAATGTAGAGATTAGCTAAATCAGGAGAGAGAGCTTACAGTATAAGAGGAAGGTAGATACGAATGTAAAAACAGATAGTAATGTAACTTTCTACAGGTTTTTAAAAAGGAAAAGAATCAGTAAAGCTGGCCCTCTACAGAGAATGGGGTGCAAATGGTGGGAGAAATGAACAAATATTTTGCTCCTGCCTTCCCTTAGAGGATATAAGAATCATTTAAGCAACTGTTGTAAAAAGAAACTGGAAGCGAGGTTGGAATTTAGCAATATCACAAGTCCCAAGCAATCTGAAGGAACTCTTGGCTGACAAGCCTCTTGGTCCAGATGGACTTCATCTTAAGATCTTTACAAAGATTGCTAATGAGGTAGTAGATGTACTGATGTTAATTTTCCAAAAATTCCCTAGATTCAGGAAATGTTCATCTGACTGGAAAGTAGCAAATATAATTCTTCTTTTTGAGAAGGGAGAGAGACAGCAAACAGGGATTTATATGTAAACAAAAACAGAAATTGTTGGAAAAGCTCAGCAGATCTGGCAGCATCTGTGGAAAGAAATCAGAGTTAACGTTTTGGGTTAAGTGACCCTTCCACAGAACTATTTCTGATTTACAGTGTCTGCAGTTCTTTCGGTTTTTATAAACTTTTGTAAATATGATGATATCTGTCACGGGAAAGGTGATAGAATTAATCATGAAGGAGTTAGAGATGTGGACAGAAAAACGCAAGATAATCAAGTAGAATCAGCCATGTTTCATCAAAATTGAGAGTGTGGTGCTGGAAAAACACAGCAGGTCCCTGAGGTGATGAGGTTATGTGCGGTTTGGGAGATGATGGTTTGGTGATGGGAGGTGAGGTCGTGGTCAAGAGGGCGGTAGGAGGAGTGTCTTCAAGTTGACAGCTGGCTTCAGCCGTGTAGAGGTCAGTGCGCCGAACTACCACTGCACCATCCTCCAACGCCGTCCGCTGGTTTGATGGTGAGGTTGGGGTTGGAGCAGAGGGATTGGAGGGGTGCGTGTTGTTAGGGTGAGAGGTTGGAGTGGATCAGGAGAGTGGACAGGTTGAGGCAGTCAATGTCCCGGCGGCAGTTGGAAATAAAGAGGTCAAAGGCAGGTAACAGACCAGCATAGGGTGTCCAGGTGGATTGGATGCAAGTTTCACCAGCACTTCCGCACGTCATTTACCATATCCGTTGTTCCCGATACGGTCTCCTCTATGTTGGGGAGACAGGATGCCTCCTAGCAGAGCGCTTCAGAGAACATCTCTGGGATACTCGCACCAACCAAGCACACAGCCCCGTGGCCGAACACTTCAACTCCTGTCCCCACTCTGCCAAGGACTTGCAGGTCCTGGGCCTCCTCCATCGTCACTCCCTAACAACCCAACACCTGGAGGAAGAACGCCTCATCTTCTGCCTCAGGACCCTCCAATCCCATGGCATCAATGTTGATTTCACCAGTTTCCTCATTTCCCCTCACCCCACCTTACCCCAGTAGCAACCTTCCAGCTCAGCACCATCCTCATGACCTGTCCCATCTGTCCATCTTCCTTCCCACCTATCCACTCCACACTCCCCTCTGACCTATCACCTTTACCCCCACCTCCATCCACCTCTTGCACTCTCAGCTATAAGTGTCCTGACGAACAGCTTATGCTTACACAAGCTACTGCTTACAATTTAGGTCAATGATTTCGATGTCAGATCTGATGAAGTATCATTTCAGATTTGAGATGCTAACCCTGTTTCTCTTTCCACAGATATTTCCAGTCCTGCTGATTTTTTTGTTTTCATTTCAAACTTCCAGCAACCACATTATTTTGCTTTTATTTGAGTGGGTAGTTTCTTGTTGGGTGGGGGAATCAAGGCTTATGGAGATAGATGAGAAGGTATAATCTGAAATACAAACAAATCAGGAATGATCTTACTGAATGGTGAACCAGGTCTGAGAGGTGAATAGTCTACTTATTTAATTTAAGCCTGTTGTTATATTTAGGTCAGAATAGTAAAGATAGCAGAATTAGGTGGATGTTTATGTAATTCTGTTACACAGTCCTCGTCGTTATTACTAACTGTTTATTTAATTAAAATTCTCCAGTTATGATGTAGTGATTTGAACTGATATCACTAAGTCATTATCCAGGCTATAGCATTACATAACCACTAACATACTACTATGATATCGTTCCCACATAATATACTGAAATGTAGTTTACATTAGTTACTCACTTGTTGTGAGATGCTGTTTCTTTTCTCCCCATTTTACATTTGGATGCACAATAAATATCCTATGGCCTCCTTCAGGAACAGGATATATTTGTTCTTCAAATAACTGTTCAAGTTCAGCATCTGCTAATTCATATTCATCTTCTGATAGGACCTCATCATTTTCCATGGTTGGTTTTCCACTTCTTGAAGGCTTTCTGGTATTGATACCTTTTCTATTATTTGAATAACATTTGCTTGTGCTCAAACACCGAAAGTCATAGCATGATATATTTCCACGAGAATTACTTTCCTCTAAATTACTAGAAACCTTTCTGCTCTTCAGAGGCAGCTTTGGATGAAAATACAAGAATTTTGGGATCTGTGTACCTGCTGCTGAGAAGCATCTTTTCCGAGGTGGTAGACTTTTCAGGGCATGCAGTAAAAACATTTTCGACATATTCCTCAGTAACACCATAACTGCAACCCTAAACCACACAAGTCAGATCTAGGAGTTGTATCACTTCAAGACCAACTGTTAATGGGAAAATTAAAGAACACATTCAGGTGACACCTTCCAGCTGATCCTTACTCAGTTTGGTGCCACATGTTGCATTAACAATAAAAAAATAACAGTGACTAAAAGAGATCTTGGATACCCAGTAAATGTGGCTGCAGGGTTCTGATCCTTATGAAGCTTCCCACAAGGACACTTTCAAAACTTATGCGTTTAATTCAGCTACGTTTAACTCCACCTCCGATTGAAAACTTTAACGATGCAACATTTCAGAAACTAAAACCCTGCATGAACTCCCCTTATTTTAGTTTCCCCGGCGGAATGATAGGACTGTAACACACGCCTTACTCCTTTAAAAAAAACTGAATTTATTTTTAAAAGTTTTAACTCGATCCATGTAGTTAATCTTAAAGGTATATATATATTTTTTGTGGCGATGAAATGTGATTTTGGTTTCCGAATAAGGAGCTGGTTTCCAGTGTGACCCGAAGGTGACCCGGTGTCACACGGATTCGGGTCCGGGTTGCGGTTGTCCTGGTGACAATGGCAGCTGTGGGGCGGACGGAACCGCTGCGGAAGCCGTGCACTTACCAGCGGCGCTTCAGAGGTAGGGAGGCCCAGGTAGATACTTGCAGTGGTGTTTGTAGATGCAAAATGAATTATATCTCGTCACATCCATGCACTAGCCCAAGGCAACCCAGAGGCGGGAGATGCTCGGTGTAATAACTAGTCACGACCCCACCTCCCACCGCCAAACCATCACCCCCCCCCCAGACCATCCAGGACCTCATCACCTCAGGGCATCTCCCACCCACCGCCTCCAACCTCATAGTCCCACAACCCCGCACCGCCCGTTTCTACCTCCTGCCCAAAATCCACAAACCTGCCTGCCCCGGCCGACCCATTGTCTCAGCCTGCTCCTGCCCCACCGAACTCATCTCCCAATACCTCGACACGGTCCTGTCCCCTTTAGTCCAAGAACTCCCCACCTACGTTCGGGACACCACCCACGCCCTCCACCTCCTCCATGATTTTCGCTTCCCCTGCCCTTATCTTCACCATGGACGTCCAGTCCCTGTACACCTCCATCCCCCATCACGAAGGACTCAAAGCCCTCCACTTCTTCCTTTTCTGCCGAACCAACCAGTACCCTTCCACTGACACCCTCCTTCGACTGACTAAACTGGTCCTCAGCCTGAACAACTTCTCTTTCCAATCCTCCCACTTCCTCCAAACCAAAGGAGTAGCCATGGGCACCCGCATGGGCCACAGCTATGCCTGCCTCTTCGTAGGATATGTGGAACAGTCCATCTTCCGCAACTACACTGGCACTACCCCCCACCTTTTCCTCCACTATGTCGATGACTATATCGGCGCTACCTCATGCTCCCACGAGGAGGTTGAACAGTTCATCCACTTTACTAACACCTTCCACCCCGACCTCAAATTTACCTAGACAGTCTCAGACTCCTCCCTCCCCTTCCTAGACCTCTCCATTTCTATCTCAGGCGACCGAATTAACACGGACATTTACTATAAGCCGACCGACTCCCACAACTACCTAGACTACACCTCCTCCCACCCTGTCCCCTGTAAAAACGCCATCCCATATTTCCAATTCCTTCGTCTCTGCCGCATCTGCTTCCAGGAGGACTAGTTCCAAGACTGCACAACCCAGATGGCCTCCTCCTTCAAAGACCGCAATTTCCCCCCAGACGTGATCGAAGATGCTCTCCACCGCATCTCCTCCACTTCCCGCTCCTCTGACCTTGAGTCCCGCCCCTCCAATCGCTAGCAGGACAGAACCCCACTGGTCCTCACCTACCAGCCCACCCATCTCCATATACATCATATCATCCTTCATCATTTCCGCCACCTCCAAACGGACCCCACCACCAGGGATATATTTCCCTCCCCTCCCCTCCCCTATTAGCGTCCCAAAAAGACCACTCCCTCTGTGACTCCCTTGTCAGATCCACACCCCCCACCAACTCAACTTCCACTCCCGGCACCTTCCCCTTCAACCTCAAGAAATGCAAACCTTGCACCCACCCCCCCACCCCCCCACCCCCCCACCTCCCCCCCCCCCCCACCCCCCCACCTCCCCCCCACCCCCCCACCTCCCCCCCCCCCCCCCACCTTACTTCCTTCCAAGGCCCCAAGGGATCCTTCCATATCCACCACAAATTCACCTGCACCTTCACACACATCATTTACTGCATCCGCTGCACCTGATGTGGCCTCCTCTATATTGGGGAGACAGGCCGCCTACTTGCGGAACGTTTCAGAGAACATCTCTGGGACACCTGGACCAACCAACCCAACCACCCTGTGGCTCAACATTTCAACTCCCCCTTCCATTCCACCAAGGACATGCAGGTCCTTGGATTCCTCCACTGCCAGACCATAGCAACACGACAGCTGGAGGAAGAGCGCCTCATCTTCCGCCTAGGAACCCTCCAACCACAAGGGATGAACTCAGATTTCTCCAGTTTCCTCATTTCCCTTCCCCCCACCTTGTCTCAGTCCCAACCCTCGACCTCAGCACCACTTCCTAACCTGCAATCTTCTTCCTGACCTCTCCGCCCGCGCCCCCACCCCGGCCTATCACCCTCACCTTAACCTCCTTCCACCTATCGCATTTTCAATGCCCCTCCCCCAAGTCATTCCTCCCTACCTTTTATCTTAGCCTGCTTGGCACACTCCTCATTCCTGAAGAAGGGCTCATGCCCGAAACGTCGATTCTTGCTCCTTGGATGCTGCCTGACCTGCTGCGCTTTTCCAGCAACACATTTTCAGTAATAACTAATCGTGTCAATAAATTGACTAATATGTTGAACTATAATTATTATTGTTGAATTATAGTGGTGCTGTACTCACAAATTTTATGAGAGCGAGCGAGAGAGCCATATACTGTGGGTCTGTTGATGTCTGTCACTTTAGTTCTTCATTACCTTCTCAATTAAGAATGAATTCCTTCTTAAGATGCCAGTGTTTCATAGAACAGAAAGGAATTCACCTGAGATTTATCCCCTAAAACCACTAAATCAGTGCTTCTGTCATGGCTTCCTTTTCCCCTAAACCAATAACTTCCCCATCCAATGTCCCTCACCTTCCACCCTAGCAGGCTTTTCTTTAGTGCAGTAATGAGGGAGTGCCATGCTGTCAGAGGTGCTGCTTGCTGTTCCCAGTGAATGCAAAGTAATCCTACATCATTACAGTTACAACAGCTCTCTCATTCTGCTCTCTCAGGGATGTTATCTTTCAAGCTAACCTATGCCCTATCCCACTCCATTGGTAAAAAGGATCTTATCATTATGCCGCAGTTGATTGTATCCCACTTAACCTCCTTCGATCTATGCCTGCATGTAACCTAAATAGTTGGGAAAGCCAATGGACAGCTAAACACAGAGATAGATGTGCTAGTATATTATTGAAAAAGTATGTGGGCGGCACGGTGGCACAGTAGTTAGCACTGCTGCCTCACAGCGCCAGAGACCCAGGTTCAATTCTCAGGCAACTGTCTGTGTGGAGTTTGCACATTCTTCCCGTGTCTACGTGGGTTTCCTCCGGCTGCTCCGGTTTCCTCCCACAGTGCAGGTTGGTGCAGGTTGGGTGAATTGGCCATGCTAAATTGCCCGTAGTGTTAGGTGCAAAGGTAAATGTAGGGGAATGGGTCTGGGTTGGAGCGCTTCGGTGGGTCGGTGTGGACTTGTTGGGCCGAAGGGCCTGTTTCCACACTGTAAGTAATCTAAGTAAATTTATTAAACTTTAGCCAAATGATGTAGTAAATCAGAAACCACCTTAAAGAGTAAGTCACTCTTCAAATTTGCCCAAGGTAATTAATTAATCACTTCCCTCCACCACGTCTGTACCTTTAATAATATAATTAACATACAATTAACTGGGTGGGAAAAAAGTACATAATTTCTTTGTCGAGTGGAGTGAGAAGACAGGGTCTAGATTAGCTTTTTATTTGAAAGACAACATCTTTGATAGAGCAGCATCTGCCTCAGTTCTTCACTACTGAAGTGCAAGGACTGTGGAAGGATCACCGGACATGAACGTTAGCTATTGATTTCTCATCACTGATGCTGCAATTCTTGTTTTTGTGACTGTGTCTTTTTACTTGTGCTTTTAAATGTTGTACACTGGATTAAGGAAGTGGTGTTATTAAGCCAATGTTTTGAAAGGATGGCTGCATGATTTGAAAGTAAGTCATTTGACACGCATGGCAAACATCATGACTAACTGTAAACAAGTAACTGAATGGTTGTGGATGAATATGAACAGAGGAGTTGTGTACCGATGTAATTGGGTGGCAAGAGAGGTTGATTGATGACAGAAGCCTTTGCCTGTCAACAGCTGTGAGTTAACTGAACAGCTTGGAGCTGGGAAGAAGTTAAAAGGAATAGCTTTAATTTCTACCGGTTCCAAACTGGTTCTCTGTTCTCTGCAGTCACTTTAAACTTGGACAAAACCAGTTATTCTTTCCTTTAACAAATTGCTATAAGCTGTGATTGATAAATGGTAAATCAGAAATTTTACAAATAAGCCAGTCACCTGTGTTTCTTGTAAATCAATAGAAGCATTTGGAAAAGTAAAATGAGGAATAAACTTTCAGATCTGTAAGAATAAACTCAGCAGAACTTATTGGCAATAACTATTGAACTGTCTTTCCAGTATTTCACCACTGTCTATGTTTTTTTTCCTGTCTTTCCAGTATTTCACCACTGTCTATGTTTTTTTTCTGTCTGTATGTGTATATACGTGATAGGAAAAAAGGTGATTAGTTTTAATTAGTAGTGTTATATGCCGATGATGTATAAGTGTTTATTTGTGGCTAGTGTCTAATTACTTGTTCAGCGCAATATCATGGCCCATGCATTCTATCAACCTAGGTCTGAAAATCAGATAAATCGGGGAATATTGTGCGCTTATTTTAAAAATTGGGCTTTATTTCCATTATACTATTCCAGTGGTGACCAAGGTTTTAGTCTGCATTTTGTGTTCAAGTCCCTGCAATAAAGATTGAGCCCACACCTTCAGACCAAAATGTGGAAAGTCTACAATTGAACTTAGAGTAAATTCAGAAACAAATAGTATATTGCTAACATCTTTAAAAGTTTTTTTTATTACTAGCACTGGGTTACTGAATCATTTGCAATATGGATTAAAAGATTCAGTGAAGGATTAAAATTATATATATTAAAATTCAGTGGTTAAGTTTGCTTTTTGTGTGTCTTACAGGTTAACTTGACATAACACTGATGTAGCATGTGATTTGTGTCTCTTTTGTCTAGTGGATGTTAACATTAAGAAACCTCTTCAACCTATTCAACTGAGCAGTGAGCAAGTGGCTGTAGAGATCTGGTCTCTCTGTTTTCAGCTTGATCTCCTCATCCGAGCTGAGGTGCATCATGTATGTAATCTGTCTGTTAAATGTGCTATATGTGAGGATGAATGACTGTCCATAATTATATTAGCTATAAAACAGATTTGTTTTATTCTTTTAATTGAATTTGGTTCTTTTAATTGTGTCTTGATTCAACATTTTAAGAAAGAATCAGGTTTTATTTTGCTACAATGTGACGGTTGGGATTCTGTAAGAGGTGACTTTGGGATTCTGTAGGTGGTTTTTTTTAGAATATTGAACAAAGCAATAGAAACCAGTTCCAATTCAATCTGTGTGCCTTTTATTATTTGTTGATATAGGCAAGAAATTATATAATAATTTACTGAAGGGTCAGTAGCTGATGAAAATGTTTCCTGTAAGGTAGATCTGAATGTAATATCCGTATACAGGGTATTTTTAGTGAAATTCAGAGGTAGACGAGTCAAAATTACTTTTATTTCACAAGTGGTGTGACCTGTTAGGAGGAACAATTTTATGAAATGTGATGTGAAACGTATCCCAGTGTCCAATATAAGGGTTAATTGTTCCATGTTTGGTTCGCAGTGTACAGTGACTTTACTGTTAACTGGGACCACATTTACAGCACATTTTTTTTATCCACGAGCGTGTTGTGCAAATATTGAGCAAGGCATGATCAGATATGGTAGTCATTCCCTTCCTGTTTAAATATCCAGCAGAAATGTACTGACATTGAATCTCTTCAGTTCATAGAATCCCTACAGTGTGGAAACAGGCCCTTCGGCCCAACAAGGCTACACCAACCTTCTGAAGAATAATTCACCCAGATGCATTCCTCGAGCCTATTTTCCTATATTTACCCCTGACTAATTCATCTAACCTGTACATCCCTGAACATTATGGGCAATTTAGCATGTCCATGGATTGTGGGAGGAAACTGGAGCACCCGGAGGAAACCCAAACAGGCACAGGGAGAATGTGCAAACTCCAGTTGCCTGAGACTGGAATCGAACCAGTTCCCTGGCTGTGAGGCAGCAGTGCCAACCACTGAGCACTGTGCTATTGTATGTGTCTTTGAATGGAACTTCTCTCTCACCTTTAAACCTTATTATCCTCATCCCACCTTTTTAACTTGTAGTTCGCTGGTACTGTACAGAGTTATTGGCTAATACATTTTTCCAGTTTGTATTAAGAGGGAATTGTTTTATTCTTTCGACAAATAGAAATTTTATTTTAGTTACAGGAGCAGCTAAGAGAAGATAAAAGTCCTGTAGAATCAGAGTCTTTTCACACAAGAGGTAGGTACATTAATTGTTTACATTGATCTTTAAGAAATGAAAAGTACTGTGGTGAATGTTTATTTCTGTTATCACTGTTTCCCAAATTGAGATGTCTTTAATCTATCCCAGTGGAAGTTTTCTGGAGTAGATGTTCGAGAAGATAGTCAACCTCAGGCTGCTACAAGTAGAGAAAACTGGGAAGAAAGATTAGATAATATTTTGTAGTCAGTGAGAGGTTAAGGTAGAACATAGAACAATACAGTGCAAAACAGGACCTTCGGCCATCGATGTTGCGCCGACCTATGAACTATTCTCAGCTCATCCCCCTACACTATTCCATCAACATCCATTTGCTTATCCAAGGATTGTTTAAATCTCCCTAATGTGGCTGTGTTAACTGCGTTGGCAGGTAGGGCATTCCACACCCTTACCACTCTCTGAGTAAAGAAACTGCCTCTGACATCTGTCTTAAATCTATCACCCCTCAATTTGTAGTAATGCCCCCTCGTACAAGTTGACATCATCATCCTAGGAAAAAAGCTTTCACTGCCTACCCTACCTAATCCTATGATCATCTTGTATGCCTCTATCAAATGCCCTCTTAGTCTTCTTCTTTTCAATGAGAACAGACCCAAGTCTCTCGGCCTTTCCTTATAAGAGCTTCCCTCTAGACCAGGTGGTAAATCTCCTCTGCACCTTTTCCAATGCTTCCACATCCTTTCCAAACCAAGTGTGGCCGCACTAGCGTTTTGTATTGTTGCAGCATGACATTGCCTCTCCGGAACTCAGTCCCTCTACCAGTGAAACCTAACATACAGTATTCTGGATCAGTGGTGCTGGAAGAGTACAGCAGTTCAGGCAGCATCCAACGAGCTCGTTGGATGCTGCCTGAACTGCTGTGCTCTTCTAGCACCACTGATCCAGAATCTGGTTTCTAGCATCTGCAGTCATTATTTTTACCTCTAACATACCGTATGCCTTCTTAACAGCACTATCAACCTGGGTGGCAACTTTCAGGTATCTATGCACATGGACTCCAAGATCCCTCTGCACATGGACTCCAAGATCCATCTGCACATCTACACTACCAGAATCCTACCATTGACCCAGTACTCTGCCTTCCTGTTATTCTTCCCAAAGTGAATCACCTCACATTCAGCTGCATTGAATTCCATTTGCCACTTCTCAGCCTATTTCTGCTGTTTATCCAAGTCCCCCTGCAACCAGTAACATTCTTCCAAACTGCCCACTACTCCACCGACTCTAGTGTCATCTGCAAATTTACTAATCCATCCACCTGTGCCTGCGTCTAAGTCATTTATAAAAATGACAAACAGCGGTAGTCCCAAAACAAATCCTTGTGGCACACCACTAGTAACTGGACTCCAGGCTGAATATTTTCCATCAACCACCACTGGTTGCCTTCTTTCAGAAAACCAGTTTCTAATCCAAACTGCTAAATCACCCTCAGTCCCATGCCTCTGCATTTCCTCCAACAGCCTACCATGTGGAACCTTATCAAAGGCTTTACTGAAGTCCATGTACACCACGTCAACTGTCCTATCCTCATCCAAATGCTTGGTTGCCTTCTCAAAAAACTCAATGAGATTTGTGAGACACGACCTGCCCTTGACAAAACCATGTTGCCTATCTGAAATTAAATTGTTGCTTGGTAGACAGAGGAGCTGTGAAAATAAAGAGGGAAAATAAAAGGAAAAGGTTTAATGATGTTGCTGCTCTTTTCTGTGTCCCACATTACATTTTTTATTCCTGTCGGTTGCCTGGTCTCCTGGGTTCCATACGCAGCTGGCTTAATGTGGTAAAGAAGAAACATTCACCCTATAATCTTGTGATTTACTGATTAATGTTACTTCGTTAGGTATAGATAGAGTTTGTTTTTTTTTGATGCTTCGTAAATTGAGAGGATTTTAAATTCTGCAATTTAGGCAAAGATTTTAGAGTTGTGCTAATAACCCTTCATAGAAGTCTCAAAAGATAAATTCTTACATAAAATCACACTACATTGCAGTGAGATTTTGTTGAGCTTGCTTTACTCAAGGTTGACTGCATATTGCAGTGCTGAATTACAAGTGTAGCAACAACTGTGCAGGATGACTGTGTATAAACCTATATCTTTCATTTTAGATTGTTAACTCAATTAAAAGGGAGAGTAAGGAAGTAGTATACAATGGGCTTTTTACATGTATACTCTACATTTGTATCCAGCCCATTTTTTTTGTCCCATTATCATAAGTCTAAAGGGGGCAAAGTTGGGCAGGTATAGGAGCTGAACATCTTGCTCAGTTCAGAAGTGAAGTTTACTTTGTGAATGGCACTATGAACAAGCGATGGTGCACATTTTTCGCTATATTTTGTTTTGGATATAGGTGACATAAATTCATTCATGTTCCAGAAAAAATAAAGGAAAGTAAACAGTAATTTGTGTTTAACCTGCAGTGCATTATACATTTTCTAGTTTCAACTCTGTCGTGTTGGTAAATGAGCTGGGTTGTATTTTGGGTGCACATTACAGAACAACCTGTAAAAGGAAACAAAATAAAAAGAACTTTGAAATTAAAGGAAGACCGCTCAGTTAACTAACCTCACCTGGGGGTAGGGATGATCAGTGCATTTCCATTGATCTCAGCATCATTGATAGTGGGAGAAATAGGTTGGAAAGATTGCTACTCCTGATCCTTGTCAAGTGAATCTCCTATGGACCAACATGAATGTTGACATCAGGAGAGGCTTATCCTGCATCCTGACAGCCTGCTGCATCAAGATAGAGAGTAAATTGAGTGGAGACAATGGTGTAATGGTAATACCACTGGACTAGTAATCTAGAGGATCTATTAATTCTTTGCGGACAGTGTTTCCAATTCCTCCATGGATGTTTTTTTTGGAATTTCAGTGAATAAAAATCTGGAAGTGAGTGGTATCATTAAGTTTTGTAGAAACCCAACTGGTTCACTAAACTCCTTTTTAGAAGAGAAGATTTGCCACCCTAAACTGGTCTGACCTGCCATGTGTGACGCCAGATCTGCAGCAACGTAGCTGACTCTTCACTGTACTCTGAAATGGCCAGCAAGCCACTCATTTCAGGGGCAGTTCGGGATGGGTAACAAATGCTACCCTTGCCAGTGACGCCCATATTCTATGAGGAATAATGAAAAGAATAATGAAAAGATGCTTGCTGCTAGGGAGCCATATGTGAGGCTTCAGATGAAGAATGGATTTTGTTAGGTTTGTAAGTTAAAGTACAGGTGGAAATTATATAGTGAGTGGCAGAATCCTTATGAGTATTCAAATACAGAGGGTCCAGGGTATGCAAATCCACAGATCACTGAAGGTGGCAGCGCAGGTAGATAAGATAGTAAGAAAAGGAAGGAGACAAGCGGGAGGCTGGAAGAACACAGCAAGCCAGGCACTTGGGATGGACTTGGTTTGTTTGCAGTGGAACGCAGAAGGTTTAGGGGTGACCTGATAAATATAAAGATTGTAAATGGCATGGATAGAGTGGAAAGTATGAGACTTTTTCCCAGGATGGTGGAATCAATTACTTGGGAACACAGGTTAAGACGTTTGTGAATGGACAGGGTTTTTCCACACAAAGGGTGGTAAACGCCTGGAATGTGCTGCCAGAGGAAGTCGTGGAAGCAGACATAATAGCAGCATTCAAGAAGCACTTGGACAAATACATGAAAAGGAAGGGAATAGAGGGATACAGCTCCTGTAAGTGAAGACAGTTTTAGTATGGAAGGGCGAAATGTGTCTGTGCATGCTTATTCCTGGGCTTTGTCCTTTGTTTTTTGTAAAGGGGTATGGGTGATTGGTTAGCTCACCTGGCTTGTTGGTTGGTTTGTGATGCACAGTGATACCAATAGCATGGGTTCTATTCCCACTAGCTCAGGTTTTTATTAAGGACACTTGTTTTCAACCTCTCCCCTCATCTGAGGTGTGGTGACCCTCAAGTTAAACCACCACATTAGTCTCTGTCTATGAGAGAACAGCACTTGCTCCTCTGGGAGTATGGCACCTTCACATTTACTGTAATTTAAAGTACACCATTTTATGAAAGGTTTTATTAATTTGATTATCATTTGATGACAAAATAACAGCAGTCTGTCAAACAATCCTTTGGTTAACAATCCCATGTTCCTGAATAATAGAAAATAAAAATACTTGACAATGCAAAAAAAACCTTGACGTGGCTGTGTACAAAGCATTTTATTTAGTTTAGGAATATATTTGATTTGAAATAAGTAGAGCTCCTGTCTCAAAGATCCAGTATGTAATAATGTTCTGCAATGACCTTATATTTAAACGTTTGATTTAAAAAAAAACTTGCTATAGTTGTAAAACAAATTTATGAAAGTTGATATTCCAGTTCATAGTTATGTATTGTCAGGAACCTGACTGCTGTAATGTGGGGTGGTGGGGGAAGTGTGGTTTTTTTAAAAAAAAATGTCTTGGACAGTTGTATAAGATGGGCAACAGGAAAGAGTAGTTTATTTTACACATTATCTTTTCCACTGATTTATTTAGATGGGATGTATGATGCATTTGTTTTGCCACAACCTGTTTTGAGTGATCATTTGAGATGAATTTTACCCCTCTGAAATGTCAGTAACTAATGTGGGTCCCAATAGTCTTTTGATGTATTAATACTTTGTTGCTGCCTTCATAACAGTTAAAATTTTTATTACTAAGAAATAGGTGTCTAAGATGAGATATTTATTGCTTGAGGATTGGTGGAGCTGGTAGCTGAAAGCAGTTTTGAAAAGAATGAAAATTATTTTCAATCATGACTCCCCATTTCAAATAGCTATTTTTAGCATTCACAACTCCTAAACTGGGTGCTATCCAGCGTCATGCATTCCAAAATCAGCTGCAAAAATATGTCGCAGTCTCATTTGCGGGCAGGTACCTCATTGCACCAGTGCAAAGTTTTCCAGCCCATCCTGTGGTCTCCCCACAAGGCTGTTTATCTGGGACACTTTCCTACTGTGGCTGCATATCCCTTGAGAAATAGATTGCTTACATTCAAATCGTTCTCTTGTAAAATCCTTCGTGACCAGTTGGAAGGTGAACTTCAGTCCTGCCCCAAAAGGGAAAATGTTTAATTTTGAAGAGTTGGGTTCCTGCTCCTCGCTGTTTAAAAATAATGATATATTGGAATGCTGTGTTGCTTTTCAACTTGTTCTTTCATTCTCATTCAGGTGTACGTTATGTTGAAAGAATTAAACAATATTTGGAGCATCTGCCGGACCCTGTTCCACAGCTGGAGGTAATGTGCTTTACCTTTATAAAAAGTTTTGTTTAATTGTAGAATGGTATGCAATATTGTTCCTGTCTAGACATCTGTTTGGCTGAATGTAATACATTTACATTAAAGCACTTCAAGCTGTGGGTCTGGTGCACTGGTGATGCTAATGGGAAGGTCTGTGCAGTATTTCAGAGATATTTTTCTGAAGATGCTATTTGTATATTTAAAAAATGCTGTTTTGGGGAAGAATTTAATAGATGAATTCTATATCATAGTCTCTAAAGGGAAGCTATTGCTGTATTATTGCTATGACCTTTCATAATACAGTATTAACTCTGTTTTACAGGACTATCTGGATTCTCAAGGATTGTCAACATTGTTTCCCCGTGTTGAAATATTTGTAATACACGGTAGACCTGTTGACATGCTGGAACAGCCTCCTTTGGATGGTGAGAATGCTTTCCTCCATCCTGATACATTTCTGTATGTTCAGCAGATAAGTTATATCTGTACCAATGTACTCCTCTTAACAATTTTGGTTCTGTTTCTTTTCCTTAATTCCACAGAAGAACTGTATTGTTACAATAACTGGATTAAAATCAATTATATAGTGAATAAAGGATGCACGGACTGCCTAGCAGTTAAAACACAACACTGAGACATCATGATTTTGGAAGATGATTCCTAAACAAAATAAGGGATATACTTTGGTAGAAAGAAATGAAATTAATTATAAATTTAAAAAGTACAATTCTAAAATTGGTACAGTAATCCAGATGTGTGTATGTACGTGATTTGTCAAAAATTTGTGGAAAAACTCTAAACGAGTTCTTCTTGCCTGTTAGAAAGAAATAAGAGTGGTTATTTGCTCTGCTTTTTTGGTTACACTTTGAATATTTACATAACATACCAAATGTGGTATTATATTTTCTCCAGTCTTAAAAATGCTGATGTGGATATGTCCATATTTCATCACACCTAAATATTTACTCTTTCCGCTCTGAAGCTGTCAATTTCAAAATGTTATATCTGAGGCGAATGATCTGTTGAGAAACATGCTATTGTACTCGTCTTTGAAGTAAGGGTCCTGAATCATTTAGGTGTTTGGAGCTGGAAAGCACAATATAAAGCTTTTTTTTTTACATATGCTCTGCAGCAAAGTTGACTAATTTTTCTTTGGTTTTAATTTCTTAGTTTTTAAAAATTAATTACTAATTTGGTTAATTTCATTTAAGGTTATTTCATTTTATTGAATTGTAGATTTTACATTTTATTTTGATTTTTGTTTAGTGTTGAAAGTGAACCCTGTGGTTTTCTGTAACTTTTACGTCAAAAGTGGCTTTTTGTTCAGTAAATGAAGAACTGTGAGGGTTTTACAGTCGGGTGAGTTAATAACTGTAATTTATTTTTCTAATTTTTTTTGTAGAAACCTTTGCCGTGTTTTAGTTTCATCTACTTTTTCCCTGTTTAAAATAAGTAATTGTTTATATTAATTTTATAACGTGGAACCAGATATGAATTTGCACTCTGCTCACACAATATACTTTTAATCTTCTCAAAACTCGCTAACACTTTTAAACTCTGTATGCTGTATTGTACCTTACAAAACAACCTAAAGAAAAGCAATAGACAGTATCTTAGATTATTGTTTAATTCATTTTAACAGCTGATTATGAAGCTTTTCATCTAAAAGCTGTACCAATGGCAATGGACACTAATAGCTTTTGCTGTTGACAACTTGCTTTAGCATAAAGGAACTGGCATTCAGACAGTTAATGGTACTGGATTCTGCTGCATCTTCAATAGGTCTTCACTAATGCCTAGATGTATGGAGCTGGATTCTTGTTGTGAGTCCCAGAATCATGACTTTACATACCGCAAACTGTCTTGATTTAGTGTGGTGACAGGGAAATAGACAAACAAGAGTGGTAAATAGAAGTTTCTTGTCTATAGTTGAGCCTTTAAGAAAATGTAAAAGTGCATTGTACAACAGTGATAAAGACCTGGACCTGCTTCACACATTGCATCCAGGGATTAATATATAGCATGCAGGGTCTTAAAGAGCATGAAAATATGTTTAGCGTATTGCTGAATAAAGACACACAAAATTGATGTATCTTTGTGTACTATTTTATTTATGAATTTCTAAAAAACAGATTAGAGCATCCTTTTCAATTAAATGGTGAAAGACTAATTCATATTTGTGAAAACCATACTTGCGTGTTTTCTATTTGGACATGAGAGCTGAAAAATGTGTTGCTGGAAAAGCGCAGCAGGTCAGGCAGCATCCAAGGAGCAGGAGAATCGACGTTACGGGCATAAGCCCTTCTTCAGAAATGAAGAAATGTCGATTCTCCTGCTCCTTGGATGCTGCCTGACCTGCTGCGCTTTTCCAGCAACACATTTTTCAGCTCCCTTCTATTTGGACATGTTCCTTTGAGCATGCCCCAGAGGCAGGAACCTATACAGTGGAAGATTTAAAATTGAGCATGGGGATACTCAGGCCTAGTTTACGTTTGGGCACATTCCTTTCAGCAGGAGACAGCAGCCACCCAATCCAGGGAAGCTGTGAATTCTTAACTGAAGTGTGTTTTTTGCTGTTTATTTTATACTATTTAACCCTATATTGTATGGCACGATAGACTGAATAATTTTGTGTTAGTACTTCTGCTATAAAATGTAACTTTCTGGATACTATTATCAATCACTTAACAGGAATTAATTGCTTTTTGACAAATGCAGTTAGAACAAATCCAATCAGTAATGCAAATACTGTCCTTTTTTTTACAATTGGCGATGTATTTCTAATCATCCTTCGGCTTTATTTCTTGATTAAATTCTTCAAAGTTTTAAATTTTCTTTGCTAAAAATGTTTTGTTAGATGCTGATTATTCTTTGTTTATTGGTTCAAGTTTTTTTTTTGATTTCACCTGCTCTGCTTGATCTTCTCTCCTTCTCTAATAGAGGTCTTTCCCCTGAAGAAAGCCACAGTGTCTTGCACTAGTTAAATGGCAGAAGACTAAAGTTGTTTTGTCTGTGCTTTCAATCCAGGCTATTTTTCCCACATTGGGAAACTAAATCAACTCCTGGTTTTAAGTCAGCAATTGGAGGATGATTTGCAGCACCTGGGAAGCCACAAGTATATAGCACATCAGCTTTCAGTCTTGTATGTGAGTACCTTTGTGGTTAATCTAGGAGCATTTGTAAAAATTGTGAATGTGATACCTTGTCCACTCTCTGACCTATTAGCATGCAATTTTATCATACATGTTCTATTTCCTTTTCAATTCCCTTCCCATGTGAAGTAAAAATGACCAGGACTGACAAGAGTCCAGCCATATATTGGGTGTGTGTGTGCTTAATCCTTCAAAAACTTAAGGTAATGTTGTAAGGATTAAGCATAGTCCTGGGTGTTCAATATTTATCAACCAAATGTGCAGCGGAGCTGGGCTATGATTTTGTCAATCTGTGCAACTTGAGTGGTGATTTGTTTTTCTCTCATTGGATTACCTCACCTTTTTCTGCTTCCTGTTGACTACCAAGGCTCCTTGACACAACTAAGAGAAATTTATTTTTAAAAGAAACTGTGCTGTCTGTGCCTAACTGATGTTTACAACAATACATTGTTACAGTGCCACTTAGCTTTGTCCAACCAATGAGGAACGTAACTCCAAAGCTTTTTAACACTCAGGCCATGTAGCATCTTGAGCCATTCAGTATTAATCAACACTCCAACGCCACTTATCTACCTTTGTTCTATATGTCTTGATACTTTTGCACAATAAAAATCTATCAATGCCAGTTAATTCCTGGTTTTGTGTAACCCCAGTGTAAATCTACTGGTCTCACTCAACATTAGAAAACAGCCTTCATGAATCCCACAAATTTAGTTTGAAATTGCTACATATTTGGCAAGCTAGACCTTGGAAGCCAGCAGTGCCCGAAACCTTTTCATAACACCATAAAAGCAGGGAACTGACATCAATTCAAGATCTTCTGTTCTGCACAGCATCATACTGCATGGCCAATGGCACGTTCCACCACCAGGCAATTGAATGAGATCTGTTTTATGTTAAAATATCTTTATTTTCTCCTTACAGAAAGTTCTGAATTATTTCAGTGGGTCTGTTAGTCTGGGCGTCTTAAAAAAGGATATTGAAGCCAATTTTAAAGCTTTAAAATCTGGACTGGCTGTTGGCAAGGGGACTGAGCAAGAGCCTCTGCTACCGTATCATTATGTAAACTGGTGAGTATGAGTGACAGAAATG
Source organism: Hemiscyllium ocellatum (assembly GCF_020745735.1). Classification (NCBI taxonomy): domain Eukaryota; kingdom Metazoa; phylum Chordata; class Chondrichthyes; order Orectolobiformes; family Hemiscylliidae; genus Hemiscyllium; species Hemiscyllium ocellatum. The sequence continues at coordinate 109,259,752 of NC_083406.1, forward strand.
GAAGGTTTTTGCAGAAGGTGAGAGAATGTTTATTTATAATACATTTTAGAATGCTATTCAGTGGAAATCATGAAACTGTTTAAGTAAACTAAATTCTCACGGTCTTTAAACTCTCACTTATTTTTAAAACAAATCATTATCAGAGATGTTTTGCACGAGCAATTTACATCAACATTTTATGAATTCAACACAATTATATAAATATTAAACATTCCTCATCATACTAATATAAACTAGTTTCATAACTACACACACAAAATCATAGAACTCCTATAGTGTAGGAGGAAGTCACTCAGCCCTTCAATCTGCACCAACCCTCCAAACAGCATCCCACCCAGACCAAGTTGTAGCCCCCTAATGTATCCCCGTAACCCCACATTTACCACGGACAATCTACCTAGCCTACACATCTTTGAACGCAATGGACAGTTTTAGCATAGCCAACCACCTTTGGACTGTGGGAGGAAATTGGAGCATGCGGAGGAAACCCACGCAGACATGGGGAGAATGTGCAAACTCCTCACAAACAGTTACCTCAGGCTGGGATTGAACCCAAGTTCCTGGTGTTGTGAGGCAGCAGTGCTAACCACTGAGCCACTGTGCTGCCCAAATCCTTGTTTTATCCTAGTATATCCTCTGATTCTTGCTCATCCCTTCTTTTGTTGACACTGTGCTGGGGTACAGTTACTAGTGTAACATAAATGAAGAACAGGAAACCTCCAGCTTTGATTTCATCAAACTGTTGAATAACAATAAAGCAATTAGTACAGGCATCAAACCATTTCAAAATCTACCTTTTGATATTAATGTATATGAAAATATTTCCTGTGTTCACAAGCACATGCAAATTTTTTATTCACCATAGAATTGTATATTCATTATTTTTAACAAACCTTATGAGGTTAACATTTATTTAATTATTGTTAATACGCAGTAAAGCACACTTGCTTTGTATCATTATTCCAATTGATGGTAATACTGGACAATAGGTTGGGACTTTCTTCACTGGATCTTAGGAGGTTGATAGGTGGCCTTATAGAGGTTTATAAAATCGTGAGGGGTATAGATAGGGTTAATGGAAGATGTATTTTCCCTAGGGTGGGGTAATTCAAGACTAGGGGGCACATTTTTAAGGTGAGTGGAGAGGGATTTTTAAAAAAAGACATGAGAGGCAAATTCTTTAAACAAAAGGAGGTTTGTGTGTAGAATGAACTTCCTGAGGAAGTCGTGGATGTGGGTACAATTACAACGTTTTAAAAGACAGTTGGATCAGCACATGAATAGGAAAGGTTTGAAGGGATATGGGCCAGGAGCAGGCAGATCGGACTGGTTTAGTTGGGATTATGTTTGGACTGAAGGGTCTGTTAAGTTTACTTTCCTAGATTGGCAACTGTGGTGGTTAGTCACTGAATGTACATGAGACTGCCAATGATCTTTAAAAGAGAACAACATTTTTAAAACATTCTATATAAGACAATTTTGTAAGATTTTATTATAAGCAGATTCAATTTTTCCCCCCAAAAGTGACCAGTACAGATAGTTCCGTGAAGTCTCACCCCTTAAATCTAAAACTTCTGGTGGCCTGGGTTCCTTTTAGGATTTGACAGCACGATGACTTGTGAGAACTACCTGTTCCAATCTGGAGACTTCTACAAAACTAACACACTGTCCTTGTGCTGAAAGAAAACTGTTCTTCTGAACTGAACCCAAACTACTAGTGATCCATGATCATTTTCTTTCAGTAAGGCATAAAACACAGCATTATAAACCCTTGTTCAACTAGCAGCATATGTCGCGTGCTACACACTTCAGTCATACGTTTTCTTAGAAATTATGTATGTATTTCATTGTTCCAAATGATTTTCTGACCTCTGTATAAGGAAAGCTATACAGACAGAAGCTAAAATTATTTTGTCAAATTCCCAAATGATGATATATTATAAACCTTTATCATATTGTCAACAAAAAGTGTATCATGATGTTGGGTTCAAACGTTCATTTACAAAAGGAACTTTCCACCAATCACTTTCATTTTTACCCATCACTATTCTTCCTTCACATTTCAATATACCCCATAGGTACTACATCCTTCTACCCACCCCACCCTTCAAATTCATCCTGTCCATAGTGATGCACATATGGGCAATTGCATGGGATGATGAGGCATTGTCAGGAGTGATGGAAGAGCATGGTGCCACAGAGGGGATAGTTTCTGTTGATTGCTGAAATTGGAGGGGAAGTGAGAGCATGTTATTTGCATACTGCTGAATGTGGCAAAAATGGCAGAGACTAGTGAGGTGGAAATTGTTGTTCTGGAAGGGTGGGTTGAGGGCAGAAGTACAGGAAATGTCAGACAAGGCTGAGGATCCTGTCAATCACAGTGGGGGAAGTGAGGGAAATCTTTCATTGAGGAAAGAGGAGGCACTCCTGTGGAAGGTGCCATCATTGGAATTGATGTTATGGTCCTCTGACATGGTCGTGCAGGCGACTCAGTTCAACAGCAATTAGGTATTAGCAGCGATAATCACATCACGTGGTAAAATAAAGAGGTAGGTCAATTTGGATTTGGAATGATTTGTTCAATGGGATAGTATTTAATGGGGTGGGAGTAAATTTTTAAGGGAATCCTGTGGTGCTAATCAATACCAAGTCATAGAATCCTTCAGTGTGGAAAGAGGCCATTTGGTACCAACCCTGTGGGCACCCCACCCTATTCCAATAACCCCTTCACTTACCATGCCTAATCCACCTAGCCTGCACATTCCTGGACACTATGGGCAATGTACTGTGGCCACTCCACCTAACCTGTAGGAAGAAACCAGAGTACTCAGCGGGAACCCACACAGACACAGGGAGAATGTGCAAACTCCACATAGACAGTCACCCAAAGTTGGAATTGAAGCCAGGACCCTGGCACTTTAAGGCAGCAATGCTAACCACTGAGCCACTGAGTCTTTTTACTCTCATTTGACATGGAATCTATTTCAAAGAGCTAATCCCTACAGGGATGACTAGCAGCCAGCTGAAAATTAAAACCATGAAATATATCAACCAGAATGTACCATATCTGGCAAAGTAGTTTCAGACAAATTGGAAAAGATGGTCCTAGCCAAGATATATTTCAGAATGTATTATGATAAAGTCTTTATAACATCTAACAATCTTACCTATTAGCTGTTCTTAGTAAGTTCCAATTTGAAATAAAAATTGAGTTTGTGGTGAGTATGATTTGGTGTTAGCCCACCCATTTCAGGGTGAAGAGGCCAGATAGGTTTTGAGGCCTGGGTTTTTGCTGAAGTGACATTGGTAAGCTGGGGTAGCAAGTGGACATCTAGTAATTGGTCAAAAGTGGTTATTCATTATTGAGCCTGGCCAGTGGGTAAAAAGTGAGGCCTGCAGATGCTGGAGATCAGAGCTGAAAATGTGTTGCTGGTTAAAGCACAGCAGGTTAGGCAGCATCCAAGGAACAGGAAATTCGACGTTTCGGGCCAGAGCCCTTCATCAGGAAGGCTCTGGCCCGAAACGTCGAATTTCCTGTTCCTTGGATGCTGCCTAACCTGCTGTGCTTTAACCAGCAACACATTTTCAGCCCTGGCCAGTGGGTACTCACTACCTATTCGCCTTTTAGCAGTGTCACTATCATTGTTTACCAAGTGCCGATTTAAGATACAAAGTATGCTTTGACTGTGCTGAGACAAATTGGTACTGGTACAACATGAACCTGGGATCTTTTCTAGCTCAACCCCATATCACAAAATTTGTTTACCTACTAAGATTGCAGGGAAATGTAATAATGAGGAAGGTGAAGGTTACAGCCCATGAACAATGTTCCCTTGAAATTTCTTTCTGACAGCGCAGTGGAGCAGTGGTGCCCATGTGCAGCCATGCAACTTAGAACTCCTCACATGAGAATAATCATTCATAATTATCTTCAGATAATGTTTTTTTGTTAATTTTCATGTAATCTTTCTTTCATGTTTTTGTCTTTTAGGATACTCTGTCTTACTCGTAGTATCATTACAACTGTGACTATCCTTCCTGAAGAACTTACAGAAGAACTATCTTTGGCCATGTCTTTTGTTATGAATCTGAGATAATGCACAAGCTTACTTTAGGATGCTAGCAAACTGAACTTCAGTCTGAAATGAATTGACAATTGTGCACTTTTTTAAAACACAACTTAAAATGGCTCTCTTCTTTCTTCCTTCTGAATGTGCTGGCTTTTACCAGTTTAGGTGCCTCTGTTACCTTACTGAAATATGTGTTCTTTGTGAGTGAGTGTTGCCAGTCTGTATGACTGGGAGAGAGAGAGAGAGAGAGAGAGAGAAGAGGGGATGCGAAGTCAGGGTGGCTGAGTTTGATTAAACTCCCTCTCTAATAACGTGTGTCTACCTCCACCAAATGGAATGCAGCAGTTCAACAGAGCAACTCGCCACCACCATTTCAATGGCAACCAGGGATGGGCAAATAATGCTGATCCAATTCAAAACAACATACAAACCCCTCCAAACACACACACACACACACACACACACACGCCACAGCCAAGCATCTTATTCTGCTATAGGTGCTACATTAATGCAAATTATTTTATGTTGTTTCTGTTCACAGGAATTACTAGATGGTAATTAAAAGTAGAGATACTATTTGCTTTCCCTCCTGTCACCTCTGAGCCCAATGCCACTCAGATCACCTTTAGAATCCATTTTGGTGCTTCAGCTGAGATGAACTAATTTGGAGATCAAACCTGGGACTTACCTGTGCTGATCCACAGTACACTTAACCATCGAATTCATTGGAGGAAAGTCTGATACAGATATTATCTAGTTCCACAATATAATTAATCTTGAATGAGATATTTGTAGACCAAATAAACCTACCAGGAACTGATTTTAAAATAACTGAACTAATATAGGTTTTTAGTGTTCAAATGTTCCTTCATTTGAAATATACTCTTGGTTTTCCCCCTCTGCTTTCCGTTATTAGTCTAGTTTTGATGGCTTCGTGGGATGATGGTTAAACTCACTGTCCATTCTTCTACAGTTTCCTAGGCCAAACTATGATGGTTGGAGGCATATTCTCTGCAAAACAAGATGGAGAAAAATCATGTTATTTTTAACTAGGTTTTACCTCTTGAATGTGATATTGACCTTTGGAATATACAAGTCAGGACCTGATAAAAGGTAGGACATGGTTTGGTAGGATTTTAACATTGAACAGTGCTGTGACTTGAGCCATTGAACAGAGTAATATGAAACATCAGAAAGAAAACAAATCTTGTCTGTTATAATTATTGCAACCCACACAGAAAAATAGAAGCAGGAGCCCTTCAAACCTGTTCCACCATTCATTATAATCATGGCTGATCAACCAACTCAATAGCCGCTTTTCCCCCATATCCTTTGATCCTTTTAGCCCCATATGCAATACCTAACTCCTTCTTGAAATCTTTATATGAAAGGAGAACAATTAGTTGTTTTACTTTTAGCAACTGGGTACTTTCCGTACTCTCAATCTCTAAACAACAAAATCTGTTTTCATTGATAAGAATTTCATTTTTTAATTATGGAAAAATACATTGAGCACAATGATAGCCAAATGGTCATGTAGCCACATGTAGCTATACTTTTTCATCTGGAGTTCATTTGTAAGTAATTAGCCAACTAAGACATTCCCTTCCTCTTCCTAATATCATTTATTTCCAGTTTAATCACAGCAATGGTTTTGATGAAGAAATGCCTACAGCCAAATTGATATAATCTTTCCAGAGTACTTATTTGCTATTATGCCATCTTGTTGTTCCTTAAATGATTCCAGTCTCTTGGTTCTTCGAACATGTTCCAGCTGTAAGTAAACCTGTGTGTGTAAAAGAAGCAAAACTTCAGATGTCTGGCATTAATATGCCTTTCCCATCCTGAGACTGTACGACGTAGTTGTGTTGTGCTTGTACATCCGAGGATATAGATTTTTTTTATTCCTCTCCTGTATGCTGTTAAGTATCTTCCTTACCATTTATTGATGCCAGATTTCAACCTGACTCAGTGGGGGCTCTGCTGACCCAATCTACATTCATTCCTCAGCCAATGTCAGTAAAGTTGATTATCTGATCCTTTAATTTATTGCTGTTTGTACAGTCTTGACCATGTACAATCTGACTGACAAGTCACCCTAACATTACAGCATTGTCTGAACTTCAAAAATATCTCACTGTCTTGGGCCTTAATGGGTGCTCTCTGTCTGAGGCATCTCTTTCTTGTCATTGAAGAGTCTCAGCATGTTACAGTTTATATTATTGCTTAGAGAGAAAGAAAATACTGTTTTGTGATGGAAATGCAAACCAGGCTAGTGAGAATATGAAAGTCAGATATCTTGGCATCCCTGATCAAGCTCATGTTCCCAAAGGGCACTTTGGAGGTTTACACTGATGGACTTTAGATCAACTTGGGTTCTGAATAATTTCTTAACAATTAAATATCAAATCAACTTAAATTGAAACTTCATCTTTTCTTGATATCTGTTTGTTATTGGTATGAAAAGATAAATCAACACAGGGTCAAGTTTTCTCATTCTTCCTTTTATTTTTGAGTTTGTGTACAGACTTTTTTTCAAAGGATTAGGAAAATCTATCAGAATTTCTGCATGCACTGCCCTACATTTTAGGAAGGCAAATCTGTAGTAACAAATACTGCTGTCAAGCTGTTACTTTATAGTAATTTAGAAAAGTCTATCCAAATTACCACATTTTCTTCAGTGTAATTTGTATTTAAGTACAAATAGGAATGTAAATTTAGCAGAAATATTAAAGAACATTTTTTTTCCCCATCTAATATTCTGAGGAGTCAAAAACTTCCAAAATTAGGAAAATACAAATTTATCAAAATGCTGTTGATCCTGTTCATGGTCAACAAAGCTAAACTCATCCAGCCTTCTCCAGCTCCAGGGTCAAGTTATTTATTGTAAATAAATTAAGGCTGTGATTGTACTTGAGAGGGTGAAGAGTTTCACCAGGATGTACCCTGGGCTGGAGCAAATCAGTTATGAGGACAGACTAGAGAGGCTGGGGCTATTTTCCAGAGCAGAGATGGCTGAGGAGAATCTGATTGAAGCGTATGAAGCTGAGATGGGCATAGACAGGTCAGAATGTTTTTCCTCTTAGTAGATGGGTCAGTAATCAGGATGCATGGCTTTAAGGTAACATGTAGGAGGTATAGAGGGGATTTGAAGAGGTTTTTTTTCATTCAGATGATTGTGGGTGCTTACTTGGAGTTTACTGTCTAACTAAATGGGAAAGGTGGTGAACCTCAAGATATTTAAGAATGATTTAGATGAACACTTGAAACACCACAGCTTAAAAGGCTATGGGCCAAGTTCTGGAAAATGGAATGGGATTAGATTAAATGGATGTTTGGCTAGCATGGGAATGATGGATTGAAGGGCCTTCTTTTGTGCTGTAAAAACTCTGACTCTATGATTTTAAACTCTTGTTCTAATATGCAGGGTCATTTCAAAGTAATGGTGAGGCAGTGACAAATGAAAGTACACAGGAGTTCTGCAAAATATGGGAATCACAGGAATTGGTAGCAGTATGATGCGAAAGATGCCCAGAGTTGTAGAGGCCATAGAAGATGACCACCTTACAGCCTGCATTAACCCAGATAGTGGATGTCAGTGATCAAAGTAGATGGTTAGGTAAATTGTTTTGCATAGTATAGCATCAAAAACAAACATGATTCAGTGCAAATGTTAGGAGGTAGAAAATTATGATACTCGTGTCTTATTGCACTTGTACTTATTATTTGGAAGTGGTGATTCGAATATAAAAGATAGGAAAAGTGCACAATATCAGCAAGTGTATTCTAATTATCATGTGAATTGTTTACAGTATAACTACTATTTTTACAGAACTGTGAATAAAGTTGTTGTTTGTAATTACTGCGGTCTGTTTTTATTCGCTAGTCGTTGCTTTAGGAGACTACATAATATGGAACTAGAATGAGAATGTGTCTTTCAACCTGGTTTGTTCACAGTGATTGTGGGCAGTATGTATTGTGAAGAAAGGAACTGAGGAAAGGCAGAATGGATCCGAGGACTGACCAGGCCAAACCTTCCTAGAACAATAAAAACTGAAAGAGCTGCAGATGCTGTAAATCAGAAACAAAAACAGAAGTTAATGTTTCTGGTCATTGGACCCAAAATGTTAACTTTGATTTCTCTTCACAGATGCTGTTGGGCTTTTCCAGCAGCTTCTGTTTTTGTTTCTAACTGAACAATCTTTGCAGAGGTGATCTTTCAACTATATGCTGGGTACATCCCAACAGGGGAAAGGATAGCGGAATAAAAAAATAAGTTTTTTTGATTAATTAGATAGAGAATATCATGAAACAAAAATTATATATGTTGTGCATCCTTTGAATTCTGAAATGAGGACTCATGGTGATTATCATAAAAAAAGAATTCTGGTTCAGTAATGTGATTTCAGGAAGGAAATCTGCTGTTCCTGCCTAGTCTGACTCCAGAACCACAGCAATGTGGCCAACTGTTAAATGGCCCCTGAAATAATCCAGCAAGCCGTTCAGTTACAAGAAACAATTAAAAAGCATTTTTTAAAAAAAGGAATGAAAACGGCTGGGTCACCTGCATTGACTCAGCACTGGGAATGTCAACAGCAGCTCAGTGTTGTCGAGCCTGCAAAGTTCTCCTTATCAACAGCTAGAGACAAGTGCCTAAATTGGAAAAGCTATCCTCTCGATGTGTCCAGAAGCTGCCCTACATGACACATAAGGAGGCCACCTAGTTCATTGCTCGTACACCAGTTCAATTACCTAGTGTCAATCTACTGCCTTTTCCTCCCACGTGCACCGTTTCTAACTATATGGTATGTGGTGAGGGAAATAACGAGAGGGGAAAAAAACATGACTTCATCCTCCCCGATCTGCCTGTCCATGACAGCACAGTCCATGTGGAGTGAAGTCCTGCCTTCACATTCAGAATACTTGATAGTGCCAAACAATACAATGTGTAAAATGGGATAGATTTAGAGCAGATTTAGCAACTCAAGACTGGGCATCCATGAGGCACCAGGGACCATCAGAATTGTACGCCAACACAAAATGCAAACTCATGGCCTGGCTAAAATGCATGTGAATGGGGTAGAAAAATTAACTCATTGATACCTTAAAGATCAAATCAAACATTGGCTTATTTGTCCAAGCATGTACTCATGCATACATGTGTACATGGGAGGTAAACACATCAAACAATTAAAATCTGATTGAAGATTTGTAGCTCGGGTATCCGTTGTTGTGGTTCTGCTCGCCGAGCTGTAAGTTTTTGCTGCAAACGTTTCGTTCCCTGGCTAGGGAACATCATCAGTGCGGTGGGAGCCTCGTGTGAAGCGCTGCTTTGATGTTTCTTCCGGTATTTATATTGGTTTGTTCTTGCCGCTTCCGGGTGTCAGTTTCAGCTGCAGTGATTTGTATCTGGGGTCCAGGTCCAGGACACATTGACCTGGACACCATATACAAACCACTACAGCTGAAACTGACACCCGGAAACGGCAAGAACATCCATCAACAGACACATCGACCTGGACCCCAGATACAAATCACTGCAGCTGAAACTGACACCCGGAAGCGGCAAGAACAAACCAATATAAATACCGGAAGAAACATCAAAGCAGCGCTTCACACGAGGCTCCCACCGCACTGATGATGTTCCCTAGCCAGGGAACGAAACGTTTGCAGCAAAAACTTACAGCTCGGCGAGCAGAACCACAACAACATCAAACAATTTTTGACTAGTTACCATTTTTACAGATAATGGTTTTTCAATAACAAGGTTGCACATTTACACACGTCTATCCGAAATATTCATTCTACCTTCCATTCCAAGTTAGTACACATGACCGTCATCCAATTATATTTAAACTTGTACATCTGATTATAATATTCGAGTAAAAAGTGAGGTCTGCAGATGCTGGTGAAAGGGCTCTGGCCCGAAACGTCGAACTTCCTGTTCCTTGGATGCTGCCTAACCTGCTGTGCTTTAACCAGCAACACATTTTCAGCATCTGATTATAATATCCAATCAAATCACATTCATAGTTACTGTCAGTATATATTTGGTGATCACCAAAACTCTACCATCCATTATCCACTATCACTTGAGAGCATCATTATCTTCAAGTTCTTCTCTATGCCACTCACCATCCTGGCTTGCAAATATCTCTCCATTTTTTCAGTGTTGCTGGGTCAAAATCATAGGACTCCTCTCTAGTGGCATTGTGGATCTACCTACGCCAAATGGACTGCCGTTTAAAATGGCAACTACAAATGGATGACAATTGTTGGCCCGGTCAGCTTGGCTCTAAAATATTCTGAGGATAAAGTGAGGACTGCAGATGCTGGAGATGTGGTGCTGGAAAAGCACAGCAGGCCAGGCAGCATCTGGAGCATGAGAGTGGACGTTTAGAGCATAAGCGTTCTGAGATGACTGGAGACTCTGAAAACCACTGCACAGTTATAAACAGATATCGGTAGCTTTGATGAGGAAGTTAAGTTTTCTCACAAATGCTGCCAGATCTGCCGAGTTTCTCCAGCAATTTCTGCTTTGTTTGTTTCAGATCTCCAGCAAATTCTAACTTCTACAGAAAAAAGTACTGCGCTACCGAATGGAATTTAAGTTTAAATGCACCAACTCTCTTGGACTGGTAACCCTAGAATTCGATGATGAACTTTTACAACAACAGAGGGCGACACAACTGCGGAAATGTATTTCGAATATGTTTTTCTTGGCTGATTGCAAGACCAGCAGATGGCAGTGACAGTCCATTCGTCGGCAGTAGCAGGAAGAGAGCAGGAACTGGGCATTGGGATATCGGAGAGGCATTGCTAAACGGTAGAAATTCGTCTTATTTTGTGTTACGTTGGCTCGATTGCAATAACGTCACCCCTGTACAACATTGCATTTATTCTTATGGCACAACTTGCCTTTGTAATGCACCTTGTGTTTGTGTGTGGTGGGGTGGCAATGGGTTGCCCATGTAAGGCCGCGCTCCTGCTCCTTTGTCCAAACAGAACGATCCGGACACAGCGCAGTCAGGCCGGGAGTGGGGATGGAAAACCGAACCTGCTGGTGTGATTGACTGGGATGCGGAGCAATCAGCAGGCGGCCTGCTATTACACAACAATGAGTAGCCAATGCCTTTTAGCCAACGAGAGCTGGCGGTGGGTGGGACGTTGGAGAAGTTTGGTTGAGTTGAAGGGTCAAGGAAGTAGCCAATGTTGGTTCCCAGTTGTCACCCACTGCTACAGTCTAGTTACTTTTGGGACTTGGCATTGTAGACTTCTCTCATTAAGAGTTCTGGTCTCTGCACTATAGAAAGGATGTGGTTGCATTGGAAAGTATGCTAGGGTGATTCACCAGGATGTGGCCTGGAATGGAGCACTTTCACTACGAAAAGAGGCTGGATAAGTCGGGTAGTTTTTTCTTTGGGGCAGAGTAATTTGCAGAGGGGAACCTGACAGGGTGGATAGAAAGCAGCTGTTCCCCTTAGTTGAAGCATCAACACCAACAGGGGCATCATTTTAAGATGAAAGCTGTTTAGAGGGAACTTGAGGAAAACTTTTTTCACACAGAGGATTGTGGGGGGTATGGAATGCACTGCCCAGGAGGCCTTTATAAAGAACTTGGGTGAGCATTTGAAATGTAATGTGCAACACTATGGACAGATCATAGAGTAACTACAGCATGTAAACAGGCCATTCAGCCCAGCAAGTCCACAGTGACTTTCCGGAGAGCATCCCACCCAGACACACCACACAATCCTACCCCTGTAATTCCCATGGCCAATCCACCTAAACTGCACACATCTTGGAATGTGGGAGGAAACCAGAGCACACCTACACAGAGCTTTGACAAAGGGTCAGTTAGACTCAAAACGTCAGCTCTTTTCTCTCCTTACAGATGCTGCCAGACCTGCTGAGAGTTTCCAGCATTTTCTCTTTTGGTTTCACGCCCACTCAGAATGTGCAAACCTGAGAGTGGAATTGAACGCAGCTTCCTGGTGCTGTGAGGTAGAAGTGCTAATCACTGTGCCACCCTCAGAGTTCTAGAAAGTGGGACTAGTGTAGATTTAGTGTGGCTTTGGCAATATAGACGTGATGGGCCAAAGAACCTCTATGAATTTTGTGAACATCGAGAATGGCAAATTGCTGATCTTCAATATATCTACATAATTGTTTCTTTGTTCTGTTCAGCTTTCTGCTGTAGCAAGTGCCTAGACTTTGCCAGGTTATCTTGTTCTAAATACAGTCCAATCTACTATAGTCCAGTAGTTCCATTCTTGTGCACTCTTGTGTTATAAGAAAACCGTGTAATAGCATCGCCATTTAAACTAATGAGGCCGGAATTGCATTATAACCAATGCATGATTTAAAACATTGTACTTTAGAAACATTGTCCCTAATTTGTTAATCGTGTTATAACGAATTCATGCTAACGGAACTCGTGTTATGACAGAACGACTTGCACCAACGCAGCAAGATGTTGTCAACAGTCTCATCTCTTGAGTTAAGGGGATGCAGGTTGTTCCGAGGGAAAGCAGGTTGGCTGTAGGTGTCACCTTTTGGATGAAAATTTACGCATACACCCCTTCTGGTCTCCCAGGCACATGTGAGAGATCGCAAGACATCGTCCCAAAGAAGATCAGGGAAGCCTTTCAAAGTGTATTGAGATGGTCAGAGGTCGTGAAAGGCACTATATAAATGCAAATTAAAAATGCTAGAGAAACTCGGTAAGAAAGGCAGCATCTGTGGAGAGAGAAACAAACTTTATGTTTCAATTCTAGTATGCCTTCATCTGAAAACTCAAGAAGTCGAAGCATTGACTCTGTTTCTTTCTCCACAGATGCTGCCAGACCCAATGAGTTTTTCCAGCACTTTTCTATTTTTATTTCAGGTTTCCAGCATCTGCAGTATTTTGCTTTTACGATACGAATACACGTTATTGCAAACAAATAGTTCAGTTCAATGATTTGAATTCAATGGTTTTGAAATACTGTAGACATTTTGCTGAATGTCAAATTGTGCACCCTTCCTAATAGTACTGGGGGGAGTACCTACACCAAAAATACTGCAGTGGTTAAAAAGGCAGCTCACCACTGCCTTCGCAAGGTCAATTAGGCTTTTTTAGTGACACCCGCATCCCAGGAATGGATGAAATAAAAAGTGCAGCCTGCTCAGAAACAGCGAATCAGGAAAAAAATATTGCTGTGCATGGAGGGAATGACTGAGAAAATGAATAAAATGTCCAGACAATATCCCTGCTGTCTTCAACACAAAATCTGACAGTATAAAACAAAATACAATGACCAGTTTCACAGCTTGACTGAACAAGTGAAATTTTATTTAAATAATATTGACTTCCAAAAATGTTACCAATATGTGGAGGATAAATTGTTATTTGATCTATTTTTCTATTTCAATCAAATCTTTTGTTACACAGATAGGTCAGAAGTTACAGGAAAGTGTGTAAATTTGTCTTAGTGTTAGCTGCACGTAGACCAAATATTCTAAAGCCTAACATAAAGATAAAACGTGCTGAAAATACTCAGCAGACCTAGCAGCATCTGTGCAGAGAAAAACAAAGAGAATACTTCAGATCAAAGAGACTATAAAATATTTCTGGCCTATTGTTTCAAATGTGGTCAAACAGGCTGGCAAGAGACGAAATAGTACTGGGGATTCTCAAAAACAAAAGAAGATGAATTAAGAAAGCTAGAAAAGGACAAAAGAAAACTTTGAAATGCTGGGACTGTGAAATAAAAGGAGAACAGTCTGAATCACAGAGCAGACTAGTCAAAATCAGAAAAAAGAATGGAAGATTAATATGAAGGTTGTGACTCATCTTCAGTGTCTCAAAGAAAATCAAGTACTGACTGGTATTTTTTCTTTGAAGATGCACTGTCTTTCAGTGAGTTCTAGAAATCGATCTCTCATACATACAAACTATTCATGGTGGATACTTTTATGAACAAACTATGACAACTTTTATCTTTGGTAAAACATTATTATTGTACTATAGTTGAATTGGCATTTTGGCAAATACTTTCTCAGAAATAGACCTTTTTGCATTTTGGGTGAAATCCCAATTCATTGAAATATAAGCTACAGAGAAAGGTAGAATGAGGCTCTTTTCAGTAGAGAATCAACGAAAATAGGTGAAATGGTTTCTTCCTTCTACTGTATGACTTATCCATAATGGTAGCAAATTAAACATTATAATCAGTCATGGGCCAAATTCCCTACAGGACTTATAAGTGACTATTTTATTTATGGCTGCTGAGTTCGGGATTGGCTGACTATACTATCAGAGAATTAGAGCAAAAAAAATCAGAAAGCATCTTGAGGACTGCAAAAGTGATGACTGCAGATGCTGGAGATTCATCAGGAATGGCTTTTGCCTGAAAAGTCCATTTTTCTGCTCCTCGGATGCTGCCTGATCTGCTGTGCTTTTCCAGCCTCACACTCTCTACTATAATCAAATTATGAGGATTATGAAAGAGAAGTGATGGAACTGGTGAGCAGTCAGGCTGAATAGATTCTGAAGACCATAACACATCTATGTGCATAGAGCAGCACTTTTTTGGGTGTTCACCAGCGTCCATTTTGGGCAGGAAGTACATGCTGGAAATACTCAGCTCTATAGTACTGGGAAAGCACATTAAGTTATTGTGTTTGCCCATGACCTTTATCGTTCAAATTTGGTTTTCCCGGCCATATGCATTCAGGAATGCCAAACTTTGCTACTTGGTAAGGCCTGTGTTTTTAAGTCCAGGGCACTCATCCTGGCCCTGCATTTAAAGAATGGATCTCCCTCATCTTCAGCATCCTTCTCCCTCTCCCTCCACTCCCGCTCCCCCCCCCGCCCCCTCCAGATTGCTTATAGTATCTTGTGTTTTCTCAGGCAGCTATATTGGGACCTCAGCTTTTTGCCATAGTCTTACCAGGCCATAGAACTACACTCCCTGAGAAACAAATAGTGGTGATTTGGTACACTATGCCTCAGGTGAGGGAAGAGGTCAAGAAGGAGAGCCAGTGCGATGGTATCATTTTGCATCACAAACTAAGCATTCAATGGACTGAGCTAACCAATCCTCTTTTGCCATATATGAATCAGATGAAGGCAGAGAGAGTTGGCTCACGTATGTCGTCTGCAAGGTGTTAGATAGAGGGATAGGGATAGGATTTATGACCATCTGGAAGAGCATGGTTTGATTAAATGCAGTCAACACGGCTTTGTGAGGGGCAGGTCATGCCTCACAAATCTTATTGAGTTCTTTGAGGATGTTATTGGACAATTTGATGAGGGGTCAAGCGGTGGATGTGGTGTATATGGACTTCAGCAAGGCATATGATAAGGTTCCCCATGGTAGGCTCGTTCAGAAGGTCAGGAGGAATGGGATGCAGGGAAATTTAGCTGTTTGGATACAGAATTGGCTAGTTGACAGAAGACAGCGAGTGGCAGGAGAAGGAAAGTATTTTGCCTGGAAGTCAGTGGTGAGTGTTGTTCCACAGGGCTCTGTTCTTGGGCCTCTACTCTTTGTAATTTTTATTAATGACTTGGATGAGGAGATTGAAGGATGGGTTAGCAAGTTTGCAGACGACACCAAGGTTGGAGGTGTCGTTAACAGTATAGAGGACTGTTGTAGGCTGCAGCGTGACACTGACAGGATGCAGAGATGGGCTGAGAGGTGGCAGATGGAGTTCAACTTGGATAAATGCAAAGTGATGCATTTTGGAAGGTCGAACTTGAAAGTTGAGTACAGGATTAAAGACACGATTCTTGGCAGTGTGGAGGAACAATGGGATCTTCGTGTTTAGGTACATAGATCCCTTAAAATTGCCACCCAAGTGGATAAGGTTGTTAAGAAAGCATATGGTGATTTGTTTAAGAGCCATGAGATCTTGTTGCAGCTCTATAAAACTTTGGATAGACCGCACTTGGAATACTGTGTCCAGTTCTGGTCGCCCTATTGTAGAAAAGATGTGGATACTTTGGAGAGGGTTCAGAGGAGATTTACCAGGATGCTGCCTGGAATGGAGGGCTTATCTTACGAAGAGAGGGTGACTGAGCTCGGACTTTTTTCATTGGAGAAAAGAAGGAAGAGAGGGAACCTAATTGAGGTTTACAAGATAACGAGAGGCATAGATAGAGTTGATAGCCAGAGACTTTTTCCCAGGGCAGAAATTCTTAACACGAGGGGTCATCGTTTTAAGCTGTTTGACGGAAAATATAGAGGGGATGTCAGAGGTGGGGTTTTTTTGCAGAGAGTTGTGAGAGCATAGAATGCACTGCCAGCAGCAGTTGTGGAAGCGAGGTCATTGGGGATATTTAAGAGATTGCTGGACATGCATATGGTCACAGAAATTTGACGGTTCGTACATTAGGTTTACCTTACATGAGGATCAATGATCGGCACAACATCGTGGGCTGAAGGGCCTGTTCTGTGCTGTACTGTTCTATGTTCTATGTTCTATCTATATATTTGCAGGCACTACTTCAATGGGGGCCATGTTATGTAGATGGCAGTGAGAGGTTGACCAGTTTGATATGGAAAGGATATTTCCTTTTGTCGGTGAGTTTGGAACTAGAAGCCATAGATTAAAAATGAAGTGTTGCCCATTTAAGATAGGAAAGAGGGGAAAAAAATCCTCTCAGAGGGTTGTCAGTCTTTGGAATTCACTTCTTCAAAAGAAAGCGGATACAGAATTGTTAAATATTTTAAAGCAGAGGTAGAGAGATTCTTGATTACCTTAGGGGTGAAAGATTGTTGGGACAATAAAACCATGAGTGGCATAGATAGGGTAACTATAAACATAGAACATAAGAGCACGAGGAGGTCATTTGGCCCTTTGAACCTGCTGTGCCCTTTGTCACAATTATGGTTGATCATCCAACTCAATAGCTTAATCCTGCTTTCTCCCATAACCTTTGATCACATTCATCTCAATTACTACATCTAGTCCCCTTTCGAATACATCCAATGTTTTGGCATCAACTACTTGCTGCGGTAATGAATTCCACAGGCTCACCGCTCTTTGGGTGAAGAAATATCTCCTCATCTCCGTCCTATTTGGTTTACCCCAAATCCTCAGATTGTGATGCCTGGTTCTGGATGTACCCACCATCGGGGACATCCTCCCAGCATCTACCCTGTCTGGCCTGTTAGAATTTTATAAGTCTCCATGAGATTCCCCCCTCACTCGTCTGAACTCCAGGGAAAGCAATCCTAACCTAGTCAGTCTTCCCTCGTATGTCAGTCCTGCCAATCCCGGAATTAGCCTGGGAAACCTTTGGTTGTACTACCTCAAGAGCAAGAGCATCCTTCTTCAGAAAAGGAGACCAAAACTGCACAGCAGGTCTTTTTCCCAGAATATGGGAGTCCAAAATTAAAGGATATATATTTAAGGTGAGAGGGGGAAAGCTTTAAAAGGGACCTAAAGGGCTGTGGTTTAGGTTTTGGTTTTGAGATAGACAAATTGCAATATTTTCTTAATGGTGAGAAATAAGGTGGTCTTCCAGAATTGACTGCATCCTCCTCCCCCCACCTATCACTGTGGACTTTCCTTATATGTTGAAAACACACAAAAGGCATATTACAATTATGTAGATAAGGTGACTTTTCATGCAGAGGGTGGTGCATGTATAGAAAGAGCTGTCAGCAGAAGTGGTGGAGGCTGGTATGACATTTAAAAGGCATCTGGATGGTTATATGAATAGGAAGGGTTTAGAGGAGTATGGGCCAACCTCTGGCAAATTTATTTAGGATATTTGGTCGGTATGGATGATTGGACCGAAGGATATGTTTCCATGCTGTATATCAGTATGACTCTATCAGTATTATGCAGTAATTTAGAGTTGATGATAAAGCAAATTAGCCATGATCTTAATAAATGATGAAGCTGGCTTGAAAGGTCTAATGGTTGTAGTTCATATGTTTAATAAAAGATTACAAAGGGACTAAACAAATGGGCAAAACCATGGAATATGTGTATTCAACTTTGGTTTTGAGGAAGACAAATTGCAATATTTTCTTAAAGGTGAGAAATCAGGAGGTCTTTCAGAAATGGCTGCATTCTCCTTCATCCACATATTGCTGTGGTCTTTCGTTACATGTTGAAAACACGCAAAAGGCATGTTATATTATTTAGGTAAGGTGACTTTGCCAAATTGAATAAGGCCAGTTCCTCACTCCAGCAACATCCTTCAATCTTGGGGTCCATTTTCCCTATGATCAGCAATTGTCCCTCTGATATACTTTATAACTCAAAGGTGGATGACATACTTAAAGATTTTCCTGCTTCGATAGATTTTAACAGTTTCTATATTTATTTTTGTTGTGTTGTTAATGTCAATAAAAGCTTATATTAAAGTATAGGTTCCAAACTCAAAATGAGAACTATAAATCATAATGATGCATTCTGCTGGGCAATTTCGTGGAATACAATGTTTCCATTTGTAAGATACATAGCTTAATAGTTATCATTTAGCACAAAGTGAGCAGATTTGATACGCGCAAAAGTTGCCACTAATAAGTGCCACTGGCCAAAACTTTTATTGCTCTACAATCTTTTGGGGTATTTAATTATTTTGTGTGGGGCCAATCTTAATATTTTCTGTCCTAGAAAATGGTCTAGCAGCCAGTCTATATCATTTAAGTTTAAAATAATACATAGATGTAACTCTGACTTCCTGTGTTCCTCTATGAATAACAGAATTGTTATGATGCGAAACAAGGCCACTCAGCCCATCATGTCTGCACCAGCACTCTGAGCATTTTGACATGATGCCAATCTTCTGCAGTTTCCCTGAAACCTTGCACATTATTTCCATTTAGATAATCATCTGTTATCTTCTTGAATGCCTCAACTGGACCTGCCTCCATCACACTTCCTAACAGTGCATTCCAGATTTTCCTCACGTAACATTGACAAGTTGGTGGATAGGTAGCAGATGAGGTTTAATGCAGACAAGTGTGAGGTGACGTATTTTGGTTGGAAATGGGAAGCGCAATTCTAAAAGGGGTGCAGGAGCAGGGGGACCTGGCTGTGTATGTGCACAGACCATTGAAGGTGACAAGTCAGATGGGGAGAGAAGTAACTAAAGCAAGCAGTGTTCTTGGCTTTACTAATAGGGGTATAGAGTCCAAGAGCTAGGCGGTGCTGATAAACTAATACAAGATGCTTGTTAGACCTCAGCTGAAGTATTGTGTAAATGTGATTACCAGTGTTGGGAAAATGTGAATGAATTGGAGAGGGAGTGCAGAAGCAATTTATTAGAATGGTTCCAGAAATGAGAAACCTCAGCTATCAGGATAGATTACTTACAGTGTGGAACCAGGCCATTCGGCCTAACAAGTCCACACCGACCCTCTGAAGAGCAACCTACCCAAACCCCTTCCCCTACATTTACCCCTTCACCTAACACTACGGGCAATTCAGCATGGCCAATTCACCTAACCTGCACATTTTTGGATTGTGGGAGGAAACTGGAGCACCCGGAGGAAACCCACCCAGACACGGAGAGAGAGACACGTGCAAACTCCACACAGACAGTTGCCTGAGGCAGGAATTGAACCCAGGTCTCTGGCGCTGTGAGACAGCAATGCTAACCACCGTGTCGCCCACATAATAGATTGAAGAAGTTGGGACTTTTCTCCTTGGAGCTGAGATGAGATTTGATTGAGGTTTTCAAAATTGTGGGTGGGCTGGAAACAGTGAATAAGTTGAAATTGTTTCTATTTGTAAAAGAAACAAGAATGAGAGGGTATGGATTTAGAGTGATGTGCAAACGAAGCAAGGGGATGTGAGAAAAAAGCATTTTCTTAGCAAATTGTTAGGGTATGGAATACACTGCCTGGGAATGTGATGGCGGGAGTTCCAATTGAGGCATCAAAAGGATATTGGATGAATATTTGGAAGGAAATGGTGTGTAGGGATATAGGGAAAAGACAGGATCTGGGCACAATAAGCCAAAAGGCCTCCTACTGCACTGTAATAATTCTGCAATTCCGTGATCTCACATTTGCTTCTTTTCCAAAACACTTTAAATCTATGCCATCTGGTTTTCAGTCCTCTTTTCAGTGGGAGTAGTTTGTGCCCATTTACTCTATTCAGACCCCCCATGAATTTGAAAATTTTGATCATATCTTCTCCTAGCATTTTGTCAAGGAAAACAATCCCAGCATTTCCAATCTATCTTCATAGCTGAAGTTTATCATTTCAGGTTTTTGAGAGGTTTGGCCTTTTTTACCAACCTTTCCTCATCGAAAAATCAAAAGGGAAAAGCTTTTTTGGGGAAAGTTGCATTGGAACAACCAGCATAATAGCAAGGTGACTGTACACCTTCCACACTGGGATCAAGCATCTGAATTCTTTTCCCTTTAAAAGGATTATAAAAAGTACAATCTTGGTCAATTCAGCCATCTTCAAACATACTTTAGCTGTTACACAACAATTGACACTGCTTCTGATCAACTGGCCCAGACATTTCTCCCCTTCTACGCCTATCTCCAGATAGTAAGAGAGTGAGTAGCCTGGAAGCAGAAAGGATGGGAGGGATTAAGGTGGAGAAGGACTGTGGTGGGTAGAGTAACATTGAATTAGTAAGTGAGCCATTCCATCTACTCACTAGACCTCATAAATCCTTTGTCAAGGGACAGCATTTGCTGAATACAGCCATTTTTGTTGGTGGGTGACATGGTAATCAAATAAACTACTTACCATGTTCACCTTAATCAGTACTTTTACTGTGTTGGACATGGAAAGTACTGCTGTATTGCAGCTGCTCAGAATAGGTAGGTTTAAAGTGTAAAAAGCACAGAAGTTGGGGCACAGTGACCAAAGGATAGACCAAATCCTTTAAAATATTTGAACAAGTGAATATCCAGCCTCAGCTTTGCTATGTCTTGTGGTAAGGATTTTCTGGTTAGCCTCCCCCATCAATTACAAAGGAGTGGTGCGTGTTGAGGAAAATGAAAGTCACTTAGCTTACCCAATACGATTTAAATTAGAGAAGTTGTTGGAGAAACTCAGCGGGTCTGGCAGCATCTGTGGAGAAAAAAAAAGTTAACGCTTTGAGTCCAGTGACTCTTCTTCAGGACTGCTGCTCTACAGAACAAGTTTGGTTTTCCCCAGACTTCCAGCGTCCACAGTTCTTTATTTTGTTTTATAATTTAAAATAACTCTATGATCCTAACTAACCTAGGGGAAATCCATTTGGATGAGCATTTGTAGCCATGAGTGGCACAAAGCAGGCAGTTCCAGGATTGTAGCCAATTAGTGAGTTTTGAGAAGATTTGTAGCTCAGGTTGAGGTTTTGGATGTAAGTTTGCTCGCTGAGCTTGGAGGTTCATTACCAGAGGTTTTGTTATCTTACCAGGTAACATCTTCAGTGGGCCTCATGCGAATAATGTTGAAAATTCCTGCTTTCTATTTATATGTTTGGGTTTCTTTGGGTTGGTGATGTCATATCCTGTGGTGATGTTATTTCCTGTGGTGAAGTCACTTTCTGTTCCTTTTCTCAGGGGATGGTAGATGGGGTCTAACTCAATGTGTTTGTTGATAGAGTTCCGGTTGGAATGCCATGCTTCTAGGAATTCTCATGTGTGTCTTTGTTTGGCTTGTCCTAGGATGGATGAGTTGTCCCAGTCGAAGTGGTGTCCTTCCTCATCCGTATGTGAGGATACTAGTGAGGGAGGGTCATGTCTTTTTGTGGCTAGTTGGTTGCCTGTTTGTCCAATGTAGTGTTTGTTACAGTCCTTGCACGGTATTTTGATGCAGTTTCATTTGTGGGTGCATCATAACATTATTTCAATGAGCCAACAAACACTGCAGCACAGAGAAACTACGCAGAGCAGAGGAACATCACCTATACCATGTATTCAAAAAGAATGGGTACCTAATGAACACAGTCTACCAATTTCTCAGCAACAAACCCAAAAAAGCAGACAAAACACGTCCAGAAACCCTAGCCACTCTCCCCTACATCAAAGATATCTCGGAAATGACTGCCAGACTACTCAGACCCTTTGGCATAATTGGTAGCCCACAAACCCATCAACACAATAAAACGGCAGCTATTGAACTTGAAAGACCCGATACAGACAATAAGCAGAACTAACGTAATTTACAAAATACTATGCAAGGATTGTAACAAACACTACATTGGACAAACAGGCAGAAAACTGGCCACCAGGATACATGAACACCAACTAGCCACAAAAAGACATGACACTCTCTCACTAGTATCCTCACATACGGATGAGGAAGGACACCACTTCGACTGGGACAACTCATCCATCCTAGGACAAACCAAACAAAGACACACATGAGAATTCCTAGAAGCATGGCATTCCAACCGGAACTCTATCAACAAACACATTGAGTTAGACCCCATCTGCCACCCCCTGAGAAAAGGAACGGAAAGTGACTTCACCACAAGAAATAACATCACCACAGGATAAGACATCACCAACCCAAAGAAACCCAAACATACAAATAGAAAGCAGGAATTTTCAACATTATTAGCATGAGGCCCACTGAAGATGTTGCCTAGTAAGGTGACGAAACGTCTGGTAATGAACCTCCAAGCTCAGTGAGCGAATTTATATCCATTATAGCCAATATTGGGAGAAAGATAAACAAGATTGTACTCTACAGATATTATTTGACTGGAAATTTAAATACTTGAATTGTGTGACTTTTTGAATGGTGAAATCTTATGTATTTGTCATCAACCTTTCTGACAGCAGTAGAGTGTCCATATAACTTACCTTCATTCAGCTGTTTCAGCTTTCACTTAGCTTACAATTAGCAATTCCAGGCTGGTTAATCAGCTCGTAAAGCCCAATTGGAATGATAGTGAGGAGACTGAAGTGTAGAATATGTTCAGGCGCACCGTGTAATCTGTCACAGATTTCGGGTTTAACTTCACAAATTGCTGTGCAGTGCCCACTGAGTTGTCTGATCTTAGATCTAATTTCACACACAGGTGAGTATGTCTGGTAACCACTTTGGGACTTACTACCTTATGTTGGGCAACCATTTAGTGCACTTGATTTACTGATATATTGATTATGAGTCTCTATATGCTCAGTGTGTGTGAAGCTTCCTGATGCACTGTGGAACCAACATGGCTGTTTCTATCTCTGGCTCTGATTACATTTGACAAGATTTGACAATGGTGTAGCATATCTCTACTTTATGATTATGTTAGAACCTTCTTCTAAGGAGGTCTGAGTCCATCCATTTTGGACTCAGCACTTTGCCACTCAAAAGGCCTATTTTACTGGCCATCATCTGCTGATGATCTCATTTGCCCCTTTTGTAGGTAGGTACTGAATGAGATTATTGATGTAGTCAACATTCTATCCTCATTGAGATAATTCAGCTGACATTATGTGATTCTCGTACAGGGTACTTGTTTGGATTGCCTGAGAATACACCCTTATTCACCTCAGAGTCTGACATCGCCCTGATGCGCTGAAATGAAAGTTGAACTTAAGGTTCCACTATGTGACAACACACTTTGGAAAGGTTTTGAACAGGAAGCTATACTGCGGAAGCTATACCCCATGTACAAAGGAAGTCAAAAAGAAAATGGCTACTTCCACTTGTCACTCATTCAGTCTAGAATGCTTGTGGACAGCCAGGCAAATAGCAGGATTAGGCTTGAAGAAGATTTTCATCCTCAACCATCTGAGTGCAAGCAGTGGAAAAAATATTGAATGAACAATCCTATCAAGATCCTTCCAAAACTACCACCATCACAAAACGTATTGTCCAGCCAGCTCCGTTCACTCCATTTAACAGTAGGACGAGTGTTTGGACACAGCAAAGGCTAGAAAAACTGACAATGTCTTGACTACAACGTTCAAGATTGATTTACCAGATATTCAGCTACTTTCTTAACCAAGTAATAACCCTAATTACCACCCTAATAAAAGCAACATGCTGTGGATGCCAAAACTCTGAAATTAAAATAGAAAATGCTGGAGAAACACAACAGGTTTGGCAGCATCTGTGAGAAATATCATTTTGAGTTGATGTGACTCTTCTTCAGTTTTCCCTCCACAGATGCGACCAGACTCGCTGAGTTTCTTTAGCATTATCAGTTTTTAATTTTAATTACTATTCTACCAACCTTCCTAATCAACTGATAAGGGACAAAAGGAGATACCAATGGTGCCATCCAGCAACACCTACTCATTAATTACCCGCTCACCTCTATAGTTTGGATGACTTCGGTGTGAAGTCTGCATGTTCTTCCTGTGTCTGCGTGGGCTTCCTCCGGGAACTCCGGTTTCCTCCCACAGTCCAAAGATGTGCAGGTTAGGTGGTCTGGCCACGGGAAATGCACAGTTACACGGTTAGAGTGGAGGTAGGGGGAGTGTCTGGGTGGGAAACACATCAGAGGGTTGGTGTGGACTCAATGGGCCGAATGGCCTGCTTCCACACTGTAGGACTTCTATGATTCTTTGATGCAACTGTGAAATTGCAGCAAACTGAAAATAATCAGCTCGGATGCAGAATCTGTTCTCATTCAGGACCCTTGTGGCACAGTGGTAGTGTCCTTACCTTTGAACAAGGAGGGTTGGGTTCAAGTGTCACCTGTTCTGGAGATATGTAGATTAGATTCAATTTAGATTAGATTACTTACAGTGTGGAAACAGGCCCTTCGGCCCAACAAGTCCACACCGACCTGCCGAAGCGCAACCCAGACATATCCCTACATTTACCTCTTACCTAACACTACGGGCAATTTAGCATGGCCAATTCACCTGACCCGCACATCTTTGGACTGTGGGAGGAAACCGGAGCACCCGGAGGAAACCCACGCAGACACGGGGAGAACGTGCAAACTCCACACAGTCGCCTGAGTCGGGAATTGAACCCGGGTCTCAGGCGCTGTGAGACAGCAGTGCTAACCACTGTGCCACCGTGCCGCCCACAATAACATCGCTTAGCAGGTTGCTTAGAAAGCACGTTTAAAAAAAAACTATTCCCACTTGTACAATTCCTGAGCTGCAGAAGAATTAGTTGATTGGCCAAACCATCCAGTCTGTACGCACATTGTAGGATCAATCATGTGTGGCCAGGTCTCGTACATGCTAACCTCCATGGAAATTGCTCAAGACATTTGAACATTTAACTGTCAGTTACCCTACTCCCTGTGATCTTTACACACATCTCCCCTTGGGATGCATCCTTGGATATTAAATGACGTAGATACAGAGACAATGGATGTACTGTCCTTATGGAAAATTCCAGTACTTTATATAGTGTCTTGAGATTTTTTACAACTACCTGTGAGACTGTAGTTTGTTTTCTCCAAATGATGACAACTCTGACAGTGCAGAATTGTATTGAAGTATCGAACAAGATTTTTCTCACTGGGATGGGACTTGACCCACAGTTTTTCAGATTCAGAGGCATGTGTGCTACCAACCAAGTCAAGAATACATTTTTAACTAGCTTTTTTTTACTCTTATGGCGCCAGCAAATGAACAATTGATTAATAATGTGCAGTCTTCCTGAAGCTTACAAACCAATAGGAGGAAAGACTTGGACTTTGATCGCATATTTCTTGACCACTGGCTGCAACAAAGTGCCTTCTAGCCAATGCAGTATTTTTAAAGGATAGTCATTGTTGCTATATAAGACAGAACTGGCACAAGCAGGATCCGCTGGAGGCCAGCATTAGTATAGCAAGAGTATACTCTTGATGCCCAGTGTTAAATTCAAATTGTATCAATCATTAATTTCTTTTTGTACACTGTGACGATCCAATCAATTTGTCAAAGAATTCTTTGGAACAATTGGTAACATTCGTGAATCAGAATAACATAGGCTCAAGATCCCATTTTAGGAAATGACTCCTGTACAGTCAGTTGTAAGACCATAAGACATAAGAACAGAAGTTAGGCCATTCAGTCCACCAAGTCTGCTCCACCTTTCAATCATGACTAATATGTTTCTCAACTCCTTTTTGCCACTTTCTTCTCATAACCCTTGATCCCTTTGACAATAAAGAACCTACCTATCTCAGTCTTAAATACTCTCAATGATCTGGCCTCCGCAGCCTTCTGTGGCAATGAATTCCATAGATTCACCACTCTCCGGCTGAAGACGTTTCTCCTTATATCCGTTCTAAAAAGTCTTCCCTTTACTCCGAGGCTGTGCCCTTGGCTCCTAGTCTCTTGCCAATAGAAACAATATCAACTCTGTCCAGGTCATTCAGGATTTTGTAAGTTTCAATTAGATTCTGCAATTAGTTCTACTAAAAGGCAGTAGTTCCATGCTCAAGCAATCCTGTGTTTTAAGAAAATCGCACAACAGCAGCACCATTTAAACTAATGAGGTTGGAATTGCGTTATAACCAATACACACTTTAAAGGGTCGCACTTTTGAAACCATGTCCCCAATTCGTCAATCGTGTTACAGCGAATTGGCGTAAATAAAACGTGTGTTATCGCAGAACGACCTGTATATGTATGTTATTTTAGGGCATCAGTGCAGTACTGAGAGAATGCTGCATTATCAGAAAAGTTCCAGGAGGTGAATTTGGTCTGGCAACAGTGAGCAACGGTGAACCAAGTGACCTGTTTTGGCACAATTCTCCCTCTGGCACTGCCACAAAATGAAAACCCTCACACTTTGTTGTCTAAAGATTTCAGAATAAATTTCCCTGCACATCTGACCCAGAAATGGATGTGAACTTCGTTCTATTGATTAAAAATAAAAGTTAGTTCTGCTAGGAATCTGTATTTGCCTCCCACCACCTTCTCTATCAAAGTGCTGGTGGTCTACAAACTTTCCATTTGCTGCACTAATCACAGCAAAATTGTAAGCTTGGGCCTCTTCATGAACTCTTTCCTAAGCAAAGCATTTGGACTCTTTCCTAAGAAATGCATTATGACCTGACCAGCTTAGAGTCGTAGTCATACAGTACAGAAGCAGACCCTTTGGTCCAACCAGTCCATGCTGACCATGTTCCCAAACTAAACTAGTCCCACTTGCCTGCGCTTGACCAATATCCTTCCAAACCTTTCCTATTCATGTACCTATCAAAATATCTTTTAAATGTTGTAACTGCACCTGTTCTACATATGAACCACTCTCTGTGTAAAAAAGCTACCTTTGTTTTCAAACAGGGCTCTTACAGAGCTGACAGGGAGCAAGGCTACTACTGCCACCCTGGTCAGTCTGGAGAGGATGAAACCCCACATACTAGCAGGGAATGCAATTGTGCCAGCAAATTCCTCCCCCAGACAGAGTTTGCCTTCCTGGCTGTGTCACGTGCAAACAATAGCCACTATCAAAGAGAAAAAAAAAACAAAACAACTTGATTCGTAATAATTAATAGCAGAAATAATTATGTGAAAAATTTGCCAGGCTTTACTCTCCATTTGCAAAATGGCACCTGACCATTTGCAGCTGCAGTCCTTTTGCAGAGAACCATGTCTCGTTCTCTTCATATATCTGAACTGACACAATTTCCATGCTTTTGTGGTGCAGGAAATTCATTTTAAATGTTATAACCAGGCATATTGAGGAAAGCATTCCTGATACACTCCCCTTATTGCTTTCTTTCTATTTCTATCAAAGAAAATACCTTTGTCATCACCTTGTTTTCTGGAAGCTTCCACAAACAACCACCATCATGATGTTAATATGGCTTTTAGATGTTAGACTATCCACGAAAATGGAACTGTAAGATTTTGTTAGCCTGGTTGCATACCACACTCAATCTGTTTAACTGTTGAGAAATATATTTTGTCCTGTTAAAAGAATGATAGTTTACTCACAGGTCTCCACCAGGTTTTGCTTTGTTTCTTTTCAGTTTATGTCACTGGTTAAAAAATCCTGAGCTATAGCAGCAGCCATTTTGACACACCCAAACAACCGCAGGTGAATGTTACTGTTGGAAGATTTTCAAAGCAGCATCCTGATCCTTGCAGCATTCAAACTGTTCTTGGGCACCTGTTGGATGTACTTAATGCAGAAGATGGCTTAACAAAGACGGTTGATGTTTTGTAGTTGAAACCTTATTAGTTTTCCACACGATGTAGACATTTGCAGCACTCCCGGAAAATCAAAATTGTTAAAATTCCTAATGGAAATACCCTCCTCCAAACAATGACAATGGCTTGATGGGGCTGTCTCAGCTGTGTATATGTACATCATTAAGTTATCCCCTGGGTCCACTTGAAATGGCTCACATTATACCAAACCTTAATTACAGTTGGTAAGGCAGCAGCTTATTTAAAGCTGTGTAACATTTTTAGATAGTCATTGCGCTATACAGCATGGTAACAGACCCTTCAGTCCAACTCATCAATGCAGACCAGATGTCCTAAATAAATCTAGTCCCATTTGCCAGCTTTTGGCCCATATTCCTCTGAACCCTTCCCAATTGTACACTCATCCAGATGCCTTTTAAATGTTGTAATTGTACCAGCCTCCACCACCTCCTCTGGCAGCTCATTCCATACAAGCAGCAGCTTCTGTGTGAAAAAGACGTTTGTATTTATAACATTTTTAACACAAGCATTCCTTGATAACAGATTTCAATGTCAGCAGTCACTAATTTCCACACACTGGCTAATGCATTGTTTTGGCCATGAGTCATCATTTCCTTTGATTCCCAGAAGTTTAAAGTAGTCGCATGTTCAGATACAATGTATGGGTGCGTTCTTCAAATCTATTTCACTGATTTGACCATGAGCTGTGCATTTTTTTCTCAACACCTGACTGTAGTCCAGCAGTGATACCCTGGCTATATATTCTATTACAGTTAGTTCCTAACTGTTTATAAATGAGAGAATAATATAGCACTCATTTTGGAATAAAAAGAGACTGAAACTGGAATGAAATTTTGCTGTTCAGTTTACAATGTATAGAAAAGTGATTGTGCAACTGATTACAGTTACATCACAGAAATGTCATGTTGTGGTTGAGCCCTTTGAATCAGTCCCATTGTCACACACTATGGTTTTGATGAGTGACAACTACATCTTTATTTCTTCTTTGTTTCTGTTTCAAACACTTTGTGATGGTACTGGCTATCTCTGCAGTTATATCTTCATTGAACAATTATTGATTTGTGATTTGTTAATTGCAAATTTTTAAAAATGTAATTGATCGTACAAACCTAGGACTTAGGGGCAGGAGTAGGCCATTTGGCCCTTCAAGCCTATTCTGTCATTCAGTAAGACCAAGGCTGATTTAGATTAGATTACTTACAGTGTGGAAACAGGCCCTTCGACCCAACAAGTCCACATCGACCCTCTGAAGAGCAACCCACTCAGACCCATTCCCCTACATTTACCCATTCACCTAATACTACGGATAATTTAGCGTGGTCAATTCACCTAACCTGCACATCTTTGGACTGTGGGAGGAATCCAGAGCACCCGGAAGAAACCTACGCAGACACGGGAAGAATGTGCAAACTCCACACAGACAGTTGCCTGAGGTGGGAATTGAACCCATGTCTCTGGTGCTGTGAGGCCGCAGTGCTAACCACTGTGCCATCTTGCTGCCCCCAATTAGTAATGTTCTCAATTCTATTTTCCTGTTCTTCCTTACTTCGTCCTTGACTGCATGAGTCCTTTATCAGCAAAACATAGCACAGCCCTCAATCACCATACCATATGGCTGCACAGTTACAGGTTTAGTAATATGGACATGAGTTCAAATCTCACCATAGATATTGGGGATTTTAAGATGCAATGCATTTTGGGAAAGCAAATCTTAGCAGGACTTCTACACTTAATGATAAGGTCCTAGGGAGTGTTGCTGAACAAAGAGACCTTAGAGTGCAGGTTCATAGCTCCTTGAAAGTGGAGTCGCAGGTAGATAGGATAGTGAAGAAGGCATTCGGTATGCCTTCGTTTATTGGTCAGACAATTGAGTATAGGAGTTGGGAGGTCATGTTGTGGCTGTACAGGACATTAGTTAGGCCACTGTTGGAATATTGTGTGCAACTTTGGTCTCCTTCCTATCAGAAAGATGTTGTGAAACTTGAAAGGGTTTACAAGGATGTTGCCAGGGTTGGAGGATTTGAGCTATAGGAAGAGGCTGAATAGGCTGGGGCTTCCCTGGAGAGTCAGAGGCTGAGGGGTGACCTTATAGAGGTTTACAAAATTATGAGGGTCATGGATAGGGTAAGTAGACAAAGTCTTTTCCCTGGGGTCAGAGAGTCCAGAACTAGAGAGCTTATGTTTAGGGTGAGAGGGGAAAGATATAAAAGAGACCTACAGGACAACTTTTTCAAACAGAGGGTGGTGCGTGTATGGAATGAGCTGCCAGAGGAAGTGGTGGAGGCTGGTACAATTGCAACATTTAGGAGGCATTTGGGTGGGTATATGAATAGGAAGGGTTTGGAGGGATATGGGCTGGGTGTTGGCAGGTGGGACTAGATTGGGTGGGATATCTGGACGGCATGGACAGGTTGGACCAAAGGGTCTGTTTCCATGCTGTACATCTCTATGTCTTTATCTGCAATTATAAAGCTAGTAATGGCAATGGTCACCGTTAAAAACTAACAGATTGGTGTAAAACTCCAGTTCCTACTGAGATGCTATGGTATGGAAGGATTATCTTATGAGCAAAGAATAAATAGGTTGGGGCTGTACTCACTGGAGTTTAGAAGATTGAGAAGTGATCTCATAGAGTCATAGAGTTGTACAGCACGGAAACTGACCCTTTGGTCCAACTCGTCCATTCCTACCATCTCATTGCAACATATTGGATTCTTAAGGAACTTGCCAAGGTAAATGCTGAGAGGATGTTCCCCTTTGTGGGAGAGTCTAGGACCAGGATGCATATCTCAGAACAAAGGGGTGCCAATGGAGAGGAATTTCTTCTCTCAGAGGGTTGTGAGTCTTTGGAACTCCTTGCCACAGAGAGCCAAGGAGCAGAGTCCTTGTGTATATTTAAGGCTGAGGCCAATAGCTTCTTCATCAGTAGGGGAATCAAGGGTTACAGGGAATGGAAAGGAAAGTGCATGTGTGGAAAATCAGATCAGCCATGGTCAAAATTGCCATTTAAAGTTAAAATACACACAACTTTTTAAAAAATTCATTCACAGGTTAGGGGTGTCAGTGGCTAGGCCAGCATTTATTGACCATCCCTAATTGCCCAGTTGGCAGTTAACAGTCAACCACATTGCTGTGAGTCTGGATTCACATGTTGGCCAGACTAAGTAAGGATAACAATTTCCTTCCCTAAAAGGCATTACCAAACCAGATGGGTTTTTCTGACAATCAACAATGGATTCATGGTCATCTTTGGACTCTTAATTCCAGGTTTTTATTGAATTCTGCAATCTGCCATGGCGGGATTCAAACCCAGGTCCTCGGAGCATTACTTGGGTCTCTGGATTTAGCAGTCCAGCGATTAATACCATTCGGCCATTGCCTCCCCTAAATGACCTTGAAGAAAGTAACTCACTTTTTTTGTATTCACATGTAGGACATAGGATCTTCTGGACTGAAATGATTTTTCATGTTCTGCTTCAATAACAGGTCAAGTGTGCAACAGTCATAGCGACCATTGAGTTTTGCTGACCCAACTCTGGGGAGTGGGGGATAATTGGCTCCTTTACCTCTCAAAGTACAGAAATAATTGGTGCTTTCCTGAGGATTTAGGATTCTGCAGCTTAGAAATGATGACACCATTGACCTGGGTAATTTTCAAGTGTATGTTACAATTTTCTTATTATTTCCCTTCTAGAATGTGCCTTTTGAGGATTCTCCTCTGCATCACATTCTAATAAGCTTCTGGAGAAATTCTATAGATAAACACATCGACAAGCTAATCTGTGTTTGTTAATTGGAGAGGTTGCTTTCAGGATCCTGGTATCTTTTGACTCTGGAATACAACAGTTTTGGTTCCTGAATTTAACATTATTAATTCATAGAGAAATGTTAGTAGAATATTTACTTTCCAGCTTTGTTCCATAGCTCTGCCATCCTAATCAATGAACTCAGTCAGAGGACTCAGACCCCAGAATCCAATCTTTGATTTGTCATTCTGTTGACAATGGTTCAAGCTGTTAGACAATGAATTTTCTTTTGATTTACAGAAAGATTTTGACAAAGATGGTTAGTAATGTCAGTTGGCTACTAAGTATGATGATTAAAATGTGTCTTGAAAGAATGCAGGATATTAACAATAAATAAGTTAATGTTTTTCCTATGTGGAGTTGTGAGTTCAGGATAAGTTCAATTACAAATTTCTCTATATGATGACATTTGAAGATGTCTATGTAATAAATCTAACAAGTCCTGGCCTTGTTTTTTTGTGCATTACTAACGTAGTAGTTCAATGAAGAAGCCTTTTCATTGGCCTGTTTGTTTGTTTTAATATGTTTGAACAAGTTCAAAGATGTGCATGTTAGGTGGATTAGCCATGGGAAATGCTGGGTTACAGGGCTGTGGGTCTGGGTGGGATGCTCTTCACAGAGTTGGTGTGGACTCAAATGGCCAAATGGCCTGCTTCCACACTATAAAGATTCTATGATTTCCTGTCCTGTAACGTCTAACTTTTATTTGTGTAAATATTTCCATCTATAGCCATATTTCATTAATAAGTATCCATATTTTACCTTCTTTTTAGATTGGATTGTTGCTCCAGGCGGTGTATTTTTGAAATGCTACTTTGTGGATGTTTTGAAAATTGCTGAGAAGCTCATCAGCGAAAAGTACAGGACTGGTGTTCACCCAGTTAGGTGTGTTTTAACTAGTTTTTAGTCCTCCTTGCTGGATAGGGTGTCATGATGGAGGAATAAACTCCAATCTATGGATTTACTTTGTTTCTTCTCAAACATTGTCTGACTGAAAAAACAAGTGGATTAATTGGTTAAAGAGCAAGGTAATGTGACGTGAGTCCAGTAGATATAGTAAAGTGGTCTACATGTTGAATCATTGCCTCTTTGGCCATGATGGGATACTACTAACAGACCATGAAGTCTCAGGGAGGGAAATGGGAGGAAATTTCAGATGAGATGTGTAATGACATAAACTTTTCTTTTGTTTGTTGATGGTGGTACCTATGGAGACGTAATTAGCTGGAAATGGTAACATTCAGGTCAAGAAGCATTCTAGCGCTGGTTTTTTGATCCTGCCTCGTATCAGGGAAAGGATTCTTGAAGTGATATGAAAGGTCAAGGATTAGCAGTTCAAGAGTTAGTCAGTTTTAGTTAGAGAATGGTGAGCTGCCCAAGCAAGTGATACCATAAAGCAAAAGTTGGCTTATGCTTTTGGCTCTGAGGAATTTGATGCTTATTGAAGTTCCAGAGTGGGTTTTGTGGTTCTGCTCAGTTGGGGTTCAGGAGAAGTCTTGGGAGCAGTTTATTACAGCGAAGAGGTGGAGCTCAGGGAAGGCCAAAAGCAGTATTGACTTGTTGCAGCTTGGGTGACTGAAGGTCAGAGAAACTCAGGAGCACTGCCAGCTTAGTCAAACTATCTGTGGGGAAAAAAACCCTTAATTAGAAGTTAGATTGCAGCTCTATGAGTCCAGTTGTTATATATCACAGGAGAAGAGATTGAACCTCCTGAAGCAATGGCTCAGGCGGTCCATTTTGGAATGGCCTTTGATGAAGAAATCCCAATTTGATGAAGATTTCAAATTTGTTGTAATAGTTGATTCACAGTGGTCACTTGCATCCATGAGGGTTGCTAAGAAATCTGTGGAATCTGTGCTAGGTGCATTCACCATTTACATTCAGTGTAATGTCTTTGACCTCATGATTTGGAGATGCTGGCGTTGGACTCGGGTATACAAAGTTAAAAATCACATAAAACCAGGTTATAGTCCAACACGTTTAATTGGATGCACCAGCTTTCGGACACTGCTCATTCATCAGGTGGTTGTGGAGGACACAATTGTAAGTCTCAGAATTTATAGCTAACGTTTACAGTGTGATGTAACTGAAATTATGCATTGAAAATTGTTGAGTCTCTCATCTCTTAGAATGACCATGATAGTTTCACTTCTTTCAAGTGTAAATCACAGAACATTCTTTAAAAGTTACATTCTCAGGTTAACTGTAACAATTGGTGTCAGCCAGATAAGATGTTAAGATGTTGATGTTCCCTGTCTGTGCCTTAATATTTAGACTGATTCTAATCTAAAAAGTGAGTTAACAGAGTCTTACGTGGACTCATGACCTCAGTATGCTTCATAATTTATATTTTCCCTCATCTTGATGTTAGAGTACAAAGTAGTTACTGGCAGAAGTTCTATTTTCCTGACTTTGTATCGTAAATATTAGTTTGTTTATTTAAATAAAAAACAGTGGAATCTTGTGACTCTATTCCCTCAGGAAGCACCTGGGATTTCAAACTTCATCCACTTAAAACAAAAAGTTACTGGTTCCTAACCAGGTCATGCCAGAATTTGCCAGACTGATTGAGGCTTATAACTCAAATTTGGTGATCACATGTTAACCTGTCCAGTCGACAAAAAAAATCTTACGCTATTTCAAAGAAACGTGAGTAAGTAACCCTAGCATCATGGCACTATTTATCGTTTATTTAACAGTTCTGAATAACAGATGAACAGGTTATTGTTTCGTGTCATTTATTGGATCTTGTTGGACACAAGTTGACATCACAATAGTAACAACACTTCAGAAATCTTTTAACATTTTGGGATGTCTTTTGGTTGTGATTCTGGGGCTGCTGTGCTTTAAACATTTCAGTTACTTACTGGATTAGTTCAGTGGATCATGAGAACAATTCAGCAATTTTTGTTATTAAACAGAAATTGCTTCCACTAGCAGGTCAGTCAGTAACCAGTGGACACAGTTTTAAGACAAGAGAGAGGCCGCTCAGTGGTAATAGAAGCATCTCAAGCATGCTGTGTTAATGTAATGTTGTTAAAATTTTGCTCCTTTTCATTGTGGCTTTTCCCTGTGTGATTGATGCTCTAGACCTACAAAAATGAAAAAGAAAATCATTTCGCTGGGGAGGCTGCAGATGAATTATTATCCAACAACCTGCTCTAAAAACTCTGTACACGTTTTGATAGCTGTAACAAATTGTATTCCAGCAACAGAGACAATCCACAACATTCAATATTATTGTGAATAGGACGCATCTCAACATTTCAAAGAGAAGTTAAGTCACCCAAGCTCCCAATGCTAACAGATGTATTAAAAAAAATTGATCCGTAATTTCGGCAAAAAATTAATCAGTTCCTTTCGGGTCCATACTTTATGGTGTATCATTTTTTTCTTTAACTCTTAGGTTTTGGAATATATTATTATAGGCAAACAGACTAACAAACTGGGGCTAAAACATGACCTCTGCTGACTTTCAGTGCAGTTGTATTATTTGACAGATGAACCAGAGAGGAGGTGAGGAGAAATATTTTTATGTCATAAGCTTTTAAAATCTGAAATGCGCTGCCTGAAGGATGAAGGAAGCAGATTCAATAGTAACTTGCAAACATAAAAGGAGAGCATTCATCCTCTTCAGGCCTCTCTGTCAATCAATTAGATCAATGCTGTTTTGTTCTTAAACCCACTTATCCGCCTTAGCCCTATGAGCTTACAGAAGAAAATTTTGCAGATCAATGTGGAAAGAGTGAAGATTAGTTGAATAACTCTTTAAAGTAGCAAGTACGCAAAGAGTTGGACAAATGGCCTCTGTTGTTGCATATTTCGATGAAAATTATTTTCCTCAGGTACTTAATTTTACTAATGATGTATTGGTTTCATATATTCTAAGAAACAGATATTTTGGTGATCAGGCTGTGTTTTGTGAATCTGAGGAACATTATTTTAAGCTAAATTTAGTCTGAACAAACTGGGAAGTGCTGATGACTCCATCAGGAAAGTATTATTTAAGGATTTGCAGAGCCTGGCAGTAAGAAGTAGCTCAACTAATATCGGGTGAAGCTGTAAATTTGATACAATTCAGCATATTAGTCATTTGATCTCGGCATATTAATTTAGCTCTGATGCTGCTTAGGTAATAATCATCAGTGTCTGCCCATTTATCCTGTTACTATTTTATATATCGATACATTGTGACAAGAAAAGCAATTAAGTCCATTCTGCTCTAGAGATGAAAAATGCTCACAAACCAGAATGTAGAGTGATCTTAAAAAAAAATTAGTGAAAAGGCAGAAAGCCTGTAATCTTCTTTGGATTTTCTGACCCTGATATAGTCCAATGACTCACCAAATAAAATGGTGAAGCCATTCCCAGCAATTGTAGTTTGTCTGCAAATTGTTCACTTTGGCTACATACCTGCAGGAAGTATCTGAGAAATGACCTTTGAAGGATCATGACCAAGTTTAATTTTAGCAGATAATGTAAGGCTTACAGTGCGGAGATGTGCACATTTCCTTGATTTTTCTTTTGACAGTCGGTGACTATCAGCAGACGTTAAAATTTGCCCCCATCCACACTGTAAGGAATCCAATCTAATCTATAGAAAAAGTCTGACAAGCTAACTGTGTGTGGCTCACAGAACCAGGTACCTGGGTTCCATTCCACCCTCGGGCAAATATCTGTGTGGAGTTTGCACATTCTCCCTGTGTCTTAATGAGTTTCTACCTTGTGCTCTGGTTTCCTCCCACAGTCCAAAGATGTGCAGGTTAGGTGAATTGGCCATTCTAAATTGCCCTGTAGTATCCAGGGATGTGCAGGCTAGGTAGGTTAGCCATGGGTTGTGTGGGGTTACAAGGATAGGTTAGGGGGTGGGTTTGGGGGGATGCTCTTCAGAGGGTCCCTGTGGACTCGATGGGCTGAATGGCCTGCTTCCATATTGTAGGGATTGAATGACAATATGATGGGAGACCAGCAAGTTTCATTTTGAAACGAATCATGGGTCCAGACAGCATGGGCTCTCTCTCCTGTATGGATTAGCCTATGATGTAATGGAATGTTGGAACAGTGCTGAATGGCTGCCTAATGCTCCTATAATGCCAAAGTTAAAAAGGCGTGCTAAATTCTAACCCACGATTCCAAGTGCTGCTGTGCATTGCTGCTTCTGATTTTGGCGCTGTGAGAGTTGATCCTGGTGGGCCTTTGCTGTGCAATGCTGTGCTAAGTACCCCCTTTTTCTTACACAGTTGGAATAAATGTTTAAAATCACTGAGCTACAAATCACTAAGACCATGGTTTGAGATTACATCTCAGAGAAAGGCTCCATTCCTTTCAGTTCATTTATCAACATAACATTTCATATGCACAATACCTCTGCCAATATTGTAGCATTTTTCACTCTCTAATTCCTGTGATTGTAACCTCATTGTCTGAATTTTTAAGAGAAAATGTTCTGCACTCCTCTGCTGACAGCTGTCTGTGCGTAACTGATGTATGTATAGCTCCTTTCACAAAGATACATATGCATTAGCTCCCTATGAATCTCTCTCGCTCTTTGTGAAAAGCAGTGAGAATCTGGCCTTTGGAAATCTTCAATTGGAAGAAATTATCAGGTGAAAAAATACTACAATAAACTGTGGGCCTGCAGTCTTGTGAAAATATTAAACTTGACTCATTCGGGTAATAAGCAGGAAGTTGGCCATCTACCACATAAATCTCTTTGAGATACTGTGCTAAATAGTGCTGTGGATAATATAGTTTGGTTGTTTATCATGTGCTTTT
Organism: Hemiscyllium ocellatum; assembly: GCF_020745735.1. Lineage (NCBI taxonomy): Eukaryota > Metazoa > Chordata > Chondrichthyes > Orectolobiformes > Hemiscylliidae > Hemiscyllium > Hemiscyllium ocellatum. The sequence goes on from NC_083406.1 coordinate 109,297,438, forward strand.
TTTCCTTCATATTATGCACATTTGTGTGCTGCAGTAAAATACTGTACCAGAGGTAATTCTCCCTCTTACATGTCATAGAGGCACAGATAGAGACCATTTGGCCCATTAGATCCATGACAGCTCTCCAGAGCAATCCAGTCAGTACAACTGCCCCGTTACGTCTCTGAAGCTTTGCAAGTTTATTTATCTCAAACACCTATCCAATTATCTTTTGAAATCTTTGCTCCCGCTTCCACTACCCTTCTGGTCAGTGAGTTTCAGGTCATTACCACTCACTGTATTTTCCTTACGTTCCTCAGAATCTCTTACGACTAAAGTTGGAAATATTTGACCTTTTGTCCTTTGGCCATCAGCTAATGGGAACAGTTTTTCTTTGCCTAGTTTATTTTACACTATCAATTTCATTCTTTTGCAAAGCTAGAAAATGGCCTTACTACCTCTGTGTCATTTTCCTTTAACTAGCCATTGTACTTCCTGAAGTGCTCACCCCTTCCCTTCATGGCATGTGTCATTGTCAATTCATCGACTGAAAGATTACCTGGTGAGAAGCAGTTCTCCCTGTCACCTTGGTTATGGAAATATTTTCCATTCTAAGAATGTTTCTGCTCATCTTTTACCTTGGCATTATTTTGAAAAAGACAGGGATCGTAATCCAAGATGGAGGACGGGCAAAATTTCTGGCTGTAACAGCTGCTCCTTTTTTGAGGTATTTTAGGTGTTGGAGGTGATTTCCTCGAATTCCAGGAGCAGCAATTACTGTTTTATAGCTGTTACATTGTTTTGGAACTTTGGGGAAAAAAATGTCAAAACAACAGCAGATTAGGAGGGAGAAGAGCAGACAAAGGAAGCACATGGTGAGGACAGTGCAGGAGAGAGAGAGAGAAAAAAAAACCTGCACAGTGACCGCCTTTGTTGTTTGAAATTCTATATCGCTGGGTATCGGAGTGCATCTGGGAAAATTAACAAACAGTGAAATTCACAAGTAATCTTGGAGGAACTGTTGGGTGAAGTTCACAGCACAGAATCAGATAGGTTAATTGTTGTTTTAAGTCTGTCCAAGAGAAAGGCTGCAGTAGTGAGTATAGTGGATTCTTTCTTGATTATATGTTTTTGGAGATAAGTCTCTTGATTAAACTTAAAATAAAAGCCATAGCTATTAATAAGGAATAAGATGGTGTTATTTTCTGGGTCTGTAGATTGTGAAGGAGCAAAAATGGCCTTTGCAGTAATATGTACTTCTTGTCAGATGTGGGAGTTTAAAGAGAGTTTAAGGACTATTGCGGATTATATCTGCCATAAAGGCTATTGGATGCGAATCTTATCAGATTGAGTGGATCGGTTGGAGAGACAGATAGAAGCGATGAAGAATTTGCAACAGCAGCAGTATGTGATGGATGGCAGTTATAGGAAAGGGGGAAAGTCTCAGATACAGTCACGTAGATGGGTTAACACCAGGAAGGGTGAGAGAGGTCGGCACCAAGGGCAGGAGTCTTTTGTAGATATACCCATTTCAAACAGGTATGCTTTTTTTGGAAAATGTAGGGGGTGATGGATTCTCAAGGGAATGTAGCATGAACAGCCAAGTTTCTGGTATTGAGACTGGCTCTAATGCAACGAGGGGTACGTTGGCTTCCAAGAGATCAATTGTGTTAGGGGATTCTGTAGTCAGAGGTACAGACAGACGTTTCTGTGGCCAGCAGAGAAAAAGCAGAATGGTGTGTTGTTTCCCTGGTGCCAGGATCAAGGGTGACTCAGAGAGGGTGCAGAATGTTCTCACGGGGGAGAGGGACCAGCAAGAGGTCATTGTCCACATTGGAACCAACGACATTGGAAGGGAAAAGGTTGAGACTCTGAAGGGAGATTACAGAGAGTTAGGCAGAAACTTAAAAAGGAGGTCCTCAAGAGTAGTAATATCTGGATTACTCCCAGTGCTACGAGCTAGTGAGGGCAGGAATAGGAGGATAGAGCAGATGAATGCATGGCTGAGGAGCTGGTGTATGGGAGAAGGATTTACATTTTTGGATCATTGGAATCTCTTTTGGGGTGGAAGTGACCTGTACAAGAAGGATGGATGGGGACTAATATACTGGCAGGGAAATTTGCTAGAACTGCTTGGGAGGATTTAAACTAGTAAGGTGGGGGGAGTGGGACCCAGGGAGCTAGTGAGGAAAAAGATCGATCTGAGATGGGTACAGCTGAGAACAGAAGTGAGTCAAACAGTCAGGGCAGGCAGGGACAAGGTAGGACTAATAAATTAGACGGCATTTATTTCAATGCAAGAGGCCTAGCAGGGAAGGCAGATGAACTCAGGGCATGGTTAGGAACATGGGACTGGGATATCATAGCAATTACGGAAACATGGCTCAGGGATGGGCAGGACCAGCAGCTTAATGTTCCAGGATACAAATGCTACAGGAAGGATAGAAAGGGAGGCAAGAGAGGAGGGGTTATGGCATTTTTGATAAGGGATAGCATTACAGCTGTGCTGAGGGAGGATATTCCCGGAAATACATCCAGAGAAGTTATTTGGGTGGAACTGAGAAATAAGAAAGAGATGATCACCTTATTGGGATTGTATTATAGACCTCCCCAATAGTCAGAGGGAAATTGAGAAACACACTTGAAAGGAGATCTCAGCTATCTGTAAGAATAATAGGGTAGTTATGGTTGGGGATTTTAATTTTCCAAACATCGACTGGGACTGTCATAGTGTTAAAGGTTTAAATGGAGAGGAATTTCTGAAGTGTGTACAAGACAATTTTCTGAATCTGTATGTGGATGTATCTACTAGAGATGGTACTTGACCTACTCTTGGGAAATAAGGCAGGGCAGGTGACTTGAGGTGTCAGTGGGGGAGCACTTTGGGGCCAGTGACCATAATTCTATTCGTTTTAAAATAGTGATGGAAAAGGATAGACCAGATCTAAAAGTTGAAGTTCTAAATTGGAGAAAGGCCAATTTTGACAGTATTAGGCAAGAATGTTTGAAAGCTGATTGGAGGCAGATGTTCGCAGGTAAAGGGACAGCTGGAAAAAGGGAAGCCTTCAGAAATAAGATAACAAGAATCCAGAGAAAGTATATTCCTGTCAGGGTAAAAGAGAAGGCTAGTAGGTATAGGGAATGCTGGATGACTAAAGAAATTGAGGGTTTGGTTAAGAAAAAGAAGGAAGCATATGTCAGGTATAGACAGGTTAGATCGAGTGAATCCTTAGAAGAGTATAAAGAAAGTAGGAGTATACTGAAGAGGGAAATCAGGAGGGCAAAATGGGGACATGAGATAGCTTTGGCAAATAGAATTAAGGAGATTCCAGAGAGTTTCTACAAATATATTAAGGACAAACGGGTAACTAGGGAGAGAATACGGCCCCTCAAAGATCAGCAAGGCAGCCTTTGTGTGGAGCCACAGAAAATGGGGGAGATACTAAATGAATATTTTGCATCAGTATTTACTGTGGAAAAGAATATGGAAGATATGGACTGTAGAGAAATAGATGGTGACATCTTGCAAAATGTCCAGATTACAGAGGAGAAAGTGCTAGATGTCTTGAAACGGTTAAAAGTGAATAAATCCCCAGGACCTGATCAGGTGTACCCAAAAACTCTGTGGGAAGCTAGAGAAGTGATTGCTGGGCCTGTTGCTGAGATATTTCTATCATCGATAGTCACAGGTGAGGTACCAGAAGACTGGAGATTGGCAAACGTGGTACCATTGTTTAAGAAAGGTGGTAAAAACAAGCCAGGGAACTATAGACCAGTGAGCCTGACCTTGGTGATGGGCAAATTGTTGGAGGGAATCTTGAGGGACAGGATGTACACGTATTTGGAAAGGCAAGAACTGATTCGGGATAGTCAACATGGCTTTGTGCATGGGAAATCATACACAAGTTTTTTGAGTTTTTTGAAGAAGTAACGAAGAAGATTGATGAGGGCAGAGCAGTAGATGTGATCAATATGGACTTCAGTAAGGTGTTCGACAAGGTTCCCCATGGGAGACTGATTAGCAAGGTTAGATCTCATGGAATACAGGGAGAACTAGCCATTTGAATACAGAACTGACTCAAAGGTAGAAGACAGAGGGCGGTGGTGGAGGGTTGTTTTTCAGACTGGAGGCCTGTGACCAGTGGAGTGCCACAAGGATCGGTGCTGGGACCTCTACTTTTTGTCATTTATATAAATGATTCAGATGCGAGCATAAGAGGTACAGTTAGTAAGTTTGCAGATGACACCAAAATTGGAGGTGTAGTGGACAGTGAAGAGGGTTACCTCAGATTACAACAGGATCTGGACCAGATGGGCCAATGGGCTGAGAAGTGACAGATGGAGTTTAATTCAGATAAATGCGAGGTGCTGCATTTTGGGAAAGCAAATCTTAGCAGGACTTATACACTTAATGGTAAGGTCCTAGGGAGTGTTGCTGAACAAAGAGACCTTGGAGTGCTGGTTCATAGTTCCTTGAAAGTGGAATCGCAGGTAGATAGGATAGTGAAGAAGACGTTTGGTAGGCTTTCCTTTATTGGTCAGAGTATTGAGTACAGGAGTTGGGAGGTCATGTTGCGGCTGTACAGGACGTTGGTTAGGCCACTGTTGGAATATTGCGTGCAATTCTGGTCTCCTTCCTATCAGAAAGATGTTGTGAAACTTGAAAGTGTTCAAAAAAGATTTCCAAGGATGTTGCCAGGGTTGGAGGATCTGAGCTACAGGGAGAGGCTGAACAGGCTGGGGCTGTTTTCCCTGGGGTGACCTTATAGAGGTTTACAAAATTATGAGGAGCATGGATAGGATAAATAGGCAAAGTCTTTTCCCTGGGGTCGGGTTAGGGTGAGAGGGGAAAGCTATAAAAGAGACCGAAGGGACAACTTTTTCATGCAGAGGGTGGTACGTGTATGGAATGAGCTGCCAGAGGATGTGGTGGAGGCTGGTACGATTGCAACGTTTAAGATGCATTTGGATGGGTATATGAATAGGAAGGGTTTGGAGGGATATGGGCCGGGTGCTGGCAGGTGGGACTAGATTGGGTTGGGATATCTGGTCGGCATGGACGGGTTGGATCGAAGGGTCTGGTCCGTGCTGTACAGCTCTATGACTGTATGACAAAACCAAATTACCAGGTCATTATGGCATTTGTGATGCAGGCTTCTAATATTTTACCATTTGAGAACTTAGATTCTAAAGTAGAGGTAAATGGACTTTTAGTTTTAATTCTTGAAGGTGGCCTTTATTGATAAAACAGACTTTTTTTGAATAACAAGTTCAAATGTAATTTCCAAGGAAGCATAGGTCCTAAACTAAATGACCCTATCAGCTATCTGGGCAGTTAATTACTGATTGTGCAGAAAGTTGAGTTTTGTGATCTACAGAAACAGATGGACCTGGGATGTTAGATTCAGAAGAAGGTAATCTTATCAGCAAAATGACAGTTTTTAACTTCATAGAAGTCTCTGGGTTAGAAAGAAATCTCTAGGCCAACCGAGCTGAAAAGAAGTCTTACATTGTTTCAAGGAGGAGGACTGGAAAGAGTCACTTGTCTGCATTTATCTGTTCCTGGGAGAGACAGAATAAATTAAATCTGGTAAATGTGCAGAAAGTCAGCTGTGTAAGAAATTTTAAAGTGAAGTCGAGTTATACCTGTAAAGAATTTGGCTGGGGAAAAGCGTTAAGAATTTTTGAATTATTTTGTAGTATAGGTCAAGATCTTCCTAATTTTTTTTTGTGTAATAAAGTTGTGTTTTTTTGGTAAAACAGTTTGGCAGTTTCAAGAGAATAGGTACAGTGACTGACTAACCAAATTGCGGAAATGGATTTTATGATCAAGTTAGATTTCACTCTGGGGTGTCTGACATGTTTAAAATTACCACTAACTGAGATCATAACACAGTGTTGTTTGTAGGTGCTTTTTAAATGCAAATATTAGCTGCTGTCTTTTCCAAGTGTAGCAGTGACCATACTTCACAAAATATTTAAGTGGCTATACATTTCTTTGACATGTCTCGTGGTCATATACAATACTATGTAAATGCAAAACTTTATTTTTCTCTGGTTTTGTACAGAACACCACTGTAACCACATTTCATAAACACATCGTATGTGCTTTGTTTTCATTTCTGCAGCTCTGGAAGAAAATATGACACAAGATTCCTGCGCAGGGACTAAGAAGATGCAGCAGATGGATACTGTTGGATGGCTCCCAATCTAAGAAGGCCACTTTGTTAGACCCTTGACTTCATTTCTGAACACGAAAGCTGTGATGATAGCAGAACCAGAATTATCCAACAAGGTCTCCCTTCAAAAGTAAGGAGCCACTTAACTGATAAAGGATTCACACTGGGTGGATGTGAGTTATGGTGGGGGCGAAAGCAAAGTCAATGATGAACAAATGTCTTTTAAAAGTTGCTGGGTTAGTTATCTTGTCAAATTTTCCTGCTAGCTCAATTCCTAGGAGAAAAATAATAGAATTGAATAGAATAGAATTATCTCCATTGTCACATGTATCCAAATGAGAACAGTGAAAAGTCTATATCGCCACTTACAGCACTATTTTAAATACAAAGGTACCTAGGTACAGCTTCTTCAGTTACAAGGTCTTAGAAAATAAAGAAATAAAAAAATTCAGCATCGCAGAAATAAAAGTTCAGAACTACCGTCTTCTGTCACAAACCACGCTGGCACCTCACCTCCAAACCACACTGGGCCTTGGCTCCAGACCACACCGGGCTTCACCTCAAGGTTCATGAGGTGAGAGATCATTCTGAAATTATCTCGAGAGCAGGAGTTCACACTGAGGCTATGCCAGGCCAAAGGACTGCCACGTATGGCCGGAAGACTACAACATGGGCTGAGAGGTTGCCATACTGGGGGGCTGCCACAGGATGCCATTATACTAGGCCGGGATGATCCCTCGTCGTGTTTATGCTGAGGTCGGGAGTCGAATGGAGGTTGGAAGTTGTCGGAGGCCAGGAGTCAGGGAAGGGCTGGAATCGACTGGAGACTTCTTACAAATTATCTCAATTCTTCAAGAACAATGTGATGGATGTTCATAACCTTTTATTATTGTTTGGAAACTTGAATTCTAAAGTGGTGGAATGATGTGCAGCTTTGAGTTTGATTTGGATTTCTATATTGTGTGTGATAAGAGAGCCTGGTTTTTGGTTTTGTTTTAGATTTGTTCTATGAGTGGTACTAGGGTGACTGGAGGATTCATGATTCATGATGAAGAGCTGATGCTCAAAACGTCGACTCTCTTGCTCCTTGGATGCTGCCTGATGTGCTTTTCCAGTGCCACACTTTTTGACTCTGACCTCTATCTGCAATCCTCACTTTCTCCCTGGAGATTTGTTCTGTTTATTTGTATTTAAATTAGATCTTAAAAACCCTTGAGGGGCGTAGTTGAGTGCATTAAAATAAAGAAAGTGGAAGTGGGAAAGGAAAAGCTGTGGATGCTTAGTGACAAGAGCCTAGAAGCACAGAAAGGTGGAAACATTCGGAAGAAGCTAGCCTTGTGCAGATTAATTCAAGCAGAAAAACTTTATTATTCAACATGCTTTAGTTTAGCAGTCTCCAAAACAGTCCAGAGAAAAGAAAAGATGCCCTGAGTAGTTGGAAGAATAAAGTTCCAGTAACAGAAGGCTTTTGAGGTATCGGGGGAAGACGTCCTAAAATTCTATTAAAGACATGAATTCAAGGAACACCTATTAGGAATAAGTGAGATGATTTAACACCATGTTTAAGGGTCTCAGGAAGAGACATTAACTAATGAAAATAGCATCGAAGGATTAGAGAACTTTCCAAAAAACTGAATACAGCCATGCCAATCGAACAAAGTGGAGATGGTGTGACCGTTCACTGCACTTTAAGATTGCTGTTGTTGAGAGTAAAAAGCGTTGACTCAATATTTCTGATAATAAAATACCTGTGATCCAATGATCCAAATTTCGACTGTGCATTCACACCTTGGATGCGTGCGCAATGTAAAACTGATTATTAAAAATTAAACAATTCTATCTTGTTTAACAGTTTTCTTTTCCCTTCAATTAAATACTTTTTCATTATTTTTCTTCCATTTTTAAGGGGTTGTTAGGTTTTTAACTTTCTTATTGCAATTTATTTCAACAATATGCAAGCTTGTTGAGGTAGCTGGGAATGCGATGGGAAGCTACCCTCCCACCCCTTCCCCCATTATCTCTGAGCCCCCCTGGTTGACAGATCAAGTTAGACCCCGTCTACCACCCACTGAGAAAAAAAATAAGTGACTTCACCACAGGAAATGACATCACCAACCCAAGGAAACCCAAACATATAAATAGAAAGCAGGAATTATCAGCAGTGCTTCTCCTGAGGCCCACTGAAGATGTTACTTAGTATGGTGATGAAACTTCTGGAAATGAACCTTCTAGCTCAGCAAAGAAACCTACATTCAGAACCTCAACCTGAGCTACAAATCTTCTCAAAACTCGCGTTTGCTTTTGACTGGCACAGACTCAATGGGCCAAATGGCCTTTTTCTGCCCTGTAAGCACTATGACTATGATTTTATGATAGCAGAGGTGTTCTGATTGAAATGTATAAAATTTGAATGGGGCTGAGTAAACTAGGAGCAGGATGGTTTTTTCCTTGTTTGGGGTACCTAGAAGGACATGATTCAGTCTCAGGACTGAGATGGCAAAAGTTTTCTTCTCACAAAGGATCGAGAACCTGTGGAATTCTTTACCACAGAAAGCTGTGGAGGCCAAGCCACTGAATATATTCAGGAGAGAGAGATGTGTGTATCAAGGAGTGTGGGGTCAAAGCAAGAATGTGGCATTGAGGTAGAGGATCAACCAAGATCATATCAAATAGTGGAGCAGGTTCACAAGTCCAATTTCGGAGTTCTGAACCTAATTTCTATGTTTCTATGAGAGATAAAAGATCCTCCAGTGAAGAACTGATATGTAGATTAGATCCAGGGTCAACCATTCTCATGGAAGAGACCTACCATTCTTCCAAGTGCTTGACAAACCAGATCCCAGACTGAAATCTGGCTTGATAATTAAGATTTCTTTGGTTTTGGTTTTAGCAAAGTAGTGTCTTGCTCAGTTGTGAATGTATAATGTTGCAAATTTTGCTTTAACAATAAAACAGAAGTTTATTAACAGTAGTAATGAAGATAAAACAGAATAGATCAATTTAAACACAAGAACTTTTATAAAGGCTATAAAAATATAATGCCATCAATCCCAAAACACTCCTTTATAAATTGAAAAGAAAAACAACAGCTTTTATATAACATCCAAAGCTTACCCTTGGTACAGTCCCCAAAAACGCACCTTATACAGTAACCAAAAATACTTCTTGTACAGTACTCACACCAGAGTGACTGTCTCTAAATCCTGAATATGTTTAAGTTTCTTGTGACCATAACTTGTAGACTAGAACTGCAGATAGTTTCCCCTGGATCTATTATTTGCTTGAACTTAAATTGCTTCATTTGAAGTAACCTCTTCATGGTTTTATTCCAACACTACATTGTTGGGACTACCATTATTTCTTTAATGTAATTTAGCTTTATTATATCCCTACTGTCCCAGGAGCACTAGTCTACACAGCTGATTCATTGAAACACTTCAAAGGACCGCTCAAACTCAATGTAAATTTTTTTAAAAACTCTCTCTCCATGTTATGGATTTTTCCCTTAAACTTAAAAGAACCTCTCTGGATCTTCTGAACTGAAACTTGTTTATGTTGTTCAATTGTAAAATCTTACCAATATTCACAAAAGTTTGTTAGTTATAAAGCTAGTCCCTAAAAACTTTAATAAATCACCGCTTACAAGCTAATTATTAACTATACACATACAAAAAATTGACTTATTACTAACTCAAAAACTAAAAACCCAAATTTACTATAAATAATATATTGCATAGTATACAGCAAACAAAACAGAAGTGAGTGTACTCTGAATAATGTGCAGAATGCCTGCATTTGTGCAGATAGAGACTTGGACACTGGTGAATGTGCATAACTGTTTAATGGGATAACTATGGGGAGAAAGGTTTTGGGGGAGATGTGTGTAGTAATGTTCTGAAGGGATTAATATTCTTGTTATGTTGGCTTTTACCCATTCTATTAAAGTCACATGCCATCTATGGGTGAAGATGAGAAGTTCCATTTGAGCTTTTGGTGGAAGCTAATACGTCTATACCAGCTCCCCATAGACCCAGGAATTTTGCCTGGCCAATTGTAGTTATACTTACTGCTATCCTGCAGAAAACCTTCTGGTTAACTAAGAAGAGTATATACATACCATGGATATGAATAGTCCTCTGGTAATCACTAGATAGGCCTGAGCCATAGCAAAAACAAAAGAGATGGGACACTTCTTTCAGCATCCTTTCCCAAACAGTTGGAGGTAGAAAATGCCACAAGATATCGTAAGTGGCCATGTGGGAGAAATACCATGGGTTTTGCCAGATTTTGCCCCTCTGTTTCTACAGCTATTCTGACTGATCTCACCCAAAACATCAGAACAAAGTACAAGCCCTCTTTTCTCTGATGCTAATGTTCCTTCTCAAGAGTAATATTTTTGAGATTTATTGTCCCAAAGCACTGGCATAAATCTTGGATCCCTACAGTGTGGAAGCAGGCCATTTGGCCCATTTATCCATGGCAACTCTCTGAAGAGCTTCCTATTCATATTCACCTTATTCCAACTAACCTGCACATCTTTGAACTGTGGGAGGAAACCAGCGCACCTGGAAGAAACTCACACAGGCACAGGGAGGATGTGCAAACTCCGCACAGACAGTCACCCATGGGCAGAATGAATCTGGGTCCCTGGTGCTGTGAGACAACAGTGCTAACCATTGAGCCACTGTGCTGCCCCAAATCTTGTACTATGAAAAGTGAATTTGGTTATTTCAGTCACTGCGAGGGTAGATGGTGGGATTCATTCAGACCCTGTGTAATATTGGTTGGATTTCTGGTTCTCCACTACCTCAAGGAGAAAGTGAGACTGCAGGTGCTGGAGATCAGAGCTGAAAATGTGTTACTGGAAAAACACAGCAGGTCAGGCAGCATCCAAGGAGCAGGAGAATGGACGTTTCGGGCATGAGCCCTTCTTCAGGAAGAAGGGGTCATGCCTGAAACGTCGATTCTCCTGCTCCTTGGATGCTGCCTGACCTGCTGCGCTTTTCCAGCAACACATTTTCAGCTCTCCACTACCTCATTCAGATTTAATTAGACCATGGAAAATAATCCTCAAAATAATTCCCGTGTCCCTTCTATAGAACAGTAGAATCAGGTCAGTGTAGTTCAGAGTCTCCAGAGGTTTATTTGTTGTATGTTTGTTGCAGAGAGAATGAGAGCCATTCGGAGCCTGACAATGATCTGGAGAACCAAAGACGGGGAAGTGCAGGCTCCTTATCGGTGAGTACACAGAAACTTCCTTGTCTAATAAGAAGACAGGTATAAGATGCAATAGTTGGATGCCACAATCTTGAGATTTAGTTTTAATTCTCTGACACAACTGTAAAACTGTCTATATTATGGTTTGTTTTAAATTTTGGATTCAATAATTCAAACTTTTAGAAGCCACAAATATTTCAAAACTGTCATTTACGTTTGATGCCATTTTGGTCACACTGCAGATTAAGTCATTTTTTTTTAAACCTTTCTTTGTTGTAAAAATGCTCCCTCCACCACTGATGCCACAGTGGAGCAGTGTATGCCACCTGTAAAGTTCTCAGCAGAAATTCACTAAGGCTCCTCTGATGGCATTTTCTATGTCAACAACCTCTGCCACCTAGAAAGGCACGAGAGCTCCACCACTTGCAATTTCTCCTCCGAGCCACTCACCATCCTGACTTGGAACTCTGCTGCTGGGTCAAAATTCTGGACCTCCTTCAATAACAGCATTGTAGGTGTTGCTGCATCACAAGGACTGCAGCAGTTCCAGATGGCATCTCACTGCTACCTTCTCAAGGGCAATGTGGGATGGGTAATTAATGCTGGCCCAGCCAGCAATACCTATATCCCATTAGCAAATACACATAGTGCTGGGGTAGCACACATTTTGGTAGCACGATTTGTCTATAGTGTCGCTGAAGAATTAGGGAACAGTATTTTGGAGAACGCTTACTTCCGTTCACAAAAACATGATTCCAGCAGGGATTGGTTTGTGTGCTTTGTTCTGCTCATGCGCCGATGTCAGCTGCTGATAGAGTAGCTTTCTGTGAGAGGTACTGTACAGACAGTAGCTTTCTTACATTTTTAAAATGTATTGTGTTAAATTTCCCTTTGTTGTGTTAATAAATATGATTTCAACCTTCATTCAGGCTGTGCTGTACTTTGCGTTAGATATTTGGGTGATTTTTGAGCAATCATGAGTGATATTTTTTGCTGGTCTGCCTCAACCCCATCTTTCCCGTAGGCCCCATTATTTCTGCTAAGCCATTTTCTATTTAGTGAGGTTTCACTGGAATACAACTACGGCGTTATAGGAGAACTACCTGTAAATAAAAATTTGATTTCTCTGACATGGCCTAGTTAGACTTCAAATATACGAATAAAAGAAGAACTAATGAAATAAAAATGAATTAAAACAACAGAACAAGATTGAGGGTGATCTAATTGATGTATTTAAAACTGTTAAAAGATTTAGATTAGATTCTCTACAGTGTGGAAATAGGCCCTTCAGCCCAACCAGTCCACACCGACCCACTCACCTCTGACTAATGCATCTAACTCTATGGGCAATTTAGCACAGCCAATTCACCTGACCTGTACATCTTTGGACTGTGGTAGGAAACCAGAGCACCCGGAGGAAACCCACGCAGACACGGGGAGAATGTGCAAACTCCACACAGACAGTCACTCAAGGCTGGAATCAAACCTGGAACCCTGGTGCTGTGAGGCAGCAGTGGTAACCACTACTCCACCATGCTGCCCCAAATAGGGTTATTGGGGGAAAATTACTTCCCCTTGTAGATGATCCTAAAACGAGAGGATTTCACATTGAAATTGGAGTGATCCTGTTCATGAAGTACTTCTTCACAAAAAGGCAATGGAAGTTTGAGACTCCTTCCCTCAGAGAGATATTGATGCAGGGGTCCATTTGAACATTTGAAATCTGTGCTAGATGGACTTTTTTTTGCTGAGGGTATTAAAGAATTGGAAAATGAGGTAAATTAGATATAAGTCACGATCTACTTGAAAGGTAGGAATGACCTTGAGGGCTGAATGGCCCATTCCTGATCCCATGTTCTCAGTGGCAGAGTTACATAATTTAATTTCAGGTTGCTAGAGACAGGAGCAGTGATATTCAGTGGGAAGTAGTTCGCCGACCAGTGAAGTGTTATGTTAGACAACAGATGAAATTTTAGACACAAATAGAATCTGCTGGAGAAACTCAGCAGGACTGGCAGCAACTGTGGAGAGGGAAACAGAATTAATATTTTGAATCCAGTGACTCCTCTTCAGAATCCTTTGCTAGTGCTGGAAATCAAATATAAATCATTCTTTCCCTTTTGCTTTTTTGAAGTCATGGAAACGGAGACGGAGGAGCCAGTCTGAGAAAAGCAGAAGGAGAGCATCAGTGTGTTCCCACCAGGACCGCAGGAATGGACACTGCCAGAGGGATGACGACATTGAGGCTGTCACACTGTTTGAAGTAGTCAGGATGGGAAAAAGTGCCATGCAGGTATTGGCAGGACTATGAGAACATCCTTCAAGATAGTGCGGCAATGTCTAACATTCCAGCAAAACCAGTACTCTGTGACTCATGTTATTTGTGGCCATTATTGCTAAATAGTGGCCCTTAACTGGCATCTATATATGAAGAGGTGACTAGATCAGGAATAGTTGCACCTCTCCAGCACTGTAGTTCCAATTGTACCCTGAGGTGTTGGCTGAAACCAGCTAATCCAGGAAAGACTGGATGTTTTTGGTTATATACAAGCATATAAATAAGGAGAAGGAGAAGGCCACTCAGCCCTTTGAGTATGCTCGGCCATTCAATAACATCATGGCTGATCCACATTCTGCCTGAACCCCAAAAACCTTTCCTTCCCCACTTGAAAACAAGAATATATCTACTGCTGCCTTAAAATTATTCAAGGGCTCTGTTTCCACCACCCAGTGAGGAAAAGAGTTCTAAAGACATGTAAGCACTTGTGAGAAAAGAGGTCTCTTCATCCCTGTCTTAAATGAGCTGCCATACCTTTGGTCCCTTAAATTGTTACGCAAGTAAGAGCATTTTACCTGATTTGCCTATCTGCTGCTTGTGAAAGGGAAACCTTTCAGTCTTTGATCCAGTCTCCAGGAAAATGGCACAGAGGCAGGATGATGTCCATAAATGCAATGTCAACTGATGGCAGGAGTATATTGATTCCTGCCCTTGAATGTTGGACAAATATGAATGGTATTAAAGACATAAGAAGAAGACACAGAAATAAGAACAAAGTGCCTTTATGTAACACAGACAGTTTGTGTTGGCTTGGGCTCTTATGATTCAAGACTCACCTGGTCTGGAGCCTCAAAGTCGTTTCTGTAGTTGCCATTGTTTTGGGCAAAGACACTCTATATTGTAATATTTGTAAAATTGTAGGTATAGCTTTGGGAGATCAACTGATTAGTGGGTTTCTATTAAACTATTATTCAATGTATTTTTCTGTCTAATAAAACCCCACTCCGTCCATATGGTTAGTCTTCAACACAGTCCTGTCAACAGTTCCTTCACATAAAGTACTAAAGCCATATCCATAAATGCTTAGAAAGAAAATTATAATTTTTCTACGATTTGAAGAAATTATATATGCTCTTTAAGAACTTTTCTTTATTGGAACGTTGCATTAGAATTTGTGACTGTTCTTTTCTTGCTCTGTAGTCTGTTGTTAATGACTGGATTGAAGAGTATAAACAAGACAGAGATACCGCACTCCTGGATCTCATCATCTTTTTCATTCAGTGTTCAGGATGCAAAGGTACCCTGCTTGGATGTGTCATTAATGTGCGCTGTCGTATCCATGATGCATTGCCCTGCCTTTCACTAAATGCTCTGAATACACAGGGATGATTTAATACTTTCCAGATATTCCATTTCTCAGCATTGTGATTGAACCTCGGCTTAAATTGCATTCGGAATGATTGCTCAGTTCACATTTTGAATAAGAAATTACTTACGATGATAATCCCCTCATCCACCCAATTTCCACACCTTTCCGCCTCTTTGCTTACATAACCAAAATGATTGAACTTCAACTCTAACCCGTAGGTTGTAAAATGCTTTTAAGATCTGGTAAAGGTGTTTAACTAGATAAGAGGATTTGACAGGGCAGATCCAACAAAAGAAACCCCAATTTCTTCTGATGTATGAATTAAGAACAAAACTACATCATGGTCATTCAGAAAGGAAATTAAGAAACCTGTTTTCCATTTAGTTGTAGAAATTTGGGACATCTTCTCTCAAAAGACTGTAGTTTCTGGAACAATAATGGAGCAATTAAGTCTAAGACAGTTGGATAAGAATATCCAAGTGGCATGGGCAGGAAAAAAATGATAGAATGGGGTTGACATACAGATCCTTCGTGATTTAATTCAGTGCTTCCCAAATTTTTTCCATTCTGACCACAGTTCAAAGTTTGAACATTCTCACCACACCTCAGTGAAAATGTGAGAGGGAGGTTGAGTACGAGGGGCTGTGTAGAGATGGAAAACAGCCATTATAACTCGGTCAGAGCTGCATTATGGTTATTGCTGCTTCATAGATCATGACACTAAAACCTTAGCTCACAACCCTGCTTGAAAGCTTGACCCCACTTTGGGAAACCCTAATCTAATTGAATGGAAAAATAGTCCCAAGTGCCTGAATGGCCTCTTCCTGTTCCTGTGCTCCTGTGACAAAGACGTAAAGTAAAATCTTTCCTTTCTCTCACTATAGAACCAGATGGTAATGCTTTTTTCATAAAAATATCTCGCTCTAAAATATGCCTTGACAGCAAATGAAAAACAAGCTTATCATCTTTTGGAAATTATATATACGCAAGGTTATGACTTAAATTCCATTCGCTGGGGGAAAGATGTTTTTAATTTTCTCTGGGCTCACAAACAGCTCAGAAAGTACTTAAGTTAATCATTTATTTACACACTGGCCTGGAAACTGAATGCAGGGGGTGGGCTAGGAAGGGTATAGAGTGTAATTTTGTAGAGTAGTAAAAGCAAAGTCCAGTGTGATCTGAGAACTTGTGTCAGCAGCTGTGCCTGCTGTGTAACGCTGTCGCTGACCTTGCTGAATGGTTAATTGCAAAAGCCCAGGGAATAATAGTGGTACTTGGTTATTTCCTGAAGTGTTGAACTTTTAGGTTCCTTAACCTTTGGGTCCAAGCTGAGAGATGGGATGCAGGAATGTAGGGAACCTTCACACCCAGCCCAAGCTTGACCTTATAAAAGGCATTTAATCATTATGACCACCAAATGAGGCCATTTGGTCCATTTAGTCTCTGGTTTTCTCTAGATTATCCAGTCAATACTATACTTCCATTCTATCCTTGTGATCTAATGGAACACGTTTTACTGCTGCCAAACTCAATGCTTCACCCTCACCTCATATTTCAACTCCACAGTAAGGCCATCAAGAAGCATGTATGTTTCAATTTCTGAAACATTGCTTGCAGCTGCCCATCTTATAGCTCCTGATGCCCTTCTGCTTTTCATTGTTGTTATTCCAGTACACTCATGGATGACCTTCCAAATTCCATTGTCTGTAAATTACTATTTCTCCATCTGCGTCCCATCATTTTGGCCTTTCAGCCCTGACCTTCCCCATTGAAGCCGATGGGAACCAAGCTTTTATGGTTCTCCTTTTGGCAATATATTAGTGTAAAGATCTTGTAGCTCATCCATAAGTTCTTGCATAGCCTCAGACTTAGCTCAGTCAGTTGTTGCCTCCAGGCTATGCAACAGGGTATTCCTGCAAATCATTCAGTCTTTTTCTCTCTATCTGGGGATTTTCATAACGTAGTCATAGAATCATACAGAAGAGGCCCTTTGGTCCATTGAGTTTGTACTGCCAAAATTATACTAGTCTCACTTTCCTACATTAGGCCCATAGCTTTGAATGTTGTGACACTTGAAGTGTTCATTCAAGAACTTTTAAAGATTGTGAGGTTTCCTGTTACAAAAATATTGGCACTACACATTGGAACACGCTTCCTAAATACCAATGTCTTACGTGTTCCCCATCCTTCCTGAAGGGAACCTCAAATAAAAACAAAATACTGCAGATGCTGGAAGTCTGAAACAAATGCTTAAAATACTGGAGAAAGTCAGCAGGCTTACAGTATTTGTGGAGAGATAAAGATTCCAAAGAAGAGTCATTTTATTTCTCCAGCACATTCTGCCCAAAAAGAGAGTCTATTTGATTCTTTCTTTGGCTACATCTTGTCAATTTTTACTATTCATAGAATCCCTACAGTGCAGAAAGAGGCCAGTCGGCCCAGCAAGTCCACACTAGCCCTCCTAAGAACATCCCACCCCCACTGTATCCCTGTAACCCGACATTTACCATGGCTAACCCATCTAATATGCACATCCCTGGACACTACATGTAACCTGCATAGCTTTGGATTGTTGGAAAAAACTGGAGCACCCAGCAGAAACCTACAGACACAGGTAGAATGTGCAAACTACAGAAAACAGTCACCCAAGGCTGGAATCAAACCTAGATCCCTGGCACTGTGAGGCATCTAACCACTAAACCACCGTGCCACCTTTTGGTGGTCAGTTTTGTCTTTGCTAGGTATTTTGGGACAATTTGCAATATTACAGGCACTTAATCAATCCAAGTTGTTATTGCAGTTAATCCGAACCTGGGCTGTTCTGTCTGAATGTTAGGTTTTCAACTGCACAATGTGGTTCAAAACTGAATATTCCCATCCAAAACTGGACCGTATGAGCACACCGTGGAGCTTGTGTCCAAAGCCAGATCATCCTACTTTAAACTCAATTGTGACAACTCCAATTGCCTGAAGCACATTGGGCTAATCTCAGGACCTGGGATTTCGGACCAGCAGAATTTTAGTGCAGTAATACATTTATTATTTATACATTCTGCTTTATGAAGACATTCCTTTTGTCAAAGCGTAATGTATTTTATACTCAGGCATGAATATTTTTAAGTAATGTGTTTCATTCTAAGTGTTTTTTTCTCTCCTGTTGTTGCAGGGATGGTTACAGCTGAGGTCTTTCAAAATATGCACAGCCCTGACATTAGGAGAAAAATGACTGAGGAATTTGATGAGGTGAAATAAGGTTTTTGAGATTGATTTGAAAACATGGTTTTCATCCTGTGCTGTATATTCAATCTTCTTTCACACATAAATTGTGGGATTTGAATGCTGTATAAGCATCAATTTCACAGCAGGCAGGATGCATGCATGGAGTCAACAAATGCGACAGCTCGCTGAGAGAGTGTTACAGGCTGACACAGCCAAAAGGCACAGTGGTAGCTTCCCCATTACCTTAATAATGCAGTGTGCATGACATCGGAACAAAGTGTAGACCCTTAAGCCTGATTGGCCAATCAATAAGATCAGTGCCTGCCTCACCTCAACTTCCATGCCCGCTCTTTATTTCCTTTGTGACCAAAAGCCTATCAAATGCAACTCTTAATTGCTCAGCAGTGCAGAGCTTAAAGATTGCTGAAAAGGGAGACTCTTAAAGATTTTCATTGTGCACGCTTCAGGACTGATGAACGAGAAAAGTTCAGACCAACGTGCAGCAGAGGGTGCTGCTTGGTCCAACGATAGTTGGCATGGTGATGCTGTAGGAACTGTTAACTGTCAATCTTAGCTGAAAGAAATATAGACCAGTCAAATAGACCCTGATTGGTCACGCTGTTGCCATGGGGAGAGCAGAAGGCAATGGTGGTCTGTACTATCCTTTCTTCATTGAAAAAAAATGCAATGCACGGACAATATCCTTTTGCCTAAAACAAGAGGGTCCTGTGTGTTCTTGTAGCATGCAGAAATTAATCATAATGTAAACCTGACTGATGATATCAAGTTGGTTTCTGGTGCAATTCTTAGCACAGTCAGGATCATTTAGTAAATGTTGTGCAATAACAGAACCATGTCTAATGTTGAACGAGGTATTCTTAGTTTTGCAAGAATGGGTTTGGCTGAGAATGGTCAGCATGCTGCCCACTGTGCGTGTTCATATGGATGCCTTGTTTGATGTGGTTCACCAATCATTGAGACATATGACCCATGTACCTGGCATCACACTGGCACCAAAATGTACATATCACATGTGTGGTAAGCATCCTGTTGGTGCAGGAAATCGTTTGCACCACACCAAGTAACAGTGTGATCTCAACTTTGAATGCAAAAAAAAGAGAAAGCGTGCATGCTGTGTGGAAGAGGACATTCTCTTTTTTTTTACTAATTGAATTTTTTTTAACATCAGAAGTGACTAAATCAGACCAGCCTCTTGAACCACAAGGGAGGACATTTCTGAATGTGGCGACTATGCAAGTTTAAATATTTCTATCAATGCTTGTGAGAACAGGAAGGGGATGCACAAACAGCTGATCCAAAGCTAGATAATGCTTTGGTGCAAACCAGGACCGTCTCCATTTTGATCCCTGGACTGTGATCACTCTAGATCAGAGATCTAAAATGAGTCTTGATGTTTCTGGGGTAAGGATGAGGAAAGGGATAAAACACAGGCAGCACTCACGCTCCTAATTGTTGTTCAGTGATGGGAGCAGTGAGGTGCGTGTATCTGTGTGACTATCAGTTGCAGTGTACTCTCTATCCTTAAATAATCTCTTTGCATTCTGTGTGGGTTTGCATGGGGAGTATGGCTGCATAGGCAAGTTACTAGGAAGTGTAGAGAGAGGTGGGCAACGATTGGAGGAAGAATTGCTGTTCTTTCTTATTTAAATTGTTCATTCACTTGATGTGGGCATTGCCAACTAGGCCAGTATTTATTGCCTATCCCTAATTGCCCTTTAGTAAGTGGTGGTGAGCTGCCAGTTTGAACTATAGCAGTCCTTAGGGTGTAGGGATACCCATAACACTGTTAGAGGGAGAATTTCTAGAATTTTAGCCAGTGACAGTGAAGGAATGGTATCGTCCTGAGTCAGGATGGTGTGTGATCTGGAGGGGAAACTTGGAAGATGGTGTCCCCAGGTATTCCAGGTGGTAGAGGTCCCAGGTTTGTCAGATTTCAAAGCTGGCAACCTATAATAACTCTCTGGTAACTTTACTAACTGCTTTAAGGAGAGCAATCTAGTTGGTACATATCTCTCAACCTGTGGTGAACAGGAATGTGTGAAGAAATGCAGTTGTAAAACTAAGTATTTCCTCACCTGTTCAGGTAGGACGTGAGTCTAGGTCGCCTGACTCAAAGGTAGGGACACTACCACTCTGACACAAACTCTGTGACTTCATGTGACCTCTGATGTGGTTACTTCCTGCTTAGAAGTTTGGAAGCAGAAGGCATTGAGGCCTGCAGATGGATCAAAGAATGAGAATGTATTCTTACATTTAGCATATAAAGGGGGTGATTAAAATGAGCTTTTAGGTGGCAGTGTTCAGGGATTGGTAAGGGGTACCCAGTTATTCTGTTATTCTGTATTCTGTTATTCTCAGATACATGCATGTATTCTGTCCCACATTCTGGCACAGAAGTTAGCTCCCTCAGCTCTGTTCCTTTTTTTAAAAGTATTGATTAATCTACTGAAGCAAAGAATACTCTTAATTCCCGACTTCTCTTCTTATCTGTCCCTACTCCAGGACTATTGAGGTTCACTTTCTGCTCATTCAGTGGCCTTCTCTGGCAAAGCGACAGCTTTGTTCTGTCGTTAGCTGCTCTGCTGAGGGAGCTGGTCTGCCTCCCTCTTGAACCACTGCAGACAGTATGTGGCTGTCAGGTCGGGTGGCCATTTGCGATGTCCACCTGGCCTAGTGATTCGGGCAAAGTTCACTGCGTTAATGCGGTGTAAAGTTAGTGCAAACTTCAAAGCACTGCATTCATGGTCCGGGCATTTCCCTCTTCTGATTCCAGATGGAGCCGGTGGGTTATGGAGAAAGTATGGAGCCAGTGGCCTAGCGTTTGGCTCTGCCGCCTCGAATCCTAACTCTCCTGACGTTCCTGTGGATGGCGTTTTGGGGGTTGGGGGAAGAATCCGGGGTGGGGTGGGCAGGGGTGAGAAACTGAAGGGTGCCTCCTAAAGGGGACACCTTGGGGGTAATAATGGAGCTTGTTAAGTGCTTGCTTTGTGAGTTCCTGAAGTTTTTTATGACGGCAGGGAGACCTTAGGAGCTCTTTGAAACTGACCAGACCTAACCTGACAGCTACAAGGCTGGGCAGCACCTCAAGACATTTCATTGGATGTATAAGACTGACATCTACTGAGCAGCAATGAAATGACATGAACAGACCATTCCTCCCTCTAAATGAGCCCCATGAAGACCGCTATTTGTGCCAAACTAGTGGAAGTGGCTTTGCAACCCTGAATCTAATCTGACCCCCAATTCCCATTCCTGATGGGAAAATCAAGCCAATGAGTTTGTATTTCCAATGAATGGGAAGTGTGGATCAATTGTGATTAGCTACAACCAGATAGCCCTCTTCTTTGTAGAGACAAAAAAAACCTGCAGATGCTGGAATCCAAGGTAGATAGGCTGAAGGCTGGAAGAACACAACAAGCCAGGATGCATCAGGAGGTGGAGAAGTTGACCAGGGGTGGGTGTAAGGGGAGCTGCAGATAAAGGGGGATCACTATCCTGCCCCGCCATCCCTTTATCTGTAGCTCCCCCTACACCCATCCCTGGTCCTGAAAATGGGTTACACCCGAAACGTTGAGTGGCCCACCTCCTGGTCCCTCTTGTTTGTGTCTTTTCGCTGTAATAGAATGTCTGTCCCGTGTAATTTATTTCACAGGATGTGGGGTTGCTAACAAGGCCAGTATCTATCGCTCATCTCTAATTGCTTTAAAGCTCAACCATTTAAGATTCAAGCAGGTTGCTGTAATCTGGAGTCACATGTGGGCCAGCAGGTTTCCTTCCCTGAAGGGTTTGTACAACTGTATGATCACAATTCCCAAGGTAAGCTTTCAGTTCCAGACCTATTAATACATCAAATTTTAAACGCCAACAGTTGCCATGGTGGGATTTGAACCTGTGTCCCGAGAATATTCTTTTCCAGAGTACATGACCAGTGTTACTGCCCAATGCCATCATTCTCCCCCTAATAAGAGTGGCTGGAGTTCACAGTCATTAGTTGTATGTGGAACACTTGGAGGTGTTCTGCAGATCTGATCTGGCACTTACATACAGTTGTTGCTTTAGTAATAGACTGCAATATTTTGCAAGGTGTTGGCCTTTAATGGATTTCTTGAAATTCAGTTTAACATTGTACCTTTTGCAGGAAACAGGCTTACAGTACAAGAAGTTCATGGTCTACCCCTGGATCTTGAATGTTACCTGGCCACTAGACTTGGTATTATTTAGTTTTCTTTATTTTAACGGTGATTGTGTATTCCCCAATATGAGTAGTGTTTCTTTTTCTATTCTTGCTTATTCTTTGCAGAGAGAGGTGACCCAATCATTAAAATGAAGAAGTGGGAAATGCTAGAAATGTTAAGGCAGCATCCATGGAGAGAGAAACAGAGTTAACTTTTGAGGTCAATGATCTCTCATCAGAACTGGAAAAACATCAGGGATGTAACAGGTTTTAAGCACAGAACTAGTGAAAAGAGGGGGGAAAGGATAGGAAAGGATGGAACCATCGCTGTCGGAAGAATTGGAGCAAAGATTGAACTCAGTTTGAGACCAGAAGGCTGTAAAGTGCCCTTGTGCTGAGCTTTGTTTGAAGACTTGCAGGAGCTGAAGTGCTCTTGCGGAGAGTCAGTACAGATGCAACGGACTGAATGGCTTCCTTCTGCCAGAGAACAGCATCTGGGATTCTGAATGTCACAGGCTGAGGTGAAGGAGTTCATACTGGGAGTGGGTGGAGAATTACAACGATGCATCCAGAAGCTCAGAGTCATGCACAGAGATTGCAGAATGAAGTGACTACCCAATCTGTGTCTGGCCTCCCCTGTTCAGGAGAGGCTGGATAGGCTGGGACATTTCTCACTGGAGCGTAGGAGGTTGATGGATGACCTGACAGAGATTTATAAAACCATGAGGGGCATGGATAATGTGAATGGCAGGTGTCTTTTCCCTCAGGAGGGGACATTTTTTAAGGTGAGAGGAGAAAGATTTAAAAAAGACACTTGATTCATGTGTGGAATGAACTTCCAGAGGAAGTGGTGGATGCAGGTACAGATACAACATTTAAAAGACATTTGGATAAGTTCATGAATAAGAAATGTTTAGTGGGATATGGGCCAAATGGAGGCAGGTCAGACTAGTTTAGTTTGGAATTATGGTTGGCATGGACTGGTTGAATTGAAGGGTCTGTTTCCGTGCTCTATGTCTCTATATGAAACAACAATAAATTTTCAAAAGTGCATTCATATTGCTGTTTTAACCTGGAAGTTCTGACTGGTTACTGTGAAGGGAGGAGGTTCTTGCAACTCATGCTGTTGCATTGGAAAAGTGTCCCAGGAAAGAGACGATGGGGTTGAGGAGTAAAGCAGGGTGTCGCAGAGCGAATGTAACCTTTGGAATGCCAGAGGAGAGGGAAAGATGTGTTCGTTGCTGCCATTGTCCCGGAGGTGGCAGAATGATGGAGGAAGATCCATTGAATGCAGAGATTGGCCTGGGAACTCTATCATTGGGGAGGATCGGGAAAGGATAAGAGTAAAGGTTTGGGAAGACACAATCAAAGATCTGTCAACCATGGTGGGGAGCATGTGCAACAAGAAGACAGTTGCAATGGAGAAATTAGGAGAATGCAAGAGAGTCCTTACAGGGAGCATATTCTGTCAAGAGGTGGTGGGAGTCAGTGGGCTGATTCTAGATTTTATTTGACAGCTTATCCTCAGAAAGAGTGATGAAGAAGTCAAGGAAGGGTAGCGTACCATCCAAGGTGGACCATGTGAAAGTGAGGAAGAAATGACAATCGAAAACAAAGTTAATTAAATTTCCCAGCTCAAGAAAGATCATGAAGTGGCAAAGACAAGGTAATCAATGCACTGGACAGAAGAGGGGACAAAGAGGCCTTGAGTAGGACCAAAACAAAGAAATTTCTACATAATCCATGGGGGTTGTCAGGGGTTGTCCTGAATGGACATATTCCTGGAGACTTTTTAATATAGAGTCATGGAGTTGTACAGTACAGAAACAGACCCTTCAGTCCAACCTGTTCATACCAATCAGATATCCTAAATAAATGTAATCCTATTTTCCAGCATTTGGCTGATATCCCTCCAAACCCTTCCTACTCATGTTTCCATCCAGATGCCTTTTGTACTTTGCTTCACACATTTAATAATCATCTCTAGTCTAAACAACTCTTACCCTATTTTCAACTTTTCTACAGTAAGAAATATTCAATGAATAAGCAAATGTATGTTTTCACCTGGGCGTCAGTACCCAGGAAATTAATCTTCAATTCCTGGAGAATCTATCAACAGCAACAACTGATATTTGAATAGCACCCTTTATCAGAGGTGGAGCATCCCAAGATGCTTCAAAGGCGCAGTCATTAACATTTGAAACTGAGGCACATAGGGAGGTGTTGGAACAATGATTGAAGGCTTTGTCAATAAGATAGGTTTTAAGGAACATCTTGAATAGGGAGCAGTGCAGACATTAATGGAGGAAGGGGAAAATCTAGGAGCTGAGTGGCTGAGGACACATGGTGAAATGATGCAGCCTGTGGGACATTTACAATTGAGGCACTGACAGGCTGGGATTAGGTGTAGGATCATGAGGGTGGGGTAATCTTCAAGACTTGGTAACCCTAACTGATTCACTGCTTGGTCATGAGTCTCTTGCTCTCTTTCTAGGACAGTGGAGATTACCCCCTTACGATGTCAGGGCCCTATTGGAAGAAATTCAAGTCCAATTTCTGTGAATTTCTCTCTGTGCTGATTCAGCATTGCCAATACACTATCATACACGATGAATACCTGATGGATACTGTGATCTCCCTGTTGACTGGGCTCTCAGACTCCCAGGTGAGAGCCTTTCGGCACACCAGCACACTCGCAGGTAAGAATAGTACAAATGGATAGACCCAACGAGTTAAGGGTTAATGGTGGGAGGAGGTGGAATCGGGGTAGTGTCCAGATAGGAAAGTGGAGCAGTTTGGAAGAGTGTAAAGGAGCAGGAGGAGGCCAGAATTCTGTATCACAAACTGGGGGAATGCCTGAGGATAATTAAGCCAAAGGGGTAAAGCATCAATACTTTGCACAGTTATCATGCACAACTTCAGAACTAGCAATGTGTGCCCAAGACCAGGAAGCCCTTGCTAGATTTTCAAATAACATATCCTGCTGGGGCATTTGACAAGATAAAAGGGCATAGAAATCTGGTGTAGCAACCTTATGTATTGCCTTCTAAAGTGGGAGCCCAATCCTTAAGCCATCTCAATTCTAAGGGGCCAACTACTGGATGTGACCAGCAAAGCATGGATTTATCCGACCATTTTGCATTGTATAACGTGTATATTTTTGATTTATATCTAAATGCAATCTTTGGGGGTGTCACTGAAGGGGGTGGGGATACATTAATATTGCCCCTTCCCAGTTGTGACATGAGTGGCAAGCTCCCTGCTCCTTGACTCATTGTGCTGTGTGTGGTGCTCCTCCAATGCTGCACGTGGAGGGCTGAACATATCATGTGTACAGTCTCTACAGTTCCGGGTAGGGGTGACCACGGAATCGGCAGAGCGGATCTCCAAACCTTGGTGTCCAAATGTTTAGCTTGTCTCGTTGTGGCAAAATGGTATTCACAGAGAGACAGCGGGATCAATAATAAGAGAGTGAAACATGGGACCTTTCTTCCATCCTACGTGTTTCCCTTTTCTGCTGAAGGTGATTTCTCCTGGACATCTGTGCCCCTTCCAACTGATCTCTTCCACATCTCCCAATTCCTTTCACCTTATTAATAATTCATGGGGTGTGGGCGTCACTGGCTGAACCAGCATTTATTATAAGAGTGAGCCACATTGCTGTGGGTCTGGAGACACATGGAGGCTAGATTAGGTAAGGATGCCAAATTTCCTTCCCTAAAGGATATTTGTGAACCAAACTGTTTTTTTTTCCTTCCTGACAATTGATTCATGGTCACCATTAGACTTGCAATTCTAGCTTTGTTATTGAATTCATATTCCATCGTCAGCCATTGCAGGATTTGGACTTGTGTCCTAGAGGATTACCTAGACCTCTGTGTTAGTAGTCTAGCAATAATACCACTAGGCCACTGCCAACCCCAAGCTGTCAGCTGTCAATGCCAAGTGCTCTGGAATTCTCTCCTTAAACCTTGTCAATCCTCCAGCTGCTTGTTAGAGGTGAAGTATTAATCAAAGAGGAGATCACTGTAGATACACAGGGTGGAATTTTACTGCCCCTGACCAGTCACCTCCAGGAGTTTAGATCAGAGTGGTGGTGGAAAAGCACAGCAGGTCAGGCAGCATTCGAGGAACAGGAAAATCGATGTTTCGGGCAAAAGCCCTTCATCAGGAATAGAGGCTGGATGCCTGCAGAGTGGAGAGATAAATTGGGGGGGGGGCGCGGGGAAGGGGGCTCGGGTCAGGTGAATTGGCCAAGCTAAATTGCCCATAGTGTTAGGTAAGGGGTAAATGTAGGGGTATGGGTGGGTTGCGCTTCGGCGGGTCGGTGTGGACTTGTTGGGCCGAAGGGCCTGTTTCCACACTGTAAGTCTAATCAGTACAATAGAATGGGGGTGGGGATGGAGGTGATAGGTTAGAGAGGAGGGTGGGGAAGGAAGCAAAGAGTACATAGGTGAATGGGAGTGGGGATCGAGGTGATAGGTCAGAGGGGAGGGTGGGGGTAGGTAGCAAAGAGTACATAGATGAATGGGATGGGGATGGAAATGATAGGTCAGAGGAGAGAGTGAAACAGATAGGTGAGAAGGGAGATTGGCAGATAGGACAGGTCATGAGGACAGTGCTGAGTTGGAAGGTTGGAACTTGGGTAAGGTGGTGGGGGGAGGGAAAATGAGGAAAGTGGTGAAGTCCACATTGATGTCCTGGGGTTGAAGTGTTCTGAGGCGGAAGATGAGGCGATTTTCCTCCAGGCGTTGGGTGGTGAGAGCGCAGTGGTGGAGGAGGCCCAGGACCTGCATGAACTCGGCAGAGTGGGAGGGGGAGTTGAAATGTTGGGCCACGGGGCAGTGGGGTTGATTGGTGTGGGTATCCCGGAGATGTTCCCTGAAGCACTCTGCGAGGAGGCATCCAGTCTCCCCAATTTAGAGACCGCATCGGGAGCAACGGATACAATAAGTGACCTTCAGGAGTCTGCTGGTGGGCAGAGAGGCCACAAAAGAGTTGACATGGTAGTACTACTGAGCCCCTGTCTCCACTGGTATTTTACCTGTGGCGGGAAATTGTTGGGCCCCCTGCTTGACCTTTTGCTAATTGAAGACCTTAAATATCTGAATCTCCCCCCACATGGTTAAAAATCACACAACACCAGGTTATAGTCGAACAGGTTTATTTGGAAGCACTAGCTTTCGGAGCGCTGCTCCTTCATCAGGTAGTTGTGGAGTACACAATTGTAAGACACAGAATTTAGTGTTGACATTCCGTAGTGACCTGGTGGCCATTTTGTGGGCAGTGGAGATTCTGTGCCCAATGGAGTCCATTCCCTAGTGGTACTCCACACCATCACTTCGCCCATTTCCTTCTGCAACCTACCCCCACCTATCCATATCAATGGATCCTGCCAATAGGCTTCCAGATCTAAGGCGGTAACCTGCAGTTCCATCAGTGGCCACCATGCCTGCTGGTGCTGCTGAGACTAGAGAGTGGTGAGCTTCTTGTTTGTGTGAGGTGAGGGAGGTTCGCGTAAGGGTCTCCCTGAGCCAATTAACAGCCAAAGGCCATGAGCCAAGGAGAGACGGACTTGTTCCCGATTTTCAGCTTTCAACTCCACATAAACTTCCACCGAAATACTCTGGGCAAAGTTCTACTTATCTAGGGCAATATAATCTCTTGTTCGTGTTGATGACATCTGTATAAAGTTGTGAGAGCCTGTGCTCAACTATGATTTTTTAATGTGCTCAACTATCCTCAACTCCAGGATTTTTTTATTTCTCTTACCCTCAAGCTATGAAATTCATGACGGCCTTAATCAATGTGACTCTGAGTTTGAGAGTCCAGTTGCAAAACTCTCAGCGACAGTGTGAAGTTGAGATGTTTGACAAAAGACCCAACAGGAGGCTGGAAACGTTCTTGCAGAAGAAAAAGGAGGTAAGCTAACTGCTTTAATGTCGCTGTTTCCATCCCAAAATCTAGCAGAATGCTCCCTCAAATATTTTAAAGAAAATGTTTCTCAAGATTGAGGCAAGGCCAAAATGAATGGCCGCTGCTTGTTAACCTGAGAAGGTAATGATTTGGAGATGCCAGTGTTGGACTGGGGTGTACAAAATTAAAAATCTCACAACACCAGGTTATAGTCCAACAGGTTTATTTGGCAACACTAACTTTTGGAGTACTACTCCTTCATCAGGTGGTGTCTTATGATCTTATACTCCACAACTACCTGACAAAGGAGCAGCGCTCCGAAAGCTAGTGCTACCAAATAAACTGTTGATCTATAACCTGGTGTTGTGTGATTTTTAACTGAGAAAATAATGGTCTCAAGCCACTATAGTTCATGAGGTGAGGATGAGAGTCTTTAACCTGTTTGAACATCAATGAGTATTACCCATTTAGTGAGAACCACTTCCCCTCTCTCCTGAAGCTGAATTGGTGAGCAGTTCCTGGAATTAGATTCACAGCTTTTCTGAGGAACTCTTACTGATTAAGAAGGGTTGGAAAGACGTAAGGCAACTGTGGCTGTTGAATTTTAGATTCTCAGAGAAAGTAGCTTTTAGGGAACTCTTTGGCATTCAGGTTCTGCTGAAGAGGTTTTAAGAATCATGATGGTTGGACTGAGTAAAGCATTCTCAATAGCTGAAGAGTTGATAACCAGAAAGTACAGGTCCATAGTGATTGTTAAAGAACTAGGTGCAACGTAAGGAAGCCTTGTGAATGCAACAAGGAATGCGTTGCCTGTTAGACTGATGCATCCAAATCCAGTAAGAACCTCCAGAAAAGAACTGAAGAAATTTGGCATTCTTGTGTTTGTCCTGATGAGTGTGCAACATAAGCTTCATCAACGTGCCTCTCTTTTCATGAATATACGAAGGAATTGGCTAAATATTTAAAGGAGAAAGAAATGAAGGATATGGGTACCATGCAGGGAAAGGGAACATAATTGGATTGCTGTCAAAATGAGCTGATACAGAGTTGTTGGGTTGAATGCTCTTTTTATAAATTCATTCATGGGATGATGGTGTCACTAGCCAGGCCAGCATTTATTGCACAACTTTAATTGTCCAGAGGACAGTTAGGAGTCAGCCACATCACCTTGGGTTTGGTGTAGGCCAGAACAGGTAGCGATAACAGTTTTCTTCCCTGTCTATATTGTTTTATGATTCTAAGTGAAGCAATTGACCACTCGATTTGTCAGGCTGCTGGATGAATTAGGATAAATATGTATCTGTAACAACATTTTCTTTTCAAGGCTATAACAAGTAATAAAGAGTTTGATGCCATTTCTTTCAGATTATAGAAAAGCAGGAAAACATTGAGAATCTGATGAATGCAATTTTCAAAGGAATCTTCCTTCATAGATACCGGTAATGTCACCTTTGCACTTAAAAGTAAAACTCCTACCTTCCAGGGTTAAAAAAAAAAGCTTTTTCTAGCTATGGAGTTTCCATTTCTGTTTACTGCTGGGGATTTTTCAACAGATCATATGTAAGTGTGCTGTTGTTGTCTAGTTTTCTGGAGGCAGCTCATTGGCACAACTTGAGAGGTAGATTTGAATGGCTCAGCGTACGCCTTAGACTCAAAGTCTGGTGGTGACAGTAGGAAGCCAAGTGGACGTGAAGTTTAAAAGGGCCAGGGACAATTGAAACTGTCATAGTAGGGAGGGTCAAAAGTTCTAAAAGCCATTAGGATATTCTCAAAAGGGCAATTTTGAGGGATCTTGGATGGAGGCTAAAGTAAAAAGGTGTACAAAAATGAAGAAATGGAAAATTTAAGGAGCGTGAGTCTGGGGGCAAATGATGGAGTAGCCCAATACACCATTTCCTGTTTGAATGCTCCTGAAGTGGAGGGAATGCTGCTGGAGGTTGCTATCAGGATGAAAGCTTCAAATTTAGGTGAATGGGTAAATGTCGGTGAATGTGTCTTGGTGGGTTGCTCTTCAGAGGGTCGTTGTGGACTTGTTGGGCCAAAGCGCCTGTTTCCACACTAAGTAATCAAATCAAATCTAAATTTGACACCGGACCAGATGAGGAGATGGGAAGCCACATGGGGAGATACTGAATGACCAAAAGTTGGGTCAAAGAGGTGTAAAGAGGACAAGATAGAAGGACTCAGACATTTAGGGAGGGCAGCTGAAGTGACTACCTCTGAGGGCAGAATAATTAAAATCAGAGATGCTCAAGAGACTTGAAAGAGATGAGTGCGGGCAATTTGGAGGATTGCAGAGCTGAAAGAGATGTGGGTGGGGGGTGTGGGGGGGATTGGGGGTGGGGATTGGGGGTGGGAAGGGGTGAAGCCATCGAGAAATTTAGAATTGGAATGACAATTTTCAAATTAAGATGGAGCTGAACTGGGAGCATATTGTGTCAGCGATCACAGAGGCAGCAGGTCGACGACACTCATTGGAAGTTAGGAAATGGACCTTAGAGTTTCTGATGAGATTAAGTTCATAGTGGGTCGGATGTACGAGGCTTGCCAGGAACGTTTTAGATCAGTTGAATCTCAGGGGAACAAATTGAGAAGTAAAGGCTTCAGATATTACTGAAGGCCTAAAAACAGTGTAGGAAAATGAACAATGGATTTTGTAAACGATAATGTAGATTTTCTGAT
Organism: Hemiscyllium ocellatum; assembly: GCF_020745735.1. Lineage (NCBI taxonomy): Eukaryota > Metazoa > Chordata > Chondrichthyes > Orectolobiformes > Hemiscylliidae > Hemiscyllium > Hemiscyllium ocellatum. Next base: position 109,328,472 of record NC_083406.1, read on the forward strand.
GTTGGACTGGGGTGGACAAACTCAGAAGGTACATGACATCATGTTATAGTCCACCAGGTGATGAAGAGGCAGTGCTCTGAAAGCTTATGCTTTCAAATAGACCTGTTGGACTATAACGCTGGTGTCCTCTGACTTTGTAAATAATAAGGAATGTCTTATCTAATATACGTTTGTGTTGACAAGGGGGAAGTACAGTGAAAAGTTCTCAGTCTGGCTTGCCATCCCCCTCGGTGAGCTTCCATGTGGGAGGCGCAGGCATTTTCTCCATCACTGTCGGAGACAGTGCCTGGAGGATGCTTATTGAGAACTCTCCAGGGAAATATGTCAGGCTGGAACACAGCCAGTAAATTGTCTTGAAGAATGCTACAGTGACTGATGGCATTTAACCCCTGGAGTTGCCTTTATGACAGGCACATTTTCCATCAGATGTAGGACTAACAGTCTTTGCAGAATTCCATCCAAAGAGCATATAAAAATGGAGAACCATAAATAATTCCAATTGCTATTATTTTCTTACTGCTAGGAGAGAGAGTCCTGCTAGGAAATGTGCTTAAAAACTGTACTGTTACACTCTTATAATGTGCTTCCTTGTCAAGTTATCTCCCTGCATTTTTTTGAAATCCTTGGGTTTTGAGGGGTTATTACTCCACCAGCAGCTCTCTGGAGCTTTTCCTAACAGTTTCCCTTTCTAAAGGGATTGTTTGGCAGGCTATTTGTCCAGCTATTTGACTACAAGATGTATCACAATTGAACCCGATTCTTGCTCTTGCCTGACACCTGTGGGTTCACTGGGGATGGACCTCAGGCTCCAGCTGCCTTCCTCTCTTTTCTCATGAACTAGTTTTGCTGAGTAGCATCCTATTTACCTGGGCCCATTCAACTCAGTGCAGCCCCAAGGGCTTGGAGAATGATGCCTTATCATTTGTAAAGATGGTCAAAATGAGGTGAACCCTTGATGATTTGAAGTCATGGACTAACTCCAAAACATTTGTAACAATGAGGGTTGACTGTATATCTACCCAGCGATCTATCTTTCCATCCATCTATCTGCAATATATAATATACATATATATTAAATTTTGTGTCTGACTGTTTGAGATACACAGCCCTGGTGTACTCATTCATCGGAAATGTAATTCCCATTTTCTTGCAGTGATGCATTACCTGAGATCAGAGCTATTTGTATTGAAGAAATAGGAATCTGGATGAAAAGCTGCAGCGATCGCTTCCTGACTGACAGCTACTTGAAATATGTAGGATGGACTTTGCATGATAAAGTGAGTCAATCTGTAATATTCAGCAATGCTTTCTCCCTCATAGTTGGACGCTGATTAATTTTTCTCTTCTGCAACGCCACTCCAGCAGCTCTTTTTGAACAGTGTTAAATATTCTGACTAATCCCACTGTTATGTTGATGCTACTCTGTAATGAGATAAATCCTCTGAAGCTGCAGCATGGAATTTGGCTGCCATTAGTTTGCCATTTGGCGAGTTCCTATTTATGGCTGTGCTGCATTGTTTGTTTGCTATAAAAATGGCGCTTGAGTGAGGGGAATACAATGATGCAGTGCAGCCCAGGGTATTCACTTTAATAGTCTTTTCTGTTGCTGTGGGAGGACAATGTCCTGTTGTTTGCAAAGGTGACTAAAGCAAAGTTTCCCTTATGTGCTTCCCTGGTCCATGCTGTTACCCACCTCAATGGTGGAGGCATTAACCAAGGAGAGGGGCTGTCAGAAGCAGACAAAGAGGGGAAACAGAAACAGTTTGTCTGGCCAAAGATTTGATGGGCAGTCACTGTTAACATTTTAGAGGAGTTATCTTTACACAGATGAGAAATGTTAATAATTGAAGAAGGAACAGACACATGTTTGAAAGTTTCATCAGTGTTGAGATGTGATAATAAGAGGAATTTGGCCCATACTAAACACTGCAAAGCAGAATAGTACTGTACTCTTCCATGTATAAGTTGTAGCATGGAGAAACTTAGAGTCATACAGTACAGAAACAGGCCCTTCGGCCCAATCTGTCGATGCCGACCAGATAGCCTGAATTAATTTGCCAGCATTTGTCCCATATCCCTCTAAACCCTTCCTATTCATGTACCCATCTAGATAAGTTTCAAATGTTGTAATTCTACCCACCCCACCACTCCCTCTGGTGGCTCATTCCATGCACACACCACCCTCTGCCTGAAATATTTGCCATTTAGATCCCTTTTATATCTTTCCTCTCTCACCTTAAACTTAGTTTTGGACTGCTGTATCCTTGAAAAAGGCCTTGACTTTTCACCCTATCCAAGCCCCTCAGAATTTATAATCCTCTATAAGGTCGCCCCTCAAACTCTGATGCTCCAGCTCCAGCCTATTCGGTCTCTCCCTGGAGCTCAAACCCTGCAAACTTGCCAACATCCTTGTAAATCTTTTCTGAACCCTTCCAGGTTTAACAACATTTTTCCTATAACAGGAAGACCAGATTTGAATCCAGTATTACTGTACAACCGCAGCATGGCATCCCAACTTTTGTACTCAATGCACTGTCCAAGAAAGGCAAGTGTACCAAACGCCTTCTTCACTACCCTGTCTACCTGCGATTCCATTTCAAGGAACCATAAGCCTGCACCCCAAGGTCTCTTTGTTCAGCAATGCTCCCCAGAAGCCTACAATTAAGTGTATAAATCCTGCCCCAATTTGCCTTACTAAAATGCAACACCCTTTGTTCCAGCTTCTAGCTAGATATAAAAAGTATGCAATAGTTAGCAATCTTGCAGATAGTAGAAATGGAAAAGGTTCCATTTGTAAATGTTAAAGAGAAAATATGAAAATACAAACAAGGAACAAGAGTAGGCCACTTGGTCTTTTGAGCCTATTCTGCCATTCAATAAGATAATGGCTGATCTGATTTTAACCTCAACTCTATATTCATGTATACTCCCAAAAAACTATCATTCCCTTGGTAATCAAGAATCTATCTCCCTCCTCCTGAAAGATATTTAACAATTTTGCATCCACTGCCTTTTGGCGAAGGGAATTCCAGAGATGACAACCCTCACATTTTTTTTTCCTTATCGTTGTTTTATACTATGAACCCTAGTTCTAGATTCTGCCACAAAGAGGAATCATCCTTTGCACATCCACACGGTCAAATCCCCTCAGCATCTCATATGTTTCAATGAAATCACCTTTTACTTGTCTGAATTACAGGAATAAGGTCTAGCTTGTCCAGACTTCATAAGGTAATTTGCTCATTTCAGTTAATACTGTAGGGAATAAAGTGAATATTTTGGAATTTTCATCCACAGTCCGTACTACACTATGAATCATTGGGTGGCACGGTGGCTCAGTGGTTAGCACCACTGCCTCACAGCGCCAGGAACACGGGTTTGATTTCATCCTCAGGCGACTGTCTGTGTTGAGTTTGCATGCTCTCCCCATGTCTGAATGGGTTTCCTCCAGGCACCATGGTTTCCTCCCACAGTCCAAACGATGTGTATGTTAGGTGGATTGGCTGTGCTAAATTGCCCACAGTGTCCAGGGATGTGCAGGCTAGGTGGATTAGCCATGGGAAATGCAGGGTTATACGGTGGGTCTGGGTGGGATGCTCTTCAGTGTGGACCTAATGGGCCAAATGGCCTCTTTCCACTCTGTAGGGATTTGATGATTACTTCAAGTGCTGATGTAGCAATGTTAGGAAGAAGAGATGGGCGCTGACTTAAGGCAAATTCTGATCTAGAGTAAGCTGGGAATGCTAAGTGGTGAATACATTTACTACCCACAAACATGACCACCTGACAGAATGGTAGCAGAATGGTCTGGGGATGAAATACAGAGAACTGCAATTGGATCACATGGCAGGAATGAGCTTTGAGAAGTGTAGGGTGAAGGGACGGTGCTTGATATACTGGTAGCCCCTACTATTCGTTAGTAAAGCATTCCCAGGAAACCTTTCGTCAGCTGGAGATTGTGTAAAGCAAAGGTGCGTGATTTATATGGGAAAAAGTAGTGCCTAAAAGCGAAAATTCTCTTTGGATTCACGAAAACAGGTACTAATGTAGGTCTTTCATAAAAGCAAAATTGCGCAAAGTGAACGTTCGAAAAGTGGGGGATACCTGTAGTATAATATAATAACACAGTGTATCTGAGGGCTGGGATATGGACTAAAACAAGTGAGATAAGCAGAGAAGATGGTTGATAGAGTGAATTGCATGATGGCCTCATTTGAAGAGGCAGACGTTTGTGACGTTTTCATACTTGGTGTTTGACTCGAGAATAGAAAAGGCGAGGGAATAGAGTTTTGACGAAAGTCCACATGATGGAGTTATGGTAAATCTGGGAATAATAGAAAGATGTGCATGAGCTCAGTTTGGTCAGTACTCCCTCTGGAATGAATGATTGGACAAATTACTTGCAAAGTTTGTGGCCCTTGGAGTTAAGGGGTGGAATAGGGGAGTACCAGCAGTGAGAGAGAGTTTTCCATAGAGAAAAGGAGACTTAGAGGAGATTTGACAAATATATTCAAAATCATGAGAGGTCATAGAGTCATAGAGATGTACAGCACAGAAATAGACCCTTTGGTCCAACTCGTCCATGCTGACCACTTATCTCAACCTAATCTAGTCCCATTTGCTCACATTTGGCCGATATCTCTCTAAACCCTTCCTATTCATATACCCATCCAGATGCCTTTTAAATGTTGTAATTGTACCAGCCTCCACCACATCCTCTGGCAGCTCATTTCATACATGCACCACCCTCATGAAAAAGTTGCCCCTTAGGACCCTTTTAAAGTTCTCCCCTCTCCCCTATACCTATGCCCTCTAGTTCTGGACTCCCCCATGCCAGGAAAAGACTTTGTCTGTTTACCCTATCCATGCCCCTCGTGATTTTATAAACGTTTGTATGGTCACCCCTTAGCCGCCGATGCCAGGGAAAACAGCCCCAGCCTATTCAGACTCTCCCTATAGCTCAACTCCTCCAACCCTGGCAACATTCTTGTAAATCTTTTCTGTACCCTTTCAGGTTTCACAACATTCTTCTGATGGGAAGGCGACCAGAATTGCACGCAATATTCCAAAAGTGGCCTAACCAATGTCCTGTACAGCTGTAACATGACCTCTAAACTCCCATACACAGTTTTCTGACTAATAAAGGAAAGCATAACAAATGCCTTCTTCACTATCCTATCAACCTGTGACTCTACTTTCAAGGAGCTATGAACCTGCACTCCAAGGTCTCTGTTCAGCAATATTCCATAGGACCTTACCATTAAGTGTATGGGTCCTGTTCTGATTTGCTTTTCCAAAATGTAGCAACTTGCATTTACCTAAATTAAACTCTATCTGCCAGTCCTCAGCCCATTGGCCCATCTGATTAAGATCCCATTATAATCTGAGCTAACCTTCTTTGCTGTCCACTACACCTCCATCTGCAAACGTATTAACAATACCTCTCCTATGTTCATATCCAAATCATTTATATAAATGATGAAAAATAGCGGATCCAGCACTGATCCTTGTGACACTCCACTGGTCACAGGCCTCCAGTCTGAAAAACAACCCTCCACCACCACCCCCTGTCTTTTACCTTTGAGCCAGTTCTGTCTCCAAATGGCTAGTTCTCCCTGTATTCCATGAGATCTAACCTTGCTAAACAGTGTCCCATGGGGAACCTTGTCAGACGCCTTACTGAAATCCATACAGATCATGTCCACTGCTCTGCCCTCATCAATCCTCTTTGTTACTTCTCTGAATGGTGTAGATGAAGAGAAAGTGTTCCCACTTATGATAAAAATGATCGAGAACAAGAGTTTTAAAGTAATTGGTGAAAGAAATAAAAGTGATGTGAGGAATAACTTTTTCACAATGCGAGTGGTTAGGGCCTAGAGTCTGAGTAATATAGAGGCTAGTTCAATCAAAGCATTTAACAGAGAATTTGACTGTTATTTGAAAAGAAAAAAATGTGCAGGACTATGGGGAGAATTTGGAGAATTCATTTGGAGAACTGGTGCAGACTTAGTGGATTCAGTGGTCTTCTGCATTGTAACAATTCAGTGAATGAATTCTTGGGAACAAAAGTGTCAAAAGCAGAGGCAATGGAGTTGGTGAGCAGGTGCACTAGCAACAGCTGTTTAAGCATATGTTAAAATAATCAAACATGCAAAAAAAAGCGTTAGTGTTTATTTTATTAACGCTATGTTAAGCTGTGAATGTATTCAGCTTTTTTTCTTCCTCTAATACATGTTTATTTTATTTTTGAAGCAAAGTGACGTGAGATTGAAATGCCTGATTGGTTTACTGGGTCTGTACTCTGACAAAGAGCTTTGTTCAAAGATGGACCTTTTTACCTGTCGTTTTAAGGTGAGTCAAATATTGACGATCCGAGTAGAGTCAGCATGTCTCCCTGTAGCCAAAGGATGAAGTCTGGAGCGAGACCAGGCATGGATGTCATGTTTCCTTCCGTCAAGGCTGTAGGTGAACCAGATGGGATTTTACAACAGTTGATGATAGGGACGCGTGCACTGCTTAGATTCATATTCCAGATTCGTTTAATTGAAATTCCCTTAAAAAGGCTGAGAGATGGAATTTGAGCTCATGTCCCTAGAATATTAGCCTGGGACTCTCAAATACTGGATAAGTGATGTCACCATCCCCCTCTGTGGGAGCCAATCATTTGTGACTTGCTTTTATAATCATGGGTTGTCACCTTGATATTATAAATTGACTTCAGCCCTGGTGGTTGTTTGGTAAGGAGGTTGGGTTGTCTGACATTGGCAAAAGTCTTTGGCTTGTTCCATGCTAGGTCTGTTTTTGGGACAGGCCTGTTAGAATTTTGGATTTTTTCAAGTGGGAAAACCCATCCTAATGACTGTATCAGTCAAACTACTTCACAGGCACACGCTTATACAACCAGTTATTAGGTGTGCCTGGAAGAGAATAAGTTAGGGTTAGGGTTATTCTGTGTATGATTCGCACATGATCATTTTGGTTATCTTAAAAATGTATTTAGACCCTATAATTAGAGGGCGCTGTGTTATTAAATTTTCATTTGGACAGGAAATCAGGAGGTAATGATGAAGTGATAATGTCAGCGTGCTAACAATCCAGAACCCCAGGCTAATATCTGGGACATTTGAAACCTGCCTTGGCACGTAGTGAGGTTGGAAGTCAATTAAAAATCTGGAAGTAAATGCTGATCATGTAACCAGTCTTGATTGCTGTAAAAACCCATTTGGTTCACTGATACCCTTTTAGGAAATGGAATCTGTCACCTTTACCTGGTCTGACCTATAGGTGATTTCAAAGGAATGTGGTTGACTATAAATGGCCTTTTAAATGGCCTTGTAAACCATCCAGTTCCAGGGCCAATCAAAATGGATGAGAGATGCTGGCCTTACTAGCAACACCCCATCCCATGAGGAGATCAAATTAGGAAATATGATCACTTGACTCTGAAGGCCAACAGTGCTGTCAGGTTTAGGAAGTTGTTCTCACTGTAATTAATGCAGATGTCCATTGCTGTACTGTGTTGTGTTGTTTTCCAACAGGATAGAATCATATCAATGACACTGGACAAAGAAAGTGAAGTAGCTGTCCAAGCAATCAAGGTGTTAACTCTCATGCTGGAGTAAGTAAATGCTTCTTTTTAGAATGAGTCTTTTCAGTTGTGTTACCTCAGTCAGTTCTAGAAATATGGATTTTTGGTTCAGCGAATTGAATTACAGTGAACTAAACCATCCTGCAATTAATGTCAGTACTTTGTTTTCTCTAACTCCACATTGTTGGATCTGTTCTAGCGTTATTTAACTTAGTTGATAAATCATGGAATTAATTTGAGATTAAACATTTTGCTGTGTCCGTATTTAAATGCTACCCCATGTAGTGGCTCTTTGGCCTATCAAGGAGAGGATAGGAGAGTACTGACAGTCAGAGATGTGAAGGACATTTGGAAGACCTCATTAACTGAACTATCATTCTTTATGACACAGTAAAGTTCCTGGTGTACAATGTAATCATAAGACTCAAATTCTGATTGCAACCAGGGCAGAAGCTGACAATTAATGAGCAAGGAAAGTCTCACTCAACTTGATTGCAACAGAAATAAGATATCCTCTGTTTATTCCAATGATCTTTTCTGCAGGAATTATATAATGGTGGGGACTGCTGTTGGAGTTCAGCTCTTTGTGAGCCTGTAGGCTACACTATGAACACTGGCAATGAATTGGATTGAGGCAAGGCCATTGGAAAGCAACTGAATTTCTCCCAAGTAACTCCAATATTGATAAACTTCAACAGAGTTAGAGATCAGAAACTGAAAGTCCAACACCTTGATTCACACCACTCTCCTTGCCAACCCCCACCCCGTTCCTGTGCAATCGCAAAAGATGCAAAACCTGCTGGCACACCACCACCCCCCACCTTCATCCAGGGCCCCAAACAGTCCTTCCAGGTGAGACAGAGGTTCACCTGCCTCTCCTCCAACCATGTTTACTGTATTAGGTGCTCCTGATCGGGGGCACCAAATGTAAACTAAGAGCACCTTTCACCAGCATCTCAGCCAACCGGACCTCCCAGTCACTGTCCATTTTAATTCCCCATCCCATTCCTTTTCCAACATGACCATCCTTGGCCTCCTCCATTGCCATAGCGAATCAGACTGCAAATTGGGGAACAACACCTCATCTTCCGCCTGGGCAGCTTTCAGCCCAGAAGACTCAACATTGAGTCTGAGTCTGAGTCTCCCTCTCCCTCTCCCTCTGAGTCTCCCTCTCCCTCTCCCTCTGAGTCTCCCTCTCCCCTCTCCCCTCTCCCCCTCCCCCTCCCCCTTCCAGCCACCAGCCAGATTCATTCCTCCCATCAACCAACCAGGTCATACTCTCCACCTGTGTTCACCTATCACTACCTCACACCCCGCCCTTCCCCCCCCCCCCCCAACATGCCCATGTCCCCTTATCTGCAGCTCCCCTTTCACCCAAATGTAGTCCTGAAGAAGGGTTACACTTAAAACATTGACGTCTCCACTTCCTGGTGCTGCTTGTCTACCCTGAACTTTAAACAAGCCCCTATTTGGAAAATCCAATACAAAACCTTTCCTGTTTGTGTGATTTGTTAATTGGCCAGCACTCCTGAACAACCAATTTAAGATAAACAGTTGGACTTGTAACCTTGCTCATTTACATTTATTAGAAGTGACGTACATTCGTTCTCAGAAACAGAAGGAATATGTTCAGGCCCTGTGCTTTTTTTTGTAATTACCTGGGAGTTTGGGGAGTCTATAGTTCCACTCTGTTTCCTCCCCTTGGCCAATCATAATGGAATCATGCTGCCTACTAAGCAGCACTCTTTGCTCCTGAAGTATAGGTTGATTTCAAATTTGGTTTCCTTGCTTTTATCCAAAAGAGTGTAAGACAAAAGGTTTTGGCAACTTGTCTCTTTTTTTTTCAGAGATATTCGAGTTCTGTACTACCCAGAAAATAGTGCACAAATGACGTGGAATAAAATGATTGGAATCTGTTTCTTAATTTCCTGCAGGAACTGCGAGGAGTTTTTAACTTCTCATGACTGTGAACAGTTATATCAGTTGGTTTATTCAGCACAAAGACCTGTGGCTTTGGCAGCTGGTGAATTCCTGCACAGAAAGTAAGTGCAAATCTTTTGAATTAGAGGGAATTAGGATAGTAATAGGTCTAGGAACAAAAGTGATACCTCAACACCCGAAAACAAGTCTCTGAAGTGGAGCAACAGCTGAGGAACATTCAATTGTGTTGTGGTTCATTCATAGGATGATCTATTATTGGGATGGACAATTTTTGGGCAGCTAAGGGGTGCAGATTATTGGTCCCCAAACAAACTTCTTGTTGCAATTATTTTACACCCATTTGTAAAGGCACAAGGCACAGTGAGGTCCAATATCTCTCCCAAAGGCTGGAAGGTGCTAGAATTAAACTCAGCGACAATATTATTTTGCTTACAGTATCAGTGACAACTTAACCTCAGGCAGCAGCTTTTGTGGTCGTTAACTTTGTGGAATGTTGTTTGTAAAAAAAGGTAATCCGAGCTGTAATGTCATGGACCTTAGTGACCTTGAACTAAGAACTTGCAAAATCATCCATGTGTGGAATTCCTGCCTGCTCTCTGGTGACCTCTGCTGGGCTGTATGGTGATGTTCCGCAGGGATCTCATTTTGTCCAGACCGTAGGCTGGGCCCCACAAGAAACCGGAAAATGCTGCCGATAGCTTAGAATGCAAGGAGGTGAGAAAGGGGGAGAGAGAGAATTGAATGCCAGTATTGTTATAGTGCTGGAAAGGCTCAGCAGGTGTGCCAGCATCTGTGGAGAGAAGTCGTAGTTAATGTTTCAGATTGAGTGACCCTTTCTCAGAACTGATGTTAACGAAGAAAGTGTTGGCTTATATGTAGAAGATAAGGTGGGGCTAAGGAGTATGTGGGGAGAGAGCCCAAAGAGAGTGAAGAACAGTTGGACACACAAAGGAGTGGATAATATTCTGGTCAGGATGATGTATAGCTGTTAATAGAGACTGTTAATGGCATGTGTTTAATAGCAGACTATATGATAACAAAGTAGTGTGTGGAGGTTGAGCTAAGGACATGGGAGAGCTCAAGCTATAAAGTTATTGTACACAATGTTGAATCCAAATTTTATGGTGCCCTATATGTAGATATGGTGACCTTTTCTGTATACATGACTGGAGGGGAGAATGACGATCATGATTAAGTCTCAATTTGATATGAGGATGCTACCAAGTCAGACACTCTACACATTCTTCATCTTAGTAACATGGATAACTATTGAATAAGCAGTTCATACCTTACTCCTTCACACTAAAGCTCCTCCCACTAGGATATAAAGGACTGTTCCTGGGAGGGGCTAGCCAGCTCTGTAATTAAAATCAGTTCTGTGTGCGAAAGTTTCAATAGCTGTAATATGCACTTACTCTTAAAAACAACCAAATGTCTTACCATGGACTCTCTCTCTCCCAGTCCATAACATCTGGCTGTATATACTCCTCCTATCCATATAGTTGTGTTCCATTGGCCCATTTCCCCATCCCATCTGTTTTCACATGATCCCCTTCTCGCTGTCTCTCTGCATTGTGGCCATCAGATTATCAGGTCAACTACCTGAGTGTCATCCAGAATTCACCATTTCGGATGTGGCATAACTGATTACTATAAACCTGTAATGCTTATCAAAATTAATTTCTGCTGAGGACTTTGTGGGCATTGTTTGCACTTGACATTGGTAACAGAGACTGGTATCAATAGGAGGATTGATGACAGTGAATCTATCCAAGACATCCCAAAAGACCATAAGACTAGCAACTTCTCAAATACTTAATAAATGGCTGACATATTTTTGTGTTGACCAACCAATGTGCGGTTGGTTTCTCAATGTTTATCAACTAAATTAGTGCAAAAAGAAAAATAAGCAGAATGAATATCTGAACTGATTCTCTGTGGATTGTAACACAGGAGTTTGAAATTGTTTAAAATTGTGCTTGTCTTATCTTTTGAAATCTGTGGCTCCAATCTAAGGCCAAAGCAGTTGGTTTGACCCGAGCCACGTACCAAACTGTCTGACAGCATTGAGATAGTTCGAGAGTTACAAACCACAGATGTGAGCTAGGATTTCCATCTTCTCAGTCCTCGACCTTCCACTGGTTGTGTTATGAATTTTGCGCTCAGTGATACAGAAGCAGAAAATCCTATGGTCATTGTCAAAGTGCCTTTAGAAAGGAAGTGAAGTTAGGGCGGCATGGTGGCTCAGTGGTTAGCACAGCTGCCTCATAGCGCCAGGGACCTGGGTTCGATTCCTGCCTTGGGTGACTGTCTGGATGGAGTTTGCACATTCTCCCCGTGTCTGCGAGAGTTTCCTCTGCGTGCTCCAGTTTCCTCCCACAATCCAAAGATGTGCAGGCCAGGTGAATTGGCCGTGCTAAATAGCCCATAGTGTTAAGTGCATTAGTCAGGTATAAGTACAAGGTAGGGGAATGGGTCTGGGTGGGTTACTCTTCGGAAGGTCGGTGTGGACTTGATGGGCCGAAAGGCCTGTTTTCATACTGTAGGGAATCTAAACTAATCTAACTGCACAGAAGCTGGTACCCCATCATCAAGTCACCTTTTTAACATGTGTATGGGCTCTGACCAGCCAGCTCAAACCCAGTCCTTGGAATGAGGAGACTCTCTGAATCCCCTGGTTATTTAAAAAAAAATTTTCTTTTTACACTCCTTTTTCTTTTACCCCCACATTACCGTCTAACTGTGGTAGTGCTTATTTTTTTCCCCCAGCACCCATGTTGTGTATGTGCAGCTGTGAGACACAGTGTGAGACACAAGGTGGATGAATCTTTATTCAGTTTCCACCACCAGGAAGATAGGAAACACCCGAGTGGCCAGTGACAAGCAGAATCTCCTGGTTATTTTAGTTTTTTTGTTTTTGTTTCAGAGCCAGTTATCCGAGGGAACAGGATGTCTGACACAGCTTTTCATTTGTTTTTCTATTTTATTTTTTTAAAAAAACTTGCCCCACACTACCGCCTAACTGTGGTAGTGCTTACTTTTTCCCCCAGCACAAGGTGCACGACTCTTTATTCAATTTCCACCACCAGGAGTGGCCAGTGACAAGCAGTGTCCTTCACATCAAAGGGCAATGCTGTGTGATCAAACAGTGACGGGGAGGGCAGGGACTAAATCAAAATAGAGTTGGAGGGGGAAATAATGCACTCCATTCCCTGCGGCGCCCACCTCTCCCTGAACAACTCCAGGGTGTCGGTGGACACCGTGTGCAATCTCCTGGTTTTTTAAAAATCTTTTTTTTCTTTTTTTTTCTTAACTGTGGCACACCTGTTTTTTTTTCCTTTCCCCTACACTACCACCCAACTGCGGTAGTGCTTATTTTCCCCAGCACCCATGTTGTGTGTGTGGATACATTGCAAAATATCTGTGGCCAAGCCCACTGCTTTTCAATGGCCTGATGGACCTCCAACACGAGAACTAAGAGGCACCTGTAAGTTTACAAGTGTATCCCTCCATCACAAGTTGCAATGATGTAGTCTTTCAACAGTTATCCTTTTAAAACAAATCACCCAAGGGCAATTTTGGGTGAGATATGTCAGCTCTCTGAGCATTTATCTGTGAACTGTTTTCTAAAAAATCAAAATGTGTTTGTTCACAGTGTCAGTAAGAGTCTGTAGATAGTAGCTCCACCTGCAGGTGATGTGTAATACACTGCATTGGAAATAAGTGATTATCCATTCAGGCTGTGGCAACCTAATCATAATCTACCATTAGGGGGTTGGTTAACTCAGTTGGCTGACTGGCAGGTTTGCAATGCAGAGTAACACCAACAGCGTGGGTTCAATTCTCTCACTGGCTAAGGTCACCATAAAGGATTCTCCTTCTCAACCTCTCTGCTTGCCTGAGGCATGGTGACACTCAGATCAAACAACCATCAGTCATCTCTCTCTCTAATGAGAGAGTTGCTTTATTGGGGTTGGGGTGGGGCTGGATGGTGTTTCTATGATATAAATGGGCTACAAGTTGTTGTTGTGGTATTTTTGAGGTCTTCGGAGTCCTTGAGGTTGGTCATACAATTCTCAACTCCCCAGAAAAATCCAGGCATGAGGGCGACCAATCAGAGAATAGTCTCCCTGGTAAACAGAAGAGAAGGAAGAGCTATTCCTCCAATCACGAGGCAATTCTCGCTTATTCCTGCTGCTGATAGGCTCACCAATGAGAGGGAGAGAAACAATGTGTTTGAAGGAGCAGCAGATAGACAGGGGCATCAGTGAGGAAGTTACTGGGGGGGTGGGGGGGGTGGAGACAACTTTAGCTGAGGCTGAAATTGACAGCCTTTTCCTGGTTTCCAAATGTTGGGTGGGCGGGATGGAAGGATCTGTGGGTGTTGGGCAGGTGGGGGGGTGGGGGGGTGGAAGGAAGGCTGCAAAAAAGGTTTCAGGGAGAGAAAATGGAGGGCCGTGTGTAATGGAGGGAAACGGTGTTGCAAGATGCATAGGGAGGAAGAGAAGACTTCAAGATAGGAGTGTGGTGAGAAGGGAGCTGTTGTAAGGATGTGGGAAGAGGAAAGGACTGTAAAATAGTTATTTGTGTAGAAAGGGTGCAGGATGGGCATGGGGGCTATAGTGGAAAATGACATTGCAAGAGGGAGTGGAGAGAGAGGTTGCGATGGAGAGACTAAGGTTTTAAACCTGTTGACAAATAGCTCAGTAACGCCTAAAAAATCTTTAATCACTAAGGTAAGGAATTCCTTGCAAATTAATGTGAAATTGATAGTTTAATGCTGTTTAAGTTCAGGAGCCGCTTTACTTGTGTTCAATGTAGTGGGTCGTACTGTAACTATGTTAATTGTTACACATGTCTGAGATTGAGATCTGAATGCAGTAAGGCAGGATATTAACTAATGCTAAAATTCTCCAACTTTGTACATGTGTGATGGGAGCACATTAATGGTGACCTCACCAATCTATTTAAGATGATTTCAGGGTGATGGCTTTTTGAATGTAGAAATACGTGTCAGTTGTTTTGGAAAAACAAATTGTTTCTAACTTTAAATTAGATTCCCTACAGTGTGGAAACAGGCCTTTCAGCCCATCAATTGTCTGCTATCCTAAACAAATTTAAATATTGTAATATCTAAGAACTTTCCTTGTATGTTTTGGCTTTAAATTCAATAAACAGATGATTATTGATGAATTTTTCTAATTCTGTTTTTTTCTGAGGACAAATAGTTGGGAGGTCATGTTGCGGGACGACACTGGGTAGGCCACTTTGGAATGTTGTGTGCAATTCTGGTCTCCCTCCTCTCGGAAGGATGTTGTGAAACTTGAAAGGGTTAAGAAAAGATTTATAAGGATGTTGCCAGGGTTGGAGAATTTGAGCTATAGGGAGAGGCTGAATAGTCTGGGGTTGTATTCCCTGGAGTATTGGAGGCTGACCTTATAGAGGTTTATAAAATCATGAGGGGCATGGATAGGATAAATATACAAGGTCTTTTCCCTGGGGTGGGGAGGAGTCCAGAACTAGAGGGAATAGGTTTAGGGTGTGACAGGGAAAATGTAAAAGGGATCTAAGGGGCAACTTTTTCACGCAGAAGGTGGTACATGTATGGAATAGGCTGCCAGAGGAAGTGGTGAAGGTTGGTACAATTACAACATTTAAAAGACATCTGGATGGGTATATGAATAGGAAGGGTTTAGAAGGATATGGGCCAAGTGCTGGCAGATGGGACTAGATTAGGTTGGGATACCTCGTCGGCATAGACAAGTTTGACTGAAGGGTCTGTTTCCGTGACTCTATGACTCTAAATACCCTTTATGTCCACACTAATACTGTATGTTTTATTGCCCTGTGACTGCGCCATCTAATAAATGAGTTCGTGAAAACAAACAAGGAGCCCCCAAATATCAAAATAACTCTTGAGAAAGTTTCAAGTGGAGCACTTGAGGGAAGACAAGTTATTTTACCTTTGTCGGCATATCATGGTCTCCAAGCAACAATGGCTCAAGGATTTGCTGTTCGATGATTCTGACATTCCTCAGATCTGAGCTGTTCCCTCGCCATCATTTTGCCAATAGTTGTGCTCTCCATTTCCAGTGAAGTAACAAAAATGGAGTGGGACTCGCTTTCAGAAATATTTGGGCTTTTCCCTTCACCCGCTGTTGGAAAGGCCATGCATTTACATATTGCCATTCATGAGCCTAGGATATCTGAGGTTTTGCAATGAATGGCCACATTACACACAGAGAGCTCCCACAAACAAGAATGAGATAAATAATCCAAGATTAATGATTAATGGTCATTTATGTGGTTGAAAGATAAACATTAGTCAGGGATGAATTCTTCTACTCTTCTTTGAAGTATTGCCACAGGATCTTTAACATAGAACATAGAAATGTACAGCACGAAACAGGCCCTTTGGCCCATGATGTTGTGCTGAGGATTAATCCTAATGTAAAATAAAATAACTTAACCCACTCTCTCCTTAACTCACTGCTATCCATGTGCATGTCCAGCAGTCGCTTAAATGCCCCTAATGACTGTGCTTCCACTACCACTGCTGGCAACGCTTTCCATGCATTCTCAACTCCATGCGTAAAGAACCTATCTCTGATGACCCCTCTATACCTGGAAAATGGGAAGCCTTCAGAAATGAGATAACAAGAATCTAGAGAAAGTATATTCCTGTCAGGGTGAAAGGGAAGGCTGGTAGGTATAGGGAATGCTGGATGACTAAAGAAATTGAGGGTTTGGTTAAGAAAAAGAAGGAAGCATATGTCAGGTATAGACAGGATAGATCGAGTGAATCCATAAAAGAGGATAAAGGAAGTAGGAGTATACTGAAGAGGGAAATCAGGAGGGCAAAATGGGGACATGAGATAGCTTTGGCAAATAGAATTAAGGAGAATCCAAAGGGTTTTTACAAATATATTAAGGACAAAAGGGTAACTGGGGAGAGAATAGGGCCCCTCAAAGATCAGCAAGGCGGCTTTTGCTGATGGGGGAGATACTAAATGAATTTTTGTATCAGTATTTACTGTGGAAAAGGATATGGAACGGATAGACTGTAGAGAATTAGATGGTGACATCTTGCAAAATGTCCAGATTACAGAGGAGGAAGTGCTAGATGTCTTGAAATGGTTAAAAGTGGATAAATCCCCAGGACCTGATCAGGTGTACCCGAGAACTCTGTGGGAAGCTAGAGAAGTGATTGCTGGGCCTCTTGCTGAGATATTTGTATCATCATTAGCCAGAAGACTGCAGGTTGGCAAACGTGGGGCCATGATTACGATGGGCGGAAAAGACAAGCCAGGGAACTATAGACCAGTGAGCCTGTTGTCAGTGGTGGGCGAGTTGTTGGAGGGAATCCTCAGGGACAGGATGTACATGTATTTGGAATGGCAAGGACTGATTAGGAATAGTCAACATGGCTTTGTGCGTGGGAAATCATGTCTCACAAACTTGATTGAGTTTTTTGAAGAAGTAACAAAGAAAATTGATGAGGGCAGAGCAGTAGATGTGATCTATATGGACTTCAGTAAGGCGTTCAACAAGATTCCTCTTGGGTGCCTGATTATCAAGGTTAGATCTCATGTAATACAGGGAGAAGTAGCCATTTGGATACAGAACTGGCTCAAAGGTAGAAAACAGAGGGTGGTGGTGGAGGGTTGTTTTTCAGACTGGAGGCCTGTGACCAGTGGAGTCCCACAAGGATAGGTGCTGAGTCCTCTGCTTGTTATCATTTACATAAATGATTTGGATGCGAGCATAAGCGGTGCAGTTAGTAAGTTTGCAGATGACATCAAAATTGGAGGTGTAGTGGACAGTGAAGAGGGTTACCTCAAATTACAACAGGATCTGGACCAGATGGGCCGATGGGCTGAGAAGTGGCAGATGGAGTTTAATTCAGATAAATGCGAGGTGCTGCATTTTGGGAAAGCAAATGAGACCTTGGAGTGCACATTCATAGCTCCTTGAAAGTGAAGTCGCAGGTAGATAGGATAGTGAAGAAGGCGTTTGGTATGCTTTCCTGTATTGGTCAGAGTATTGAGTACAGGAGTTGGGAGGTCAGGTTGTGGCTGTACAGGACATTGGTTAGGCCGCTGTTGGAATATTGTGTGCAATTTTGGTCTCCTTCCTATCGGAAAGCTGTTGTGAAACTTGAAAGGGTTCAGAAAAGATTTACAAGGATGTTGCCAGGGATGGAGGATTTGAGCTGTAGGGAGAAGTTGAACAGGCTGGGTCTGTTTTCCCTGGAGCGTCAGAGGCTGAGGGGTGACCTTCTAGAGGTTTACAAAATTATGAGGGGCATGGATAGGATAAATAGACAAAGTCTTTTCCCTAGGACCGGGGAGTCCAGAACTAGAGGGCATAGGTTTAGGGTGAGAGTGGAAAGATATAAAAGAGACCTAAGGGGCAAATGTTTCACGCAAAGGGTGGTACATGTATGGAATGAGCTGCCAGAGGATGTGGTGGAGGCTGGTACAATTGCAACACTTAAAAGGCATTTGGATGGGTATATGAATAGGAAGGGTTTGGAAGGATATGGGCTGGGTGCTGGCAGGTGAGACTAGATTGGGTTGGGATATCTGGTCGGCATGGACGGATTGGACCAAATGGTCTGTTTCCATGCTGTACATCTCTATGTCTCTAATATCTTAAAACTATGACCCCTTGTGCCAGTCAATCCTGATCATCTCCCTGAGAGGGGAGATGGGGTAGCCTTCAACAGTGTGGAACTTGTTCATAACCACACAGGAATGTCAGCATGTATTATGTCTTCATGTATCTGGAGTGGGACCTTTGGCCCGCTATACTCTTCCAACGAAGTTTGACTTAAGCTTGAGCAACAGACCCACAATCTTGCTTCTATTGTACACTGTTAAAAATGCCTGAAGAAATGATGCCATCTGTTTGCTTTGGGCAATAGGCCCATCTTCTGTAGGACTGTTGGTTCTTTGGAATATATCTCTATAGTAATGGGTCTTGGTAGAGGTGTCATTATTTGCAGGGGGTTTCTGAACCTACGTCAATATTTGTAGAGATTTCAGTAAAGAGCCAATGTGTACTTCAATTGAGAGCTGAATTGTTTGACAAAACAAATACCAGATGTACCAGTCAATGGAAAATGTTTGTTTTAGGTTGTTTTGCGGCCTGGAGTCTGACGTACAAGATGAAGTGCCTGAGAGAAAGGAAAAACCCACCTGCAATCTCAACCATCTGTTAACCCTTGTTAACTTTTATCAGGAGAGTGAGGTAAGATGTATACGTGTAGCACAGTACAATATTGATCACTCATGTAAGGTCTGATACATGGAAATAATTTGTTATGATCCCAACCGATAGTAATACTAAACAAGTCAGAATGAAAGCTAGCATGATCAATCATATGTTTAATTTTTGCAGTTAGTTACCATGATGGTTGGTTGTTGAAATATATTCACATGTATTGTCGTTTTTAACAGCATAGCAGAACATAAGTTTATTGCATAAAAGAAGAAAAAAAATCAAAGTTACATAAGACAAATAATTATTTGGTGGTACAGAACTTGAGTAGTGCTGAAAAAAGACACATTTTGTCATAGTTTTTCATCTTGCGCTCATCAGGACAACTTGCAAGAATACTAATTTAAAGGGAAATCTTGTATGAAAGCAGACTACTGATTAGCACATGGACCCAAATTGGTAGTAGCATTGTGATGGCGAATGCACCAGTTAATAGTGATTGACAGTTAGCAGTCAAGCTTTGTTTACATTTAAAACAGGCAGGTTGACTCTGATAATCAGAGCATTGCCATGAGGAACCAGTGAAGGGTTGCCTTCTATTTTGTTCAATTGAGACATGTACATTGCATGAAAACAAAGTTTAAAACTATTTCCTAAGATTATCCTTTTATTTAATTCCAGAAAAAAATCACTCCTATTTCAACTTTGATGTGTTTAATTAACTGACTTCTTTCAGCTTCTTTTCCTCTGATTGTGGAGACAGTTATATGACTCCTTTCTGACTCCACTGACATGGACCTTTCACAATAGACAGTCTGTCCTTTTTATACCTTATCCAACTTTCATTTCTGTTATATTAGTTTTGTTTTGTACACTTGACATGGCAGTGTCCAGTGAATCAGGAATAGTCTTACTAGTGGGATGTAAGGGGACGATGGTGGTGCCCTGGTATTTTCGTTAGACTAGTATCCAGCCTCATGCTCTGGCAGTGAAACTGAGGATTACAGATGCTGGAGATCAGAGTCGAGAGTGTGGTGCTGGAAAAGCACAGCAGGTCAGGCAGCATCCGAAGAGCAGGAAAATTGACGTTTTGGGCAAAAGCCCTTCATCAGGAATGAGGCTGGGATCCTTGGGGGTGGAGAGATAAATAGGAGGGGGGTGGGGTTGGGGGAAAGGTAGCTGAGAGTGCAACACATGAATGGAGTTGGGGGTAAAGGTGATAGGTCAGAGGGGAGGGTGGAGCGGATAGGTGGGAAGGAAGATGGACCAATGGGACAGGTCATGAGGTTGGTGCTGAGCTGGAAGGTTTGGTACTGGGATAAGGTGGGGGGAGGGGAAATGAGGAAACTGTTGGAATACACATTGACACCCTGGGGTTGGAGGGTCCCGAGGCAGAAGATGAGGTGTTCTTCCTCCAGGCATCAGGTGGTAAGGGAGTGGCAATGGAGGAAGCCCAAGACCTACATGTCCTCAGCAGAGTGGGAGGGGGAGTTGAAATGTTCGGCCCGGGGTGGTGGGGTTGATTGGTGTGGGTGTTCCAGAGATGTTCTCTGAAGCGCTCTGCAAGTAGGTGTCCTGTCTTCCCAGTGTAGTGGAGACTGCATCGGGAGCAATGGATACAGTAAATGAAATGTGCGGAAATGCCAGTGAATTTTTGATGGATGTGGAGGAGAGGGGGGAGGTGTGGGTGCAGGTTGTGTACTTCCTGCGGTGGTAGGGGAAGGTGCCAGGAGGGGAAGGTGGGTTGCTAGGGCGAATGGACCTGACGAGGTAGTTGCAATAGGAACGGTCTATATGGAATGGAATATATCTTTGGTGGTGGGATCTGTTTATAGGTGGCAGAAATGGCAGAGGATGATGCAATGTATATGGAGGTTGGTGGGATGGAAGGTGAGGACCAGGGAGTTCTGTCCTTGTTGCGGTTGGAGGGGTGGGGTTCGAGGGCAGAGATGCGGGACGTGGATAAGATGCACTGGAGAGCATCATCAACCACATGGGAGGGGTAACTGCGGTCTTTAAAGAAGGAGGCCATCTGTGTGTTCTGTGATGGAACTGGTCCTCCTGGGAGCAGATGCGGTGGACTTGAGAATACGGGGTGGCATTTTTGCAGGAGGCAAGGTGGGCGGAAGTATAATCCAGGTAGCTGTGGGAGACAGTGGATTTGTAGAAAATGTCAGTGTTGGGTCGGTCAGGGTAGGGGAATGGGTCTGGGTCGGATACCCTTCAGAAGGTCGGTGTGGACTTGTTGGACCAAACTGTAGGGATTCTATGATTCTATTAAAATGGTTGATTGTTTCATATAATAATTACAGATTAGTTGAGAGATATTTTTGAATAGTGTTTCAGAGAAAGAGTGAGGAAGGTGGAGGAGAGTTTAGTGAATGAATCCCAGAGTTCAGGACATA
This sequence comes from Hemiscyllium ocellatum, assembly GCF_020745735.1. Classification (NCBI taxonomy): domain Eukaryota; kingdom Metazoa; phylum Chordata; class Chondrichthyes; order Orectolobiformes; family Hemiscylliidae; genus Hemiscyllium; species Hemiscyllium ocellatum. Next base: position 109,349,628 of record NC_083406.1, read on the forward strand.
GATATTGAAGGCACGACTGCTAGTAGTGAGCTATTGAAAACTAGAGGTACACAAATGGGCAGCATGGTGGCACAGTGGTTAGCACTGTGGCCTCACAGCGCCAGAGACCCGGGTTCAATTCCCACCTCAGGTGACACTCTGTGGTTTCCTCCGGGTGCTCCGGTTTCCTCCCACAATCCAAAAATGTGCATGCTAAATTGCCCCTAGTGTTAGGTGAAGGGGTAAATGTAGGGGAATGGGTCTGGGTGGGTTGCTCTTTGGCGGGTCAGTGTGGACTTGTTGGGCCGAAGGGCCTGTTTCTAATCTAATCTAAAAAAAAGGCTAGATTAGAGGAGTACAGATAGAATTATAGAGTCATACAGCTTGGAAATAACCCCTTCAGACCAACAAATCCACACTGACCCGACATTCCAATCTGACCTAGTCCCATTTGCCAGGAATTGGCCCATATTGCTCTAAACTCTTCCTATTCATTTATCCATTCAGATACCTTTTAAATGTTGTAATTGTATTTCATCTCCATCACTTGTTCTTGCAGCTCGTTCCATACACACGCCACCCTTTGTGTGAAAAAATTACCCCCAGGTCATTTATAAATCTTTTCCCTCTCACCTTAAACCTATCCCTTTTAGTTTTAGACTCCCCCACCCTAGGAAAGTGGCTTGTGAGGCAAGGGAATATTACAGATAATTGGAAGGTGGAGGCTACTGAGGGATTTGGAAACAAGGTGAGATTTATAAAATTGAGACATTGCTGGATGCGGAGCTAATATAGGTCAGTGAACCCGAATGTGTTGAGTGACATTGTGATGTGAGCGGCAAAGGTTTGGAGGACCCCATCTACACACAGGATGGAAGATGGGAGGCTGGCCTGGAGCATTCTGCCTGACACTGTGTCTGCAATACACCAGTCCAGTCAATTACACTCAAGTGCGACTGAGCTACTTTTAAATTTAAATGCCTTGAAAGTTCCCTTGTCCTATGGCAGTACTGGTGGAAATCCTTGCTTGCCAGGAATGATAATTGGAAATTACAGACATGAGCTATGCATTTGGCTTATTTCCAAATTTCCAGTTTCACTAGGGACACTTGCACAATTGTTTTTACACACTTGCTACATGATCTCTTGATTCAGCACTCAATATTATTAAACAGCAGACCACTGACATGTATGCATTTGTCAGTGAATCTGAATATAGAGACCATTACACAAGCATTTTAAGAAAAGATAATTTTTCATCAGAATTCTTAACAATTGTTATTATTAATGCAAGACAGTACTCAACTTCAATGTAGGTGCATGACTCATGATTTTTTTTGGAGTGATGTTCACATTCATAAATCAGTGTGCAATTTTCCTGCTCCTCGGATGCTGCCTGACTTGCTGTGCTTTTCCAGCACCACTCTAGAGCAGACCATTCAGTCCATACAGCCTCTCTGAACAGCATTTACCCTACCCCTGTAACCCTGCATTTTCCATGGCTAACCCACCTAGCCTGAACGTACCTGAACACTATGGGGAATTTAGCATGGCCAATCCACCTAACCTGCACAAATTTGGACTCTGGGAGAAAGCCAGAGAACTCAGAGGAAACCCACATGGACATGGGGAGAACGTGCAAACTCCACATAGACAGTCACCTGAGGGTGGAATTGAACCAGGCAGTGTGAGGCAGTAGTGCTAACAACTGAGCCACTCTGCCATTTTATTAAAAGTATCTCTAGGTGGTTTGTAGAGGCATTATCAAATACTGAGACATGTAGAGAGCTGTTAGGTCAGATGACCAAATGCTTGGCCAAATAAGGATGAAGTAAACCAGAGTCACCCATCTGGCCCATCACAGTTCAATACAAAAGCAATTCGTCTCGTCCCACTTCTGGACCTTTCCCTGTGGTGCTGCAATCTTCAGATAATGATCCAGCCCTCTTTTGAAGGCCTCAGTTAAATCTGTCTGCACCACACATTCCAGATCCTAATGCCTTGCTTTGGCAAAGAGTTTCTCCTCATGTCACCATTGCTCCTTTTACCAGTCACCTTAAAGTGATGACCTCTGGTTCCTGACCTTTCTTACAATGAGTCTCCAGTTTCTCCGTAACTACTCTGTCCATGGTCCCCATCATTTGGAACTCCTGTATCAATTCTCCCCTTAATCTTTTCTTCTCTGAGGAGAACAGAAGTGATGGGGAGACAGATGTAAGGAAGGAATTGCAGAGTGCGGAGCCAAGGAAGCTGAAGGCATAGCTATCTAGGGCAGAGTGATTAAAAAGCAAGCTAAATCCATGGAAGGGAAAACTGGGCAATTGCACATTGAAGTTTAATACTTGCATCTTGTAATCTTTAGGGGAACGCACAGTCAGCCTATCTTGTTGACAGTCTCTGGGATTGTTCAGCATTCATCCTAAAGGACTGGGAGTCCATGACGGCTTTATTACTGGAAGATGAAGACTCTGGAAAGGAAGGTAAGGAAATTGGTGGAGGTCTTGAGACCGGAATCTCTGCCGAAAGGTGCACGTCAGTTTTCATTTACAGAGTCCTCTTCGTTTCCAGCTTTGACCACCTTACAGAAGAAAGGACTGGTTGAAATTATGTTGAGCACAATACGACAGGCTGCAGAAGGCCATCCGCCTGGAGGCCGATGTTTAGGAAAGAAGGTTAGTCTGTCATTGATAAATTTCCTGGTTTTACTGCCATCTGGGACCATTTGTTGTAAGGAACACCACTTACAATGTGGCACTCAGCATGAATATGGGGAATTGCTTGACCAAAAAGACCAATTTCCATCTGGTGTATCTTTCACCTTTCTCTTGGTGCATGATGCAGTGATAATGAGGCTGTTGCAACCACTCTCTATTCTCTAATGAAATCTCTTGTTATTCCTGAATACTGAGGTTTGACCCAAAATGTCACCAATTAGCTGACTGATTGGTTTTGTACTGAGACAAATTTTTGTTTTCATGTTTCTGTGCTGGGAATGTGAAAAGCAAACGTTTAGATTAGATTACTTACAGTGTGGAAACAGGCCCTTCGGCCCAACAAGTCCACACCAACCCGCCGAAGCGCAACCCACCCATACCCCTACATTTACCCCTTACCTAACACTACGGGCATGGCCAATTCACCTGACCCGCACATCTTTGGACTGTGGGAGGAAACTGGAGCACCCGGAGAAAACCCACGCAGACACGGGGAGAACGTGCAAACTCCACACAGTCAGCCACCTGAGTCGGGAATTGAACCCGGGTCTCAGGCACTGTGAGGCAGCAGTGCTAACCACTGTGCCACCGTGCCGCCCACTAAGTTGAAGTTGAAGTTTAGTTGAAGTATCTTTACCAATTTGAGTGTCCAGTGTGGAGTATTGCCAGTTGAGGATCCAGATGCTTGAAAAAGGCACTAAGGAGCAGAAGTAGGCCATTCGGCCCTTCATGCTGCTTAAATCAAGGTTGATACTTAGTCAGAAATTGCTGGAAAAATTCAGTAGGCCTGTCAGCATCTGTGGAGGGAGAAACACAGTTACATATGGACCCAGTGGCTTCAGACTCTTCTGAAGAAGCATTGCTGGACTCAAAACATTCCCTCTGCTTCTATCTCTGCAAATGCTGCCAGACCTGCTGATTTTTTCCAGCAATTTCTGTTCTTGTGTCTTTGGGTTTTTTGTTTAGTTCAAGATTGTTGTCTCATCTCCAACTTCCTGTCTTAAACCCATGCTCCCTTGATGCCTTTGGCCATCAAAAATTGATCTTACTCAGCTTTGAATGAATGTAAAGACTTAATTCAGCTATTTTCTGGGAAACAGTTTAAGTATTGGTGGATCAGTATGTTAAGATCATCTTTGTTTTGCTCTGGGGCATCAGTGTAATATTGTTAAGTGTAATATTGTTGTTTGGAATTTAACACTGATGGCTCATATGCTGATGCTTATTTAACCCCTTATTGACCTTTCTGGCTTTTAAAGGATTAAAATACCTTTATTGGGTTCCTATTGGTCTTTGCTCCCATTCCTTACCATAACAGAACTCCTATGGCACAGGAAGGGCTCAATGGACCATCATCTCTGTAGCTACTCTCCGATTATAAACATTATGACTTAGTGCCATTCTCCTGCCTTTTTTCCCATAATGCTGAATGTTGTTTTGATTCAAATAAGCTAGTGCTTTCTCGAATGCCTCAACTGAATATGTCTCCAGTACACTTCTAGGCAAAACATTCCAGACCCTAACCGTACATTGTGCAAAAGAGTTCTTTTCTTGCATAGGACTTTGCAAATTACCTTAAATCTTTGCCCTCTGGCTCTTGATCCTTTTACAAGTTGGAGCAGTTTCTCCCTATCTACCTCCATGTCTAGACTCCTCATGACTTTGAAATCTTCTATTACGTCTCGTCTTAGTCTTCTCCTCCCCAATGGAAAAGGTTGCAGCTTCTCCTATCCCCATAACTGAAGTATCTCACCCCTAGGACCATTCTCATAAACTTCTTCTGCACTCTCCAGCCTTTCTGGTTTGGTGCATAGAACTGTGCACAACATTCCAATTCTATGTTGTGAATTAAACAAGTTCACCATTGCCTCCCTGCTCCTGCACTCTATGGCCCTGTTAATAAATCCTCGGATACTGTATGCTGCATTGGCTGAGCATGAGTTTCTTTCCCTCAGACCTGTTGGCCTCTTTCTTCTCTCACTGTCACCAAATATAGCATGCAACAGCCCAGAAAAATTATTCCTGAAAAAATGCTGGGATTCTTGGATAAATTGAGTAATGAATAGTAAGCAAGAACTGTGAGGTGGCAGAGTAATAGTACCCATGGAGGTAGTATATTGGCAAGGATAGAGAAATGGCTCAGGTTAGGAACTTATGACCAGTGGGGTTCCACTGGGATCAGCGCTGAGACCATAACTGTACTAATGGAAGAAGGAAGCTATTGTACTGTAGCCAAATTTGCAGGTGACACAAAAAAATAGGTGGAATGGCAAGTTACGGGAGGAATACGGACAGTTTGCAGAGAGATTGATAGGTTAAGTGAGTGGGCAAAAAGGTGGTAAATGAAGTACGATGTGGGAAAATGAGAAATTATTTATTATGGAAAGGAGAACAAGAGAACAGTGTATTATGTAAATGGAGGAAAACTGCAGAAAGCTGCAACAGAAAGGGACCTGTGAGCACTTGTGCATGAAACACAGATGCAGCAGGTAATGAGGAAGACTAATGAAAGGTTTGGTCTTATTTCAAGGGAATTGGAGAATGAGAACAGAGGACTTACTGCAGTTGTATAAGGTGCTCTGACGTACTGAGAGTGGTTTTGGTCCCCTTATTTAAGGAAAGATATTGTTTCATTTGAGGCAGTTCAGAGAAGATTCACTAGGATGATCCCTGTTATGGAAGGATTTGTATTGTGAGCAAAGGCTAAACAGGTTGGCACTGTACTGGAGTTCAGCAGAATGAGAGGTGATCTCATTGAAACATACAGGATCCTTAATGGGCTTGACAAAGTAAGTGCTGAGAGGATGTTTCCCCTCATAGAAGAGTCTAGGACCAGAGGGGATAGTCTCAGAGTAAAGGGGTGGTCAATTTAAGACAGATGAGGAGGAATTTCTCCTCTCAGAGGGTTGTGAGTCTTTGGAACTCCATGTCACAGAAAATTGTGGGAGCTGAGTTGTTGTTTGTATTGAAGGCTGACATAGATTCTTCATCAGTGGGGGAATCAAGGGTAATGGGGAAAATGCAGAAAAGTCACGTGAGGAATGTTGGATCAGCCATGATCCTATTAAATGGCGAAGCAGACTTGAAAGACCCAGCGACCTACTCTTATTCTTATTTTTTATGGATGTAAATTTGCTTCTGAGATGTCCAATACTTTATTAAGTTGGTGAGCAGAATCCAGATGCTTTTCTGTAATACAGAGGGTCCTTTGGATACACTGTTGTGTCTTGTGTGTTACAGACTATATCTTAATGAATAGGATAGACTGAATTGGCTGGATTGTCTTCTGTAGAGCGGTTTCTGTCGGAAGGTCTTTAATTATGAAAGGGTTTTGAGAGGGTATCTGTAAATATCAAAAATATAAGACAGCCTCTACTAAATCCAGTGGAGGAATGAGGAGAAACCTTCCAATCCAGCTAGTGAATCATGCTGTTAGAAGGAATAGCTGAGACAAATTATATCGGTGGGTTTAAGTGGGAGCTGAACAATCACACGAGAGAGAAAGGAATTGAAAACTATGTTGGTAAGATTAAAGTTGGAACAATAGAAGCAGCCTGAGTGGGTGAGGTCAAGTTCTGACCAAACCAGGGTCTTTAGTTTTAGTTTGCAGCAGTTGCTGGGGGCTTGAAGCTGTTTGCGGAAACTCTTATTCCTCTCTCTGTTACGATATTGGAACAGTTAACTAGTTTTGGTTAATATATTATTATTTAGTTAAGCATTTTGATAGTGTTATAGTTAAGTTAATTATTTTCTTTTTATGTCTGTACATTAACTGAAGTGTAAAAATAAAGTGTATTTTGCTTAGAGTAGTTTGAGCAATTGAATTGTATCTGGAATACAATGCTTTACGCTTACCTTTAAAATAAAAAGTAAAGAAAAGGTCTAGGCTATGTTTTAAATATATTTTGAGGAGATTTGGTCTGGTTCATAACAGAAATATACTGTAGTAAGTGAGTAATATCACACTGTGGGTCATATGCATGACAGTATAGTTGCTAAGCCAGTTTGGAAGAATGTAATAATGTAACAGAGACTAAAACCTAAATACGATGGTTGAATATGAGGGATAATACAAGACTGAACTAAAATTGCTGGTATACTTTGGTTCCTGTTGTTTTTTTTTGTACAGTGGAGTGATTGTCGATACTTCAGTTGTCTTTGTTAAAAATTACACAACACCAGGTTATATAGTCCAATAGGTTTATTTGGAAGCACTAGCTTTCTGAGTGCTGCTCCTTCATCAGCTAGGTGATGAGTGAACAGTGAGACGATATTAAATCTCCAAAAAATATGGTAGAAGGGTGCTTTTCTGACAACTTTTTAGTAAAAGACTTATTATAAATGATTTGGATGTGAGCATAAGTGGTATAGTTAGTAAGTTTGCAGATGACACCAAAATTGGAGGTGTAGTGGACAGCGAAGAAGATTACCTCAGATTACAATAGGATCTTGATCAGATGGGCCAATGGGCTGAGAAATGGCGGATGGAGTTTAATTCAGATAAATGCGAGGTGCTGAATTTTGGGAAAGCAAATCTTAATAGAATTTATAGATTTAATGGTAAGGTCCGGGGGAGTGTTGCTAAACAAAGAGACCTTGGAGTGCAGGTTCATAGCTCCTTGAAAGTAGTGTCACAGGTAGATAGGATAGTGAAGAAGGCGTTTTGTACGCATTCCTTTATTGGTCAGAGTATTGAGTACAGGAGTTGGGAGGACATGTTGCGGCTGTACAGGACATTGGTTAGGCCAATGTTGGAATATTGCGTACAATTCTGGTCTCCTTCCTATCGGAAATATATTGTGAAACTTGAAAGGGTTCAGAAAAGATTTACAAGGATGTTACCAGGGTTGGAGGATTTGAGCTATAGAGAGAGGCTGAACAGGCTGGGGCTGTTTTCCCTGGAGCGTCAGAGGCTGAGGGGTGACTTTATAGAGGTTTACAAAATCATGAGGGGCATGGATAGGATAAATAGCCAATGTCTTTTCCATGGGGTGGGGGAGTCCAGAACTAGAGGGCATAGGTTTAGGGTGAGAGGGGAAAGATATAAAAGAGACCTATGGGGCAACATTTTCACACAGAGGGTGGTACGTGTATGGAATGAGCTGCCGGAGGAAGTGGTGGAGGTTGATACAATTACAACATCTGGATGGGTATATGAATAGGAAGGATTTGGAGGGTTATGTGCTGGGTGCTGGCAGGTGGGACTAGATTGGGTTGGGATATCTGGTCAGCAGGGACGGGTTGGACCAAAGGGTCTGTTTCCATACTGTACATCTCTATGACTCTAATTGGGAAGTCTAGAAGATAAGAAAAACAGTGCAAATGGTTATTGTTTGAACAGATGTAAGGCACAACATCGCTGCGTGGTGAGAATTTGGAAGCTGTGGCCAGAGGAAGTGATTGAAACAAATAATATAGATGAAGATAAAGCAAAGCTAACCAAGCAGAGGATGGAGAAGGAAATAGATGGCAGATTTAGATGGGCAAGATGAGAGGAAGATTGAGTGGACCATGAACCGTGCAGGGACTTGTGTTTCTATGCAGTATGTCCTGTGTAATCATAGGATCTCTGCGGTGTGGAAACAGGCCCTTCGGCCGAACAAATCCACACTGATCCTCCGAAGAGTAATCCACCCAGACCCATTCTTCTACCTTATTATCCCATATTTACCCATGACTAATGCACCTACACATTCTGGAACATTATGGGCAATTTAGCATGGCTAATTCACCTAAATTGCACATCTCTGGATTTTGAGAGGAAGCTGGAACACCCAGAGGAAACCCCGAAGACACGGGGAGAATGTGCAAACTCCACACAGACAGTTGTCCGAGGCTGGAATCGAACCCAGGTCCCTGGTGCTGTGAGGCAGCAGTGCTAACCACCGTGCTGCCTTTCATAATACTGCATAATTCATACTTCTATCATCCCACTTTGATTCTTCAACATGTTTGCAAATACACATCTTGTTCACTGTTACCACTGCTGTGAAACTGTGGGTATTTATGTCAGTGGATCCATTGCACAAGCCTGGATCCTACTGCCATTCCCTCTCCTTCCCGAAATCTCTGATCACTTCCCAAGGATGGTTAATGAGGTACTGCTTTGACATTGATCTTGTATGGACATTGCAGAATAAGCCCTGGTGAGCGGATGTAAATGTTTAAAAACGGCTCTATCTGACACACGTAGTCTTACAGTGTGGATTTATCTGCTTTTTGCTGGGGATTTTCTTCTAGATTCAAATGACGAAAGAGAGAAAATCGCAGATTGATGATCGGGCCAAGCTCACTGAACATTTCTTCGTGATACTTCCACAGCTTTTAGCTAAGGTAGGTGAGGCCCTCTATGCTGGACTGTGCCTCCTGGTTTTCCAATTGTATTCCCTTGCAGTTGACGTACTTGGTAAAGGTGTTCATGAGCCACAGAACTCAGAGTGTACCATGATCAATTCCCACTCTATGTTGAGCATTACAGCTGAGCAAATGAGAGGGTTGTAACATTCCATCACTCGACAATGGGTTGGCTGATTAACCAAACTTCAATGCCTGAGCCCTGATCTGTAAGCACATAATCTAATAGCGCAGTCAGAGGCTGCTCCCACCATCACACCCACGTCTCCAATTCAGTCCATTATCCTCAACATTCCACCCCCCAAACTTTCTTCTTTTGATTTTTTTATTTCAGATGTGTAGCCAAATCCCTTTTCAAAGCACCAATTGAATCTTCTTGCAAAACCTGTTCTTGGTAGCTCATTGCAAATGGTAACAACTAAATGTCATCTGCAAAATGCGTAGGAGCATTCAGTAAAGAGAGAATGTTTAATTCCACAGTTTAAAAAAAATGCTTCCAGCATCAACTGGCATGGGAAAAAATGGCTGTGTTCAGGCATTAATGGTGAGGAAGGGCTTCCTGCATAATCAAAGTCCAGTGTGAGTCAATGGGACAGGTTTTTGAGGTCCTGCTCGAGGGGAAGTTGTTCAGTGGGAAGAGCAAGAGAGTGAGTCTACTTATTTCAGGTGATTACTCCCCCCATACTCATCCCCTTGTGGCCCCAGGAATTTCTGGCGATTTACAACTGAATGTTATTGAGCATGCACCTGTTGTGGATACAGTATTTAGTATTTTCAAGACGAACTAGAGACAGAATTCTTGGCCTCACTCTCTGATCAATTTGGCCATTACGTTACCTGGTACAGTTTGAACAAAGTAAACATGAGAGCTTCTTTCTTGGGAGGTCTACAGGGTACCCTGAGCAAATTTGACAATTTTAAAACACATCTTGAAGTGTACTGATTCTGTCTGCACGACCACTGTACAATGTAAAACCCCAGGATCTGCTGGTGAGAGCTCTCTGCTCACTGTCCTGCATTAGCTTCCAGCCGAGTAAGATTTAGATTTTAAAATCTTCATTCCTTTTTTTTCAAAGGGACTCACCCCTTCCTGTGAACACTCCAAGGTATCTGTGCTCATCTAATTCTGGCCTCATGAGCACTTCCAATTGTAAATAGAGTCATATAGTCATACAACATGGAAACAAACCCTTCGGCCCAACTAGTCCCCGCTGACCATAATCCCACACTAAACTAGTGCCATCTGCCTGCGCGTGGCCTATAACCCTTCAAAGATTTCTTATTCATGTACTTGCTTAAATATCTTTTAGACACTTGTATATCTTGTAATTGTACCTCCATCCACCACTTCCTTTGGAAGGTCATTCCACACACGAACCACTCTTTTTGCAAAATAATTGCCCCCATTCCTTTTTAAAATCTTTCTCCTCCCAGCTTAAAAATATGTCCCCAGTCTTGAAATCCCCCCACAGTTGTCGTGTCTTCAGTTCAAGAGATGCCAATACTCTCTTATTACCCTGAACTCACTGTCAAGCCTTCCCCCTTTAAAAAAAACTCCTGAAAACCTGCCTCTTTAGACAAGCTTTTGTTCATCTGATCTCATGGGGCTCGGTGTCATATTTTGTTTTCCTGGGAACACCTTGGCACTTTTTAATTAATGTTATATAAATGAAAGTTGTTGTTGTTCTGCCATCTGGCAGGAGTGCAGTCCGGGATCTCTAAAACCTGAAGCTGTTGTCTTGTTCCCATTCTGAAATACAGCGTGTTTGGCCTGCTGGAATTATCCTACTCCTTGAGTGTGCACAAGCCATGTCTACAGTCCTTTTCAGTGAGAGGAAGGTGATTGTGTTAATAATCCAGAGGCCCAGGATACATGGGTTCAAATCCCACCGTGGCAGCTGGTGGAATTCAAATTTAATTAATTAAAAATTTTGAATTTATATTTCAGGTACGGTGCCACCCAGACTAAAAACCCATCTGGTTCACTAATGTCCTTTTTTAGGCAAGGAATCTGCCATCCATACCTGGTCTGGCCTACTTGTGACTCTAGACCCACAGTCTAGATGAGTGGTGCTGGAAAAGCACAGCAGTTCAGGCAGCATCTGAGGAGCAGGAAAATCAACGTTTCGGGCAAAAGCCCTTCATCAGGTCCATCCAATGATACATTTTATTGTTGGACAGCCCAGCAGACCCAAAGGGGGAAGATGTATTCAACCCTGGAATGACCTGGCATTCTTTAGGTCAAAGGTTAGTGAAAGGAACCAAAGGATTTTCCTGCTCCTCAGATGCTGCCTGACCTGCTGTGCTTTTCCAGCACCACTCTAAGCTAGACTGTGGTTTCCAGTATCGGCAGCCCTTGTTTTTACTCTAGACCCACAGCAATGTGGTTGACTCTTAACTGCCCTCTGAAATGGTCTAGTGACTCACAAGTCAAGGACAATTAGAGATTGCTAATAAAAGCTGACCTTGTCAGTGATCATCAGGGAATTAAAACAAAATATGGCCAGCTGCTTCACCTGAGGAGCCTCAAACCTGATGTCTTCAGGAGTTAGGAAGGCAAAGCAAATTGGATGGAAGTGAAGAATGAAGTGGTATTTAAGACCCTTGAAGCTATTTAATAAGAGATTGAGTCTGTTGTGCAAGTGGAAGAGAATTGGATTTAGTTAATTCTGCTATATTCTTTTTTTTTAAATTCTGCAGTATTCTGCTGATGGAGAGAAAGTAATTACAGTCAACCTTCTGCAAATACCTCAGTACTTTGACCTGGAGGGTTATGGTACGGCACAGCTAGAAAAGGTGAGCCAGCCAATACCATTACCTTGTTACTGATAAATAATGAGTTAAAGGAGTAAATATGTGTGCAGTTAAAGGAACATCTTAAGTGACTAAAATAAAGATCGTAAAAATGTGAAGAGAAATTAAAGGAATAGGGAATGGTTTTTCATAATATGGGGCGGAAGATGGCATGGTAAAATTGGAAGGAGGTGTTGAGTGGAATATTTATAGGAAAGAGCAGGTAGGAGGAGAAAAGGGGAGATAATAAATCAGTAACATTTATAATGTAGGCAGAGACTGGAAAGGTTTTGATGATGAATGAAGTGATCGTCTATTCAATGGTACATTTTACTGTTGGACAGCCCAGCAGACCCAAAGGGGGAAAGATGTATTCAACCCTGGAATGACCTGGCATTCTTTAGGTCAAAGGTTTGTGAAAGGAACCAAGGTCTCCTGAAGGTTTTCAACTTTTCTGTCCATTCAGTTCAGCTTTCCAGCTTCTTGCTGTCTGTAACACAAATTTCTTTTGACAAATAGTTCAAACAGAACTCTCACGTCAATGGCAATGAATTATCTGAACAGCAATCTTCTTTACAGCTGGTCTGTCAGCCCTGATATGATACCTTGCTGTCTCATTTAAAACTCCCATCTCCTCCCTTACCGTTCACAATCCCCCATTGCCCACTCTTTTATATATACATCAAATTGCTCAGAAACCTATCACAGCAAAATTCTGATAAATGATATTTCTCTCACCTCTGGCCTCCAATGTCACTCTGTTGTTATCTATGTTGACTTTATCAATTCGGTTTTGATCTGTACTCCTCTTATTCTTCCTATTCCCCATACATTATAAGTGCACTGTCCAGTCCCTGTCTACTGTTATCGGATGTTCCCAATGACCAGACAGTCCAGAACCAGGAGTTACATTCTAAGGATATGGGGTGAGCCAGTTAGACCTGAGATGAGGAGAAATGTCTTTGCCTAGAGAATGGTGAGCCTTTGGAATTCTCTGTCACAGAAAGTGGTCGAGGTCAAAACATTGAAGGTTTTCAAGAAGGAGTTTGATTCAATACTTAGAGCTAAAGGAATCAAAGAATACTAGGAGAAAGTGGGAACACTGTACTGATCAACCATGATCATATTGAAGAGCAGGGCAGGCTTGTGGGGATGAATTGGTGAAAGTGAGAACTGCAGTTGCTGGAGATCAGAGTCTAGATTAGAATGGTGCTGGAAAAGCACAGCAGGTCAGGCAGCATCTGAGGAGCAGGAAAATTGATGTTTCAGGCAAAAGCCCTTCATCAGAAATCCCTTGGAGGGATGAATAGCTTACTCCTGCTCCTATTTGCTCAGATTCTGTGTACTGCCTTTTTCTTGCATCTTCACCATGTTAAAATCAAATCTCATTACACAATGTCTGAATTCTTTGTTCCCAGGACCTTTAACCCCGTCAGTAATAATGTTTAAGTAGGCACATAACACCCATCAGTTTAATAACAAGATGAGTTTCACCCAGCACGAGGTAAATGTAAAATCTGCATCAAAGCTGAAAACTGTTGGAGATGTGGAGATGAAAAGGGAAGTTATGCTGTCTTTGGTGGTGTATAAAAACTTGGCTAAATGATTGGGAGAAGATCCAAGGGATTGTGAGGAAGAACTATAGAGTTTGGAATTGTAAACTTGTTGCAGAGGCTGCTAGTTAACTCCACTGACACAATGGTCGTCAATTTGCTGGCCAATAACATTTTACTGCCTCATGGTCAGTCACTATATTAAAAACATAGTTATGTTAACTAAACCAGTACAATGTAAAATAATATGACATTGACAAAATCTTTTAGATTTTCCTGTCACTTGGAAGGAGTCTGGATGGCGAAGTATGAGCGTACTTTTTATTTTGTGGTGATATGAGCAAAAAAGGTTATTCCTAAAATTAGACAATGCTCTTCAATGATGCAGAATAAATTTAGAAGCAGAATTTATTACTTAAACATTTAAGCATCTCGAGCAACAATTTATTTCCTATAGGAATGAGCATCCACAGTTTAAGGTGTTCCCTTTCTACGGTTAAGAGGTTTAATGGTGTTGCAGGAACATAAGTCTCATTTTAAAAGTCTCTGTGAAGCACTGGAGCTGGCTTTTTGTGGTGGGTTTAGTTGGTAACTGGTGTGTAGTTGCAGCAATTTGATGAACTTCACCCAGAGATTGAAGGCAAGCTGTTGCTTTCTTCGGCAAATCATGACAAGTTGTAATTAACAGGATATATCTTCCTTGCTAGAGGTTGCTGGGTGATCAGAGTCGAGAATGTGATGCTGGAAAAGCTCAGCAGGTCAGGCAGCATCCGAGGAGCAGGAGAATCAACGTTTATGCCCAAAAAGTCGATTCTCCTGCTCGTCAGATGCTGCCTGACCTGCTGTGCTTTTCCAGCACTGCATTCTTGACTCTGATCTCCAGCATCTGCAGTCCTCAAGTTCTCCGAGTTGCTGGGTGATTTACATGTTTCATAATAAATGAGTTATCATGAGCTATCAGATTCACCATCACTTTGGCAGCAAATTCAGGGGCCGGTTTCTCAAAGAGTTTGTTAGTGGGAATTTTGCTCATCTTCCACGAGGTGATTTTTCTTTGGGAATTCACAGCATTTGGATACCTTACTGAAGCAGTTGAAGGAAATTGTAGAGGAACAGACAGACTCTGAAATCTTGGAGTTCTGTTCGAAGACGTACCTTGTTCTCAGTAATGAAGAGTGGGCTACTCAGGACCAAGTAGATTCTGCAAAGCATCAACTGTTTGACCAGCTGGTGACCAGGTTCAACAGGGTGCTGAGGGACTTCCTCCACAAGGTACGGCCTTTACCTTTTCTATTTCTCACCTTTATAGCATGCGAGCTAAACTGCAGGTACAGTATGGCTAACCTAAAATGAATTAAAAACACAGACAAGAGGAGCAGAAACCAAGGGTCACTGCTCTTGCCATGAAGGCCACATTAGGCTGGTTGTGGCATCAGGGAGCCCTAGCAAGTTAGGGTTCTTGTGATGCAGTGTTAGCATCCCAGCCTCTGAGCCAGAGGGCCTGGGTTCAAGTCTGTCTTGTTGCAGAGATGTGTCATAATATCTCTGAACAGGTTCATTCAAAACAGCTTCAGATTAGGTCAAACTTTCAAAGAGAGGAACTCTAACAAAACTGGCGTCAATAGGAATCGGGGATGGGGGGATGGGGGGGGTGGGAGCAGTGTGTCCACTGGCTGGAGTCATACCTGGAGTTTTGAAGAGAATGATTGTGGTTGTTGGAGGTCAGTCATCTCAGCTCCAGCAGGAGTTCCTCAGAGTAGTTTCCCAGGCCCAACCATCTTCAACTGCTTCACCGATAACCTTCATCATAAGGTCAGAGACAGATGGTCACCGATAATTGCTCAAAACTCAGCATCATTCATGACACCTCATGTACTCTAATAGTCTAGGTCCAAATGCAGCAAGACCTGGATAATATTCAGGCTTGGGCTGATAGCTGGAGAGTGACACTCATATCACGCAAGTGCCAGGAAATGACTATCTCTAGCAAGAGATAATCTAGGACCGAAGGGTCTGTTTCCATGTTGTACATCTCTATGACTCTATAGTATCACTATTGCTGAGTTCTTTATCACCAATATCCTGGGGTTGCCATTGACCAGAAACTGAACTGGACGAGCCATATAAATACGGTGTCTGCAGGAACAGTTCAGAGATGGAGAGTAACTTACCTCCTGATTGCCAAAGCCTGTCCACCATCTATATGCCCACAAATCTGGGACATGATGGCATATTCTTTGCTTGCCTGGATGGATGCAGTTCCATTGACATTCAAGAAACTCAATACCATCCAAGGCAAAGCAGCTGCTTGATTGTCACCCCATTCCTCAATACCTCCACCCCTAGCAGATAGTAGCAGCAGAGTGTACCATATGTAACTCTCCCAGACTCCATTGTTAGCACCTTCCAAACCCATAATCTCTACAAACTGGAAAGACATGGGCAGTAGATACATAGCACACCACCACCTGCAAGTTCCTCTCAAAGTCACTCACCACCCTGACTTCAAAATATACCTCCATGCCTTCAGGGTACTTGGGTTAAATTCCTGGACCTCTCCCTTCGCTCCCAAGGACTGTGTCAGTTCAAGAAAGCAGCCAACCATCAGCTCAAGGGCAGTGAGCAATGGGCACTAATGCTAGCCTGGCCTGTGATATCCACATTCGACAAATGTATGATAAAAATAAAAAAAAGAGCTCATAAGGAGTCAATGAGTTGCTTCAGAGTCAACCAAAACCCAAACCAGAAATGATCTTCCATCCCTTTATCTCTGAGAAATACTTGGGAATCCAAGTTATAGCTGGGAATAGAGATTCTCCCAAAACCTGGAGGACTTTATAGTTAGTCATAGAGTCACTTTCTCCAGAGTTTTAGAGTCATACAGCACAGAAACAAACCCATTGGTCCAACTCGTCCATTGCCAACCGGAATCTCAAACTAAACTAGTCCCACCTGTGGTTGGTCTGTATCCCTCCAAACATTTCTTATTATGTAACGTATAAATAAGCCTCAGGAACAGCTGTCAGATCCACGCTACTCTCAGTCTATCATCGTAACCTGACAAAATAAAAAAATCATACAAAGCCACGTTATACTTCAACAACTTCATTTGGAACTTTCAAATAAACCTATTGGACTATAACCTGGTGATATGATTTTTTTAACTTTGTTCACCCCAGTCCAACACTGGCTCCTCCACATCATTACAAAATGGAAGTGAAGTTAACTTGGAACATATCACCTGAGAAACTTTATAAGACAGTGCTCTTCATGTTATGATAATGTCATTGAAGATAAATTATCCAGAGAATATCTAACAGCCATTTACCACCTGTTGGAATTAACTTCATAGTTTAAGTTGTTTGAGCCTGAGATGCTGATTGGCGTTACAGGAACACTAGACTCCTCAGTAGAAACATAGTCCCCCTGTAAAGTGACAGTCCAGCTGTCCTCCTTTGCTGCATGTTGTTATGAAGGTGTAAGGGGTACTGTGTCTTTAAGAGAGTTAAAAGCTAGCAGAAATACCTGACACAGCACCAAGTGTTTCGAACAAGATATAATGTAACATTTGGTAGAACAACTCGATAAGCTGGTTGCCTGGAGATGACAAAACAAATTTGAATTATGCCAATCGGTTTAAATTAAACCCCGAAAAATACCAAACTCCAATCAAGTTTGAATTGAGTATATTGACAATCTTAAAAACCAATGACACAATCCAATGCTTTGGAGGTATAAGACTGGGGAAAATTGAAGAGTTGGGAAGAGAACAACCAAGGCACCAGCATCTGCGGACTGCCCGGAGAATAGCTGTCTTAAAGGTACCTTTATTGATCAGTAATCTGTGAAATGGAAATCCCTAAGGAAAAGAAAAGAAGACTGAGGAAGATACGAGAGAAAATTCAACATCTGGCTAGTTTTGAAAATTTGGATTTTTGGTAAATCTTAATCAGGCGTTTTATCAGACTAGAATTATAGAAGGGAAGATAAAATGTAAGTTAGAGGAAGGAGTTGTAGATAGTTATTAGTTAATTATTCTCTGTTATACTTTAAGAAATAAAGTTGCTAATTTTTACCTTAAATAGTTCTTGGCCTCTCGAATTTTCATAGATTACTTGATGGGATAAACCTTTTCTGTGTTGCTGGTTTAAATTAAGCAGGAGGGTTTACCCTGTGTCATAACAGTGTTGAAGAACTAGACCATGAAAAACAAAGGAATCATAGCAAATTAAATGAAACTATTTACAGTTTTCACCACATACGCTATCCCCTGTGGTGCCCACTGGTTGCAGGAGGCCATGGTAGGCATTTAGGACCACACTGTCACAATGTCTCAAGGCACAATGCAATGAAGTGTTTTTAGAAAGGCAATGACTGTGTTTGTGTCAAGAAACCTGACAGTAATTCTGCAGCAGTGACATCCTGTAGACAGTCACTGACCTATTAATCTGCGCATTTGCTGGCATCTGATTGAATGAGGAATAATGGGATAATGCCACAAAAGAATGCCCTCCTTTTCTTCGAGCGAGTCAGTAATACTGACCGGTGCTGACTCTGCTGCTGTAACCTTTTAGTTATTCACATTATGATCTGTTGTACAACAGGGAGGCCAGTTTGGTGACACAGAGTCTTACCAGATGTGGTGTGCATTGAAAAGAATCACGACTTTCCATAAGTAAGTGAGACATTTAGCAGTGGTAATTGATGGCTCATGTAACTGGAAGCTGTTTGAAAAGATGTGTGTTGCTATGTTTCCCTCTGTAATAGAGAAATTCAATTAAAGACTGGAGAGGCGGGAATGAGGAGTAATCAGATCAGGCATGATCATATTGAATGGTGGAATAGTCTCAAGAGGTCCACAAGCCTGCTCCTGCTCCTATCCCTAATTCATGCATTGTATGCACATTCTCTACGTTACATTTATCTCTTCACTGGATGGGAAGCAAGTTCTATCTCAGCTTAAAATCACTGAGCCAAGTGCACTCTGTTGCCATGCATTGTGATATCTGCTTTCCCTCTGCTCTTGGTGGGTGTTTATTTACTTTATTCTGATTTTCATTCTTGAAGATCTTTTCTCTTCAGGATATTGTGAGTCACTTCTTCCTTGCGAGTGGCCATTTTCTTTCTCATATGTGAGATCTGATTTTTAGCTTGTTCTCATTCATAAAATCCTGAACTAGTATAGCGGTTAAACTAACGTTGTGGTAATTTTACTGGGTAGTAATTCAGAGGCCAGGACTTAATGATCCTTGAATTTGAGATTAAGTTCAATTTGTTGAAAAACTATGCAAAAAATGAGGTCTGCAGATGCTGGAGATCACAGCTGAAAATGTGTTGCTGGTTAAAGCACAGCAGGTTAGGCAGCATCCAAGGAACAGGAAATTTGACGTTTCGGGCATTCCTGATGAAGGGCTTATGCCCGAAACGTCGAATTTCCTATTCCTTGGATGCTGCCTAACCTGTTGTGCTTTAACCAGCAACACATTTTCAGCTGAAAAACTATGCAGTCTGGTTAACTCATGTTCTTTTGGGAAGGAAATCTGCCATTCTTTTATGGACAATGTTTTTTTGTCAATCCAGATTGCAATGTAGTTGATGCTTAACTTTCCTCAGCAAAAACCCCAAAACCCAAACATTTGTCTGTAGCATAATAAATATTTGTCTTGTCAGTGATCCCCACATCTGTGAATGAATGAAGATAAAGCACAAACAAACACCCATTGATGTTCTGCTTTTGAAGCGTGAGTTAACCCCCACTCCACATATTCTCCTCCGTTCTGTCATTTTGCTTTCTCCTCCAAGCATTGATCCAATTCCCTTTGGAAAACTGATTGGAAAGGATTTGAGTTTGTGTGCTCCTGTCCCACAGTGCTATTGGTGCTGGTTTTGCTGCAATAAGTGAAAACCTGTTATGAAAGGGAATGTGAGAGGTCAGCTTTCTAATAAGGTGGCAAATTCCACTTTCTTCAATATTTCAGTGCTCATGATATAACTCGATGGAACCTGTTAAACAGCACCTGCAAACTACTGAAGAGAGCCTTGGAGAATGGAAACGTGCCTGAACAGGTGAGACATGGACAGATACTACAACCATCCCTCACAGAACATATACATCTATCTCACTTGTTAATTCGCTGACTTTATATGCCAATCCTGTGTTTCAACTTAGTGTCAAAGAGACGTACAGCACAGAAACAGTCCCTTCGGTCCAACTTGTCCATGCCGACCAGATATTCTAAATTAATCTAGTCCCAAATGCCAGCACTTGGCCCCTGTCGCTCTAAACCCTTCCTACTCATATACCTATCAGATTCATTTTAAATGTTGTAATTGTTCCAGTCTCCAACTGATGTGAAGCAATTTCACCCTCAAATTGATAGTCAACATGAGTTGTAACGTGATTTATATGATGCTCTTTGTGTGCTCCCTGTAATAGAAAGAGTCAGAGAAACTCTCCAGAATAGAGCAGGTTAACTCTGCATTGCCCTTTAGTGAGAGGAATGAATCCACTGGGAGATGTTGGTGTTGAGGAAGACAGCTTAGAGATTGTGAAAGGCTTTGAGGATAATATTGAACAAATGGGGACACATTTGAAGCCGGCCCTTAGGTAATGGGGAAGGTCCTGATGTTGCTGGTACATTTGACATGTACCACAGGGCAACACAAACTCTGTCTGTGTGCTCCTATCAATAACCCAAAGATCATAAGAACATCAGAAATTGTAGTAGGTCATTTGGCCTTTCCAGTCTGCCTCACCATTCAGGAGGCAATATTCAGGAGGGCATTGCATAATTATTTGGAGAGAAATTTTGTGCAAGAGTAGGGGGAAGAGGCAGAAGATGAGCAGTAGGTGAAGATGTTCATTCATAGAGCTGGTGCAGGCATGTTGGGCCAAATGACCTCTTCAGCACCATAACAACATTTTAAAATTTCTTATGGGACTAGGCCAGCATTTATTGCCTCCATCTCTACTGGGCTTGAGAAGGTGGTGTTGAGCTGCCTTCTTGAACTGCTGCAGTCCAGTTCTGTGATTCTGTTGTTCTATGAGGGTCATGGCTGATCTATACAAACTGACCTCACAACCCTGTTCTGATATTCCTTGATTCTGCTGGTATCTTAAAATGCTATTATTCTTTGTTTTGAATACACTCAACAATGGAGCATCCAAACTCCTGCAGAGTAGAGAATTCCAAAGGTTCACAGCACCTTTCTCCTCAGAGACCCTGGCTACTAGATTTAGACTCCCCACTAGGGGTGCATTTTCCCAATATCTACACTCCAATCTCCCAAAATAGGTGAAGTGATGGCCTAGTGGTATCACTGCTATACTATTAATCCAGAGACTCAGGTAGTGTACTGGGAACCCGGGTTTGATTTTTGCCATGGCGGGATGTTGGAATTTGAATTCAATAATTAAAAGAAATCTGGAATTAGCAGTCCTTTGGTGACCGTGAAACCATTGTCAATTGTTGGGGGAAAACCCACCTGGTTTGCTAACGCTCTTTAGGGAAGGAAACTGCCATTCTTACCTGGTGGCTCGGGACCCACAGAAACGTGGTTGACTCTTAACAGATAGGGATAGGCAATAAAAGCTGGCTTAGCCAGTGATACCCACATCCCGCAAATGAACAATTAAAAGAAAATTTGCCCTGAGTAAAGGTACATAGGCATAGTGCTACTAAGCCATAAAGCTGATCTCTTATTAGAGACATGACTGGGTGGTTTAACCTGAGGGTCACCACATCTCAAGTGAAGGGTGAGGTTGAGAAGGAGAGTCCTTCATAGTGACCTCAGGTGATGTTTGAATTGAACCCACACTGTTGGTGTCACTCTGGACCACAAACCAACTGTCTAGCCAACTGACCTAACTGGCCCCCGACTTGCATAATAATTTTATAGGTTTGAATAAGGGTGCCTCTCATTCTTTTACATTCTACAGCATAGGCGCACTCTCTCGATCTCTCTCTATAAGGTAACCCCTGTATTCCAGGCATCAGTTTAGGAGTCTTTGTTGCATTCGTTCTAAGTCTTTCCTTAGGTTAAGAAACCAAAGCTGGAGACCAGCTGCAGTCTCACTATGGCTCCATGTAAATGCAGTAGGTTACCTCCAATATTCCAATTCCTTAGCCACCTATTATTTGATTTACAAATCGCTTGCTGTAGCTGCATGATCATTTATCTCTGATTCTACATTCACAAGACATGAGTATGAAATCTCCACACCACTTCCAGCAAGAGGGCCACAAAAAGTAATTCAGGGCAGAAGTTGGCCATTCAGCCCATCATACCTGCACTGGGTAAAATCAATGACTGCAGATGCTGGAAACCAGATTCTGGATCAGTGGTACTGGAAGAGCACAGCAGTTCAGGCTGCTCGTTGGATGCTGCCTGAACCGCTGTGCTCTTCCAGCACCACTGATCCAGATACCTGCACTGGGAGCTATTTGATCAATCTCCCACCCCAGCTTCATTCTCGTAGTTCTGAGAGAATTTTCAGGATTTCAAAACCATTCTTAGTCTGCTTCCCTTACCCAGATCGGGCAGAATGATCAGATTCTTTTTATGCCCCTGAAGATGCTCACCTGGTTCACAGGACCTCATGGACCTTCTCACCCAGAATGTAGTCAATCTCCTTGACTGGTCATCAATTAACACCCTTTATGTAGTCAGTTCAAAACCACTTTGTGACTTCATCCAGCCTCCGTCTGGATTCCTTGCCTTCCTGGTGGGAGAGAAAAATTGCTCCTTTACCAAATAGGAAACTATAGCAACCTGCCACAAGGTGAGAGGAGAGGCTCTGATTTTGTCTTATCAAAATGCAGGACCTTGCATTTTATCAGAATTAAACTCCATCAGCCACTCCTCGGCCCACTGGTCCAGTTGATCAAGATCCTATTGTACTCTTAGACAACTTTCTTCATGGTCTATTTTGCCACCAATTTTGGAGTCACCTGCAAAATTATTAACCATACCTGTTATGTTCTCATCCAAATCATTTATATAAATGTCAAAAAGCAATGGACCCAGCACGGATCCTTGTAGCACTGCTGGGCATAGGCCTCCAGTCTGAACAACAACCCACTACCACCACCCTCTGTCTCCTGCTGTCAAGCCAAATTTGTATACAATTGGCTCGCACTCCCTGGATCTCATGTGATCTGACCTTATTAACCAGCCTACCACGCAGAATCTTGTCGAAGGTCTTGCTAAAGTCCATGTAGACAATGCCTACCATTCTGCTTTCAGCTATCTTCTTGGTCACTTTTTCAAAAAACTCAATCAAGTTTGTGAGACACAATTTCCCACGCACAAAACCACAATGACTCTCAAATGCATGTAGATCCTGTCTCTCAGAATCACCTCCAACAACTTATCCACTACTGATTTCAGGCTCACTGGTCTGTAGCTCCCTGTTTTTTTTTCCTTGCAGACATTTTAAAATAAAGGCACAACATTAGCCACCCTCCAGTCTTCCAGCTGCCAATGATACAAATTTCACTGCTAGGGGCCCCATGATTCCTTCCCTAGCTTCCCACATTGTCCTGGGATACACTTAGTCACGTCCTAGGGATTTATCTACCTTTATGCATTTTAAGACTTCTCACACCTCCTCTTCTCTATTGTGGACCCTATTCAGGACCTTACTATTTATTTCCCTGAGTTCCCTAGCTTCCATGCCTTACGCTACAGGAAATACTGATGTGAAATATCCATTTGGGATCTCTCACATTTCCTGTGATTCTACACATGGATGGCCACATTGATCTTTAAGGGGCCCTATTCTTTCCCTCGTCACTTTTTTGCTCTTAATCTACTTGTAGAATCTCTTTGGATTCTCCTTAACCTTATCTGCCGAAGCTATCTCATGTCCCCTTTTTGCCTTCCTGATTTTTATAGAACATAGAACATTACAGCGCAGTTCAGGCCATTCGGCTCTCGATATTGCACCGACCTGTGAAACCAATCTGAAGCCCATCTCACCGACACAATTCCATTCTCGTCCAAATGCCTATCCAATGACCATTTAAATGCCCTTAAAGTTGGCGAATCTACTACTGTTACAGGCATGCGTTCCATGCCCCTACAAGGTTGTGAGGAGAGGCTCTGGTTTGTCTTAACAAAATGCAGGACCTTGCATTTTATCAGAATTAAACTCTGAGTAAAGAAACTACCTCTGGCATCTATCCTATATCTATCACCCCTCAATTTAAAGCTATGTCCCCTCATGCTAGCCATCACCATCCAAGGAAAAAGGCTCTCCCTGTCCACCCTATCTAACCCTCTGATTATCTTATATGTCTCAATTTAGTCGCCTCTCAATCTTCTTCTCGCTAATGAAAACAGCCTCAAGTGCCTCAGCCTTTCCTCGTAAGACCTTCCTCCATACCAGGTAACATCCTCGTAAATCTCCTCTGAACCCTTTTCAAACCTTCCACATCCTTCCAATAATGCAGTGACCAGAACTATACACAATATTCCAAATGTGGCCGCACCAGAGGTTTCCCTCTTAAGTGTACACCTATACTCCCTTTACTCCTCAGTTGTGTACACCTGATGTATGCCTCCTTCTCTTTCTTGACCAGAACCTCAATATCTCTAGTCATCCAGCATTCCCTACTTTTGCATGTTGTCCCTGAATTCTCATTATCTCACTTTAGAAAGCCTCCCACTTGCCAGATGTCACTTTATCTGCAAACAGTCTCTCCCAATCAACTGTAGCATTGCTGACTCATCACCTTTGACCCCTGCCTTGGTCAAGCTTTTATCTGTCACTGCCTTAAAAATCAATCAGCCAGCCTGCACCACCTTCTGGGAAGACTCTTTGGGGGAAATTATTCCTCCTCATCTTAGTCTTCAGTGGGGGAAATTTTATATTTAAACAAAAACAGAAATTGCCAGGCAAACTCAGCAGTTCTGGCAGCCAAGAGAGAAATACATAATGTTTTAAGTTGAGTGACACTTCACAGTCGCACTCGAAACATTAACTCTGATGTCCCCCAATAGATATTGCCACATCTGCTGAATTTTAGATTTCCTGCTTTCACAGTTCTTTGTTTTACTTTTTTTTAAAACTTTGCCAGCTGTGAGTAGACTCTTAACTATTGTAAAGGGGGCAGATAGAATTAATATTGAGGAATGCCTGATGAACCACTCACTGTGATGATGTCTTACGAAATGGTGGGCAGAACAACTTAGATTCTCGAAGGAGTGAAACCTGACAGTAAATCCTCCTCCAAATCTCTGGAACTGTGTGTCTCATATTAATGTGACTAGTTGCCAACATGTGGTAAACTATATCTTGTTAACAACAAAATCTTCTTCTAGTTAGACCAGGGAGTAGACCTGGCAGCATGGTGTCCCCACAGCGCCAGTGATCTGGATTCAATTCCAGCTTCTGGTGACTGTCTGTGGAGTTTGTACATTCCTCTCTGTGTGACTAGTGAGTTTCCTCCCACAGTCCAAAGATGTACATAGCTACGTGGATTGGTTATGCCAAATTGCCCACAGTGTCCAGGGATGTGTAGGTTAGGTGGATTAGCCATGGCAAATGCCAGGATAACGGGAATTGGGTGTGGATGGGATGCTTTCTGAAGGTTCGGTATGGACTCATTGGGCCGAATGGCTTGCTTCCACACTGTAGGGATTCTATGGATTACCTTCTACCACACTAACTCAAGCTGGTGCTGTGATCCCAACACTGAAATGAGTTAGTGAAAGTAAAACTAACCCATGGAGGGCTGGAGACTTAGCAAATGTCTGAGCAAACTGCTCAGCTTAAGGGCAATTAGGGATGGAGAATAAATGCCAGCCTTGACAGGGATGCCCACATTCTATAAAGGAAAGAAAAATATGCTCTGACTTTAATGAATCACAAACCTGTGTTGATGAAGCCCCATTTACCTTTAATATAATGTAAAAAATGATGTTTACCAGTGTATTTTCCTGTTCTTGCAGATTATCGTTCAGGCAATCCTCTGTAGCTATTATTACATCATGTGGCAGCTCTCGAAAGTATCTGAAGGTGATTCCTCCAAGGTACAGGATGTGAGTTTTCCCCCGTTATTTTGTACAAACATATGAAGAAGGAACATCAGTAGACCATTCAGAGGCCCTCACAAACGCTCCGCTATTCAGTAAAATCATTGTCGATCTGATTACAAACTCAAATCCATCTTCACACTTCCCTCTGATAACCTTCCGCCTCCTTGCTCGACAAGAAAGCATCTATCCCTGCTTTAAAAAATATTCTGGAACTCAGTCAGCTTTTCAGAAAAGGAGTTCCAAACGCTCATGCCTTTCTGAGAGAAAGAAAATGCTGTACCGTTTAAATGGACGACCCATTGAATTTTCTGATGTGGAGGTGCCAATGTTGGACTGGAGCGGACAAAGTCAGAATTCACATGACAGCAGGTCATAGTCCAATTATTTGAAATCTGCTCAGCGACTCTGCATTGTTGTGCATGTTGAAGGCCACCTTGGAGGAGGTGTACCTGAAGATTGGAGATCTTGTGTTCGTGTTGCGCTACACGTGACCTCACCAAACGGTTCTGTGTCTGTAAAATCTTCACTGTTCTGATCTCTGATCTTTGGTAAACATGTTCCCGTTTCAATCCAGCCCTTTCTTACTCTTCTAAACTTCAGGAGATGTAAACCTCGGCTTTTCCTTATGGGAGGACAGCCATCTCCGATTCCGGGGCCTTTAGTCTAGGAAGCCTTGTCTGAACATCCTTCCCTAAACAAAGTGAACAATTCTCCACGTAGTACTCCAATGTGGTCTCACCAGTATAACCGAAGGAGAACCTCCCTACTTGTATATTCAGTTACTCTCAGAATAAATAACAACATGCTATTAGCTTTCCTAATTACTTGCAGTACCTGCAGACTAACCTTATTGATTCATGCAAAATGACTGAGGACACCAGATACCTCTGCATCCCAGATCTTCACTAATGCTGCAATGAAAGCAGAAATTGCTGGAGAATCTCAGTAAGTCTGGCAGCATTAGTTCAGAAGAAGAGTCACTGGACTAAAAACGTTGGACTCTGCTTTCTCTCCATAGATGCTGCCAGACCTCTTAGGTTTCTCCAGTAATTGCTGTTTTTGTTTCTTATTTCCAGTGTCTGCAGCTATATATTTTACGTTAATAATATGCTCCCCTATCATCCTACCAAAATGGAAAATTTCACTTAATCCCACTGTATAATGCATTTGCCACATCTTTGGCACTCATTTAATCTATCTATATCCATCTTGTAGCTTGCTTATAATGTCTTCACTATATAACAGGGATACTCACTCTATTAAGATATAACATGAACAGCTCTCCATTTGCACAAAAGGCAGCCATTTGGCCCATCTTAGCTGCCCTGATTCTTTTGAAAGAGACTTCCCATGAATTGTGCTCCCCAGCCCTTACCACACCCCTGAAACCTTTTTTCAAGTATATATCCAAATCCCTCCCACCAGTAGAAACAGTTGCTCCATATCTATCATTGCCAAAATTCCTCAGAACTTTGTACCTATTTTGAATATCTCTTTGATCCTCTGTGATCTAAGGAAAATAACTCATGTTGGGTGATGTTATGGAATAGTAAGTAATCTTAGTGATAGAATGAATGTGTGATCATAAGACTTGCTTGCCAGCTTTCACAGGTGGGCTGTGTTGATACTGTTCCACACCTTTTTGCCATTGGTGAAAGAAGGCGATGTGACCTTCAAGAAGCTAACTGGGGAATTGCAACAATGCGAGGCAGGCACAGGATGCTCCCTTTGTTTCTTTCTCCTGGTCTAAAGTTTGTTTTGTTTCTGTGCAGAGTGTGAAAGTGTCGCTGAGGAAGCAGATGAGAGGATTCTGCCACATTTGCAGACAGTTCCTAAATAATCCCAGCAGCACCGTCAAAGAGCAGGTCAGTGTGGACAAGGTCATCTCAAAAAGGCCTAGTGGGCAGGTCTCGGGGCCCATGTAGACTGGACCAGCAGCCACAGACTGGTCACAACATGAGAAAGTAGGCCATTCAGCCCAACTAGCCCTGCTGGCCTCCTGGACATGCTGGGATTGAGTGGTTTTCATCAACTTGATTGTCAATCCTTCCAAGTGTGTTGAAGATGCTGGGAGTAGTGGGGCTACACGCTGAGGCTGGGGTTGGTCTTTTGTGGTTTCTTGTGCTCTGCCCTATCCATAAAGCCATGCGCTGCCATTAGACCAACCTGTTATTTTGTAATTTATTCTCAGATTGCTGACCAATAACTGCCCTTGAGACAGAGGTGGTGAGCTGCCTTCTGCGATGGCTGCAGTCCATTTGGTGTTGACTTTTGAGTTTTTGTTAATAGTGGATTTCCACCACTATTCAATTCAGTTTAATTCACTGCTGCCTTGCTGGGTTGTTTCTGAGAACTGTCACAAGTTGGCGGCACGGTGGCACAGTGGTTAGCACTGCTGCCTCACAGCGCCAGAGACCCGGGTTCAATTCCCACCTCAGGCGACTGACTGTGTGGAGTTTGCACATTCTCCCCGTGTCTGCGTGGGTTTCCTCTGGGTGCTCCGGTTTCCTCCCACAGTCCAAAAATGTGCAGCTTAGGTGAATTGGCCATGCTAAATTGCCCATAGTGTTAGGTGATGGGATAAATGTAGGGGAATGGGTCTGGGTGGGTTGCGCTTTGGCGGGTCGGTGTGGACTTGTTGGGCCGAAGGGCCTGTTTCCACACTGTAAGTAATCTAATCTAAAGTCAGTCCCATTGCTGTGGTTCTGGAGTCCCAGTGTCAGTCAGGCTAAATAAAGCAGGACCCTGACCTTGCCGTGGCCAGTCATTTTAACACCGCGTCCTGCTCACGTGCCCACATGTCTGTCCTCGGCATGTTGCAGTGTTCCAGTGGATCACAGCACAAACTGGAGGAACAACATCTATTCTTCAGATTAGGCACTTTACAACCTTCTGGAGTTAATATTGAGTTCAACACCTCCTCATTGTGAACCATTTCTTCCCTTTCTTTCTGCTCCTCTATCTTACAGTCTTATTAGCATGTGTTCCCCTCCCCCCATTCTGGTTACTGTCCTTTTTAAGTCTGGCAATTAGACACACCATTGTTCTGCCATTCTCACAATCCCATTCCCATGAATTATCAATATCCTTTCTCCACCCACTACCCCCACGCTTCCCACCCCTCCCCAACTATTGCATTAATGTTGCCCCCTCCATAGGTCACTTTAGCTCTGATGAAGTCTAGATTTGAAACATTAGCTTGCTCTCTCTCCATAGATGCTGACCCACTGTGATCTCTAGCATTTGTTGTTTTCAGACTAGGTAAAGCTGGCTGGTGAAAGTGGGGACTGCAGATGCTGTAGATCAGAGTCGAGAGTGTGTTGCTGGAAAAGCACAGCAGGTCAGGTAGCATCCGCGGAGCAGAGTGTCGGTGTTTCATCAGGCATGAAGCTGGAAGCCACAGGGGTGGACAGATAAATGGGAGCCCCACCCCCCTCCCATTTATCTCTCCGCCCCCGTGGTCCCAGCCTCATTCCTGATGAAGGACTCCGGCCCGAAATGTCGACTCTCCTGCTCCTCAGATGCTACCCAACCTGCTGTGCTTTTCCAGCAACACACTTTCGAAAGCTGGCTGGTGTCCGGCTGTTAGAGGCTATTTATAAAGCAGATGGGTTTTTAATAATGTTAAAATAGTTTCATGGCCTTGGTTTGTGGCAATATATTTTCATCCCAGCTGTGCACACATGTTATGACACAACTCTGGAGATGTTGGGACTAGAACCTACGCCTCCTGGCCCGGAGGTAGGGATGTTATCACTGCATCACAAGAGCCCCATCATTCTAATTTATTTCTTGTTGATCTTAATTTCCATTAGATACTGTGATGAGATTTGAACTCCTGTCCCAGAGCATTGATGAGGGCCTTTGGGTTAATTGTTCTGTAATATTATTGGCGGGGAGTATCATATGGGGCAGTGGGAAGCATCTGTGCCCCTCAGTGGGTTCAAATCCCATTCAAGGACCTGTTGGGTCAAGGAAGCCATGTTCATGTCATTAATTGATAACCAACTTGTAGATTCATCCAATTCAGCAGACAGCAGGCAGTAAGAGTAGGCTGTATGGTCAGCCATACCTGATATGGAGTGGCACCTCTCCAGCTATGGCCACTGTGGTGAGGACATTGGTACTTTCTTCCATTTGTTCTCTCATGGAATGTGGCGTAACATTTGTTGCCCGTCCTTATGTGCCCTTGAATCGAGTGACTTGCTAGGCCATTTCTGAAGGAGTTAAGAGTTAACCACGTTCTGAAGTCACTCTAGGCCAGATCAGGTGACGATGACAGATTTCCTTCCCTAAAGGACATTAGCGAATCAGACAGGATTTACCGCCAATCAAAAACAGATCCAGCATCTCCATGACTGGGACTAGCTTTCAGTTCCAGATGTTTTGTTAATATTAATTATAGAGTCATTGAGATGTACAGCACAGAACCAGACCCTTCAGTCCATCTCATCCATGCTGAACAGATATCCTAAATTAATCTAGTCCCATTTGCCAGCACTCGGTCTATATCCCTCTAAACCCTTCCTATTCATATAATCATCCAGATGTCTTTTAAATGTTGTAATTGTACCAGCCTCCAACACTTCCTGTAGCAGCTCATTCCATATACACACCACCCTCTGCACGAAAAAGTTGCCTCTAAGTCCCTTTTAAATCCTTTCCCTCCCACCTTAAACGTGTGTCCTCTAGTTCTGGACTTCCCCAGCCCAGGGAAAAAAATCTTGTCTATTTACCTATCCATGGCCCTCATGATTTTATCAACCTCTATAAGGTCACTCCTCAGCCTCCGATGCCCCAGGGAAAACAGCCCCAGCCTATTCAGCCTCTCCCTACAGCTCAAACTCTCCAACCCTGGCAACATCCTTGTAAATCTTTCCTGAACTCTTTCAAGTTTCACAATATTCTTCCTACAGCAGGGAGACCAGAATTGCACACAGTGTTCCAAAAGTGGCCTAATGTCCTGTACAGCCACAACATGATCTCCCAACTCCTACAGTCAATGCACTGACCAAAAAAGGAAAGTCTACCAAATGCCTTCTGCACTATCCTATCTATCTGCAACTCCACTTCCAAGGAGCTATGAACCTGCACTCCAAGGTCTTTTTGTTCAGCAACACTCTAAACCTAACCAAAGTCAAATCCCACCAGCACCTGAGGTGAGACTTGAACCTGCATCTCTAGAGAATAAGGCTCTGCATTACCAGTCCAGTGATCTGTTCCAGCAAAAACAAGGTGAACACCAGCAGGGATAGGGATGTTTTTCAGTTCCCTCATGGAGCTCAGGAAGTGAACTGAGAGAGTTGCAGATTGCCCTGATGCTGATCCGTTATTGGCTCCACTACCCCGCAGGCCAGTTGGAATCAGCCAACGTCCAGAATCCAACTGTGGATCGGAGTGAGGGATGAGCAGCATTTCTGCAGGATTTTCCAACTCTAGTTGAAGAGATTCCTGGAAGTTTTATCATTGGCCCTTTTACCTTCACCACCCAACCCCCTTCCCCTCAAAGAAAATAAATGGAAAATTAGGCATAATTTTGAACTGGATGCAGTGTTTTTGCTGGGCTTTATTTGAAGTGATGACCTGGGGATTAATGTTTAAATTCAATAGTCAAATCCTCAGGTGGTGCTGGAAACTCCCTTCCATTGCCAATAGTCTGTGTTCCATGGGTTCTTAATGCCTAGCTAACAATTGATGCTTCCCCCTCTGTTAACTCCTGAGTACTGTGTTTTCATTTTCTCCAATGGCTGAGAGCTGTTTATGTCCCTCTCCAGGCCTTCATCATTCTGTGTGATCTTCTGCTGGTTTTCAGCCACGAGGAACCACCCATTGGTTCTGAAATGGTCGAGCCATTTGCCTATATCCCAGAGGAGTCCCTGCAGACAGAGCTTGTGACCTTCGTCCTGGATCATGTTTTCATCGCCCGAGACAGCGGTCACCCTGACAACGGTAAGCTCTAGTGGCGGCAACTGGGCTGTTCCTCTGAACTGAGGCCTTGCAGATTTTATTTATTTATTTATTCTCTCGTCGTATTGATGTTGTTGCCTGATGCCCTTGAACTGTATAGCCTATCAGAGGACATTTGAGAGTCAGTTATGGTCGGCCTGGAGTCACATATAGGCCAGACTGGTTACAACTGGCCAATTTCCTTCTCTAAAGGACATTAATGAATCCACAGGATCCTTATGGCCATCGATGATGGTTTCTAGCTTAGATGATGAAGCTAGCTTAGATTCCAGTTCATTCACTGAATCGAAAGTTATGAATAGGAAGGGTTTAGAAGGATATGGGCCAAGTGCTGGCAAATAGGACTTTTTAGGTTAGATATCTGGTCGGCATGGACAAGTTGGATCGAAGGGTCTGATTCCATGCTGTACATTTCGATGACTCTGTGGTGGTATTTGAACCTCATAAAGCCAGGAGTCCTAGCTGGTAACTGAATCACTTGATAACTTATGGTATTCCAGGAATCAGATCTCCGAGACTTTAATCCCAAGGCTCCTTGTGCATTGAGATGTATTTTTGCACGTGACAGCTTTGCCACTCCATCCAAGATCAAACAAGGTTCTCTTCCTCGCCTGAAGTTATTGACTTCCAACCAGGGGAGTAAAACACAGGAAATGTTGGAGAAGCTCAGCAGATGTGGCAGTGTCTGTGGAGACAGAAACAGAGTTAACTCTTAACTCTGCTGTGACTCTTCTTCTTCAGAAGGAGAACTCTGAAGAGTTTTGTTACAGAGTTCCAGACGTTGCAGTCTAAGAGGAGAATTGGATTCAAAATGTTAAACTCTGTTTCTACCTCCACAGAAGTTCCTGAGTTTCTGCAGCAACTTTCAGCTTCAGGTTTTCAGCACCTGCAGGACTTTGATTTCTACCTGGGGCTTGATTCCTTGAGCTTCCTCGGGTTGTCTCACCCTTACTCTCTGAAGCCAGATGGCAGGCAGTTGTCACCTCTAAGGGGCAGTGGTTGGCCCAGTCTTCATGTGGTGCCAGATGAGATTCACTGAGCAGCAATCAGTCAGGAATTCCCTGGCACTGTCATCGTTTTTGTGTCTTGGGGGTCCCTGAGATCCATTGAAATAACTAAGACTGTTGATTGGACCAGGACTCTTCCTACTGTATCTCTGCAACTGTCTGGGCAATGCCATTAATAACCGGGCTTTTCAGAGGATCATCTCCTACTTTGTAAAATAAACCATTGGGGCCACTGGCCACGGTCAGGGTATTGACTCTGTATTTGTTCATAACCATCAGAACAGTGGCAACACTGATAATGCACACATGTAGCTGGAAAGCCCTGAAGTTATGAAAGATGCCATATAAATGCACATGTTCTTTTTTAATTAAACAGCCATGTGGACCTCGGATTGTACTGCATCCCTGTCACAATTTTGCTTTCTCCTGCATTTTAAAGACAGGACGAACATGGAAGGCCATGGGCCAAGTGCTAGAAAGTGCCAGGGTCACCAGACCCAAAACATTAACTCTGATTTCTCTTCACAGATGCTGCCAGACCTGCTGAGCTTTTCCAGAAATTTTTGCTCGAAAGTGGGACCAGTGTAGATTTTAGAGTTGTTGTGCTCGGTACAGACTCGATGGGTTGAAGGGCCTCTTCTGTACTGTCTGATCCTATGACTTGTGCAGTTTTGGAAGATTCAATATAAAAGTACATTTGCAAATTGTACTCTCACTCTTGGAACAATGGATTTTAACCATCCAGTTAAGCATCTTAAGCTGCAAGATTTAATAGGGTTGTAGAAATGTACAGCACAAAAACAGATGCTTTAGTCCAACTTGTCCATGCCGACCAGATATCCCAACATAATGTAGTCCGATTTTCCAGCACTCGGCCCATATCTCTCCAAACCCTTTCTATTCATATACCCATCCAGATGCCTCTTAAATGTTGCAATTGTACCAGCCTCTACCACTTCCTCTGGCAGCTCATTCCATACACGTACCACCCTCTGCGTGAAAACGTTGCCCCTTAGGTCTCTTTTATATCTTTCCAATCTCACCCTAAACCTATGCTGTCCAGCTCTGGACTCCCCCCACCTTGGGGAAAAGACCTTGTCTATTTACCCTACCTCAGCCTTTGATGCTCCAGGAAAAACAGTCCCAGCCTATTCAGCCTCTCCCAATAGCTGAAATCCTCCAACCCTTGCAACATCCTTGTAAATCCTTTCTGAACCCTTTCAAGTTTCACAACATCCTTCCTATATCAGGGAGACCAGGATGTAGAAAGGAAAAATAGATCAAAACACCATAAGGTATAGGAGCAGAATAGGCCATTTGGTCCATTAAGTCTGCGCTGTCATTCAATTATGGCTAATATGTTTCTCAACCCATTCTCCTGCCTTCTCCCCGTAACCCTTAATCTCCTTGCTAATCAAGAGTCTAGATATCTCTGTCTTAAATATACTCAACGACTTGACCTCCACAGCCCTCTGGGGCAATGATTTACTACTCTCTGCTGAAGAAATTCCTCCTCATCTCAGTTCTAAAGGGTCATCCCTTCACTCTGAGGCTGTGCCCTCAGGTCCTAGTCTCTCCTACTAATGGAAATGTCTCCATCATGTCCCTTCTATCCAGGCCTTCAGTATTTTGTAAGTTTCATTCAGATCCCCCTCATCCTTCTAAACTCCATTGAATACAAACCCAGTGTCCTTACCTATTCCTTGTATGACAAGCCCTTCATCCTCAGGATCATTCTTGTAAACATCCTCCAATGCCAGCACATCCTTCCTTAGATATGGGGCCCAGAACTACTCATAATATTCCAAATGCCCATTTGGCCAGAGCCTTATACAGCCTCAGCTGTACATCTCTGCTTACTATTCCAGCCTGGCTTGAAATGAATGTAAACTTTACATTTGCCTTCCTAACTGTCAACTGAATCTGCCTGTTAACTTGAGGAGAATCCTGAACCAGGACTCCCAAGTCCCTTGGAACTTGATTTTCAAAGTCTTTCCCCATTTGAAAATAGTATATGCCTCTATTCCTCCTACCAAAGTGCATAACCTCACATTTTACCACATTGTATTCCATCTGCCATATATTTCATTAGCCTGTTTATAATCAACATATAGGTCAAGATGCTTCTAATTAAACTAATTACTTACTTGGAATTGAAAAAAAAACTTAATGTTGTATCTTTGGATTGGTTGGAGCAAAGCAAGAGGCCATTTACTTGTTCTGTCCTCACCAGCTGTATGCAAGAACAATTCAGCCAGCCTGTCATTTAACAATTCTTTTCTAGTTGTGTACAAAGTTAAAAATCACACAACACCAGGTTATAGTCCAACAGGTTTAATTGGAAGCACACTAGCTTTCGGAGCGACGCTCCTTCATCATCACCTGATGAAGGAGCGTCGCTCTGACAGCTAGTGCTTCCCATTAAACCTGTTGGACTATAACCTGGTGTTGTGTGATTTTTAACTTTGTACACCCCAGTCCAGCACCGGCATCTCCAAATCATGGCTTCTAGTTGTGGGTATAGTTTGTATGATGAACACCAGGTGGCAGTCACACTCCACACTGACTTTGTTCTCAACTCTTTCAAGTAAGGGTAAAGATTAAGTGACAATCTCTCTGCCCACATTGGGGAATTGGGGAGTCACTTGGGCTGATTTGGGCCACTGTGCAAGTTTATTGTGGAGACTCCCCATTTTTCTTCTCTTAGAAGTTTCATAAATATGGAAATAATGGTGTTTTATTCAAGGCACAAGTTCACAGTCCACATGCTGATTTGAAACATAGAAACTATGGAACAGGAGTAGGCCATTCAGCCCATCATGTGCCCTCCGCCATTCAGTATTATCATGGCTGACCATCTAATTCAGTCCCTTGTTCCTGCTTTCTCCCCATCCTCATAAAGATCCCATTAGCCCTAAGAACTATATTTAAAGTCTGAGTTAGATCAAACAATTTATATATATTTCAAAGAATCAAATTAAAATCCCACGATAAATAAAAATGAACAAATTCAGCTGAAATCAGAGAAATGGTGGGTGAGATAGTAAAAGAATGAATATTAAATTGAAATAATATTAAGAATGCAAACCATTACACTATTAGTACTTTATAGACTTTATTTCAATCTCAGCTGGTATTTTTGGGTTATGGGTAGCTCCTTTGTGAATGAGACTAAAGTGTGCAACATCAGGTTCCAACCCTTCTTGTGACTGAGGTTCCTCCTCTGTCATTCAATAACCAGGGCAGCATCTGCCTCCAAGATAAAGGCAGATGCAAAGTATTAATTTAACACCTCCAAATGTAAATCCTCTTTTTGGTCCCTAATTGGTCTTATTCCTTTCATTGTTGACGTGCTTATAGAAGTCTTTTGGGATTTCTCTTTTTGTTAGCTGCCAGTATTTTATCATAATCCCTCTTTGCTTCTGTTATTTGCCTCCTTATGAGCCTTCTATATTAACCTTTGTGCTCGATTGTATTTATCACTATGTTCCTTATCTCCAATTTCTGTACTCCCTCACTCGTGGCACTGGCAGTAATCTGGAGATTTTTTTGAGATCTTGCTTACCAACTTTCTACCTAGCACCCTATGTTCCAATCGCAAGACCACTCCCCCATTCCTCTGTATATTGTTGGGCCAGTGTGGACTGTGGCCTCTGGAGGACTGTAGACCCATGAAGGCAGCAAACCATCCTGGAGGTATGGTGACACTTACAGATCTGCTTGTCTGCTTCCCTAGCTAAAATTCCTCTGCCCTTCTTCTTCCCCTCCTATACAGCTGGGCACCCCACGGTGCTACGTGTTTTGTCATTTCTGCACTCTCCCACCAATCTATTGCCCTCACCGATCGTTGGTGTGGTGACCAGAACCTCACACAGTATTCCATCTCTGGCCTAACCAATGTTGTATGAAGTTGTAATAAGGCTTCCTTGCTCTTATCTTCTGTTCCCAGGTTATGAAGGCAAGCATCCCGTGTGCTTTCTTCCCCACTCTGTCTATCTGTGCTGAAACCTTCTGGGATCTGTGGACTTGTACACCAAGGTCCCTTTCTTCCTCAGTACTCCCTAGGCACCTCCCATTTATGGTGCAAATCCTTCCCTTATTAGACCTCCTAAAATGCCTCACCTTGCACCTATCGCGATTAAAATCCATCTGCCATTGCTCTGCCCAGTTCACCAGCTGATCAATATCAGACTGTATCCTGAAACCATTCTCCTCATTGTCAACACCAATTTTTGTGTCATCTGTGAATGTTCCTTCTATATTCACATCCAAGTTGTAAATGTAAAGAACAAACAACACTGATCCCTCTGGTATATCACTGGTTACCCATTACAAAAACACCCTCCCCCAACACCATTTGCTCCCTATTCTGAAGAAGGGAAGGGATATTCTCCCTGGCCATTCTTAACTCATCCACAGTTAAAAGATGATCTCAGTGCTGGTTTGGGGTTTTGCTGTGGGTAAGTTAGTTGCTGTGTTTCCTTCATTAGAACAAGTGACTAATCTTCCAAATGGTTTAATTGGCTGCAAAATTCTGAGTCAAAAATTGGTGGCGCTGGAAAAGCACAGCAGGTCAGGCAGCATCTGAGGAGCAGAAGAGTTGACGTTTCGGGCATGTGTTAGGAATGTTTGGTGGGGGGGTGGGCAAGGGCGGAAGGGGTCTCAGAGATAAATAGGAGGTTGGGGGTGGGGCAAGGTAGCTGGGAAATTGTTAAAATTCTGAGATTGTTTAAGTTCACAGATGGGGAGTAGGTCAGGAATCCAACAACAAGTCATATCCATGAGCACTGTTGAGGTAGGTTTTACTGAGTAGATATGTGAGACTCTGGCTTGAGCTGTGATCTAACTGTGATTTAACTCAGCCTTCATATACTAATGCTATGCTCAGAGATTGGAACCTATGCAGCACACAGTGTGCTGCTCTGTAGCCTTATTATTGTACAGGGTCTATTAAAAAAACATTGTTTAAAAGATATTAGCCTTGAGTATATATCAAGAATTCAAACTGGACCTGATCCAAGCCTCAATTCTTTGTTGCATTCAGAGTTTTGGAGATTGGGTGTGGATTTGCTGAGAATATTCTTAAATTCACACCATCTATTGGTCTTGTATTTACTGTTTTTCTACAATCTATAAAGTTGCTACAATGAGATTTCTTTTAATAAAGGATACAGTATGAAGTAGTTTATTGTTATATGTACACACTGGTCGTGATTGATGTTTGCACTTATTGATAGAGTTCCAAGACTGCATTATGTTAGCGATGGAAGCCTGCAAACAGACAGGGCTGCGACTGGTACAATTCTTTTGCTTCATTTAGTTTCTGGGACTAGGATGTTCAGTGTGTGAAAGTGAACATTAACTGATAACACAATAAAACACACAATGATGGTGTTGCAATAGGAGAATTGTAAGTGGTATTAGGCTCCCTCTTTCCCTGATGATTTTATTTTGAGTAACTTTTGGACTTGAATCCTCCTTGGCAGAGGTTTAACTTCACTTAATATATATTATTAATAGAGTACTCTCTGAAACTGCAATAAAACACAGCTCAGATACATTGAGAAAGTTAAAAAAAACTCTCCATTTATTGAAGAGACAGATTTTTAATACATACATGTTATAAACCATAGGATATAGGAAATAGAAACAGCTGTACACCATTTGGCCCCTCTAGCCTCCTCCATTGTTGTCCCCTATGAGGAGCATCTGATAGATGGTCTTCCAGAGTAAACACAGGAAAGATTTTCCCATGATCAGGGAGTCCAAACCAGGGGTTATAGTATAATGTATGCAGTGTCATTTAGGATGGAGGTGAGGAGAAATTTGTTCACCCAGTGAGTGGAATTCTTTGCCAAGAAAAGCAGTTGAGGGCAAAACAATGAATGCTTTTAAGAAGGAATTAGATTAGATTAGATTAGATTACTTGCAGTGTGGAAACAGGCCCTTCGCATATTATAGGATAAATAGACAAAGTCTTTTCTCTGGGGTCAGGGAGTCCAGAACTAGAGGGCATAGGTCTAGGGTGAGAGGGGAAAGATATAAAAGAGACCTAAGGGGCAACTTTTTCACACAGAGGGTGGTACACGTATGAAATGAGCTGCCAGAGGATGTGATGGAGGCTGGTACAATTGCAACATTTAAGAGGCACTTGGATGGGTATATGAATAGGAAGGGTTTGGAGGGATATGGGCTGGGTGCTGGCAGGTGAGACTGGATTGGGTTGGGATATCTGGTCGGCATGGATGGTTTGGACCGAAGGGTCTGTTTCCATGCTGTACATCTCTATGACTCTATATAGTTCTTGATGCCAAAGGGATCAAAAGGTATGGGGAGAAAATGGGAACAGGGGACTGAGTTGGGTGATCAGCCATTATCATATCGAATGGCAGAGCAGCCTTGAAGGGCCGAGTGGCCTACCCCTGCTCCTATTTTTATTGCTTTTATGTTGCAATGACATCAGAGCCTATCGTTTGCCTCAATGACCCCATATCCCTCGATGTCTTCAATAACTTGAAAACTATCAATTTCTCTCTTAAATATACTCAAGAACTGAGCCTTCACAATTCTCTGGGGTAGACCATTCCAGAGCTTCACCGCCTCTGAGTGAAAAAGCTCCCTGTTATCTCAGTCCTTAAATGCCCTATCTCGTACTTTGAGACTGAGTCCCC
Source organism: Hemiscyllium ocellatum (assembly GCF_020745735.1). NCBI lineage: Eukaryota > Metazoa > Chordata > Chondrichthyes > Orectolobiformes > Hemiscylliidae > Hemiscyllium > Hemiscyllium ocellatum. Next base: position 109,388,708 of record NC_083406.1, read on the forward strand.
TGCTTCAGCCAGAGATTAATATTCTTTCTGCTCATCAAGTTCAGAATTCTGTCTGCTTCCATGAGATGACTTTTCAATCTCTGAAACTCTAGAGAGTATAGGCCAGTCTCCTCAATTCTATCATCCCGGGAACAGAGTGGTGAACCATCACTACACTCACATTATTCCAAGTAATTCCTTCCTTAAGGGGTAAGGAGACCCAAGAACATGCAATACTTCAGGTGGGGACTTTTAGATAGCTCCAAATTCCAAATTTCATAGCACATTAGTTGAAAGAATATTTCAGTATTAAGATTTTTATATTTTAAATAGCAATGGACACCAATAGGCACCTAACTTTATTTTATGTCAGTATGGTTTCATGGTCTTCCCGTGATGAATACTGGGTGAATTGGTTTAGAAAGAGAAATGCAAGAGTTAGGGAAGGAGGGTCAACAATTAGCATGAGCATGAGGTTATGAAGGTGGGCTACATGGAGTGTATGGTGGGGTGGCACGGTGTGGGTACAGGGCATTCGGTGGCCTGATTGATATGCGGAGTATTGGGAGGTGGCTGCACAGGGTTTGATCATCATGGTGTATGTTGGAGATGCATGATGATGGGTACAGAGTCCTTGGTAGGTAAACGGTGGAGGGGTCAGTCTCCTGATCAACACCTCTTGGTGCTTGGTCATGATGAAGTGCTTCGAGAAGTTAGGAATAGTCTGTATCAATGCCAGCCTCTCTGATTGCCTTGATCCATGACAATTTGCCCACTGTTGCAAAGGGTCCATGATAGACGCCATCTCCCTGGCCCTATATTCATCCCTGGAACATCTGGATAACAACGACATCTATGTCAAACTCTTATTTATTGACTTTAGCTCCGCCTTCAACACCATAATTCCAAGAAAACCTAGGGTTCTTCCACCCCCCCCCCCCCCCCGCTCAGCAACTGAATCCTTGATCTCCTGATACACAGATGACAATCAGTAAGGGTAGGCGACAACACCTCTGTGATAAACCTGGCTACTCAGCCCTTCTATACTCCTTATGCACACATGGCTGTGTGGCCAAATTACGCTGTGACTCCATTTACAAGTTTGCTGGTGACACCACTGTAATGGGTTGGACCTCAAACAGCGAGAAGCCGGAGTTGGGGAAAGTGATAGCCAGCTTAGTGGCATGGTGTAAAGACAACAATCTCTCCACTAATGTCAGCAAAACGAAGGAGCTGGTCATCAATGTCAGGGAGCTGAATGGAAAAATGCCCCTGTCTGTATCAATGGTGATGAGGTGGAGGTGGTCGAGATCTTCAAGTTCCTAGGAATAAATATCACCAACAATCTGGCCTGGCCCATCCACGTTGATGCTATAATCAAGAAAGCACACCAAAACCTCAACTTCCTCAGGATGCTAAGGAAACTCAGCATATCCACAAGGACTGTTACCCATTGTTTTTAAAGCATGGATGCACCACTGTGGTTATGGCAACTGCTCTGCCCAAAACCAGAGAGAGAGCTCTGAACGCAGCCCAGTCCGTCACAAAGACTAGCCTCCCTCCCATTGACCCTCTCTCACTTCCCACTGCCTCAGGAAGCAGCCAACATAATCAAAGACCACCCCACCCCCCCCACCCCCCAACCTTGGTTGTACTCTCAACTATCCTCCTGCAGCGGGCAGAAAATACAAAAGTTTGAAAACACGTACCAACAGCTTTAAGAACAGCTGCTTCCTGCTGTTATCAGACTTACAAACGAATTTCTCATGTATTAGAATTGATCTTTTTCTGCCCCTTCCCTGTAGCTGTAGCACAATATTCTGCATTATATTCTATTAACCCTGAAGTGCTTATATAAGGTATGATTTGTCTGGGTAGCACGCAAAACAATATTTTTCACTGTATCTCGGCACATGTGACAATAATAAATCAAATCAAATCAAGGCAAGGCATGTTTTTGAGGCGGGAGGTAGGTCGATTGGGTAAGACACCATTGGTTATTGGAGGATGGTTGGGAATGTGGAATTCAGCCTGATGAAGGATGGAGCAGGTTTGAGGAGCTCCTTCAGCTCCAAGTTTGTGTGAGGAGTCAGTTTAGACAGGAGACTTATTGGCATCAATCAGAATTGTTACCCTTCCCCTTCATTTTGTTGCAGATGAGGAATGCAAAGTGGGCAGACTGCACAAGAGGAGAAATCTGCTAGCTGCTTTCTGTAAACTAATCGTATTCAGTGTTGTGGAGATGGATATTGCTGCTGACATCTTCAAACAATACATCAAGGTAAAGATTTTGTGTCTTAAATAATGATCTGTCTGTGCTACTTGCCACTGTCACGTGGACATCACTGGCTAGGCCTGTATTTCTTGCACATCCACAAATGCCCTATAGCAGGTGAAGGTTTTGCCAGGTTCCTTTCAGAGGGCAGTTAAGAGCCAACTGCATGAGGGGAAATCTGGAGTCAAATGCAGGACAGGATAACAGGCAACTGAGCAGGAAGGCGAGGTTTCAGAGCTGGCATTACATGCAGAAGTCTTCAAGTGGTAGATGATTAAGACAGAGATGAGGAAGAATTTCTTTCTCTCAGAAGGTAGTCGGCAGGATTCTTTACTGCAGAAAGGCTGGCTCATTGACAATATTCAAGGCTGAGATGGGTTTTTAATCAGGAAAGGAATCAAGGTTGCGGGGATAAGGCAGGAAAGTGGAGTTGAGGATAATCAGAGTGGCCACAATCTCATTGTAAGCAGAACAGATTCGATGGGCTGAATGGCCTACTTCTGTTCCTCTATCTTATGGTCTTATGGACCTGACCTCTTGAATCATACACAAGAATACCACCAGCAACTTATTGGTATATAGGTACAGAGCTATTGCAGTCTGAATTAGAATAGAAATGTATGTGAATGATATGAATTTGGTAAATTGGTATATTTAAACGTAACCCCAGGCAACCATCTGTTCTTATTCATGGCAGCACTATAGTGTTTTTAATCATGTGTTAAAAAATTCCTTCATGAGGTGTGGGTGTTGCTGGCTGGGCCAACAGTTATGGAGTCATAAGGTAATTGAGTCGTACAGCGTGGAAACAGGCCCTACAGTCCAACCATAATCCCAAACTAAACTAGTCCCACCTGTATGTGCTTGGCCAATATCTCTTCAAATAGTTTTCATTCATGTACTTACCTCATCAACTTTAAAACATTATAACTGTACCCACATCCACCACATCATCTGGAATTTCATTCCACACATGACCCATCTCTGTGTAAACATAATTGTCCCCCACCTTTTTAAAATTTTCTCCTCTCACCTTCAAAACAAAATTGAAAAAAGAACCCAAGGGGCAACTTTTTCACACAGAGGGTGATGTGTAAATGGATTGAGCTGCCAGAGGAAGTGGTAGAGGCTGGTACAATTGCAGCATTTAAAAGGCATCTGGATGGGTATATGAATAGGAAGGATATGAGCCAGATGCAAGCAAATAGGACTAGATTGACTTCGGATATCTGGTAGGCATGGACGAGTTGGACTGAAGAGTCTGTTTCCATGCTGTACACCTGTGTGACTCTATGACACAGTTCCTGCTCATTTTCCTTCCCTTGAACAAAACAATGATTAACTTTGAAACGAGCCCCCTTGTTAGATAGTATACTTCGATGTGGAGTAAAACATCCTCTCTCCTGTTCAGTAATTACCTTATGCCTAACCTCAGAGGACCATTCCCAACTACATGAGTATAAGATTTTTGTTTACCCTTTTGCTCATCCGCTTTTTCTGTGGCTCCTTCAGAGTTTGATAACCAACTTAGTGCCAATTTACTCTGAATTAGGAGTAGCTGTGAGCCCCACAGCTACTTGGAAACAGATTGATACTGTCCACAGTCATTTCACTTAAGGACTCACAGTTCAGTGAAGAGATGAGGCTTTCAGCTTATTAATTCAGGTTGAATTCAAATCGAGGTTTTAATTTGATATCACTGTCAATAAGAAAAGAGCAAATGACTCTTACACTCGTGTACAACAGTTTACTCACAAAATATGTGTCTGTTTCTTACCAGTATTACATTGACTATGGAGACATCATTAAGGAAACACTCAGCCGGACGAGGCAGATTGATAAAATTCAGTGTGCAAAGACCTTAATTCAGAGCTTGAAGCAGGTAAAAAACCCCTTGTGTATGCATTGGCAGAAAGCAGGGAACTCCAGCCTAAGGGGCAATTGCAACATGTTTAGAAATGAGTCCGTTACCCATTCTCTTGCTAAAACCTAAGCTGGACCTTAATATCCCTGTCAGTTATTGTTGCTTTGTTCATCTTGTTACTTGACTGTTGCTTGAAAATTGCCACTAATAAAGCTCATAAGTGGCACATGGAGAAAAGACAATATTTTTACGTACAGTGAGCTTTTGTGACCTGAAAGGGTGGTGCAAATTGACTCAGCGGTAAATATCACAAAAAAGGAATTGGGAATTTTCATGCAAACATTGGACTATAGAGAAAGAGCAGGAGAATGGGATGAATTGGATCAGTCTTTTAAGGCTTGATTTGCTGAAACATACCAATCCCACTTTTGCAATGACAGCAATATACTGCGGATGCTGGAAGTCTGAAACAAATACAAGGTCGGGCAGCATCTGTGGAAAGGGAAACAGAGTAACAATTTCGAATCCAGTATGAATCTTCTTCAGAACTTTGCTGGACGTTCACATCGAAATTCTGAAGAAATGGTATCGGGCTTGTGACTTTAACTCTGTTCCTCTCTCTACAGAGGCTGCCAAGCGCTACTGAGCTTCCCCAGCATTCTGTGTGTTTGTTGCAATTCCTTCAACTGGACTGGGCTGGGCTGGGCTGCATTTATTTGCTTCAGTACAAAGGGTGGGATAAAACATCATAGATCTTTGTCACATTATTTATTTTATTCAAATTAAATCTGGGATGTGAACGTTTATGCAGAGCCAGCATTTATTGGTTTCTTTTGAGAATGAGCCATCTTCCCGAACCATTGCAGACCCTGTGATCAACTGACCCTTAAATTCAGGTCACTGGCCATTGCCTTTTGACTCAGCATTCCAGAGCGTGTGTTATATTTTATTTGTGACCATTTTAAAGACATCTTGTACTTTATAGAATAACCAAAAGATGTTATATAAATCACATTCTCTGAAAGGCGCATTTATTGTAGAGCTGTAGACACTTCACTTCGATGTGATTAATATATGCCTATCTTTCTGCCTTGTGGAAACACAGATTAAACATATGTCACTTGCTGAGTGCTGTTGATCTTTAAAGCAATATTCAGTTTTGCTGATGAAGTAATTTTGAGTGAATTTTAATTTTGATGATGGAATTGTTTGAGCCCTTAAATTTCCCTCAGCAAATGTTCAGGACTATAAAAGGCAACTTGTCACTCAGGGTGAAAATACCCTTCTCCTCTAGAACTCTTTGTATTTGAGGGCGACTCTTGAATTTTCTGGGGCTTCTGTTTTGATTTTAGGGTTTGTTTCATCATTCTCACTAACTCCTTAATTGCATGGTGTAATCACATAGTAACAAAGCTTCTGTATTTGTGTTGAATTTCTTTTAGGCTTTTCTTTTGAAAGGTAAGATAGCAAATACCAAAGGCTATTTTCTTGCACATTATTAAATCTTCTAACCTAGAGGCTATGAGTAAGATGTTCATGTTAATGTACAATAAATATATCTCCTGTACGCTGTTTCTGAAATGGGATCATACGCACATTGTAGACAGCCCCTTGTCCAAGACCATGCACACACTATCTATTCTTTGCTCCAAGTTGATTAGCACTAATCAGAAGCTCCATTAGTTTGGGGTCGACAATATTTTTCTTGAATTATTTTCTGTTATTGAGGACTTGTTCAGACAGTTTCCCCGATGGTTCAGGATTAGGATGGTGAGGTAGTTGTTTTTGACTGGCATGAATGCAGTGGGCTGAAGGGCCATTTTCTATGCTGTAGATCTTAGAATCCCCACAGTGTGGAAGCAGGTCATTCGGCCCATCGAGTGCACACCAACCCTTTGAGGAGCACCCCACCCAGATCACCCCCTTCCCTATAACCATGCATTTTCCATGGCTAACCCACCTAGCTGCACATTTCTAAACACTATGGGACAACTTAGATTGACCAATCCACCTAACCTGCATACCTTTGGACTATAGGAAGAAATCAGAGCACCCGGAGGAAACCCACGCAAACATGGGGAGAGTGTACAAACTCCTCACAGTCACCCAAGAGTGGAATTGAACCCGGGTCACTGGTGCTGTGAGGCAGCAGTGCTAACCATCGAGTCACCATGCCACCCCATACTTTTATACCACTATGACTTGAAAATGAGTGCGTTTCAAGCAATTGTTGAGTTTTGTATTTGAGCCACCTTTGCAGCACCAATCAGTTGTGCTTTTGCCACGGGTTTATCCATGCCCTGGTCTTACACCGTAAAGCTGCTGTTTGCAGAAAATTTGAATTCTGCTTTGCTCGGGTTAAATTTGAGCTCGGTGTTAGTTAGAACACAAGAGGCTTTGGAAGGCTCAGCTCTTTATTGTGGCTGAAGACCAAAGGCACATCCAAACTCTCTCCTACGTTTTGAAAACTTTATGGATCTTTAATCGGGTGTAACGAGTCCCTCTATTCCTGCTCTGCCAATACCTGGGCCTTTCGTCCTCTGATGCCTGGCTCCTGCTCCTCTTTGATATTTGGGCTACACATTAACAACACTTATTCCAGTGAAATGTAATCATTTGATGCCCGAGGTTCAGTAATGAAGAACACTAAAATAGCTTTTTCAGCAGTAGGTGCAAGCTACAACAAATGAGAGAAGCAGTTTCCAGTGAACATTTTTGGCCTCTGACTTGGCCAATGATCAGGCCCCTGCTCCCTCCCTGCTCTCCAGCCAAGTCCTGGGCCTATTCTCAATATGTACTCAGTCCCTATCTCTCTGAATAGCCTCCTGAAACTCTAATGCATGTGGCCCTCCAACCATTGAGAGTAGCCTCATCAGTCATCCAATCATAGGTTTCCCCTTTCCCACCTTTCCTACTCATCCAATCATTGATTCTGTCTCTTAAGGAGCAACAAGGGTGGGAGAGAGGGAATGTGTGATTGGAGGAGCAGAGAAGACAGGAAAGAGGGAATGTGTGGTTGGAGGAGCAGAGAAGGGAGGAGAGAGGGAATGTATGATTGGAGGAGATGGACAGCATGAATGGGAGAGACTAAATCTCCTTTTGAATGAGCTATTCCTCATTGCACTACCCCTGTCACATAGAGAGGAAACTGTTGTCCAATTCCAATTGAATATTCAGGGGTGATTTTGAAACTATCAGGAGGAAAGTTGCCCCCCTATGCATTTTGAGCATTTGTCGCTGGTGTTTGGTACCAAAATGGAGTTTCAGATTTTGACATTCTTGTGACTTGCCTCACAACATTCAGGGCAGAAAATCCCCACCAGAGTTAAAACATTATCTATGATATCTCTATCAGAGTTAAAATGTTATCAACGTAATCCCCATCAGAGTTAAAATTCCATCTAATTTTTGGTCTGTATATTTAATGTTGTATTAATTATTATTGCAGCTGTTTAATGAGCTGTTGCAAGGCCAAGGCTCCAGTTTGGACAGATGGTCCCAACAGTTCACCAGCATCAAGGACTTGGCTCGACGTTTCTCGCTGACCTTCGGATTGGATCAATTGAAAACCAGGGAAGCAATGGCGATGCTACACAAGTAAAACCCATTTCCCTCTTTCCTTGAACATTCACCACTGTGTTACCATTTTACTTGCAACTTGCTGTTGTTTACTTTCCTCACCCGACGTCATCTCTTTTGGCAGAAATGGTATCGAGTTTGCCTTCAAAGACGAAAATCCAAAGGGCAAGGGTCAGCCTCCTCCGAACATGGCTTTTCTGGACATCTTGAGTGAGTTCTCCCCCAAACTGTTGAAAACAGACAAAAGAACTGTGTAAGTGAATAATAATTATTCCTAATTTACAAATGGAAGAGCGCAGCCTGTTTCTTCCACCAACACACAGAATTGTGGCGCAGAAATAGGCCATTTGGCCCAACAATTCCATGCTGATGTTTATGCACCATTCAAATCAAAGGGCACTGCTGACTTTGTTAATTATTTTATTTGTCCCATCTTTTCTGAGCCATTTTCCTATTGATATAGAGCTGACAGGGATTACTTATTTCCATCTGCTTTGTGGATAAAATGTTTGTTTTGAACTAAGAGTCCTGTGTAAGTGACGTATCTGAGCCTGTAGATGAGGGTCACATTGCTGTTACAATTTTGAGATTGTTAGCCTTACCAGTGGAGATAGAGGGATAGCTGTTTGGTTTGGGTGTTTCATGTACCTGGATGGGAAATAAGAAAAAGGCTAAGGAGAGAATCAGGAAAGTGGGACTGATTGCTTAGCTTTTTCAAAAAGCTAGCAGCGACATGATGGAATGAATAGTATCCATCTCACTGACTCTATGGTTGGAATTGTACCACTCTGAAATGTTTCCTGCTGCGGAAATTAACGACCCTAATTGTGTTGCTCGTCAGTGTTAGTGAGGAAGGTAGGCTGGTTACCAGGACAGGAGTCCAGTGTTTTATATTCAGTCACGGGGCGACAGCATTGCTGGCTAGGCCAGCATTTATTGTCCATCCATAATTGCTCAGAGGTCAGTTAAGAGTCAACCACATTGCTGTGGGTCTGGAGTCACATGTAGGCCAGACCAGGTAAGGACGGCACATTTCCTTCCCTGTAGTGAACCAGATGGATTTTTTTCGACAATCAACAATGGTCACCGGTTGATTCCTAATTCCAGATTTTTTTTGAGTTGAATTCAAATTCCACCATCTGCTCTGGTGGGATTTGAACCCAGATATTCAAGAACATTAGCGGAGTTTCTGGATTAATACTGAAAATGTGTTGCTGGTCAAAGCACAGCAGGTCAGGCAGCATCCAAGGAACAGGAAATTCGACGTTTCGGGCCAGAGCCCTTCACCGGGATTAATAGTCTAGCAATAATACCACTGGGCCATCACCTCCTCCTCCTTAGCAGAGAGCCTGAAGTTGTGGAGCCACTCTGCAGGTTGCATGTAGCCATCACCAATGGCTTGAGCCTTGCCATTCCCATGATGGGGGTAATTTAAAGCAAATGCCAGTGATGTCCCACACCGAGAGTCTCCAGGGACTTGCCCTCTCAGTGAGGGGACTGCCTGAGTTGGGATCTTCCAAATCTTAGCAACATTATTGCCTCCAATTAGTCCCTGAAGTTGCCTAATTGAGTGTCTAGGAGAAGGTGAGGACTGCCGATGCTGGAGAGTCAGAGTCAAAAAGTGTGGCACTGGAGAAGCACAGCAGGTCAGGCAGTATCCGAGGAGCAGGAGAGTCAACGTTTCAGGCATAAGCCCTTCATCAGGTACCTCGCTTTCCCAGGCAGGTATAGAGTTCTGCATTGACCACACCTCTGCAAAATGCACTCACAGGTGCCAAATTAACCCAAAATAATACCTTCATAATTCGTTCCCAATCCCACCATAAGATTCAAGCCTAAATTCCATGGTAGCTATCATCTCCTATTCTCAGGTTGGTTCTGCCATTAAGCCCATGGAATCATTACACTAAACCACAGGAGGACATTCAGCCCATTGAATCCATGCTGACTCTATGAACATGCAAATGAGGAACAGAGGTAGGCCATTAAGCCTTAGACCCTTAGACTCTTAGAGTTATACAGCATGGAAATAGACCCTTCAGTCCAACCAGTTCATGCCGATCTTTTAAGCCTGATCTGCCATTCAATAAGATAAAGGCTGATTTGATTTTAAACTCACCTGTACAGATCCCTGATAATCAAACCCTTGGTATCCAAGAATTGTCGACATCTGTCTTCGCAATAGATTCTGCATCCACTGTCTTTTGAAGGAGGTAATTCCAAACAAACTCACTCTTCAGAACAAAAACAAACTCAAGCAATCCACTCAGCTGTATTCCCATGCTGTACCTCCCACGTGATCTCTTATCACTCGGATGTGGATCTAATTTCTTTTTGAAGCCATTCATGAGTTCCACCCCATGTGGGTAGTGCATTTCAGGTCACTTCCACTCACTGACTCGTTACATAACACTACATTACACTTAACTCTTGACCAAAAAACACTTAAACCTAAACCCTTCTAGAATCTGTGCCATTGGTGATGGGAACAGAGTTTCGCTGTCTACCCAATTCAATGCAATCATAATCTTATACACCTCAAGTAAATCTCTTCAAGAGTTGCTTTTACTCCAATGAGAATTGTGATGAAAAATATATAATTTATATAAATATATTAATATCACTTTTGGAGGGTGAATTTTACCATTCAGGTGGATGGCAGTAGATCATTTGTACGGAGGTTTTCTTGAGAAAAGCTGTTGTTGTAAAATAAAATCAAGTTCCTTGTGAAAGAGTGACCTTACTCCAACATTGTTCAGAAAGCAAGTGGCCCTACGGTGTGTTAATGGAAAACTGCTTACATTATGGGCGGCACGGTGGCACAGTGGTTAGCACTGCTGCCTCACAGCACCTGAGACCCGGGTTCAATTCCCGACTCAGGTGACTGACTGTGTGGAGTTTGCACGTTCTCCCCGTGTCTGCGTGGGTTTCCTCCGGGTGCTCCGGTTTCCTCCCACAGTCCAAAGATGTGCAGGTCAGGTGAATTGGCCAGGATAAATTGCCTGTAGTGTTAGGTAAGGGGTAAATGTAGGGGTATGGGTGGGTTTCGCTTCGGCGGGTCGGTGTGGACTTGTTGGGCCGAAGGGCCTGTTTCCACACTGTAAGTCTAATCTAATCTATGGTAGTTTATGACAGGTAAGTAAACCTTGAAGGTCATTAGCTTGTTTCCAATTCAAAATCAAGGATTGGTTTTAGTTTAGAAAATCCAGAGTAAAACAATTAAGGGCAGTTCAGAGGAGGCCTGACTGGGGCCAAAAGCAAGTTTGTGGCTTTTCTTTACAGGAGTACATCTTCAAAACCAGAAGAGCGAAAATCTGAGAAGCTGAGAAAATTTAAGCTCTTGGTTTTGTGAGAACTAATGTAAGAAGAAACATAACTGGAGACAATCAGTTAACTAGACTTTAAAGATGATGAAGAGTCAACAAACTTGAAACATTAACTTTGCTTTCTTCCCATAGGTGTTGCCAGGCCTGTTGGTTTTTGCCAGCAATTTCTGTTTTGGTTTAGATTGCCAGCATCTGTATTTCTTCGTATATAAATAGATTAGACTTACAGTGTGGAAACAGGCCCTTCGGCCCAACAAGTCCACACCGACCCGCCGAAGCGCAACCCACCCATACCCCTACATTTACCCCTTACCTAACACCTGACCCGCACATCTTTGGACTGTGGGAGGAAACCGGAGCACCCGGAGGAAACCCACGCAGACACGGGGAGAACGTGCAAACTCCACACAGTCAGTCGCCTGAGTCGGGAATTGAACCCGGGTCTCAGGCGCTGTGAGGCAGCAGTGCTAACCACTGTGCCACCGTGCCGCCCACGATCTTAAGGTTTTAAATGGACTGATAATTTCTCTGTACTGGAATCCCTGTAGATTGACGATGTTGGGAAACAGGTTGAAAACTTAGTTCTGTTGTGTGTTTTAAGACTTTCCTAAACTTACCAGATGGACTGGTATGTTGTTTTTGTTTTCTTTTCCTTTTTTTTGGTGTTATAAGCTTCTGTTGTTACAGAAACTCTGGAGCCTCCAGTGTCAGTGCTTCAGTGACTGGTGTCCATGTTCACTAAATGAACCAAAATGATCTACCGGGTCAGATTTCATTCTAAGATCCAACTTACCCAGTAACATTGTCATCTAGGATCATAACAGAATGATACTGCTTCTCCAACCGAACATTGCATCTAAAATCTTTCTGATAAATTGGTTTTTCAAAGACCTTTCAAGACCTTTCACAGACCTTCACAACTTTACTACAATGTAGCAAGCAGAACTGGATGCATTATTCAAGGTGTGATTTAGCTAGGACTTTATAAATGTTCAGCATTATTTTTGCTTCTTTTCACTCAATAAGGTAATTATATGTTCCAAGATCACATGTGCTTTGCAGGTTATTCCCTCATTATGTCTTTTTTAAAATTCACTCAAGAGAAGAGCTCATTACTGGCTGTGCCAGTATTTATTGCCTGTACCCTGATGCTCTTGAGAAGGTGGTGGTGAGCTGCCTTCTTGAACCACTACAGTCCAAGTATTATAGTCCATGCCCTTAGGCAGGAAATTCCAGGTTTTGGACCCAGTGATAGAACATAGAAACATAGAAAAATACAGCGCAGTACAGGCCCTTCGGCCCTCGATGTTGCGCCGACCAAAGTCTACCTAACCTACACTAGCCCAATAACCTCCATATGCTTATCCAATGCCCGCTTAAATGACCATAAAGAGGGAGAGTTCACCACTGCTACTGGCAGGGCATTCCATGAACTCACAACCCACTGAGTAAAGAATCTACCCCTAACATCTGTCCTATACCTATCACCCCTTAATTTAAAGCTGTGTCCCCTAGTAACAGCTGACTCCATTAACAGAAAAAGGTTCTCAGTGTCTACCCTATCTAAACCCCTAATCATCTTGTACACCTCTATCAAATCTCCCCTAAACCTTCTTTTCTCCAATGAGAACAGCCCCAAGTGCCTCAGCCTTTCCTCATACGATCTTCCTACCATGCCAGGCAACATCCTGGTAAACCTCCTCTGCACTCGTTCCAATGCCTCCACATCCTTCCTATAGTATGGCGACCAAAACTGCACACAATACTCCAGATGCGGCTGCACCAGAGTCTTATACAACTGCAACATGACCTCAGGACTCTGGAACTCAATTCCTCTACCAATAAAGCCCAGTACACCATATGTCTTCTTCACAGCACTATTTACCTGGGTGGCAACTTTCAGAGATCTGTGTACATGGACACCAAGATCCCTCTGCTCATCCACACTACCAAGTAGCCTACCATTAGCCCAGTAATCCATCTTCTTGTTACTCCTACCAAAGTGAATGACTTCACACTTAGCTACATTGAATTCCATCTGCCACCTTTCTGCCCAGCTCTGCAACTTATCTATATCCCGCTGTAACCTGCCACATCCTTCTTCGCTGTCCACAACTCCACCGACTTTCGTGTCATCCGCAAACTTGCTCACCCAGCTTTCAAGCCCCTCCTCTAGATCATTTATAAAGATGACAAACAGCAATGGTCCCAAAACAGACCCTTGTGGAACACCGCTAGTAACTGCACTCCAAGATGAACCTATTCCATCAACTACTACCCTCTGTCTCCTTCCAGCCAGCCAATTCCTAATCCAAACCTCTAATGCACCCTCAATGCCATACCTCCGTAGTTTTTGCATTAGCCTGCCATGGGGTACCTTATCGAACGCCTTGCTAAAATCCATATACACCACATCTACTGCTTTACCCTCGTCCACCTCCTTAGTCACCTTCTCAAAGAACTCAATAAGGTTTGTGAGGCACGACCTGCCCTTCACAAAACCATGCTGACTATCCTTGATCACATTATTCCTATCCAGATGTTCATAAATCCTATCCCTTACAATTCTCTCTAAGACTTTGCCCACAACAGAAGTGAGACTCACTGGCCTATAGTTACTCGGGCTATCCCTACTCCCCTTCTTGAACAAGGGGACCACATTCGCTATCCTCCAGTCTTCTGGCACTATTCCCGTAGACAATGACGACATAAAAATCAAGGCCAATGGCTCTGCTATCTCCTCCCTAGCTTCCCAGAGAATCCTAGGATAAATGCCATCAGGCCCAGGGGACTTATCTATTTTCATCCTTTCCAGTATTCCCCAGACCTCTTCCCTACATACCTCAAGGCCATCCATTCTAATCACTTGTGACTCAATATTCACATCAGCAATAGTGTCCTGTTCCTGAGTGAATACTGACGAAAAGTATTGATTTAGTGTCTCTCCAATCTCCTCCGCCTCCATGCACAACTTCCCACTACTATCCTTGACTGGACCGATACCTACCCTAGTCATCCTTTTATTCCTGACATACCTATAGAAAGCCTTTGGGTTTTCCCTAATCCTACCAACTAAGGACTTTTCATGTCCCCTTCTCGCTGCTCTTAGCTTGCTCTTTAGATCCTTCCTGGCTACCTTATAACTCTCAATCACCCCAACTGAACCTTCACGCCTCATCTTTACATAGGCCACCCTCTTCCCTTTCACAAGGGATTCCAATTCCTTCTTAAACCACGGCTCCCTCACAAGACCCTTTACTCCCTGCCTGACTGGTACATACTTATCAAGGACACCCAATAGCTGTTCCTTGAACAATCTCCACATATCATTTGTGTTCTTCCCTTGAAGCCTATTTTTCCAATCCACGCATCCTAAGTCATGCCTCACCGCATCATAATTTTCCTGCCCCCAGCTATAACTCTTGCCCTGCAGTGCACACTTATCCCTCTCCATCACTAAAGTAAAAGTCACCGAGTTGTGGTCACTGTCCCCGAAGTGCTCACCTACTTCCAAGTCTAACACCTGGCCTGGTTCATTACCTAGAACTAAATCCATTATGGCCTCACCTCTTGTTGGCCTGTCTACATATTGTGTCAGGAAACCCTCCTGCACACATTGGACAAACACCGACCCATCTAACGAACTCAAGCTATAGCTTTCCCAGTCAATATCTGGGAAGTTAAAGTCCCCCATAACAACCACCCTGCTACTTTCACTCTTCTCCTGAATCATCCTCGCAATACTTTCCTCTACTTCTCTCGGACTATTGGGAGGCCTGTAGAAAACTCCTAACAGGGTGATCTCACCTTTCCTATTTCTAACCTCAGCCCAAACTACCTCAGATGGCAAGTCTTCCTCCATCGTCCTTTCCACCGCTGTAATACTATTCTTGACAAGCAATGCCACACCTCCCCCTCTTTTACCCCCATCTCTGACCCTGCTAAAACATTTAAATCCTGGAACCTGCAACAGCCATTCCTGCCCCTGTTCTACCCACGTCTCTGTAATGGCCACAACATCGAAGTCCCAGGTACCAACCCACGCTGCAAGTTCACCTACCTTATTTCTTATACTTCTGGCATTGAAGTATACACACTTCAAGCCACCTTTCTGTTTACAGGCACCCTCCTTCGAGATCGATGCCTTGTTCCTAACCTCCCTACACTCAAGGTCCTGTACCATAAAGCTACAGTCCAGGTTCCCATGCCCCTGCAGAGTTAGTTTAAACCCTCCCAAAGAGCACTAGCAAACCTCCCCCCAAGGATACTGGTGCCCCTCAGGTTCAGGTGTAGACCATCCTGTTTATAGAGGTCCCACCTTCCCTAGAAAGAACCCCAGTTATCCAGAAACTGGAATCCCTCCCTCCTGCACCATCCCTGTAGCCACGCATTTAACTGCTCTCTCTCCCTATTCCTCGACTCTCTATCCTCGACAACAACTCTGTTTGTTCTAACTCTGAGCTTCCAACCTAGCTCCCTGAAAGCCTGCCTAACATCCTCATCCCTCTTCCTACCTCTGTCGTTGGTGCCAATGTGGACCATGACTTCGGGCTGCTCCCCCTCCCCCTTAAGGACCCAGAAAACACGATCAGAGACATCACGTACCCTTGCACCTGGGAGGCAACATACCAATCGTGAGTCTCTGTCGCCCCCACAAAACTGCCTATCTGTGCCCCTCACTATTGAGTCCCCAAGAACTATCGCTCTACCTTTCTCCACCCTTCCCTTCTGAACCTCGTTGCTTACCCCTGGTAAGTCATCCCCCCCACAAGTATCCAAAACGGTATACTTGTTCTTGAGGGGAATGACCGCAGGGGGTCCCTGCACTGGCTGCTTCCTCCCACACCCCCTCACTGTCACCCATCTCTCTATAACTTTCGGAGTAACTACTTCCCTAAAGCTCTGATCTATGACCCCCTCTGCCTCCCGAATGATCCGCAGTTCATCCAACTCCAGCTCCAGTTCCCTAACATGGTCTTGGAGGAGCTGGAGATGGGCGCACTTCTTGCAAGTGTAATCAGCAGGGACGCTAATGGCTTCCCTCACCTCATACATGTTGCAAGAGGAACATTGCACTGCCTTCGCTGCCATCCCTCTAAAAGGTAAACTTTAAAAACTAGATATAAAGAAACAAACAAGCAAAATGCAGAACTTACCTGCTTACCACAACAGGTCTTATTATTAGGTTGGAGGAGGGCGGGCGGGAGGCTCTACCCCTGTAGTGCCTCGGGTTCCTCACCTGCGCGCTTATATAAGAAAAAACCCTTCCCAGGTAACCTAGCGCGACACCAGCTTCCGGGTCCGCTAGGCGCTTAAAAAAACTTTAAATTTTAACTGTTAAAAAACACTAACTGGACTATACCCGCAACTTCAAAAAACACCACCAGACAGCCGTTACCTGCTCCGCCGAGAGATGTTGAACATAAGGAGACATATTTGGAGGGGAACTTGCAGGGGGTGGTGTTCCATGTATCAGTTGCCTTTGTCCTTCTAGATGGTAGTGCTCGTAAGTTAGGAAGATGCTGTCTAAGGAGCCTTGGTGAATTTTTGCAGTGCATCTTATAGATAGTACACATGGCTGATATGGAGTGTCAGTGGTGGTGGGGGTGAATATTTGTGGATGTGGTCCCAATCATGTCGGCTGCTTTGTCCTGGATGGTGTCATGCTTCTTCAAAGTTGTTCGAGGTGTTCTCATTCAGGCATGCAGGGAGTATTCCATCACACACCTGACAGATCTCCTGCCTTTGAAAATGTAAGCGTCACCCCCTAGGTTCCTCTGTCACTGTAAACTCTTTCAAACTGTGTCAATTAATGGATTTTAAGTCGAGGCTTCAGGTGCAACCTCTATGACATGAGATTTCCCCTCTTCTACAGCTCATTGTTGCTTTCAACCATTTAAACAACCTTTCATTTTCTGCTCAGGTTCAATTACCTGGAGCGGTTTGTGACAGACCAGATGGCAGCAGAGAATGGAGAGGAGTGGCTTCCACTGATTTTGTACAGAAGGTCTTTGTTGGATTGTAGAGATGATGATACTGTATCCACAAACAGCAGTGACCAGAGTGCACTGTCTCCAGTACAAGCACAATTCAAATCATCGTCTCTGAAACGGAGGCTGCAAACTGGTAAGTAGTTCATACAACGTGTTCAACACACTCACTCTTTCCTAAAGCTCCATAACGTGACATTCCTTATCTCCCTTAATCTGGTCTTCCTCCTGCAATGATAGATTTTAAACCTGAAGCTTGACATTACCCTCACCTTCTGAGGGTACCGCACCCACCTGGGTCAGAAGTCAGTGAGCTTGAGGTCCATTTCCAAACACTTGTGTAATGTAGGCTGACAATTCAGTGCAGTTCTAAGAGTGTGCTGTCCTGTTGGAGATGTCACTGTTTAGATACAGTGTTGAACTGGGTCTTGATTTACTCTCTCAAAGTGTTATTCTATGGGACAGGGAACTTCTCCCCAGAGTCCTGGCCAATATTTATTCCTCAATGAGTATCACTTTGATCATTATTATGCTGCTGCCTGGAATCTTTCTGTGCACTTATTGGCAGTCTGTTTTCGATAACAAATTAATTAGTTATACCATGTTTTGGGGCACACTGAGTTTGTGAAAGATATTATATAAATGCAAATCTTTCTTTCTTTAACTTTTTGTCCTACCTGCTCTGCTCAGCTTGATGATGTGTCACGACTTGGAGTTGTCCACCTGCCTGTGCCTTTGGGCGGCACGGTGGCACAGTGGTTAGCACTGCTGCCTCACAGCGCCAGAGACCTGGGTTCAATTCCCGACTCAGGCGACTGTCTGTGTGGAGTTTGCACATTCTCCCCGTGTCTGCGTAGGTTTCCTCCGGGTGCTCCGGTTTCCTCCCACAGTCCAAAGATGTGCAGGTCAGGTGAATTGGCCATGCTAGATAAGGGGTAAAGGTAGGGGTATGGGTGGGTTGCGCTTCAGCGGGTCAGTGTGGACTGGTTGGACCGAAGGGCCTGTTTCCACACTGTAAGTAATCTAATCTAATATGCTACCTTTGCAGGCAGCCACAAGAGCCACAGCCCTGCATTTGTAAGAGTGGACTGACTGACCTCTTTCACTCTCTGTAATTATGTTATCATAGAACATATAGAACATAGAAGGATACAGCGCAGTACAGGCCCTTCGGCCCTCGATGTTGCGCCGACCGAATCCTACCTAACCTACACTAGCCCAATAACTTCCAAATGCCTATCCAATGCCCGCTTAAATGACCATAAAGAAGGAGAGTTCACTACTGATACGGGCAGGGCATTCCATGAACTCACAACCCGCTGTGTGAAGAATCTACCCCTAACATCTGTCCTATACCTACCACCCCTTAATTTAAAGCTATGTCCCCTAGTAACACCTGACTCCATTAGCGGTAAAAGGTTCTTAGTATCTACCCTATCTAAACCCCTAATCATCTTATACACTTCTATCAGATCTCCCCTAAACCTTCTCTTCTCCAATGAGAACAGCCCCAAGTGCCTCAGCCTTTCCTCATAAGATTTTCCTACCATTCCAGGCAACATCCTGGTAAACCTCCTCTGCACTCGTTCTAAAGCTTCCACATCCTTCCTATAGTATGGCGACCAAAACTGCACACAATACTCCAGATGAGGCCTCACCAGAGTCTTATCATGTAACCTATTAACGACTAACTGAATGTATCAAACAATATGCCCCTTTGACTGTCCGCAGTGGGCTGTGTTCTCAACCAAACCATGTTTTGCAAACTTAGAACGTCATCTGCAACGTTACCTGTAATTCTGCTGATGGACAGCACGTACTCATTTTCTTACTGTGCTAAGAATTACACCGGAAATCAATTTAGAATAATCAGTTGTGCCCACAGTGTGGTTCATTTGTGCCTGTGGAAGTTACATTTATTTACACAAAGTTCTTTACAAGCCAAAGGATTCACCTTTCTCACTGAATAAAATGTTACAGATATAGTCAAAGCCAATCCCTGCTATGTCTCCATGGCAATGTTCTGACCAATCAGAGCTAATTTGCCTTATTTGTTTGCGAGTCACCTGCTCCTGCTGAATCTCCATGCCAACCATAATCCAATCATCAGCAACTTCTTCAGGTGCTAAATTATTGTTCTCTTCCTAAAGTTTTATTGCCCTTGTGTTTCAATTCTGATAAGTGCAAGATTGAAAAACTTTGACATCATATTTCTTTTTTACCAATTTTTTAATGGTAGAGATCAAAGACATTTAGTTATTAAGCTACTAGATTTCCTGGCAACTGTTTAACAGTAAATTATTGAAGGGCGTAATTAGGGTAAGCAGGAAGCTTGATGAGTCAATTAAAGTTTAAGCAAAAAAGGATGAACATGATGGGAGGTCAAATGAAGGATTTAGGTCAATCAGTAAGTACTGACCTGGATATTATTTATAGATTGGATTGATTATATGGCCAGAGATCAGCACCATCAGGCTCAGAGGCTACATGCACTGAGGAATGAGTATTAGTAATCACTGAATACCGTTGGGTCATCTCCCTGGCACAGCATTCTGGCACCTTGAATGCATTGCTCATGACCCTCGATCAGTTTGCAAAGGGCTGCCAAGGTACCTCTGACATGTTGGGCAATAATCTAGTGTGTGACAGGAAATGAGAGGCTCCAGGCAAAGGGTAGGTGGCCTGATTTTGCTTCTGTCTCTAACAGTAAATTCTCCTTCGGCTCTTGTTCCACTGAAGACTTTACACTGTGGGATGGCCAGCTAAATCTGCACTGAATTCGGAGAACTGGAGTGCCCAGCTAATGCACAAGCCTCAGTTTGCTACTGAGATAAAGTCATGTTGATAGTACCTTGAGGTATACACATAGCTTTCACACTTGGCAATATGGATAGTCAATGAAGAATGTAATTCAGTCATTGGCTCCATGTGTCTCTGCTTGGAGGTAGCTGCTGACTCTAGCGGTATAAAGAGCTGTATCGTCTGTTCCTGTTGCAATTATTAATTCATTGCTAGTGTGGGACTTGGCTGAGTAGTGAGTCAATTCAATGCATTCCCATTCTGCAAGAGTCCCAGTCATTGTCCCATTGATTATTGGCAAGGAATTAGTGCACTGAATCCACTGCATCTACAACTACTCCAAATATAATTTAAGGGTCTATTGATGAACCTGGTATTAGTGACTTTCTCACACTAACATCGGGAGGAGGCCTACGAATGATTTGAGGAGTTAAAATGTGTCGGTTGGTAGAGGTGTGCCACATTTCCTTGTTTTGCAGAGGACAGTAATGGTCACGTAGGACTGAATGAGGAGCAGCATGCGAAGATCTCACCTCGTTCCCTGATGCCTCAGTTGACGCCTATGGGGCCAGGAGAAGATGAGAAGCAAAGGGTGCATGGCACAAAGGAGCATTCACTGGAAACTGTCAGGATGCAGTCACTCAGCAGGTACACTGACCTCTAATGCTTTTGTTTTAATTTTCCCTTCTTATTGTTTCCTTTCACGTTTGCTTTCATACCCCTTCGCCCCTGCAGACTAGGATTCAGTATCAGAGACAGTTTGATCCTTGGATACTTTTCCTGGGCCTCGGTGATATCAGCTTACCCACCCTGGGCCAGGCGTGCTGGGGTTCCACCCGGAGGCTGCTGTTCTCACTGCAATTCTCTGCCCAACCCACCAACTCCCGAACAAGACTTAATCAGAGTTAGAGCTGGCCAGATCTCCTGTTCTCTATAATGCTGCTGTAAGAGTTAATGCTGAAGCGTGCCATGGTGATATTATGTGAACACAGAGGAAAGAACAGCTCAGCATTTCAAATGAATAACCATTAACTATCTTTGTCGTCTTAATTGTCTCTGTAATAATGTTTATCTTAATATAACTGAAAATGTGTTGCTGGTTAAAGCACAGCGGGTTAGGCAGCATCTCAGGAATAGGGAATTCGACGTTTCGAGCATAAGCCCTTCATAAGCCATTCCTGATGAAGGGCTTATGCTCGAAACGTTGAATTCCCTATTCCTGAGATGCTGCCTAACCCGCTGTGCTTTAACCAGCAACACATTTTCAGCTGTGATCTCCAGCATCTGCAGACCTCATTTTTTATCTTAATATAACGTATACATTATTGCTAACATGCACTAAACAGCATCATATTTAAGACAAGAGCCTCTTCTTGTTAAGATTACCAAGTGGTTGCCCTTTACCGTACCAGACCAGCCCCTGTTGATCCCTACTAAGGGCAGCACATTCACCAGAGGGCTCGTGGAACATGGGGGCAGTGGTGAGGACTCACCTTTACAACAAACCCTAAAGATATTTAGGAGTGACAATGAAAGACAGCTAGTTGGTGCCTGGTGAAATACAGAACAAATGGCATCCTGAAAAACTAATGTATGGGATGCAGGAACAAAACTGGCAAGTTAAAGAGTGATCCCACAAATTACAGTAGAGTTTTAAGTGCCAGGATTTATGCGTCACTTAGAATGTGGCTGACATTTTATCTGTTCCTTTACAAAAAAATTTCTCCACTTCACTCCTGCAAGGGTGAGTTTTTTTCTGTTCCCATTGATATCTGCAATGCCTTGGTGTTTTGAGGAGTTCTAGCTTTACACTTGAGCCGAATTAATTTGTGTTGATCGAGTCTGTATCGTCCGTTGGGAACTGGGGCTGCTTAAGTAAAATATACCCAGCGATTAGTTTTGAAATGGCAGGTTCCTGTCAAAACTCATACAAGCACTATTTAGCTGTTGTTTGAGGTTGTGCCAGTAAAGTAGTTTTGTTACTTGAGGAATAATCAGGAGCTCAGACTAATGATCTGGAGACATGAGTTCAAATCCCACCACAGCTTCTGGGAGGATTTCAATTCAGTTAATTAAACAAATCCGGAATAAAACATTTGTATAGGTAATGGCTGCCCCTTTGGATCGACGTAAAAGTTCTCATGGCAGCATTTTGAACAAGAGCAGGAGGTTATTTCAAGTGTCCTGGCCAATACCTATGCCTCACTCAACAACACAAGAAAATAATTATTTGGTCATCACCACCTTTCCTGAAAGCTTGCTGAGCAGGCAGTAGCAGCTACATATCCTACATTACAGCAGTGATAAATTCAAATTAAAATGATTTCATTCATTGTAAAATGTTTGAAATGTGCAGTGATCTCTTAAAAATAATGTCATTGCCAAATTTAATCAAATTAAGCACCATCTATTTACACCTTTGCTTGTTCACCCTCACCTTCACTACTTCATCCAAAACCCTCTCACAGTAATAAGACTGTGATCAGTTGGCGGGATGGTTGGTTAGTAATGCGCAGTGAATATTCCATTTTCACACCAGCTGAGGTTACCATAGAGGACTGTCCTTCACAACCTCTCCCTCCTGAGGTGTGGTGGCCCTCAGATTAAAGCATCACCAGTTGTCACTGTAATAAGAAAGTAGCTGCACAGCCTGGTAAGATGATGGCAACTTTACCTCTACTATCCAAGATGTTGATGAGTGGGGGAATTCAGTAATGGTAATAACACTCAATGTCAAGGGGCAATGGTTAGGATTTTTCTCTTGTGTGAAATTGTTATCTTGTGTGGTGTGAATGTTACCACTTATCAGAGTTGGAAAGTGTGGTGTTGGAAAAGTGCAGCACACAGGCACCATCCGAGAAGCAGGAGACTCAGCTTTTCGAGCATAAGCCCTTCACCTGGAAAAGCCCAAGCCTGGATAATACCTGCTGCATAAGCTGCTTCAGTGTCTACTGAACGAAGCTTAGTATTGTGTAATAGGAAAGAGGTTGAGCAGTGGGTTCCGTGTCACTGGGCTGATAATCCAGAAACCCCAGGGTAATTTTCTAGAGATGTGGGTTTGAATCCCACCAGGGTAAATGGCGAAATTTGAATGCAATAAAAATCTAGAACGATGGATTGCAGAAAAAAACTTATCTGGTTCACGGATGTCCTTCAGGGAAGGAAATCTACTGTCTTGACCTGCTCTGACTTACATGTGACTCCAGACCCACCAGCAACATAGTTGACGGTGAACTGACTCCCGAAATGTCCATAGCAAGGGAGATCGGGAGGCAATTAGAAATGATCAACACATGCTGGCCCAACCAGTAACATCCACAACCCATGAATGATTGTCAAATGGTAAGTGCTGACAACATCCCCCTTAGTCTCAATGCAAAATCTGGGCCAATAGGGTATTGATTTACTTTGAAACTGATACCAGAATATTCTCATCTGTTCATGGCAAGTGTACTAAAACACAATGAGCTCTTGTTTTAGTGAGTATGGGACCACAACGATGGAGAACACAGACAAACTGGAAGATGGTGTTGCAACAAAATTAGCCGAGGGTGACCTTGATGACGTGAATGAAATATTGGATATTGACAATGATTGACACAAACTCGGTAAGCACCAGAATAGGTTTATCTCATCTTTCTTCACCAAAAGATTTGCAAATATTGATTGAAAAGTGAAAGTGGATGCTCTAAGGTAAAACTAATAAATACTCTCAATAAAATTGGAGTTTATATATTGCGGCAATCTTTTTTTGCTTTCGAAAAGAGATTGCAATATCTCTGTTGTGACTTTTGTGGTAAAGGCTGTAAATAATTGCTTGATTACCTTTGCTGAGTGTTCACAGATTGAGCTGATTTTGAAATCAGTTGTCGACTTGGACAGCAATGAAATGAAACCCAGGACAATAAATATCACAATGAAATGCAGCACATTTGTTCCTCAGCAGCCATTTCTGTCATTGGGCTCAAAATTTATAATAGGTTTTAACTGGGTTATTGCACATTAATTTTTGTGCTGATCAAAACTTGACTTTGGGAATTTTGGAGGTGGGGGCGGATGGGGTCAGGTGAGGCATTATCTATTCACCCAGGTGGGTGTAAAAGATCATGTAGTATGTAGTGTCCTGGCTAAGATTTCTCCCTTGTCATTTCAACAGAATGATCTGCTCATTACTCTGTTGCTGTGAACACGTTGACTGTTGCGAAAAGGTGCTTTAAAATACAAATTTTAAGTCATGAATGCACAGGCAGGAAAGGTCACTTGTTGCTGTCCCACCCCAAAAAAAGCGAAAAGGATCACTCTTGATTGCATCAATTGGAATCCTGTTGAATTCCTCATACCTGCCACGCTAAGGCCTGTGTGACTGACATTGTTAATTTACACTGAACTAGAATCATGCAAAAGTAGGAACCATTTGACCTGACAGGCCCAAGCCACCTACCTTACTTTCACCCATTATGTTGTCACATGATGCAATGATACTAGAGTTGTTGGCAATCACAGCATTAAACTCTATTAATTAGTCTCCAACTGACTTACAAATTGATGGGGAAAGGAAAACAGTAGCGCAGAGCTTAAGTCCATGCATTTTCCAATGTATGCTGTCAGTCCAGTTTCACTTGATTGACCTTATAAAGCAAACAAAAAGGTTTATGATGTTGAGGGGAGGAATCTCAAGTTCAGGGCAGCAGAACATTTTACCCATTGGCACTGTTCAGCTTCTACCACAAAATTCCTGATAAGAACTCATGACAAGTATGGGGCCAGCGGGATAAGCTTGAGCATCACTACAAACATGCAACCCTGGATGTTATCATTGCCAGATTTAGTTGACATCCCCCAGGTTTAATCGAACCTGGTGGGAATAATACAAGGCTGAAGGCTCTGCCATGATTGAAAGTAAACGAGTGTTACTTCAGGAGGAATGTTAGCGATGGGATGTAAAGCTGGGAGTGATTGTGTGGGGAGGAGGCCAATGTTAATGCCACAGAAAGGACAAGACCCTTTCAGTAACCACAGTAGTCACTGCCTGCCATACACAAAAAGACCCATTTATTCCCCCTCTTCCATGTCTGCTAACCAGTTCTCTATCCATACACTACCCCAATCCCATATATTCTAGTTTTACATACTAATCTCTTTTTGTTGGATCTCATCCAAAATTCAGTTTGAACCACATCCACTGGCTCCCCATTACCAACTCTACTAGCTACCTACTCGAAAAATTCCAGTAGATTCGTTAAGCATGATTTCCCTTTTGTAAATCCATGTTGACACTGTCCTGTCACTGTATTCCAAGTGCTCTGCCATCAAATCTTTTAATAAACATTTCTAAGTTTCCCCACCATCAATATTAGCTGACAGGTCTATATTTCCTACTTTATCTCCACCTCCTATTTTAAAATACTGGGGTTATGTTAGCTAATGTCTAATCCATAGCAGTTACTCCATAGGCTATAGAATCTGGCAGTATGACCACTAATGCATCCACTATGTCTAGGGCCATTGCCTTAAACAGTCTGGAATCTAGATTGCGTAAATGTAGATCAGATGTTTTATCTTGTTATAGTAACAAATAAAACAATAACTTGTGTGTATATTAGAAAATTGCTTTTAAAATAGTTAAATATCCCAAGTGACAGGAGCAATTATCAAGCAATAATTGATGTCAAATTACTTAATGGAGATGTCAGGGACAATGAGCAAATGCTTGGTTAAAGAAGTGGATTTCAAGAGGTGTCTGAAAGATAGGTAGAGAACCAGAGAAGCCCAGAGTTTGGAGTCTCGGCAACTGAAGGTATGGTTGACAGTGGCGGAAATGATGAAAACCGGCTTTGCTTAAGAGACCGAATTGAAGGGAACATGTTGCAAACCTGAGGGAAATAACTATGATAGTGAGAATGCATCGTTCCATAGAGCGGTATTATAAACACCAGGTACACGTTAATATCATTTCAATGTCAGTAATAGATTTCTGTGCTATTGTTACTTCTTTAGGATCCGACCAAATGACTTGTTTAAAGGCATCGGGAGACTTTCTACGCAGACCCTTCCCATCATAAGAATTGAGTATTTTGTAAGTTCTACCAAGAGAGTTTTCAAGAATCATGAATCAAGAATGCAAAATAAAAACAGTATAAGCCATTATCCAGGAAGAAAACACGAGAAGCTTACTACACAGAGTGTCAGCTCAAGACCAAAAGGAGTATATCCTTCCCGAGAGATATTAGTTTTCTTGAGGATGTATTATTTTCTGCAGCTTGTGGAACAAGAAGTTATTTTTCCCTCAAGAACAATTTTGACAATGTCTTGATGCATTGTGTAACAAGAACAGAAAATGCTGGGGATACTCAACAGGTCGGGCAACATCTGTGGAGAGAGAATCAGACAGAGTGAATGCTTCAGATCAATGACCCACCATCTGAACAGAACGTCCTCAAGTGTTTTCCTATTGGATACATGTAATGTTTAGTTCACTACTGGATTATCCAGACCAAGTTAGTTTTGGGTTTGATCCCTGATCTCTTCTGAGTTACTGGACCATAACTGCATGTAAGCAACAGCTAGTATTGAATCCTCATAGATATTCACTGTTCGGTATTAACCCACCATGAATGATAGTGACTTGAGTCAAGAAATGGAGGGCCACCAACTTTGAAGTCATATTTCATAATGTTTATGAGGTGGTGGAAAAACATGTCAAATAGACAAACAGACTATCTTCTGCAAGTCAATGAAATGTTGAAGCCTAATTAAGTATTTTATTAAGAGTTTAAAAATCACAAGCGTAGAGGAAAATGTGATTAAACTCACCTCAAATGCTGGCAGCTAATATTAATATTACAACCACCAATTTTCTCTAAGCTATATATTTTCAATATAAGGCTAATAAGGCAACTATAATGAAACATGTTAATGTGTGCATTAGGATCTATCAATGGGCTCCGTGAATGTTAAACACTGCTGAGAAAAATCCAGGGGGTCTTTTGTGGTTCAAGAGACCCAGATTCAAGTCCCCCCTACTCCAGAGGTGTGTAATAACATCCCTGAACAGGTTGATTAAAAGAATTGATAGAATACAAAAGCCGTCCTGTCAACAGTTGTTTCAAATCTGGGATTTGCTGATGTCCCGTCCCCTAATTCTGTAGAAACTTGAATCTGCTCTGTCAGTCAATAATATCATGGCTCATCTGATGCTTGATATTCCCACCCAGCGTGATAATCTTCCACCTCCTCAAGAATCTCTCTACCTCTGTTTTAAAAGTATTCAAGGATTCTGCTCCCGGCGTTTTTTGAGGAAACATTCTAAAGACTCATGACGCTCTGTGAGAGAAAAAAGCACCCTTTCGCTACAACTAAAATATACAGCAATGTCTATTTTTAAACTATGACCCCCTAGATCTAGATTATCCCATAAGAAGAAACATCTTTTCCACTGGTACTTGTCAAGTAGCCTTTCACTTTTCTAAACTCCAGCAGACACAAGCTGAAAACGTGTTGCTGGAAAAGCGCAGCAGGTCAGGCAGCATCCAAGGAGCAGGAGGATCGACGTTTCGGGCATGAGCCCTTGTACAGGAAAGAAGGGCTCATGCCCGAAATGTTGATTCTCCTGCTCCTTGGATGCTGCCTGACCTGCTGCACTTTTCCAGCAACACATTTTCAGCTCTGATCTCCAGCATCTGCATTCCTCACTTTCTTCCAACAGACACAAACCTAGTTTGTCCAACCCTTCCTCACATGACAACCTTCATTCCAGGTATTAAACCAGTAAATCTTCTCTGAACTATTTCTAAGACAATTATATCCTTTCTTAAATAAGGGGACCAAGACTATACCTTATTCAAGATGTGAATGCCCTGGTGAATTATGGAACAGAACTGAAAAATGTCTAGCATCAGGAAAATCCTTTTGCAATTGTTGCAAAATGCAAATTGGGTGACTAGGATCTTTCGAGCATGAGAAGTGCCTATTGTTATCTATTGGTTTACTCTAAATGTCCTCTGAAAACTATGTGGCTAAAAAAAAATGCTGAAAAAATGAACCGGTGTGTTCACCCTAGCCGTACCAATCCGAGTCCACTTGCCAATGAATCACCATTCTCCTCCTCTTAAGTATTAATGTTGGTTTTCCTCTTAAGGTTTGTATTCATGATGAATACATTCATGATGTCCTGATGAGTGAAAACTGACAAAATGTATCTTTTCTCAGTGTACTCAAGTTCTGTGTCGCCAAACCATGGATACAGTTTTGAAGTTTGAAAGGAAGATAATCACCTTGATCTGTCAACAACAACCTAAGTAGTCCATAATAGCAATTAGCCCAGTCTACGGTGCAAAGTTCTCCTCACTAACATGGGCAACTCAAGTTGGGAGAGCTGTTCCATAAGCGACAGCCTGTTTAATTAAAATCCCAGTCATATCTTCCAGGCAAAATCCCTGATTTTTCCATTACAATTCTCAAGGATTGCCTATTGCAATAGCAGGATAGAGAGGGCCGGACATAGTAATCAGTTGGGTGAGAATCATTCTGGTTGTTCACAATATTGACCATCAACTCCATGCAATCCCAGGTG
Source organism: Hemiscyllium ocellatum (assembly GCF_020745735.1). Taxonomy (NCBI): domain Eukaryota; kingdom Metazoa; phylum Chordata; class Chondrichthyes; order Orectolobiformes; family Hemiscylliidae; genus Hemiscyllium; species Hemiscyllium ocellatum. The sequence goes on from NC_083406.1 coordinate 109,417,092, forward strand.
AATAAAGATCACAGCAGTCTGTTGACCCCCTCACTCACTGATCACCCTATATTTCCCTCCCTACCCGTCAGTGAATGATTCATTAATCTTTTCATGTCATATGGTAGAGTCACAGATGACAACAAGGCGCATGTCTCTTTTCGGTGTCCCAATGCATTGAAGAGCTTTTATTCTTTCTGCACCATCAAAACTAAATTAAATTGTAATTCATGCCCTTGGTAATTATAGGATTTTGGTGCATGCATAAAGTGGCTGCCACTTTAAGTTTCATTGGCCATCATGCAAACTGCTTCTGTGCTGCACTGGATTAGGAGATTTTATAGGTGTAAGCCAAGTAGACATTGAAACTAACCACTTTCAAGTTAAAATATTTTAAACAAAGCATTTTAGAGATGTTTCTGAAATACGAGAGACAGCACAAATAGTCACCATCCCATTGTTGTAAATTAGACCCTTCATATGATTGAAACCCTCAATAAATTGCTTTTGGCTAAAGCATGTGGAATTCCACTTAGAAACATGCCCAAACTCTGCACAGTAAAATGATCAAAATCCTCACTCGATTATCGGAACAACATTTAAGAAATATAAATCAGGGCCAGGCATAAGGAACTGCATTCTCTTTTGTTTAGAATGAAGTAAGTTTTTGCTATATACTGGTTAGATACTTCTCCAAGGTGTTACGTCTGACATGGGCCTGAGGCTATTGTCCCCCATAAATTAGAATAAAATAGCCATACCACTGCCTCAAGCAGTGCATTAAATATCTCCCTTGCCTCCTCATTAAGAGCACAATTGCAGGCCTCAATATTGGAAGCTGTGTGTGGTGACTGGGGAGGTGGAAAGTGGGCAGATTTTGACACGTTATTTACATACAACACAGATCTGCGGTGATGCACAGGCAACAGCATCAATCCTGATAAAATATCATTGCTCTGGATCTGTGGATTTAAGCAATGAGAATACAGAAACAGAAGCAAAATTAATTTGTGCTGTCAGAGGCAAAATGAAGCCTTCCTTAAACTTTGCTTCAAAATAGAGGATGAGGTTGAAAAATGAACTGATTCAATGTAGGTCTAAGCTCGGAGAGGAGACAGAAGGAAGAGTTTAAACTAATTTACAATAGTGGTGACTGTTTGGGAGAAACTGAGGCATTGCCAACAAATTCAAGCGATCCAAACTGTTTTAAAAAAGTGATCGAAGGGGTCTGAAAACCTAAAGTTGCATAAAAGATCAAATGAAAAATTTTGGGCCCATCCAGTTAGACTATAATGATCCTTTTAAACCTTTCACAAGCCCGATCAGTGGACATCATCTCTATCCTACTTTTTGTATATGCAAACTGATACCTGTAAAGTCCTATTAAAAAGTCAGAAAATGCTTTACAGTGGTAGATATGTCATGTTTTCACAAAGTTAACAGGGAAGTGCATTGAATAGATTGTGAAGAGTTAAAAAAATTCAATATAAACGTTATGATCTTTGAGCATGTGAAATGCAATGTTGTGTAATGCTTACAGCAAAAAATATTTAGTGGATTTGTTCCTCTGCAAAAATGTAATTTATTTTTATGAAACAATTTAGCTTTGCAGGGTATAAATCTGGAGTCATAACCTGATCCAGACTGAGGGGGAAACTAGATGATGTTGAGGGTTAACTCTCACTGCTTTTGGTTTCATGCTGGATGCTATGTAAATCTGGTGCACTAACTTAATGTGCTCAAAAGGTTCATCACACTCCTGGATGGTTTGCAAGTCTGCTTGATTGGAAAAAAATTTAAGAGAACACTGATTTCTCTTTCTTTGCTCTCTTAAAGCAGTCTTACCTACTTATTTTAAATTAGCATGGGCTCACTCCTCAATAGGCATTTTATAATTCCAGTCCAGCAAAATCAAAGAACTGCAACAGGGCTGAGTTGCTTGTAATGAAAACTGCACATTAATCTCAGACACCCAGCAGCTGCAGACTTACAATTTTGCTGTTCACATTATCGACGTGCATAGTTTTTGTCTGGTTAGTATCTCTTGCTTAAATCAGTGACTTTTTAAAAAAAAAATTAAATCCTTCCACTTTTTCAAGACGTTGCATTTTAAACCGAGAATTATTTCAAAGCAATACCTGCTGAGATGCCTCAGATTATGTCACATTTTGAGAATTAAGCATCAGAACAAAGAATTCCACTCCAAGAAAGCAGTTTTCTAAATAAGATTGTTGCACCTTCTGCACTTATATTGCAGCCAACGTGAAGGCAAAGTGCTTTCTCCTGCAGGTTATTCAGCTCTGTTTGGAAGCATTGGATACAAAAGCAGAAATTACTGGAAAGGCTCAACCAGTCCGGCAGCATCTGTAGAGAGAATTTGGAGTTAACATTTGGCAATTGGAACGCATTGGAATTTGGGCCTTAGTGATTGAATAACATCACATCGTGGTTCAACATGGTTGACCATACCATTGCTTCATTCAGTGGCAATTCAAGCTTGTAGCTCTACTGCGTAATTACAGCACATTTCCAATACAGCTTCTCTTTTATCCCTTTTGCACCACCATCAAGGATCTAAAAGCCCTCACACCATGTTCTTTTACTGTAGACTGGGCATTGACGATTATTTATTGAGACAACTTTCATTGGCATGTTTTACTCCCTCCCTACATGCCACAGCAACTTCTATGAGTCACACAGTGTGGTGGGCCAATGGGCCTGTTACCACATCTATGTACACCAAATTACACTAATCCTATTTACTGGAACTTGGTCCATAGCCTATGATGCCCTGACATTTTAAAGCACTCATCCAGACACTTGTTAAAATGTTGACTGTATCTGCATCCACCACCCTCTTAGAGCATGCTCCGTCCATCTATCACTTTCTGGGTGAAACAATTCTCACATTTCCTCTGGTTGAACGTTGAGGAGGTTGATTAATGAACGAGTCTCAAACTCAGTATTTGGAAGACTAAAACTTTACTGTCAGGCTATCTCATAAACTCATCTCCCCTGTCGTGACTTTAATACACAGCTCTGAGCCATTCACAAAGTCTGCAATCTTAAATTGAGCTTGCGAAAACACAAATCCCACATTGTCCTTAGACTTTGTCTGCTTCTTTCCAGAGATGATGACAATACTAACCTTTGGATTACCTTAGGCCACTGCTGATCTATTCCTTTATCACTTACAGACTTTAATAATACCGTTTACTTTAGTGACGGAAAGGGATAGGTATATACCGCCGGGCAAGAGTTATAGATGGGGAAAAGGCAATGATGATGCAACTAGGCAAGATTTAGGATGCATAGGATGGGGAAGGAAACTGCAGGGGATGGGCACAATTGAAATGCGGAACTCATTCAAGGAATAGCTTTGATAAATATGTACCTGTCAGGCAGGGAGTAGTCGAGTGAAGTGGTCATGGTTTACTAAAGAAGTTGAATCTCTTGTCAAGAGGAAGAAGGCGGCTTATGTTAGAATGTGATGTGAAGGTTCAGTTTGGGCGCTTGTGAGTTACAAGTTAGCCAGGAAAGACCTAAAGAGAGCTCAGAAGAGCCAGGAGGGGACATGAGAAGTTGTTGGCAGGTAGGATCAAGGAAAACCCTAAAGCTTTCTACAGGTATATCAGTAATAAAAGAATGACTAGAGTAAGATTAGGAGAAAGTGAGGAAGGCAGATGCTGGAGATCAGAGTTAAGAGCGTGGTGCTGCAAAAGCTCAGCAGATCAGGCAGCATCCGAGGAGCAGGAGAATCGACATTTCAGGTAAGAGCCCTTCATCAGGAATGAGGCTGTGAGCCGAGTGGGTAGAGAGATAAAAGAGACGGGGTGGGGCTGGTGAAAGGTAACTCAGTGTGAGGTAGTTGATGAAGGTGAGGATGAAGGTGATAGGTCAGAGGGGAGGGTGGAGCAGATAGGTGGGAAGGAAGATGGACAGGTAGGACAGGTCATGAGGGCAGTGCCGAGTTTAACAATTCTGGAAAGTGTGAAAATTGATTTCTCCTGGCCAGATGGGATTTATCCTAGGATTCTCTGGGAAGCTAGGGAGGAGAATGCAGAGCCTTGGGCATTGATTTTTATGTCATCATTGTCTACAGGAATAGTGCCAGAAGACTGGGGGATAGCAAACGTCCCCTTGTTCAAGAAGAGGAGTAGAGACATCCTAGTAATTATAGACCAGTAAGCCTTACTTTAGTTGTGGGTCAAGTGTTCAAAAAGGTGATAAGCAATAGGATTTATAATCACCATGAAAGGAATAAGTTCATTAGGGATAGTCAACACGGCTTCGTGCCTCACAAACCTTAGAGTTCTTCAAGAAGGTGATCAAACAGGTGGATGGGGATAAAGTGGTTGATGTGGTTTATATGGATTTCAGTAAAACGTTTGATTAGGTTCCCCACAGCAGGCTGTTGCACAAAATACGAATTGTGGGGGATTTAGCAGTTTGGATCAGAAATTAGGTAAATGAAAGAAGACAGAGAATGGTGGTTGATGGGAAATGTTCATCCTGGAGTTCAGTTACTAGTGGTGTACCCCAAGGTTTGTCTTGGGGCCACTGCTGCTTGTCATTTTTATAAATGACCTGGATGGGGACAAAGAGGAATGTGTTATTAAATTTATGGATGACACTAAGGTCAGTGGAGCTGTGGAAAATGCTAAAGGATGTTGCAGGTTATCGAGGGATATGGATAAGCTGCAGAGCTAGGCTGAGAGGTGGAAAATGGAGTTGAATGTGGAAAAGGTGAGAGGTGATTCATTTTGGAAGGAACAGAAATATAGTACTGGATAGTTCTTGGTAGGGATAGATGAGCAGAGAGATCTCTGTGTCCATGTACATAGATCCTTGAAAGTTGCCACCCAGGTGGATAGGGTTAAGAAGGTGGGTTAGCTTTTATTGGTAGAGGGATTGAGTTTCAGAGCCATGAGGTCATGCTGAAGCTGTACAAAACTCTGGTGTGGCCACACTTGAGTATTATGTACAGTTGCAGTCACTGCATTATAGAAGGATGTGGAAGCGTTGGAAAAGGTTCAGAGAAGATTTACTGGGATGTTGCCGGTATGGAGGGAAGATCTTATGAGGAGAGGCTGAGGAACTGGAGGCTGTTTTCATTAGAGAGGAGGTTGAGAGGTGACTTGAGACACAAGATAATCATAGGATTAGAAAGGATGGACAGTGAGAGTCTGTTTCCTCAGATGATGATATGAGTACAAGAGGACATAGCTTTAAATTGAAGGGTGATAGATATAGGATAAATGTCATAGGTAGTTTCTTTTCTCAGATTAGGGGTGTGGAACACCCTGCAACAGGGCAGCACAGTGGTTAGCACTGCTGCCTCACAGCACCAAGGATCTGTGTTCGATTTCCACCTTGGGTAACTGTGTGTGGAATTTAAGCATTCTTCCTGGTGTCTGCGTGGGTTTCCTCCCACAATCCAAAAGGTTAGATAAATTGGCCATAATGTTAGGTGCATCATTCAGAGGGAAATGGGTCTGGGTGGGTTACTCTCTGGAGGGTCGGTGTGGACTTGTTGGGCCGAAGGGCCTGTTTCCACACTGTAGGGAATCCAATCTAATCTAATCTAATAGTAGCAGACTCACCAACTTTAAAGGCATTTAAATGGTCATCGGATAAACATATGGATGAAAATAGAATCGTGTAGGTTAGATGAGCTTCAGATTGGTTTCACAGGTCAGCACAACATTGAGAGCTAAAGTACCTGTGCTGTGCTGTAACGTTCTATTTCCCTTTAACCAAATAGACATTTTTGATCCATTTTGATTTAGAGACAGCTATGTTAAACCCAAGAAGTTCAAAAAATGATTACTGTTCTGTTGCACACCAAGATTATTTCAAGTTGCTGCAAGTCTTGCTCTTAAGCTAGAGGAAGACAGTTCATAAGGTAACACTGTCATTAGTCTAGTTTGTGTAGGAGGAATAGTTTTCTTTATGTACTTCTAGAATTTTCCTGCACAGAAGCACCTATTCTGTTCAATTCAGGGTCTGCTGAAATCCTGAAAAGAATTAATTTCCAAGTAATGGCAATTAATCAGGTTCACACAGCAGTAAGTCCAAAAAATATTTTAGCTTTTAAATCAAGCATGAACTTTTTTGTTGTGATATTAATTTGCTTAATCAAATGTTGATTGCAGAATGACTATTGTAAATATATAACTTCACTATGAGTGTTAGGGTGGTATTTGTTCATCTTCTATAAAATAAGTTTGCTTCAAGTTCTGATGTATCTTTGTGCTTGTCTTTGTAATCTATCGTTGCTTCATCCTGCTCTATATCTATGCATTGTCCTTCACAATGCTCACACATTGTGGTTTTCTGAACACAGCCTTGTGCATTCCTCCATCTTTTGTGGCATTATTTGCACTCCAGTCTGATTTTTGGGTGACTTGTCATAAGCTGGACCAAAGAGGATTTCAAAAACAACCCTTGTATGCGCAGAAAAAGCACAAGAATGCAGTTACTTGTAGGTCTCTTGTGATTACACATTGGGAGTTGAGTTGTATCATGTTAAAATGTTTCATCTTGATCTTTCCAAAGGATACAATGATTGAACACTACTATAAAATTATACATTTTGAAAACTTGGAAACTAAATTAGATTAATGTTTTTTTTAAAACAGCTCACAATGTCAAAAAGCAAGCAGACTGCAAACAAATATAATGCAAATTAATAAAAAGGATGCTGACAAACCATAATTGCAATTAATAAATTAATGAAGCACTGGGCGACAAATTAATGTATTGAAAATAGTGGTGCTTACTAAATTAATTTAGCAATACAAACTTGTTAAATTACATGGAAGAGTGATCAGGAGTAAATTAATACATTCATACACCAGAAGGCACAAAGACGAGTTTAATAAGGCCTAATCTAACACACTTTGCCATTTTAGCATCCAACGTTTATTTCACTAATGGGGGAACAACGTGTTATTACAAGACTTTCTGGATTTGCATTATTAGCACAGATTCCTTGATATGTAATTCAGACACAGAAGGTAAGTTTAAATACTTTATTTTCAAAAAAAAATGCATAAGAACATGATCACAACACTGAAGAATAGGATTTAGTTCCACAACACAAATATACACTGCAAAACTCTACAAATCAAGAAATTATACACAAACTTATCAAATATGTACAACATATTCTCATAACATACAAGTTTGCTACAGCAAAATTTCATTTATCAAATATTTTGTGTAAAAATCTTACCCGTTAAAAAATAAGGCACATTTAATTCTTAAGGTCAGTGGAGAGTCATCACTGGGCAACTGTGGGATGGAAATATTCAAACTGGGTTGGTATGTTAAGAGTGTGATTTATTTCTGTAAACTGGAATGTAGTGACAACTGATTCATATTCATGACTATAAGTTAGACAGTGGAGGTGCATGTGGCTACTATGTTGCAAGCTTTTGTGGGGTTCAGATTTCTGCCTTTCTTCAAACAAAGGAAGTTTTCAGCTGCTTCAACTGCAAAAGTAACTTAGTCAAAAAATAGGCAAAAATCTGTGCTCTGGAATGATCTAAGTGCGATACATCTGTCCACCACGTCTAGCAAGCAACAGTCACAAGAACCATTTCAGTTTCTTTAAAATGGTAATACTGTAGATATTGTAGACATTGCTTTCATTACTATTTTTAAACACTTCTTTAATGTCCAAAGGGCTGCCCAGCATGCAGAACACTTCCTTTCTTAAAAAAAGACACTGTTTAGAACAGAGGAAATTTGCCCAGACATTGTTTGCTCCAGAGATAATCAAGTTGTGTTTTCGATGTTCAAATGCACAGTGAATATACTCTGCACTTCTGAAGAAAAGGTAAGGAAGGGTTCTTTACCCCACTATCTTTCAAATATTAATGTAAGTGCCTTTGCAAATATCCATTCTTCAAACTTACAATTGGGATAAGTGAAGAGTTTGACTCTTCCAACTCTAAAATTTATTTTTAAATTTGTGTTGACTTTTTTAAAAAATAAGTTTTAACTGATGGCAGAGGAGAGGCGTGAAGTTGCACAGTTCTAATTTTTCCCTTTTATGTTGCTTGTTTTTAAACATTCTCTAAAGCAGACCAGCTGCAGAGTGTGACAAGTACATGTGGCAACTAAGAAGACATTCTGACAAAACATCATATTCTTCAATTTAAAAAAAAATCCCACACACATCAAGAGACACTTCACTGTCTTCTCCTTGCGGTTTCCCAACATCTTTCTTAGTTGCTGATATTCAGGCTCAAATCACATTTCAGAAAGATCTGAAGTAAAATACAAATTAAAGATGTAAAATGGTGTTTTTCTTTCATTATAGACCACAAACATCAAGACTGTGACATTAGGTAAAGTATGCCTCTTCTAGATCCAGAATTGATACCACCATTATGCCTCCAAAATGTGCGATTCTTAATTTTATAACAAACCCAAAATAGGAGTAGGCCATCCAGTCTTTCAAGGCTGCACTGCCATTCAATATGATCTGAATATTCAACTTCAATATTGTTTCCACTTAACCCCCATATACTTTAATCTCTTTATCCCCAAGAACTATACCTGAATTCTTGAAAACATTCAATATTTTGGCCTCAAATACTTTGTGGCCAAGAACTCCACAGGCTCACCATTCCGAGGGAAGATCCTAAATCGTAAATGGCTTATCCTTAAACTATGATCTCTGGTTTTGGGCTCCGAGTTCATGAAGATCACATTTCCTGCATTTATCCAGTCTAGTCTTGTTACAATTTTGTAGGTTTCTAATACCCTCATTCTAAAATCCAGCGAATAATTCTGCTAATTACTTGAATAAAAAAAAAAGATGCCTGTAAGCCACACAAAGAACACCTGCAAATTATTGCTCTTCAAAGTGTAGAGATAATAAAAAGGTTGGGAAAACATACAGGGGCGATCAGTGGTGCAACCCAGTAACCAATTTAGGACTCACGGCAAGCAGAGTAAATTGTAGGTTAGTTATCTGGCACATCGCAAACTACATCTTGCGCTGTACTCTGATACATCTCAAGCAACTGTTAATTAAATGTTAAAATTAAATGATTAAAGGATTGTTAAACTTTCCCACTTCCCCCAAGTTTTTTTTTAGGAAGTTCAGGCAGACTGCAGTTCTTTGGAGATTAGGAAAGGTCTGCATTGGTCTAAGCGGAGCCAGTTTCTCAAATCTTTTGACATCAGAACCAATTCTTCATTTGGAAGTGTCCTCACTTAGCTAATTGATGAACAAGAATATTCATTTTTTTGGACTGGTGACACATGCACTCTGCACCAAGTGCAATTTTATCTGAAAGATAGTTACTGTCTGTAAAAAAAAGTGCTTTACTTTATGAAGTATATTTTTTGAAACAGTAGAACATTGCTTTGTTTAAAACAAAAATCAAAGTACAATGCACAACCAAAATCTTATTTACTTGGTAAGAACTCCAAAATGGTTATGAACTTCAAAAAGATTATGAATTCTCTTACCTTAAAACTTTTTTGTTTAGTCGTATCTTTTAGTAGTCTGACAGCTCAGAATCCCTACAATCAACAAGCAATAATTTCAGCCAATATTACATTATTAAAGAAAAAGGTTCCATATTTTTTAGTAACAATGCAATTACCTCCCTAACACCAATGGATCATGAGGCTTTATCACTTCTTGATTATCCGTGATTTGTACTGACATGATTTGCTTCAACACAGTTACAGACAATGAGTTAAAAATATTACACACTTGGTAATGTTGACAGCATGTGCCAAGAATTGCCTTAACCCAGTCAGAAGTCTGGGAAAAAAATTTGAAAATACTCATTACATAATTCTTATGACCAGAACAAGGCCATTTGATCTATCATGTCTATTATGGCTCTCCAAATGTGCTATTGTCATAATGCTTTCTCTTGCCTTTTCCCTCCAATAAGCTTGCATATTGTTTCCTAGTCGAATAACTATCTAATGCTCTTGATTGAATCTGCTTCCAACACACTTCTAGGTAATTCACACAAGACCCATACCACACATTATATGAAAAAGTAAACTTCCTCATCACTGAGAAATAAGAAAGGGATGATCACCTTATTGGGATTGTATTATAACCCCCCGAAAAGTCAGAGGAAAACTGAGAAACAAACTTGTAAGGAGATCTCAGCTATCTGTAAGAATAATAGGGTAGCTATGGTAGGGGATTTTAATTTTTCAAACATTGACTGGGACTGCCAGTGTTAAAGGTTTTTTATGGAGAGGAATTTCTTAAGTGTGTACAAGACAATTTTCTGACTCCGTATATGGTTGTACCTACTAGAGAAGGTGCAAAACATGACCTACTCTTGGGAAATATGGCAGGGCAGGTGACTGAGGTGATGGAAAAGGATAGATCAGATCTAAAAGTTGAAGTCCTAAATTGGAGAAAGGCCAATTTTGACAGCATTAGGCAAGAACGTTCAAAAGCTGATTGGAGGCAGATGCTCGCAGGTAAAGGGATGGCTGGAAAATGGGAAGCCTTCAGAAATGAGATAAGAATCCAGAGAAAGTATATTCCTGTCAGGGTGAAAGGGAAGGCTGGTAGGTATAGGGAATGCTGGATGACTAAAGAAATGGAGGGTTTGGTTAAGAAAAAGAAGGAAGCATATGTCAGGTATAGGCAGGATAGATCGAGTGAGTCCTTAGAAGAGTATAAAGAAAGTAGGAGTATAATTAAGAGGGAAATCAGGAGGGCAAAATGGGGACATGAGATAGCTTTGGCAATTAGAATTAAGGAGAATCCAAAAGGAGTTTTACAAACATATTAAGGACAAAAGGATAACTAGGGAGAGAATAGGGCCCCTCAAAGATCAGTAAGGCAGCCTTTATGTGGAATCACAGAAAATGGGGGAAGATACTAAATGAATATTTTGCATCAGTATATACTGTGGAAAAGGATATGGAAGATATAGACTGTAGGGAAATAGATGATGACATCTTGCAAAATGTCCACATTACAGAGGAGAAAGTGCGGGATGTCTTGAAACTGTTAAAACTGGATAAATCCCCAGGACCTGATCAGGTGTACCCGAGAACTCTGTGGGAAGCTAGAGAAGTGATTGCTGGGCCTCTTGCTGAGATATTTGAATCATCAATAGTCACAGGTGAGATGCCGGAAGACTGGAGGTTGGCAAACGCAGTGCCACTGTTGAAGAAGGGCGGTAAAGACAAGTCAGGGAACTATAGACCGGTGAGCCTGACCTCGGTGGTGGGCAAGTTGTTGGAGGGAATCCTAAAGGACAGGATGTATATGTATTTGGAAAGGCAAGGACTGATTCGGGATAGACAACTTTGTGCGTGGGAAGCCATGTCTCACAAACTTGATTGAGGTTTTTGAAGAAGTAACAAAGAATATTGATGAGGGCAGAGCAATAGATGTGATCTATATGGACTTCAGTAAGGCGTTCAACAAGGTTGCCCATGGGAGACTGATTAGCAAGGGTAGATCTCATGGAATACAGGGAGAACTAGCCATTTGGATATAGAACTGGCTCAAAGGTAGAAGACAGAGGGTGGTGGTGGAGGGTTGTTTTTCAGACTGGAGGCCTGTGACCAGTGGAGTGCCACAAGGATCTGTGCTGGGTCCTCTACTTTTTGTCCTTTACATAAATAATTTGGATGCGAGCATAAGAGGTACAGTTAGTAAGTTTGCAGATGACACCAAAATTGGAGGTGTTGTGGACAGTGAAGAGGGTTACCTCAGATTACAATAGGATCTGGACCAGATGGGCCAATGGGCTGAGAAGTGGCAGTTGGAGTTTAATTCAGATAAATGCGAGGTGCTGCATTTTGGGGAAGCAAATCTTAGCAGGAGTTATACACTTAATGGTAAGGTCCTAGAGTGTTGCTGAAAGAAGAGACCAGGGAGTGCAGATTCATAGCTCCTTGAAAGTGGAGTCGCAGGTAGATAGGATAGTGAAGGCAGTGTTTGGTATGCTTTCCTTTATTGGTCAGAGTATTAAGTACAGGAGTTGGGAGGTCATGTTGCGGCTCCCAACATTGGTTAGGCCACTGTTGGAATATTGCGTGCAATTCTGGTCTCCTACCTATCGGAAAGATGTTGTGAAATTTGAAAGGGTTCAGAAAAGATTTACAAGGATGTTGCCAAGGTTGGTGGATCTGAGCTACAGGGAGAGGCTGAACAGACTGGGGCTGTTTTCCCTTGAGCGGAGGCTGAGGGGTGACCTTATAGAGGTTTACAAAATTATGAGGGGCATGGATAGGATAAATAGACTCCCTGGGGTCGGGGAGTCCAGAACTAGGTTTAGGGTGAGAGGGGAAAGATATAAAAAAAGACCTAAGGGGCGACGTTTTCATACAGAGGGTGGTACATGTATGGAATGAGCTGCCAGAGGATGTGGTGGAGGCTGGTACACTTGCAACATTTAAGAGGTATTTGGATGGCTTTATGAATAGGAAGGGTTTGGAGAGATATGGGCCAGGCACTGGCAGGTGAGACTAGATTGGGTTGGATGTCTGGTTGGCATGGACGGGTTGGACCGAAGGGTCTGTTTCCATACTGTACATCTTTATGACTCTATGACAGTTGGTACTTTTGCAAGTCACGATAAATCTATACACTTTCTCCACCAAGAACAAAAGGGAGGTCTGCAGATGCTGGAGATCAGAGATGAAAATGTGTTGCTGGAAAAGCGCAGGTCAGGCAGCATCCAAGGAACAGGAGATTCGACATTTCGGGCATAAACCCTTCAGGAATGACTCCGAAACGTCAAATCTCCTGTTCCTTGGATGCTGCCTGACCTGCTGCGCTTTTCCAGCAACACATTTCAGCCCTTTTGTTCTTGGCCCATTTACAAGCTGAAGTAATTTCACCTTATCTACTCTATTCAGACTTTTCATGATTGAAAACTTTTATCAAATCTTCTCTTCTCTCTAAGAAAAACCATCTTAACCACTCCATAATCTAGCCTGATTAGGTGGAGAAGGTTAATTCTTGCAAACCTCTTCTGCACCTCTCCAATGTGTTCACATCCCTCCTAAACGACCGTGCCCAGAACTACATGGAATACTCCAGGTGAGGTCTGACAAGTGTCTAGTGCAAGTTCAGCATAACCACCTTGCTCTTGTACTCAAAGACTTATTAATTAAGACTAGATATTGTATGCTTTATTACTTGCTCCCCCCCATCTGTCCTACCCACATTTATTATGAGATCCCTCTGCACCTGCACTCCATTCAAAATTGCACCCATTATTTTGTACTGTCTCCATTACCACCTCCCGCTTTTCCACATCGAACCTCATCTGCCACCTTTCTGCTGATTCCATCAACTTGTCTCTGTTCTTATGGAATGCTACTTTTCTACCCTCATTGTTTATAATGTTTCTATACTTTGTCATCCACAACGTTTGGGGTGCAGGGGATAGTTTCAAAATTTGGTAATTAACATATAAATCAGGAATAATAAAGGGACCCAACACCAACCCCTTGGGGAAATCCATTTACAAAGCTTTCTCTGCCCAAAACAATATCCAATGACCATTACATCATTTTCTCAAACTCAGTAGACCTGATGCTGCTGTCCCTTTTAACCCACATGCTCTATCTTTTCTGACAAATCTGATGTGTGGCACTACCATGATCATCTTTTGAAGATTCATGCACATTACATCACATTTGGAGTCAGTTAGCTCAGTTGACTGGATGGCTGGTTTGTAACACAGATACCAGCAGCATGGGTTCTTTTCATGCACTGGCTGAGGTTGCCACAAAAGACTCTTGTACTCAACTTCTTTCCTCGCCTGAGACGTGGTGACCTTCACGTTAAACCACACCAGTCAACTCTCTCTAAACATCAAAAGCAATATCCTCATCAATCCTCTCATCTCTTTAAAAGTCTCCAGCAACTTAGTCAAACCATTTCTCCATTATAAATACATTTGGCAGTTCCTTTTTCCACATGACAATTAATTTTTTCCTGAATAATTGTTGCCAGAAGCTTTCCTACCACTGAAATTGAGGTGAATAATCTGTAATTGCTGGCCTGATTTTTACAATATTCCTTGCACAAAAAGTACAATTACTTAGGATTTGCTAGTACTTTGGGACCTCCCATGTTTATGGAAGAATGGAAGATTACAGCCATTTCCACTTTCACTTCTTTCAGTATCCTTGAATGTATCTCAATTCAGTTCCAGTGTTTTTAGATTAGGTTCCCTACAGTGTGGAAACAGACCCTTCGGCTCAACCAGTCCACACTGACCCTCCCAAAAAGTAACCTGCTCAGACCTATTCCCTATATTTATCCCTGACTAATACACCTATCTATGGGCAATTTAGCATGGCCAATTCACCTGACGTGCACATCTTTGTGACTGTGGGAGGAAACTAAAGCACCGGGAGGAAACCCACACAGACACAGCGAGAATGTCTGTGTGGAGTTTGCACATTTGCCTGAGAAAGGAATTGAACCCGGGTCCCTGGTGCTGTGAGGCAGCAGTGCTCACCACGGAGCTGCCGTGCCGCCCTGAAGTTTTGTCGATTTTAAATTGTGTTAGCTTACCCAACACTATTCCTGATTAATTTTGAACGTTTTAGTGAAAGAGTTTCCTCCTCTGTTGTCATAGCCCAGGTAGCATTCAGTTTTTGATAAAGGGACAGATGGAAATTATTACTTTCACACCTCAGTCATGACCCACATGCTAATTCTATTTATGGACACTAATCAGCTTCTCTAATGTGCTTTACCACCTACCCTCTGAATTTTCCATATTTCTTAGTTTTCAATTGTACTTTCCACCTGATACTAGTCAAAACTACTTAATCGTACTTTCTATCCCCTTTTTCAAACCAGGAGCTCTGGATTGGTCAGCCCTGCCTTTTGCTTTTCAGAGAATTTCCTTTTTTAAAGTTAGCCCGTAGTTTTGCTATAGTTATTTCCACTAACCTTTTGTTCCAATTTACCAGCCCAACATCACCCATGCCCCATTGAAGTCCACTTCCCCACCCACAGCTAGTTATTCTTATTCTGTATTGCTTATTGTCCTTTTTTAATTGAAACCTTATGACACAGTCACCACCATTCCCAAAACTGTTCCACTCAAACTTGATCTACTTGACCCACCTCATTTTCAAGAACCAAATTAAACATTAAATCTTTTATCACTGAACTGGAAGCTCACTGTAGAAAATTTCCTTCAATATAAATAGCAATGTTTACCCCTCTTCGTACTTTAGAGTACTATTATCTCTGCATACATTTGGGTAGTTAAAGAGCTCTGTTATAGTTACTCCAATATATGCATTGAATGGCCCACGATGTTTTGCCAAACATTTATCTTAATCTAAGATCAACCTAACTTACACTTGCCTCAAGCTACTGCTGTCCAGCAGTTGATTAAATGTCCCTAATGTCTCTGGCTCTATCACCGCCGCTGGCAGTGCATTCCATGCACCCACCAATTTAAAATCTGATTGAAGATTTGTAGCTCAGGTATCCGTTGTTGTGGTTCTGCTCGCCGAGCTGGAAGTTTTTGCTGCAAACGTTTCATTCCCTGGCTAGGGAACATCATCAGTGCTGTTGGAGCCTCGTGTGAAGCGCTGCTTTGATGTTTCTTCCGGTATTTATATTGGTTTGTTCTTGCCGCTTCCGGGTGTCAGTTTCAGCTGCAGTGATTTGTATGTGGGGTCCAGGTCGATGTGTCCGCCAATGGACGCTCCCGCCGCTTCCGGGTGTCAGTTTCAGCTGTAGTGGTTTGTATATGGTGTCTAGGTCCACGTGTCTGTTGATGGAGTTTGGGGATGAATGCCATGCTTCTAGGAATTCTCTGGCTGTTCTCTGTCTGGCTTGTCCTATGATAGTGGTTTTTTCCCAGTCAAATTCATGTTGCTGGTTGTCTGAGTGTATGGCTACCAGAGATAGCTGGTCGTGTCGTTTTGTGGCTAGCTGATGTTCATGGATGCGGATTGTTAGCTGTCTTCCTGTTTGTCCTATATAGTCCCTTAGGACTCATAACAGCACACAAGCCAACATCCACGCTCAGACAACAACTCACTAGAACAAAGGACCCAATACCCAGCATGAGCCAAACTAACGTAGTTTACAAAATACCATGCAAGGACTGCACAAAACACTATATAGGACAAACAGGAAGACAGCTAACAATCCGCATCCATGAACATCAGCTAGCCACAAAACGACACGACCAGCTATCTCTAGTAGCCATACACTCAGACAACCAGCAACATGAATTTGACTGGGAAAACACCACTATCATAGGACAAGCCAGACAGAGAACAGCCAGAGAATTCCTAGAAGCATGGCATTCATCCCCAAACTCCATCAACAGACACATGGACCTGGACACCATATACAAACCACTACAGCTGAAACTGACACCCGGAAGCGGCGGGAGCGTCCATCGGCGGACACATCGACCTGGACCCCACATACAAATCACTGCAGCTGAAACTGACACCCGGAAGCGGCAAGAACAAACCAATATAAATACCGGAAGAAACATCAAAGCAGCGCTTCACACGAGGCTCCAGCAACACTGATGATGTTCCCTAGCCAGGGAACGAAACGTTTGCAGCAAAAACTTCCAGCTCGGCGAGCAGAACCACAACAACCCACCAATTTCTGCGTAAAGAACCTACCTCTGACATCTCCCCTATACCTTCCTCCAATCACCTTAAAATTATGACCCTTCATGACTGCAATTTCTGCTCAGGGGGAATGTCTCTGGCTATCTATTCTATCTATGTCTCTCATTATCTTACACACCTCTATCAAGTCACCTCTCTTCCTTCTTCTCTCCATGTGAAAAGCCCTAGGTCACTCAACCTCTCTTAAGACAAGCCCTTCAATCCAAACATCTGGTAAATCTCTTCTGCGCTCTTAAACTCAATCTCCCTGTTAAATGAAAAACAAAAACGCCAGACACCTTCTTAACAACCCTATCAACTTGGGTGACAACTTTGAGGGATCCAAGTACATGGATCCCAAGATCCCGCTGTTCCTCCACACTGCCAAGGATCCTGTCTTTAACCCTGCATTCAGCATTCAAATTCGACCTTTCAAACTGAATCAATTCAGATTTAGCCAGCTTGAACCCCATTTGTGATTTCTCAGCCCAGTCCTGCATCCTGACAATGTCTAGTTGTCATCTGCAACAGCCCTGGACACAATACCAACAACTTTCACGTCATCGGCAAACTTACTATCGCGCCCTTCCACTTCTTCATTAAAGTCATTTGTAAAAACTGCAAAGAGCAGAGACCCAAGACCAGATCCCTGCAGGACCCCACTGGTCACCAACCTTCAGGCTGAACACTTTTCATCCACTACCACTCGCTTGTCTTCTTTCAGCCAGCCAATTCTGTATCCAGATAGCCAAATTTCCCTGTATCCCATAACTCCTAACTTTCTGAATGAGCCTCTGTGGGGAACCTTATCAAATGCCGTGCTGAAATCCATATTCACCATGTTTCCTGTATCTTCCCTGCAGACTTATCCCTCTTAAATGCTTCCTACTAGTTGGCAGTCTAAAAACACACCAAGCAATACAAGTTCCAAAGCTCTAGCCAAATTCATGCTGCCCTTCAACACTCTGGAATACCCTTAAGCACGGTGATGATGCTCTTCTTAACCAACATCGCAAAACAACCCTCCTTCCCCATCTTTCTGAACACCTTGTATCCAGGAAAACCCAGTCTTGCCCTTCCTTGAGCCTGTTATCACATCATATTTCCAAATGGTAATCTGTGCCTGTAACTCCTATTCTTATTCACTACACTGCGTAGATTCACAGTAATCTAGATATGAACCCAGGCTATCTCAGAATCAAGACCATAGGCAACTCTCCACCTGAACAGCATGAGGCTTTATAAACAAAGATTTTAAGATAATACATTGGGGGAAGCAGTGGTGTAGTGGATTACTAATCAAAAATCCCAGGCCAATGTTTGGTGGATATGTGGGTTTCAAAAACCCATGGCAGATGGTGAAATCAGATTTCAATTAAAAATAAAAATGGAATAAAAACTAGCCTAATGGTGACCATACACCTATTGTTAATTGGTTACATCTGTCTGGTTCACTTGTATCTGCCAATCTTACATTGTCTGACCTACATGTTAAAAGAGACCCACAATGTGGATGAATCTTTACTTCTGAGTCAATTATTGCATTGAGGGTCAAGTAATCAGTGCTATCCTGGCCAGTGACATTCACATGCCATGAAAAGAAAACAAAATTGACACCTGACAAGTGTTTTAACACTACACTTTTAGAAGTCACATTCTCAGTGCCCTTAGCTCTTGTTCTTTCAACAAGCTTTATGCTCAGTCATTTTAATAGTCCTTTCACAAAGGAGTTAAACTTGATCAATATTTGTCATGATATAAACAAAGTGCTAATGATATTCAGGCATAAATCAAATTATTATGCATTTGTCCAACATAAAACTAGTTTCTGAAAAAACTTTTCAACGTTTATTCACACCCTCTAAAATTGTATTACTTTTCAATTATCTACATCAGAAAGGTCTTTTTAACAAAATTAAATCAAAGTGGATATGCCAAGGTGGTGTTTGTTATTCTTTCCTTCACCAGAAACCTTCTTGCTCATTACCTTTTATTTTATTGAAAGAAGCAAATGGAAGAAAGAATCTTAAGTGCATTGGTAGCTTTTCCACAAGCTATGACTGTAGAACTGCACAGTAAGCTCTTCCTACCATTAATAAAAACAAAATACTGGGAATTCTGGAGATCGAAAATAAAAGCAGAAAATGCTGGAGAAACTCAGCAGGCCTTGCACTGTGAAGACAGAAACAATGTCAATGCTTCAAGTCCAAATGACTTCTCTTCAAAGCTTTTCCTACTGTCAAGCCTTCACTAATTCACATTAGATATTCCTCATGGTTGTTGTATGGTTGACTGGCAAGCCTGTCTAACATCAGCATCATAACATTCTAGCAAACATCTGACCACCCTCATCCATAAAGAGCACAAACAAATCACTAACAACCACCAACTCAGTATTTTGAATTTAGGGTTATCAACTTGCAGAATATAAATTTTAATTTTAAAATTGTCAATTATAGCTGAGATTTGTAACTGCTGTGCCCGGTTGTCCTGATCACATGTTGTCTTTGTGCAGTGCGACTAATGTAGCTCTACTGTATCAGAGTTAAAACAGCAACCTCCAGAATGACAGCTAAAAAGATACTATATAACACATTGCAATTCACCAATTGGTATATTGTGATGATAGCGTGAAGAAATATTTAGGGAGATGACTGTTTCGCAGTTTACAGTTGGTGACTGGTTACATGGCCCTTGGTGCTACTTTTCATTTGTGCACGTTTAGCCAGTTTATACTGTATTGGTGACTTAACAGTTAATTGTTTGGGTTTATTGAATTTTATGCCTCAGACATGCAATGTTTTGAAAACATTTGGTTATGGGTTCAATCATGTGGCATGCAGAATCCCTTCCGGTCTTGGACTTTGTCTCAGATGGGATGCCTCAGTGGTTACACTTTCAGATTTGAATGTAGATATACACAAGATGAAATACTAATTTTAAATATTTACAATATAATTTTCCGTGAATATCCTAAATCATATTTTCCTTCTCCTTCAATTTGCCTCTATAATTACGAACATTTCCTAACTAGTGCATTCTTCATGCAATGAAAATATTGTTAATTAGAAGTATTGGGTTGCCTGTTACAGAGAAATGTTAGGCACTAACTTTAGACTATGTTAGATGCATGCAACAAAACATGTAATTATGGGCATTTATCATTCTGCATGAGAATCTGGCATGCTTAGCTTTAGAAAAAGATGACAGCACTATGCAATACAAACAAGTTGAAGTGTTAGAGGCAACAAAATTAGTTTCTAAATTGAGCAGCTAACCTCTAGGGTCCCATCATCTTGATTTCAAAGATTATTTTTTCATATGATGAACCTGAAATATGTAACAATCTGATTTGAGATAGCTAGTTTACAGAGTTTACAGTAAAATGCACTTGCACATTTTTTCTAAGGTCATTAATTTCTCCTCAGATATTTCACATAGATAAAGTTTATGTTATTTTCCATGTTGAAGGTCATTAATATGTGCCACTTCAAATCTCTTCAGACTTTAAATTCAAATGAAATACAACTAATCTTATAAGCACCTAGTAAATTTTAACGGACATGGATTTAAAAGATAGCATTTGAACATCAAAAAGTGCTAATCAGAGTCAACCTCCCATACTGAATGAATCTCAATTTCAACCTTTCTAATTGCAACCAGGAGCCTGTACTTCAAGTCATGCAGATTCACTGCTTTTATCTTAAGGGAGAGACCTAGGACTCCAAATATTAATATGGCCAACGTCTATAGACAGCAATGTCAACCAATGAGACTGCATAGTAAATCTAGAGTGCAACTCTGCAAGAACCGAACATCTACAAAGTTTCAAAGGAGAACAGCTGGAAATGTGAGCCCTAAGTTTAGACAAAAGCTGCCAAAATAACAAAATCAAAAACCATAAATTAACCAAACTTCAGTGTCTCAAGTTGGATGAGTGTACTGGTGCTTTTAGGACCTAAAGCTCAATTCTAACCAAATCAAAGAAAGAATATCAAAGCCATACATTAACATGTTGACTAAATCTAAATGAAGCTCATATTTAAATGATGCATTTGCCTTTGAACATTTATCTTCAACTGTTCCATCCAGATTATAACCTATCTAGTTTTACTCATCATTTAAAATCATCTTAAAAAAGGGGGGATAGAATGTTCAGGAGTATATCAATGGAAATTTCTTGAATTTTCAAGTTTCTTGAATGACCCCTATAAGACTTTCTGATTCTTAACTTACACAAATAAATTACTGGCCTTTACTTCATTCACCAGGTGGCAGTAAACCCTTGTTTGCTCCTCTGGTCAGAGAGTTTGTTGTAAACAGAATATTTAACATTTTCTAGGTTAAACCTGTTGTTGCAACCTCAAAAAAGGTCTTTTGCTTGCATAGTTGTTGAAATGTGCGCCGATAATGGCACAGTGAGAGAGAAACAGGGTGAACAGAGCAACCATCAGGGTTGCTCCCGAAACAATGAGTGTTGAGTATAATGATTTAAATAATATAGGAAAAAGAGAGAGAGAGAGAGAGACTGGCCAAAATAGAGAGCAGTGCGAAAGTTCAAACAAAGAGGGGGAAAAATGATTGAATTACAAAATAAAATAAATGAAACAAAGGAACACTATGAATTAAAATTTTGCTCTTTACATTTTTTAAACCCCTTGAAATGTTCAAATCCTGAACAACATATTCCTAATTGTATTTTTAAAATCACATCAGGTTATAAGTCTAACAGGGGTTTGACTATAACCTGGTGTTGTATGATTTTTAACTTTGTCCACCTCAGTCCAGTACTGGCACCTCCAAATCATTCTTAATTATTGTTAACTTTCAATACCAGAGCTTGATTAACAATGTTCCCATTCTGACGGTATTTAAAAATTAGTTATGCTATGATCATTAGTGAAAAACGTAGCTTGCTTACAAATAGTCGTATCATTTAATGTGCAAAGACAGGCTTAAAAGCTAGGTATTGTTTTCACTGGAACATAGGTCTTATGGGCAGCAGTCAGTCTTTTGGTACTTCAAACCTACTCTATCATTCACTAAGACATTGGCTGATTTAGTAGTGGCCTTAAATCTCACTTTGTTTTCCCTAGTCTCACTTATCTATCTTCTCTATTAGCTTTCTCTTATTCTTAATTAGTTGCCCATGGTTCCAGTTTTCCCCGCGGGAGGCAACATCCTCCCAGTATCCAGATATCAAGTCCCCCCACTTAGGAGCCTCTATGTTTCAGTAAAATTACCACTTATTTTTCAAAACTCCAATGAGGCCCAGATCCATCATGTACAATCTTTCCTCATAAGATAGCCACTTCATCCATGAATCAGTTGACAATTCAACTTAAAGCAAATTTACATAACCACTTATCTGCTCCTCGTCTGAAGTTGATGCACCATGTTTAAATTAATTCATTAGTCTCACCATTATTTTAACGAATTCTGGACCAATTATCATTATGTTTGAGGTAGCTGTTTACAGATATTTAAAGCAAAACAATTAGAATTTATGCATTCTGACTTCAAAGCAATGTGCAAACACACAAAAGCATTTCATTTGCAGTGAACTTGTGGCTTTGAAAGCAATGAAAATGCATTCTCCCCTTTGACTTAAATTGTACTATAATGTCATACAGCCATCACCAGCCTCTCGTATTACATTTCCCTATTAAAAAAAAAGGTAATAAATATCAAACTGCAATAATGAACCAAAGCTATACAAGGATAACTCAGAAGTAACTCATTCGGCATTATGATAAATACTGGAATTGAAATTTAAAATGCATGGAAAATGAATTATTCCTGCCTCTCAATTATTGAGAACAAGAATTTGATTCAAACTTAATCAAACACATACTTAATCTAGTAAGCAATGAGGCAACCATTCAACGGCAAAATAAGTCGGAATAAACTAACACTTGCTGCTCAAGGAAGCTGTCAGCCTTTGCTATAACTCTCATGATTACACATGATAAAAAAAAATTAAAGACAAGCTCGAATTTCAGACATTATTGTTGCTGGGGACCTGATCTTGTATGAAATGAGTGATTTCATTTGAAATTGATTGCAGCATGTAATGTACACCTATTATACAAAGAAGAAAGTATGGGAAGAATGGATTCCAAATGCCAACATGATCAATGCACATGCAAGTGTTGAACTTCATCTGAATTAATACTACTTGCCCCTTTCTCACTCTTGCTGGGAAAACGGTGATTTAAATTTGAAATGAGCCAAACATATACACAGTACACCAAACAAGGAGGTTGGCAGGCATTCAGTGACGAAGGGCTCTGGCCCGAAATATCGAATTTCCTGTTCCTTGGATGCTGCCTGACCTGCTGTGCTTTAACCAGCAACACATTTTCAGCTCATTCAGTGACAACAAACATGTTTGATGGGGTAGGTGAAGTTAGATAGTTTCATGCTGTGTTTTTAAAAAAAAAGTTTTCAGATTTAATTACTTACACAACAGCTTTATTGTTGGCCATACTTGCAGAAATAATGGGTGTAAAATTGGCCTTTGGCAGTAATACAAAACTGGCAATAGTGAGCCTACTGCCAGTTTTAACATCACTAGATCTTTCTTTCAATTAGATTCAATGGAAAACAGAGCGCTAATATTGCGAACTGCCACAGACTAATTTCATTCTCATCACACTTAAAACAAGATGGCCATGTAGTTACTTGAAAACTCGAGGATTTTATGATAAGAACAACTGCAGTAAGTTCAGACTAATTCCTGTTAGAATTCAACATGGTTAACGAGTTACTAGCTGTTACTAAAATTAGCAATCTTCTGGGATGTAGATTGCAGGACTAAATATCTTTGAAGCAGGACATCTCAATGCAAATTACAATCAAATTGATTAGATTTGAAATCGAGTCAACATTCTACAAGCAAATAGAACACCATTTGCACACAGTAAGGTGCCACTAAAGTCAATCAAAATTAAAGAACAAATAATCTATCTTTGCTGACATTGGCTGAGGCAAGAATGTTCATCAGGACACAGAATAACTACGTACTCTTCAAGTTTTGCTATGGTATCTTTTATACTGACTTTGGTTGACTGTCTCATCAGAAAGGTGATTATTTTTAATAATGCAGTACTTATATGGCAGTCCTACTCTTATTTATGAATACTGTAAGCAGTAAATAAAACCTAGGGACAATTCAGAGCTTTCTTCCAGTCATCATCCCTTTCTAAATCTAATTGTAGAAAAAATTTTTCAGTGCAGTTAGGCAATTTGTTGCAAACTCCATCATTCTAAATCAGTCTTGTATATGAAACATTGTCAAATATCATACAAGATCTGCATTAACCAAATCGAGTCACCTCCACAGAGAATTTCTGCTGATTTGTAAAATATAGTCAATTAATTTTAAAGTCCATACTAATTTCATTCTCAAGAGGAATTGTCAAAAACTTATGATCAGCAAAGAAACAAGTCTAAAAAGGGTGAACAAAACCCTCAAACACTCACCTGTTGAATTATGCTTGCAATAAAATGCTTACTGTAACGTTCTAAGACAAGTAACTTTCTAAGATGGGAAACGTAAATTGCAAGTTAAAACATCTGCAAAGAGTGACTGTGAATTTCCATTCTGCAACTGTTTATTACTATCAGTTTTACTATTGCTCAGAAGTTTCAGTTTGCATTTCCTACAAGTGTCTGAACAGATTTCAATTTTTCTCTTAATTGTGTCTTTTTTTCCTCTCCTGCATCTACCAGTCTCTACAAAGCAGCAACTGTATTTCTACAATTTCTTTTTCCCCTGTGTTCGAAGTATGATGTACTACAATGACTTTGTATTTTGTAAAACTATGTTACATTCTACACTGGTGTCTGACTAGGTTTTTTTTAAAAGGGCTTTACAAAATAGTTATAACTTTCTGCACAATAATGATGCTGCCTGAAAGCATCAGGATGGTATGCAGGTTATGTAAATTGGTTTCTAAACCCCTTTTCTAGATTTTAACTGGACTATAAATACTAAGAAAGGTACCTAAAGCTTGGAAAGTAATCAGTGTTGTAGAACACATTCTACTCCACTAGATGTTTTCATTTTACCTCACGTGACATTTAAAAGATTTACACAATTAGCATAGCATTCAGTAAACAATAAAAGCATGACAAACATTTCCAAGTTTGATTTCTACTATCAATAACACTTGTGGGAGTAATGGCATTGTTCCTCAACAACAGAAGAGGAAATTTAACTACTTCAAATTTGATTTTAATAAAAAATGTAGGTTCCAATTTCCTGTACATTAGCAGCCATTCTTCACAGCATTTAAGCTATATAAACATGATGAGTACTATATTTAAAAAAACAACATTTTCTCTTCAAATGCATGCCAAACTACTCATTTCAAATTTCTATTAAGAAGTTTCAGCAATTTGAATTATTTGCTATCCATCCAAGTTGAACTCAAATTTTACTTTTAAATATAATGGTCAAACTTTGCATAATATGTAAAATCCATTATTTCAGGATGCCTACCCCTTTTATACAGCATCAGAGAACTCAAATAATCTGATAAACACACGTTGCATTGAAGTGCAGTTTGTAGAGGGGAAAAAAATGCATGTCACCAAATAGATACGATGTACCTAATTATAACAATATTTACCTCAAAAAAAACAGTAGAGGTACAAAATTCAAAATGACAACAGAATATACTGGTAACACTCAGTAGGTCTGACGGCTTCCATGGGAGAAACAGTCAATATTAACTGGTTGGATTGCAGTGATGTGAATGTAAGTAAAGCAATAAAGAAATGAGGGGGGAAGAAAACCAACAGAAAAAGAAATAAAATGAAGGCATTGTTTATGATCTATTATCATCACACTCTGTGTTGAACAGATGCTCGTAACCAATCATGTCTTTTGTTTCTTTATCTAGTATAATGCCTTGATTTGGAGATGCCAGTGTTGGACTGGGATGTACAAAGTTAAAAAAAAATCACAACACCAGGTTATAGTACAACAGGTTTATTTGGAAGCGCTAGCTTTCAGAAGCACAGCTCCTTCATCAGGTGGTTGTGGAGTACACAAATTGTAAGAGACAGAATTTATAGCAAAAGGTTAGAGTGTGATGTAACTGAAATTATACATTGAAAAATGCATTGATTGTTTGTTCAGTCTCTCAGCTGTTAGAATGATCACGTTAGTTTCTCTTCTTTGATATGTAAATCACAAAACTTTTTTTAAAGTTACATTCTCAGGTTAACTTTAACAATTGGCATCATCCCAGATAATGTGTTGAAGATATTAGCCCTGTGTGCCGTTGCCTGTGCCATAATGTTTAGATGGATTGAAGGGGGTGGGGGGCAGGGCACGATGAGTCAGTGGTTAGCACTGCTGCGTTACAGCACTAGGGACCCAGGTTCGATTCCAGCCTTGGGCGACTGTCTGTGTGGAGTTTGTATAGTCTATGTGGGTTTTCTCCCACAGTCCAAAGATGTGCAGGTCAGGTAAATTGATGCATTACTCAGAGGGAAATGGGTCTGGGTGGGTTACTCTTCAGAGGGTTGGTGTGGACTTGTGTCAAAAGGATTCTGTTCCCACACTGTAGGGGATCTACTATAATCTTTTAAGGGCGACATGGTGGCTCAGTGGTTAGCACTGCTGCTTCACAGCACTAGGGTCCCAGGTTTGATTCTACCCTAGGGCAACTGTCTGTGTTGAGTTTGCACATTCTCCCCGTGTCTGCGTGGGTTTCCTCTGGGTGCTCCGGTTTCCTCCCACAGTCCAAAGATGTGCAGGTCAGGTGAATTGGTCATGCTAAATTGCCCACAGCGTTAGGTGAATTAGTCAGAGGGAAATGGGTCTGGGTGGGTTACTCTTCTGAGGGTCGGTGTGGACTGGTTGGGCCAAAAGGGCCTGTTTGCACACAATAGGGAATCTAATCTAATCTAAAAAAAATGAAATCACAGAACCTTACATGGATTCATGCAGTTTCTGAGCAAAGTACAATGTAACTCTGCAAATACAATTCACCCACAAATGTACAAGCATATGTGCGCGTGTACATATGGGTGTGTATTTTTCAATGCATAATTTAAGTTACATCACACTGTAAACTTTTGCTATAAATTCTGTGTCTTACAATTGTGTACTCTACAACCACCTGATGAAGGAGTAGTGCTCCAAAAGCTAGTGCTTTCAATTAAACGGGTTGGACTATTTTGTGCAATTTTTAAACTTTTTACAGCATGAATCTTGTTCAATTTACAGAGGAACCTCAATTATCCGAAAATCAAAGATTATCCAAAAGAGATCTTGAGGTCCTGACAGAAACATTACATCAAAGACGTGTGTCCACCACTGATTGCACCTTTTGCTTACAGTGATTAAACGTGCTGCCAAGAACAGTCCTGGACTGATGGTAGTGGAGGCACCGTCTCTAAAAGACTGACTTCCCATCCTCCTCCTGGACGGAGTTTTGGGGGGGGGGGGGGGGGGGGTGCAGTGTTGGACAGTGTTGGGAGAGGGCGGAGTTGGATGGGGTTAGGGGGTGCGCAGGCGAGGTGCAGTGTTGGACTGGGTTGGGGGTGCGGTGTTGGACAGGGTTGGGGGTGCGGGCATGGGGTGGTGTTGGAGAGTAGGCGGGGGCTGGAGTTGGGGGTTGGACAGTGCTTGCACACGCTTTGATGCTGTCTTATCTCCTGAACAGGGAGTAGACTTTACAGAAAGCTCAGAGCCCCAGAGGAAAGGCTTTGAATCGATTAACCGAGTAATCAATTATCCAAAAGAAATAATGCCTGCCCATCTCATTAGGATAATCGAGGTCCCTTTGTATTCTCTTATTGTCCACCTCAGCACAGGCCTTCACTTTCACTTGCCAAAAACTTTACATTTAACTTTCAAGAAGAATACATTGAAAACAAAATGAACCCAAGTTCAACAAGAGGTTGATTTCCCCTTTATCCACTTAGCTCTTGAAGGCTAAATTTCCTCAGTTGTGATGAGAAGTCATACAACTGAAACTGCAACTGTTTCTTTCTCCACAGATGCTGTCCTGACTTGCTGAGTACTTTCAATATTTTCTGCATTCATTTTGGACTTTTTGCATTAGCAGTATTTTTGCAGTTGTACTCTAAAATGTCAACCATGGGAGTACAAAGGTCAGTCTTTCATTTAAAAAAAATGTGAATGGTAGAAATCCAGAACAAAAACAAAACTTGCTGGAAAACCTCAGCAGGTCTGGCAGCATCTGTGGAAAGAAAACAGTGATGCTTCCTCAGAACTGATTGCAGTTAGGAAAAGACCAGTATATATACCTGACAATGGGAATGGGTGAGGGGGAAGGAGTAATCGATAAATGGAGATGAAGTCTGGAGAGAAAGAGAATAACAGATGAACAGAAGAATGGGTAAAGATTAAACTGGGGGGAATCAATAGCTGCTAATGGGGACCATTAGTAACTGACAATGCAATGGCTGTTGTAGCAGTCCATGGTGATGGCAAAGCCTGGTGCATGGATGAAGGTGCTCAGGCACTAAAATTATTGAACTCTATATGGAGTCCCAAAGGTTGCAGTGTCGCCAAGCGAAAAGTGAGATGCTATTGTTCCAGCACACAGAAAGCTATTAGTTCATTTTCAGACCTTGAACAAAACAAAATAAAATTTAGTTAATGAGCAGTCTCTCACCCATCATTCCAGTTTTCATTCGCTGCTTCTTCAGCCACCAGATTTTCATATTCTTGTAAAGCATACCTCTCCCAGTCAGTCATTTCTGGCCCGTCATTCTCCACATCCTGTTGCATCAGGAAGAACGAAATCAGAGGAAACCATAAATATGTATAACTTATTTAAATACAACATATGTTCAACAGCTCAAATCAGGGTATTATAACATTTCTCCAAGTTCTGGAAACAATCTTGTTTGTCTATACATCTCTGTACAGATTATCAATTTTAGTTTGTGCAAGATCACTCAGTTTGACAAACACTACACTTGGGCAACTTAAGGTGTAATGGGAAACTCTGATCCAGGAAAACTCATCTGTACTAAGTTTTAATTGGAAAATTGGAAATTCTGCTTTCACCTGTTTCTATCAGCCATCTGCTACTAAACTAAATTTCTAACTAGCATGGGTTTACAATGCTTTCTTCATTTTGTCTAGTGACTTGCATGAATATTTTGTATATCTTGTAAATAACTTTCAAGAAGAACAACATATATAAAACAAATGAATTCAAGTTCAACAGGTGGTTAATTTCACTTTTATCCACTTAGTTCCGGAGGTCAAAAATAACTTCAGCAGAACCTGAGAAAAATAGAAGGAATTCGGTTTTAAAAAGATGATGGCTTGAAGTTGGTTCTTGACAACACATGATACATCATCCTAAAGAGAACAAGGATAAGCCTAACCATTAACACATAATAAAATGCCCAGTAGAACAATGATGAGTATGAGAGGTAGCAACGATTCACAGCAATTCTCATGCATTCCTCAGAGTCGGAATGTTCCTCAAGAATGGATAGGACCAATGAGATATGGAATGCTTCCAAAAATAAAAATGCCCATATTCACAAAATGGGAGCTTACGTGGAAATCCACAGAAGGCTCCCTGGTCCATCCAGCATATTGGCTGATAAAGAGCTCTCCAGTCTAATTGCACTTTACACTTCTTGAGACGTAAAGTGTACATCCAAATACTGTACATTTCCTAACTGCAGAGAGCGTTTCTCTCTAACCCTTTTCCATGCCTTCATATACTTTTGCATATTGGTCCAGCAGCAGCAATCCAAAATCATAGCATATAAGTTGACCCCCATTCCAGTTATGATACATCTTACACATCGGTGTATTATTACTCCACAAATGCATGTTTTACTTACTGACCCCCTATGACTCAATGCAACAATAAGCAGGCAACACAGGCTGTATTATGAAGATGTGCAGACTTGCCCACTCCTTGCATCAAATGCTGATGATACTTTTAAAATGGCAACTCACAACAGTTCTGTTTTATATTTATATGCTGACTCTCATTTAAGGGACAATTTTGAGGCTTCAAATGCTGACTCATACATTAAAATCTACAGTAATTCAGAACGTCAGCTTCTTAAGGGCAGCTAGTGACGGACAATACATGTTGGTTGGCTAGCAAGCGACGCCCATGTTCCCACACAATGAATTTGAAAAAAAAAATCAGCATTCTTAGAAATATTTGACCAGTAGCAAAGTCTACTCTGTGCCAACAAGTCATCGGCAAAGAATCTTTAGCACTTGAGCCAAAAGGTGTAGCAATTCTTGTCCCATTTGTAGCAGCTGAACAATATCCATTCCTGCGGCCCAGAATCAATAGTTATACCATCACTTCACAGACTATAATACACTAAGTTTAAACAGTCAGCAGGGAGAATAAGCAGATGGTAAAAACAGCCTGATGCAGAGTCTCAAGGCCACCCCAGAGCAAACAGCCTTAAGCTCTTACACACAGAAGTCAACAGCACCCTGATGGCAGCAAAGTCAGACAAAGAGCAGGAGCTGATGAAATTTACCCAAAATTTCTGAAGTATATCCCATTACAGAGAAAGCAGCTGTTCATTCACATTTGAGCACAAGCACCATTCCAAAGACATGGTGCCATTCTCAGACAAATCACCACTATCAAACCAGGAAAAAGTCAATTGAGAAAACAGACTAAGTCCTACCCTGAAGGCAGCAATGTCCACCTAATGGGAAGGTTTTCACACCACTATTCCAAGAAGGTTCTAACATGGATTTCATATTATAGATTACCAGAAAAGCCTGAAGACAGGAACTGCCTTTGTTGACTTATCCTGTGCTTATGGCAATGTGCCTGCATACAAGGTAGACCATTTTGGACTGGCAGGAGGTGAAGATTTAGATAGTGTAGGAGAATGGTGCAAGAAATGGCTGATGAAATTCAATGTGAGCAAATGTGAGGTCTTGCACTTTGGAAAAAAGAACACAGGCAAGGACTATTTTCTAAATGGTGAGAAAATTTATAAAGCCAAAGTACAAAGGGATCTGGGAGTGCTGGTACAGGATTCTCTAAAGGTTGACTTGCAGGTTGAGTCAGTGGTTAAGAAAGCAAATGTAATGTAGTAATCTATTTCAAGAGGGTTGGAATGTAAAAACTGTGAGGTGCTAAGACTTTATAAAGCTCTGGTTAGGCCCCATTTAGAATACTGGTGTCCAGTTTTGGGCCCCACACCGCAGGAAGAACATACTGGCACTGGAGCATATCCAGCAGAGATTCACATGGATGATCTCTGGAATGGCATGCCTAACATACGATGAACGGCTGAGGATTGTATTTGTTAGAGTTCAGAAGGTTGAGGGGAGATCTGATAGAAACTTACAAGATAATGCATGGCTTAGAAAGGGTGGACGCTGGGAAAAAGTGTTTCCATCAGGTGGGGATACTAGGACCCGTGGGCACAGCCTTAGAAGCAGAGGTGGTCAATTTAGAATGGAAATAAGGAGACATTTCTTCAGCCAGAGAGTGGTGGGCCAGTGGAATTCACTGCCATGGAGCGCAGTGGAGGCTGGGATGTTAAATGTCTTCAAGGGAGAGATTGATAAATTCTTAATCTCGCAAGGAATTAAGGGCTACGGGGAGAGTGTGGGTAAGTGGCGTTGAAATGCCCATCAGCCACAACTGAATGGCTGAGTGGACTTCATGGGCCGAGTGGCCTTACTTTCACTACTATTTCTTATCATTTGATGGAAATTTCTTCACTTAGAGAATGGTGAGCATATGGAATTCTCTGCCACAGAAAGAGGTGGAGGCCAAAACATTGAATGTTTTTACAGAGTTAAATATAGTTATTGGCGTTAAAGGATATCAAAAAGGGCATGGTGATAAAGCAGGAACTGGGTACAGAGTTGGACAATCAAGTATGGTTACACTGAATGGAGCAACAAGCTCAAAAGGGTTGAATAGCCTACTCTTGTTCCTATTTAACATGTTTTATGTTTCGAAGCTTCAGCTCAGAGATCCATTCCTGTGGAATCACAACTATTCATGTTGCATTAGCTGAAGCTGTTAAATGGATTGTTAACCCTGACATTAAACTATACTTGCTTTCTCAGGCAAATGGATTTTTAAGAGAAAACAAATTCTGCATTATCCCCAACAGTGCAATGATATTATTGTGGGCGGCACGGTGGCACAGTGGTTAGCACTGCTGCCTCACAGCGCCTGAAGACCCGGGTTCAATTCCCGACTCAGGCGACTGACTGTGTGGAGTTTGCACGTTCTCCCCGTGTCAGCGTGGGTTTCCTCCGGGTGCTCCGGTTTCCTCCCTCAGTCCAAAGATGTGCGGGTCAGGTGAATTGGCCATGCTAAATTGCCCGTAGTGTTAGGTAAGGGGTAAATGTAGGGGTATGGGTGGGTTTCGCTTCGGCGGGTCGGTGTGGACTTGTTGGGCCGAAGGGCCTGTTTCCACACTGTAAATCTAATCTAAAAAAAAACTAAGGCTGGGGATGCATGGTCACAACCTGGTGCTGGTTCAGGGAACAGTCAAACAGATAGATGTTAACATTGTCAATTTCATCCACGTATCTGGTATTATCATGTGATTGCAACGACTTTCCTAGTAGCACCGTTGGTGTACCTAACCCCTCAGCCCAGCCCCCACCATACTGTTATATTTCATGGCAACAGTCTCCCAGCACCTTCTCAAAGACAATTAGGGATGCACAATAAATGTTGGCCTAACCGGCAATGCCCAGTGAAAGAACACAAAATAAAATCTCCAAACTGGTGGCACTGCAAGATAATGAGATTCTGTTGTGGTTAGTGCTAATAAGAGAGTGTAGAAAACTCTTTCATAGTTACAATAACATATCTAGATAGAGTAGGTCAAAACATTATCCTAAGGGACATGGTTAGAGGACTTGAAGAGAGGCAGATATGAGGAAAAATAATGTATCAAAAATATAACAATTACCCTTGGGATAGAAAATGGATCCTTCTGCTCATGTTCCAGATACTTGCCGATGTTAAAAAGGGTGTCAAAAAATACATTTGCCATCTTGCACTTCTTTAAGTCATGAAGTGTTATTTTTCCTGTGGAAAAAAATTGGCAATTAATTTCATGGAAGTGAAGAAACCATTCTAACAACACAGATTAAACATACAGTACATTAATTTATACTCCGCAGACAGCTTAGAGTTTACCCACTGATGATCAGATGGGGGAAGTATTAATGTTCTTGGTGTGCACTGTGTTAACTGAATCTCAACAGGGCAGTCTACATACTACAGTGAGAGTCACGTGGACTGGCATCTACTGACCCCCAATTAAAAGCACACACACACAAGTGTCAAGAAAGGTCAATATCAGGTTAGCCAAGACTCTTCCCCCCCCCCCCCCCCCCCTTTTTAAATAGAAGTGTGAGAAAGTTAGCAAGTAAAATACTTATGGATACACATTTCTTTTTGGATCACTTGTACAATAAATCTTGAATATTGCTGAAAGAAAAGGATACATTTTGTCGAAATGCTTTCCCTGGAAATTACCAGGACAATTCAATAGCAAATTAAACAAAAGACGTATATACATTATGAGTGGAGTGTGGGGATTGGTTGGAAAGTGGACTCGGATTGGTAGAGGCCTTGGAGAATCCACCAGCAAATGACAACAGTGTGTAACGGTCAGGCTTTGTTTACATTTTTATACTAGACAAGACGACACTGATTTCTCAGGCAATGCTCTCCGAAATTAAGATTCTCTATTTTTATAGAGTTCAAACCAGTGCAGTATGTATATATTTCTTTCCACCTACAAATAATAATGCCTTTTGTATTACCAAATGTATACTTCATATTGCCACATATGAGCCCAACTCAGACCTGAATTGGCTATCAGCACAATTTATTGCATACTCTGGATTATTCAGCTGATCATGTAATCACATCAAATGTCATATACTATGCTGAGAGTTTTCCATTTGTGGACTGGTTGTTTACAGCCAGTACAACGCCTGTTGCAAACAGCTACAGATATGTTGTTTGATACCACCTGCCAGCCTTTGGGATCTATAGTCAACATCACACTGACATTGAACTTCATATACAAGATTAATTTGTGTTAGATAGTATGTCTTTCTGGCTTGATGGTAACATTCTGCTAATTGCAAACACAACACATTGTTACTATGCAGTATCAGTGTCAAATAGCTAGATTCACCTGTTGCTAAACATTTGCAATATATCTTACATTCCTAGAGTAATACAAGGTGAAATGGATGCTTTTCAAGAGCTTAAGTTTGCAACATACAAGTAGGCTAATCATTTCTTGTTGTGTTGGTTGTCCAGCAGAATGACTTTGACATGTCTTATTTGTGTATCAAGCTTGTACACCAAACAAATGGCTTGAGTCCGCTTTACAAGCAGCCAATAAAGGTCGTGGAACCGTAGGATTCCCGTCATGCATACTGACCAATGAAGGTAAGTTTGTGGTGGACAGCAGAAGAAAACAAAGTAGCTGATTTCTCAGATCAGCCACTTTGTACATCAAGAAAGGGGAGGTCATTTAACTGCCCCATTTCAGTTGAAAGAAAGTGCAGAACAGAGCCCATCAAGGCGTACAAGAAAATTCTTGCATGCAGTTCAAATTCAAATACAGCAAGCATATCATTCACAGATCCAAAAGGTGCAGAGGTAGGAGGTTAGTTCATTCCATTGAAGACATGTTTCCCAATGCCTTCACAAATGTGAAGGAATTCTTTGCAATGCATGTAGAAAACATGCTTGGTTGCAACAATTCACTCAGCAATTTAGTAACCACGTCATAGACACTGGTAATGGGTAGAGTGTAAAGGGACAAAGCTTGGCAATTAGCAATCACTGTGAGCATTCTCTATGACAATGCCTCTACCCGTGAGTCTACTTGTCAAATTGCCCTCATACACTATAAATATCATTTTTCCCTTTAGTTTGTTGTGAATTGTTCTGATGAGTAGAAGGTGAAAGCTTTGAAAAAAGTGCATCTTCACAGCAAAATTCAAATTCTTCACTAACTAAATAAAAACTTTGATTGTTAAGAAGTTTTAATTTAAATCAACATTCAAGTCCAGATAAATCTTGCTAGGTCAGCTGAATTTACTAATTTTCAGTTTTTATGTTAATGCTAAAACATCCACTAATTTTACGCTATTGCTTATTACTGTGATGAAAATTTACTCAAATATCAGCAATATTAAATCTAAAATAACTATCCATGCTTTTTGCTAGTGAAGTAATGGCAATCAACCACAGGAAACTGATTTTGTTAATAGCACCCTTATTACAGCCTGGCTGAGATCACTAGAAATTGCATTAGAGTGGAGAAAGTTCTACTTTTTGCTTAACTACTTAAAACATAGGCTGTAAGCACTTTATGTTGACAGTGACTGAAATTTACCATGCAGCAATTATCTTTCAAATTGATGAGTGAGGGAACACAGACATAGACAGAGGGAGAGAGAATTCTTATTCTTCTTTAAGCCAACAGAATTTGGACAAAAGTTCAATGTCGTCAAATGCATTTCACACATAAACAACATCAAAAGCCTCACTTTACAGTTTACTTTTTGAAGTGGAGAAACAGAAGTATTTCCATCAAATCTGTAAACAGGACTCTGCTTTTTCTGATTTTTTTGTTAGGGTTTAATGAGTACATGAATACAAGTTTTCTAAAAAGCTTCTATAAGTGTTAATGTGATAAGGGTTCAATTCCTAGCAGTTGGGTCATTTAAATTTAGTTCATTAAAGCTTTAATTAAAAGCTAAAATAACGACAGTAACTTCTGAATTGTTAGGAAAACGGAGAAGGTTCACCAATGTTCTTTGTGGAAAAACTTTCATCCTTATCCAATCTACATGTGACTCCAGACTCACTGGCTTGGTGATTTACTTCCCTCTGAAATGGCCTACTGATTCACTCCATCATGAGCAGTTAGGGATATTGACTTTGATAGCAAATGCCCACAATCACTTAATGAACATCAAAAGAAATACCTTCACATTCTGGCTTAACTAGATCCAGCAACTGACATAGGCAGTCTTCAAAAGGCAGTGGCTCAATAGACATGCACTCCAGCTTTTTACACTGGTCCTCGTAGAAATAGTTCAGTTCATACATTGACAGTACACCATCTCCATCAAGGTCCATACAGCGGAACCAGTACTCAATGCTGTTGGGGAGGAAAAGAATAAAGTTAATAAGTATTATGAGAACCTAAAAACAAAACTAAATCCCAGCATGCAGAACAGATGAAAGATTGAATGAATTTAAACAGATCGTTCCTCAGAATGGCATGTCTAATATTCAAAGATAAAAAAATGAAAACAGAAAAAAACTGGAGGCACATTTCAATTTAAAGTGCAAGTTTTTAAAAACTTTGTAGAGTCTGTCACAGACTAACACATATGCATTATCAGAGCGTTTTCAATTTAATTCAGTAAAGCCTTTGATAAGGTTCCACACAGTAGGTTGTTGGAGAAAATGTAGAAGCATGAAATGGAGGGTGTTTGGATTAGAAACTGGTTTTCTGAGAGAAGGCAGCATGTGGTGGTTGATGGAAAATATTCAGCCTGGAGTCCAGTTACTAGTGGTGTGCCACAAGGATCTGTTTTGGGACCACTGCTGTTTGTCATTTTTATAAATGACTTAGACGCAGGCATAGGTGGATGGATTATTAAATTTGCAGATGATGACACTAAAGTCGGTGGAGAAGTGGACAGTTTGGAAGAATGTTACAGGTTGCAGGGGGACTTGGATAAACTGCAGAAATGGGCTGAGAAGTGGCAAATGGAATTCAATGCAGCTAAATGTGAAGTGATGCACTTTAGGAAGAATAACAGGAAGGCAGAGTACTGGGTCAATGGAAAGATTCTTGGCAGTGTGGAGGGATCTTGGAATACGTATACATAGATCCCTGAAAGTTGCCACCCAGGTGGATAGCGCTGTTAAGGCGGCATACGATATGTTAGGTTTCCTTCGTAGAGGGATTGAGTTTCGGAGCCACAATTTCATGCAGCAATTATACAAAATGCTGGTGCGGCCACACATGGAATATTGTGTACAGTTCTGGTCCCCATATTTCGGGAAGGATGTAGAAGCATTGGAAAAGGAGAGAGGAGATTTACCAGGATGTTGCCTGGTCTGGAGAGAAGATCTTATGAGGAAAGGCTGAGAGACTTGGGTCTGTTCTCTTGGAAAAAAGGCAGCTAAGAAGTGATTTGATAGATACATACACGATGACCAGAGGATTAGATAGGGTAGACAGTGAAAGTCTTTTTCCTAGGATGATGACGTCAGCTTGTACGAGGGTGCATAACTACAAATTGAGGGGTGACAGGTTTAAGACAGATGTTACAGACAGGTTCTTTACAGAGAGTGGTAAGGGTGTGGAAGGTCCTACCTGCTAATGTAGTCAACTCAACCACATTAGGGAGATTTAAACAATCGTTAGATAAGCACATGGATGATTTCAGGATAGTGTAGGGGGATGAGCTGAGAAAAGTTCACAGGTCAGCGCAATATCGAGGGCTGAAGGGCCTGTTCTGTGCTGTATTGTTCTATGTTCTAATATATACTGGATGCCTCACTTTCTCTTCATATGCATCTCTTTCCTTCTTTAGGTTCCCTCCTTGATAAACAAATAGCTATCAGTGAGAATCTAACTATTCCAGGTCACAAAATTAAAAGTAGCAACTGAAGGCACTGATTTGATACAAAAACCTATTACATCACTAGGTTGCTATTACACAGTAAGACTGAAAAGGGACAGGGGCATGCGTGCGCGCACAGAGCAAGTGTTATTGTCAAGGTCAGGTGTTTCCGTTTGGAGTGCTGGTGGGGATTCAGAACGGCTGTAGTTTGTGCACGTGCAGTTTCCAGAGGCAGCTGGCTATTTAAAAATGACCAGCTCTCAACTGAAATAGCATTTTGGAGTTCATGTTTAAAAAAAATGGTGTGTGCAAACCACGTAAAAGCAGGTTTGCTTTCACTGCATTTCCTTTGAGTAGCCAGAGAGCGGAGGTAACTCTGAAGATATATTCCCAGGCCACTCTGAGGAGATGAGGGAATGGATATCAGTTATCCTTTGCTGGTGGGGAAAACAATGGGTTCCTTAGTGGGAGGGGTGGGATCAGGAACCCTTTGGCTGCATGTTACAGTTACAATGTTCAAAGGACATCTGGATAAACACACGAATAGGAAAGGTTTAGAGGGATATGGAGTAAATGCAGGCAAGTGGGGCTACCTTGGTTTGGGAACATGGTTGCTGAGCACTGGTTGGACAGAAGGGTATGTTTCCACATTCTACACTTTGAAGATGCGTCAAAAAAATGCATTAACACCTTGGAATTGAAACGGTCAAGTATTCACCTATTGTAAAGGGGTTTTACAGATGGAGTCAGGAATCAATGGTTAGCATGGGTGAGACATGGAGAGTTTGTGGGTGAGGGGGTGAGGGATAAAAGGAAAGTTTAATGTGTTTCCCCTTTTGGTAAGGCAACATGCTGTTTGGATGTAGTTCTGGTGGAGTCAAAGTACTCTTTGGGAGAGGTAAGACACCTTTGTTAGAGATGTTGTACCCCTTCCAGTATGTTTCCCGAGGCTTGGTACCGGAATCTGTTCAGGCAGTAGCAAACTCCATTTTAAATCTGGCCATAGATCTTTAGCATCGCTCCCTTATTTTTGAATACCAACCTCCTTGGGATAAAGGTCAATATTCTATTAACTTCTTTAATTACTTGCTGAACCTATTATGTTTGACAATTATATAATTAATAGAATTGTTTCATTGGGAGAAGACCAATTTTCACACCCTATTAAAAACATGTACATTAGCACAGCATGGTTGTGCAATATTTTCAGTTAAATAGCTGTTAATTGTGCTGATTAACTAAACTCATTGATCAGCAGCTCTTAAAGGGCTGTTAGAAAAGGCTGCTAAGCATTGCACGCTCACGAAATTGAAGTCTTGTGCGATCATTGGATCACAATTCACTACGTTTTGATACTCTGGAAATGATCACCTTTTCAATTTTCAGCTGATGGTACATTACATTACGCACTCCACAACAGTAAGAGTGGAAATTCCAACATGTGGGAAGCCAAGAGGGGAGAGAGAGACTGGATAGATTGAATGGCAAGGCTGACAGAGAAAACAGATAAAGTAGTAGCCGGAAACAAAAATTGCTGGAGAAATTTAGCAGGTCTGGCAGCATCTGTGGAGAGAAAGCAGAGTCTGTTTTGAGTCCAGTGACCCTTCTTCAGTGACTCTTTTCTCTCCACAGATGCTGCCAGACCTGCTGAGTTTCTCCAGCAATTGTGTCTTTGGGTCAGGTTTCCAGCATCCACAGCTCTTTGTTTTTTGGTAAAGCAGTAGCTTGTTTTCTTTAGATGCATTCCAGCTACTTCCTGCTTCATATTCAATTAAGTATATATTTCAAGAATACATCCTTTTGGTGAGAGGGATGGAATGGCATGGTCTGTGAGTGGCCAGCACTAGTGACAGCTGCCTTGCAACAAAACAAAAAGAAAAACTTTTATTGTGGTGTCAAACAAGACTGCGTAAGATTCTTACAGGGAGACTCCATTCCCCAACTGCCGATCAACGCAATCGTTTCAACGGAAGCGCAATTTTCTTTAAGTTTGCACCATCTTCCAAGGAAATTGTCTCTATTGAGGCCAATAACTGATTTCAAAATATTTTTAGTTTCCATTTGTTTGTTACTTTATTGTAATTTCTGCAGTTTATCATAACAGTTGGAACTTGTATCAAACCAAGAATTTAAGCTGAAGAAATGATACTGCCAGTCCAACATATAAATAGGATCACAACCCAAATTGGGCTGGGAGGTGTGGTAAATGGATTTTTATAACTCAAATATTTAAACTGGGTCACTTCCCCAAGTTTGATAGAGTCCAGACCAAGTTCAAAATAAAGTGACTATCTGTCATAAAGCCATACAGCACAGAAACAGGCCCTTTGGCCCAACTCACCCATATTGACCAGGTTTCCTAAACTGAACTAGTCCCGTTTGCATGTGTTTCGCCCATAATCATCTAAACCTTTCCTATTCATGGATGTAGATTTGCTCACTGAGCTGGAGGGTTGGAGAGCAAACCTACATCCAAAGCTTCAACCTGAGTTACAAATCTTCTCAAAACTCGCTTTCCTATTCATGTAATCATCCAAATGTCTTTTGAAATGTTGTAATTGTACCCACTTTAACCACTTCCTCTGGCACCTTGTCTCAAATATGCATCACCCTCTGCATGCAAATGTTGCCCTTCAGGTCCCTGTTAATTTTTTTTCCTCTCACCTTAAACCTAAACCCTCTAGTTTTGGATTCCCCTATCCTTGGCTATTCACCTTATCTATGTCCCTCATGGTGTTATAAACCTCTATAAAAGGTCAGCCCTCAGCCTCTTACTCTCCAGGGAAAAAAGTCCCAGACTACCCGACCTCTCCTTATAACGCAAACCTCCCAGTCTTGGTAAGGTCCTTGTAAATCTTTTTGCACCCTTTCCAGTTTAATAAAATCCTTCCTATGGCAGGGTGACCGGAATTGTATGTAGTACTTCAAATGTGGTATTCCCAATGTCTTTCAAAAATGATTCAATGTTACAAATACTATCTATCCTGTTAAAAAAAGAGAGTGATCAGTTGCAACATTTGTGATCACCCATGCAAAAAACCTCTTACCTGGTTGATGTCTTTTTGTCTTCTTCGGAAATCAAAAACCAGACAAAGTCGGCATAGCCGATCTTCCTTTCATTTGGAGATTTTCTGTGCCTGTAAAGAAATAAGCAGTCTTAAAGTTGGTGTTCAAATCATTGACAACTTTGTGAACAATCTAGCTCTAGTTGTTTGTAGGATGAAACCTCTGGTTAAAAATATTTGGCACAAGGCCATCATCTGTTGTGGCACACCATCTGCTATCAGACAGAATCGTCCTTGCACATTTTTAACTTGGTACAATTTTTGTATGAACAGGTGCTGAAAATGTGAGCTGACAATATTGCAGTGAGCGAAATAGGTTACCTGGGACCGCAGTGAACAGAGCACATACTGTGTATTGTCTTAAACAATCAGATTAAAGGACTGTGACACACATTTTAAGTTGTATTAACAGGCACAGAAAGCAAAGTAATAAAAAGAAAGCACTGTATTGAGAGAAAGACAAATTATTTTTCATTTAGATACTTAAAATTCCAAATGACAACTAAAAGCAGGAGTGAGACCTCACACACAATCAATAATTTTCAGTTTCACAGAATTTGACTGGCCATATATGTTTACCAAGTTTTTAAAATGATGCAAAGGATGATATTTTAAAGAACACCAATTATTTGGTTGCTTCTTATTGTTTAAAAAAAAGCAAAACACCCAAAATACTTTAACATGGCAAAATATTCATTTCTAAAGGCACTTGATCACATTCAAAGCTTAAAAGTATATCATTTTAATTCTAAAGCAAAATACTGCAGATTTTAAAAATCCGTGGTAAGTAATGGAGTTGATGTTTCAGATCAAAACGACCTCCCATCTGTCATATTTCTTCATTGAATTAATGCCTGCAGTAACATTTTTCAGACACACATGCACTGCAGTTGGCACTTTCTGAGATGGTGATCATACTGATCAGATGGAGCAATTCAGCTATGCTTGTTCTTCTATCACCTGCTCAAATGTTACATGCACAGACAAAAATGTGTTCCAAGTTAGGTTCGCGACCTGGAAAGGTGCAGTTTAGGATCAGCAGCCCTGATATTACCCACCTTCCTCAAAGTGGACTAATAATTCCTTATGTTTCCTTAAGTCTCATCCATTTTGCAAGCAGCTAAAAGGAACCAATGATGACTCAGACACCTAAAAGAATTTTACAAGTTGCCTGATCTCTGAAACTTTAGTGGGGAGGGTTCAATTGCAAAGTCTGTACAAAATTAGTGAGGTCTTCTTACTGCCAGAGGAAGTGGTGGAGGCTACATTTAAAAGGCATCTGGATGGGTATATGAATAGGAAAGGTTTGGAGAGATGAGCCAGGTGCTGGCAGGTGGGATTAGATTGGGTTGGGATATCTGGTCGGCATGGACGAGTTGAAACGAAGGGTCTGTTTCCGTGCTGTACAGCTCTATGGCTAACTGTACACAAAATTGGAGACACCTGGAATACAGAGTACAGTTTTTATCTCTTAATTTGAGCAAGAATATACTTGCACTGAAGGTAATTCAGAGAAGATTCTCGAATGCGATTTTCTGGATGAAGGGGCTGTTTTCAGGAAAGGTTGGGCGTACACTCATTGGAGTTTAGAAAAATGAAAGTTGAATGTTTTGATGAAATGATTCTGAGAAAGACTTGAATGACTAGATACGCAGAGATGCTTCAAGAGAGGCTATGTCCTACTGTGGTTGAATCCAGAACAAGGGGGTATACACTTCAAAATGGTGTCTCTCATTTCAAATGGAGAAAAGGAGAGTCACTATTAACATTTGGAATTCACTACCTGAGAGCAGATGGAGGCTGGTTCATCAAATTATTCAAAACTGAATTAGACAGCTTTTTCACCTACAAAAGTGACAAAGAATATGAAAAAGGAGATAGGGGAGGGAAGAAGAGGAGAGACAAGGAAACTGAAGTCAAGTCACAAGTTCAGACATGATATTGAATGGCAGTGTAGGTTCTAGGGCCAGGCAGCCTATTGGTGCTTCTATTTTCATATGTTTATAACTCCCTAAACTAAGAAAGAAATTTGATTATGAAAAATGTTTGTGATTGGTGGTGGAAAACTATGGTAAAAATCACAACACCAGGTTATAGTCCAACATGTTTATTTGGAAGCACTAGCTTTTGGAGCACTAGTGCTTCCAAATAAACCTGTTGGATTATAACCTTTGTTGTGAGATTTTTACTTTATACATCCCAGTCAAACACTGGCACCTCCAAATCATGAAAAACGATGGAACACCTCAATTTAAAGCAATTATATAAATTCATTTTTTTAAAAACCTGCATCTACAAAATACTCGCAACATTTACCTTGTGACTGCTCCGGAGAAAATTCTTTCTATCATTCTGCTAGATATAGCTGAAAGTTAAGGAGAAGCATCAGTCAAATAACAATTTGAATGAACAGATATTTCATCAACAATATAGTCTGTTCAAAATCAATGGATGCTGAAAGACATGCTTCATTTTAGACATGCACTCACTATTTCTGTGACATTACAGCTTACTTTCACTTAGTCTTCCAATCATGCTGCAAGAAAAATCTAATCAACAGCCATTTCAAATCAAATACAGTACATTTGGTAACAATTTATGCTTTAAAATAAATTGTCTCTCTTCTCCCCCCTACATCAATGGAGTTTCAACTACAGACAGAAATTTGATTTGGAAATGTTCTCCAGGGTTATAATAATTGTTAAATTTGATCAAAATTGGCTTAAAAAAGTTAAGTACTAGTTATTAAGATGTCGATGGGAAGATATCCAAGGACTAAAACAGTCTCCTTATTTTCTCTTACCAACAGGACAGAAAAAAATCAAAATCAATTCACACGAAATAATTAAGTCCACAATGAAAAGCAGGTTTCTGTTCCAACATCACAATCACTTAAATCTATGATGACGAGGATTTTCCACTTGTACATATGGCAGCCTGAGAGTTTAGCCCCCAGCAACTGACCGTTCATAATAAAAAGAGGTCAGGAAATTCGTTGGATGGATCAGGAAACCCAGCCCAAATATTCAAGTGTTGCAATGCTTTCAAAATTTTATTTTTAGAAAACTAAAATGGATGCAAGCTTAAAAAAAACTGGCACCTAAGACTTCCACAGTGGTGCTTCCATTTGCCAGCCTTGCTTTGTCAAATATGTAAACCTTCTAAACAAAAAAGTGGCAAGGCCATTCACCCAGGTTTTCTGAAACTGTGATGAAATTACAAAGGATGATCTGGAGAACATCTGCAGTAACTCTGCCTCAGATTCACAACCAAACGTGCACATCAGGTGATCCAGTTAACAAAAGGTAACTAGAAGTCATTTAGCAGTATAGAATTAGAATATTACTGAAAGAAAAAACATACCAAAGCTTTTTGTCATCCAATCAGATTAGATTTGCAAGAATAATGTGAGTTGGCAGATAAATGTGCATTCTCCATGGCAATACTTCTAATCACAAGCCCATTTGCAAATAAAATTTGCACTAAATCTCATGCAGTATAAATGACTGTTTCCTTTAGAATATTCTTGTAACCCCATGCTGATGAGTGAAAGATGAAAAGCTACAACAATAAGTCTCTCTTTTCAGCTATACTAAAGCAACCAACTTGATTTAGGATTTGAAAATGTACTACAAATGCATTAACGTTATTGGTATAATCCTGAGACAGCATTACTTTATTGCCTGTGTAACCTGGTGGCATGAGACACTTTACAGCTAAGCAAAGCAGCCCAAGGTTTGGGTAAAGAAAGTGTAAATGCTCAGGAGCTCCAATTCAGCTCATGCTCATAGATTCCCAAT
The DNA here is from genome assembly GCF_020745735.1 of Hemiscyllium ocellatum. Classification (NCBI taxonomy): domain Eukaryota; kingdom Metazoa; phylum Chordata; class Chondrichthyes; order Orectolobiformes; family Hemiscylliidae; genus Hemiscyllium; species Hemiscyllium ocellatum. The sequence continues at coordinate 109,461,218 of NC_083406.1, forward strand.
AGTTGAAATGATGGTCAATTACAGTCATTACAATTATTCAATTAGCCTCAGAAATGAGCAATGAGATGGCTTTTAAACTCTCATTTATTTTCAATAAAATAATTAACATGATATTCAAATGAATGAGTTTGGATAAATGGAGAGCAAAAGAAAAATGTTTCCAAATGGATATTCTCACTATGGTTAATATAGTTAATGTAATTTACACACACGCTTTAATCTAGAATAAAAACCTGTATTTACATAAATCACAAGTTAATTGGTAAAATGAGAAAATCAAATATAAGCAACACAATACTGGTTTCTGTTTTGTGGTTAAGTTTATGGTCCATTAAGAAAAGAGGATTGGCTTTGAATAGTTGTTTTTCCCCAGATAGACTATGCATAAATAAATGATGAAAGCTATCATTTGAAACCAAAAGCAGCTGACTCTTAATAACCTGCTACTTCATGTTGCATGTCATACCATCATCATTGTGCCTTGCCAGGTCCTTCTGATCAATGTAGAGGTCATGGTCAGTGTCAAGTTCCCAGAATTTACAATAGATCACATAAAAGTGCTCATAGGAGAAAAATTCTGTGAGCTGATTAATGTCCTCTTCCTCTTCCAGCAAGGCTAGGTTCTACGAATTAAAAACATACCCTTACTTTCGGATTCATATAAACTATTCAAGTAGCAATTATGTCAACATTGCAGATGATTAACTAACAACAGATGTAAGTTTAAATTCTGTCAATTTAAATCAAAAAATTATTGGCACCATGTACATCATTATTTACAAGCAAACAGTCAAAATCCATAAAGTTTTATCTTTAGCTTAGAACTGCACAATTTTAAGCTAAATATAAAATATAAAGTTAGATTTGACAGACTAATACCTTTCATGTCATTCACAGTAATAGGGGCTGAGACATTTCTCCAATTATAGATTTTGAAATTTACTGCAGCCATAATTAACCTAATACAGCTGATACTGCTGACAGTTGGACTTAAATCATTATACATGCATACTGTACTTCAGTATAAGCCCTGAAAGACGTGACCTGTGGGCCATGTACACACATCCAACAAGTCCTATGCAAAGGAAGTTTATTATAAATAAATAGACGAAAGTGCCAGCAATGATTAACGTAGTTAGGTTTTTGAATTAGAGATTTAAGGGAAAACAAGTTCTGAAATAGTGAAGTACATGACAATAGTGAAAAAGGACAGAAAGGTTTCTGTAAGAGCAGGTTAAGAATACCAAATAGATTGCAGGAGACCTTACCTGTAGAAGGCTGCTTTTTCTAATTTCTGTGCATGTTATACGTCCTGTCCATGATCTGTTTACTGTGTAAAATATCCTCTGAATAACCTGTTTAATAGGGCATCAAAATTACATGATTAAAAACTAGTCTAATTTCCAGATAGCAGTAAACTAGGAGAGGCACCTCAGAGATTATATAAATAATTAAATGAGACATACAAGGTCCAGGTTGAAAGTCTTTGACAGTCTGATTAATACTCAGAAAATGGTAGTCATTAAAGCAGGTCCTGGGTGAAAAGAGTGAGAGAAACAGGGAAGGTCTCTGACAGGGCAGGAATGATAGAATGCTAATCGAATGCTGGTGCAAGAAAAGTGAAGTAATGAAACAAGGAAAGAAAAAGATGCATTCAGAGGAAATGCAAATATCTACAGCAGAGTAGTAGAAGAGAAGATGAAAACTCTCACACAAAAGTTCTCACGCCCAGTGAACTTAGTGATAAATAACGGGCAGATCCCAGGGATGTAGAAAACTCAACAGGGATCCCATTCCACCACGAGCCCACATCTTCTCCATTTCCCAGTGGTTCTGGTGTGCCTGTTTCCCAATACCAGGAGCTGCAGTTTTAGGAAATTGGAGCAGTCATTAACATCAAAAATTGTTAAAGGCAGAAGATGCAAAAGTGCTCAGCAGTTTTTCTTACTATATCATTCATGGGATGCAAACTGCTGCTGGCAAGGTCAGCATTTATTGCACATCCCCCCCCCTCTAGAAAACTGTAGTGAGTTGCCTTCTGTAGTCTGCTGCTCTCTGCTAAACCCAGTTTTGTTTGGGAGCAAGTTCCAGGAGTTTGAACGAAAAAGGAGATAAATTTCATGCAGGATAGCAGACTATTTGAACTAGAACTTGCAGGACATGGTGTTCCATGTATCTACTGTTCTTGTTCTTCTGGATGGTATAGAGATTGCAGGTTTGAAAGACACTGTCAAGGGAGTCATGGTGACTTGCTGCACCAAGGGAAATTAGGTGTTGACAATAAATGCCAGCCAGCAATGCACAAATCTTCAGAACAAAATGATCCCCCAGAGTACATTCTACATCCTTTCCACCTTCCGTGTTTTTTCTATGTTGTATTCCGCATTCACAATGTTGCAGAAGGACTCTTTGCTCAAGTTTGATTGTTTGTGCTGAGGCTCCATGAGATGCAGTGTAAAATGTTGACTTCCAGGGCAACTCCCTGACTACCAGTCTACTGCCACCAAGGGGGTCTGTTCTGGCAGTGTGACAGGACATATACAGAGTTGGTGATGCAAAATGTGACATTATGAACATGATAGGCATTTGCTTGATTAATTTGTGGGACAGCTCTTCAATTGAAACACAAATTCACACATGTTAGAGGAGTGGGACTTTGCTAGGTCAACTCAGCTGGGTGGGTTTTTTATTGCATCTGGTGAAGTGATCGTTATTCAACTTTTTTTGAGGTAGTCTGATACAACCAAATATTTTGCTAGGGAATTTCAGAGTACAGGTAAGTCAACAATGTAGGCCAGACCAGATAGGGATGACATATCCTTTGCTAAAGTCTTAGTTAACCACATGGATTTTTGCAACAATCTGGTAGTTTCATGATAAAAACATTCCACATTCATTCAGACATTCAAGGTAGAAATATTAAGTTAAAGCCCCGGATTTTAATAGTTTCAATTAAAAAGAGATTAAGATAATAAAAAACAACCACGACAAATCAATGGATAAATTTAATCAGATTGAGAAGTAATTGAAAAGTGTTAGAAATTGATCTTAGAGGAAATAGACAGCAGGTCTAAGATTGGAAGGAATGGCTGACCAATGTTAAGTTCAGCTGTTTACTCTGCAATCAGCCAAAATCTGACTTCTTACACCAGCCTCTGAGCCAGACGCAATCATTGATCTGTCAATTCCCTCAGTTTTATGATTCCATGGTTTGTTGACTTCTACATCCAGTGTTAACAAAGAAAATTACAGCACAGAAACAGGCCCTTCAGCCCTCCAAGCCTGTGCCGATCCAGATCCTCTATCTAAACCTGTCGCCTATTTGCTAAGGATCTGTATCCCTCTGTTCCCACCCCATTCACATACCTGTCTAGATATATCTTAAGTAACGCTATCAAGCCCACCTCTCCCACTTCCGCTGGCAACATATTCCAGGCACCCACCACTCCTGCATAAAGAACCTTCCACTCATATCTCCCTTAACCTTTTCCCCTCTCACCTTAAGCTCATGACCTCTAGTAATTGAGACTTCCACTCTGGGGAAAACAAAGCTTATCGTCCATCCTGTTTATACCTCTCATGATTTTGTCGACCTCAACCACGGACACCTCCCCCGCCCCCCGCCCCACCCCCCCGCCCCCGCCCCCCCCCGCCCCCCCCCCGCCCCCCGCCCGCCCCCCCCGCCCCCCCCCCCGCGCCGCCCCCCCCGCCCCCCCCCCGCGCCGCCCCCCCCCGCCCCCGCCCCGCCCCCGCCCCCCCCGCCCCCGCCCCCCCCGCCCCCCCCGCCCCCCCCCCCCCCCCCCCCCCCCCAACTGTCTTTTAAATGAATGAAATCCTAATATTGTATCATCTACTTCTGCAGTTGGAAGACAGATTCCCCACCCCCCCCATCACCTACTGATTTTGCTCTCCCGTCTAAATACCGGGCACTGATCGATCCCAACTAACATCTGCAATTTCTTAATGAATGGAGACTGGTGACTTTTTCCTGTAGCTTTCCCAGTTGGCACCATCATTCCAGCCTGTTGCTTTGCCCAGCAGCCAGTTATAGAGTCATAGAGATGTACAGCATGGAAATAGACCCTTCGGTCCAACCGGTCTATGCCGACCAGATATCCCAACCTAATCTAGTCCCATCTGCCAGCACCCGGCCCATATCCCTCCAAACCAGTCCTATTCATGTACCCATCCAAATGCCTTTTAAAATGTTGCAATTGTACCAGGCTCCACCACATCCTCTGGCAGCTCATTCCATACACATACCACCTCTGGGAAAAAAGTGCCCCATAGGTCTCTTTTATATCTTTCCCTCCTCACACAAAACCTATGCCCTCTAGTTCTGGACTCCTGACCCCAGAGAAAAGACTTTGCCTATTTATCCTATCCATGCCCCTCAATTTTGTAACCTTCTATAAAGGTCATCCCTCAGCCTCCGACGCTACAGGGAAAACAGCCCCAGCCTGTTCAGCCTCTCCCTACAGCTCAAATCCTCCAACCCTGGCAACATCCTTGTAAATCTTTCAAGTTTCACAACATCTTTCTGATGGGAAGGCAACCAGAATTGCACGCAGTATTCCAACAGTGGCCTAACAATGTCCTGTACAGCCGCAAGGAGAAGGGGAGGCCTGCAGATGCTGGAGTATCAGAGCTGAAAATGTGTTGCTGAAAAAGCACAGCAGGTCAGGCAGCATCCAAGGAACAGGAAATTCGACGTTTCGGGCATAAGCCCTTCATCAGGAATGAGGAAAGTGTGTCCAGCAGGCTAAAATAAAAGGTAGGGAGGAGGGACTTAGGGGAGGGGCGATGGAGATGTGATAGGTGGAAGGAGGTCAAGGTGAGGGTGGTAGGCCGGAGTGGGGTGGGGGCAGAGAGGTCAGGAAGAAGATTGCAGGTTAGGAGGGCGGTGCCGAGTTCGAGAGATTTGACTGAGACAAGGTGGGGGAGGGGAAATGAGGAAACTGGAGAAATCTAGATTTATCCCTTGTGGTTGGAGGATTCCCAGGCGGAAGATGAGGCGCTCTTCCTCCAACCGTCGTGTTGTTATGGTCTGCGATGGAGGAGTCCAAGGACCTGCATGTCTTTGGTGGAGTGGGAGGGGGAGTTAAAGTGTTGAGCCACGGGGTGGTTGGGTTGGTTGGTCCGGGTGTCCCAGAGGTGTTCTCTGAAACGTTCCGCAAGTAGGCGGCTTGTCTCCCCAAATGTAGAGGAGGCCACATCGGGTGCAGTGGATGCAATAGATGTTGTGTGTGGAGGTGCAGGTGAATTTGTGGCAGATATGGAAGAATCCCTTGGGGCCTTAGAGAGAAGTAACCCCGCCATCTAACCCCACCCCCACGCCGATCTCCGTCCCCACCCCTGTGCCTAACTCCGCCCCCACTCCCAGCTCCAATCCCACAGCAGGTCCTAGCTCCCAGCCCTGCCATGTTTTCACCATCCCTCCAGACCTCCCCCTCGGAGGATGAAAGATCAGTCCTCAGCAGAGGCCTCACCTTCATTCCCCTAAGCCCTCGGATTAACGAGTTCAACACGCGGCGAGACATTGAACAATTCTTCCGCCGCCTTCGCCTCCGTGCCTACTTTTTCAACCAAGACTCTCGCCCACCCTCTGACGACCCCTTCTCCCGCCTCCAACACACCCCATCCACTTGGACACCCCGTGTTGACCTCTTACCCGCCCTAGATCTCTTTATAGCCAACTGCCGCCGCGACATTAACCGACTCAACCTGTCTACCCCTCTTACCCACTCCAACCTCTCACCCTCGGAATGTGCAGCCCTCCACTCCCTCCGCTCCAACCCCAACCTCACCATCAAACTGGCAGAGAAATGCAAAACTTGCGCCCACATCTCCTCCCTTACCTCTCCAAGGTCCCAAGGGATCCTTCCATATCCGCCACAAATTCACCAGCACCTCCACACACATCATCTATTGCATCCGCTGCACCCGATGTGACCTCCTCTATATTGGGGAGACAGGCCACCTACTTGCGGAACGTTTCAGAGAACACCTCTGGGACACCCGGACCAACCAACCAACCCAACCACCCCGTGGCTCAACACTTCAACTCCCCCTCCCAATCCACCAAGGACATGCAGGCCCTTGGACTTCTCCATCGCCAGACCATAACAACACGACGGTTGGAGGAAGAGCACCTCATCTTCCACCTGGGAACCCTCTAACCACAAGGGATAAATCTAGATTTCTCCAGTTTCCTCATTTCCCCTCCCCCCAACTTGTCTCACAGTCGAATCCCTCGAACTCAGCACCACCTTCCTAACCTGCAATCTTCTTCCTGACCTCTCCGCCCCCACCCCACTCCAGCCTATCACCCTCACCTTGACCTCCTTCCACCTGTCACATCTCCATCGCCCCTCCTCCAAGTCCCTCCTCTTTACCTTTTATCTTAGCCTACTGGATACACTTTCCTCATTCCTGATGAAGGGCTTATGCCCGAAACGTCGAATTTCCTGTTCCTTGGATGCTGCCTGACCCGCTGCGCTTTTCCAGCAACACATTTTCAGCTCTGTACAGCCACAACACAACCTCCCAACTCCTGTACTGAATACTTTGACCAATAAAAGGAAAACATACCAAACGCCTTCTTCACTATCCTATCTATCTGCAACTCCACTTTCAAGGAAGTATGAACTTGCACTCCAAAGCCTCTCTGTTCAGCAACACTCCCTAGGACCTTACCATTAAGTGTATAAGTCCTGTTAAGATTTGCTTTCCCAAAATGCACCACCTCGCATTTATCGGAATTAAAATCCATCTGCTACTCTTCAGCTCATTGGACCATCTGATCAAGATCCTGTTGTAATCTGAGGTTACCTTCTTTGCTGTCCACCACACCTCCAACTTTGGTGTCGTCTGCAAATTTACTAACTGTACCTCTTATGCTCACATCCAAATCATTTATGGAAATGACAAAAAGTAGAGAATCCAGCACCGATCCTTGTGGCACTCCACTGGTCACAGGCCTCCAGTCTGAAAAACAACCCTCCAGCACCACCGTCTGTCTTCTACCTTTGAGTCCGTTCTGCATCCAAATGGCTAGTTCTCCCTGTATTTCGTGAGATCTAACCTTGCTAAGCAGTCTCCCATGGGGAACCTTGTTGAATGCCTTACTGAAGTCCATATAGATCACATCTATCGCTCTGCCCTCACCAATCCTCTGTTTCTTCTTCAAAAAACTCAATCATGTTTGGGAGACATGATTTCCCTCGCACAAAGCCATGTTGACTATCCCTAATCAGTCCTGGCCTTTCCAAGTACATGTACATCCTGACCCTTAGGATTCCCTCCAACCACTTGCCCATCACAGACGTCAGGGCTCACTGGTCTATAGTTCCATGGCTTGTCCTTATCAGCCTTCTTATACAGTGGCACCACATTAGCCAACCTCCAGTCTTCCGGCACCTCACCCGTGACGATTGATGGTACAAATATCTCAGCAACAGGCCCAGTAATCACTTCTCTAGCTTTCCACCTCTGATCCTCCTGATCAGGTCTTAGGGATTTATCCACCTTTATGCATTTCAAGACATTAGCACTTCCTCCTCTGTAATATGAACAGTTTTCAAGGTGTCGCCATCTATTTCCCTACAGTCTATATCTTCCATATCCTTTTCCACAGTAAATACTGATGCAAAATACTCATTTAGTATCTCCCCCATTTTCTGCAGCTCCACACAAAGGGACCCTGTTCTCTCCCAGGTCACCCTTTTGTCCTTAATGTATTTGTAGAAACCCTTTGGATTCTCCTTTATTCTGTTTGCCAAAGCTATCTCATGTCCCCTTTTTGCCCTCTTGATTTTCCTCTTATGTATACTCCTACTGCCTTTATACACTCCTTGGAAAATGGAATAAAAGGAAAGCAGGGTCCTCTTCAGTTCTGCAGAACCTGTGTGCCCAACATTTCCAGATATCCTGCCCCAATCAAGAAAACATAGCTGATTAATCAAACAGCATCCTGTCATCTTGACGCTGACTTTTTATGATGTAAAGAGGTCTACAGCACAAAAATGTGCTTCAGCCCACTGACCTTGTGCCAGTCAAACACAAACACGTAACCCTTCTTATCCCATTTTCCAACATCTGATGCATAGCCTTGTATGCCTTAGCATCGGAATTGCACATCTAAATACTAGAAGCTTTTCTGCCTCTACCACCCTTAGAGATATTGAATTCTAGATGCCCACCACTTTCAACAAATTTCTCACATCCCCTATAAACTTCCTGTACCTTGCCTTAAATCTATGCTCCCAGTCACTGATCCTTCCAATAAGAGACAAGTTCTTCCTTTCTGGCCTGTCTATTCTTCTTTAATTTTAAAGATGTCAATCATGTCTTTCCAGTCTATTAAACTCTCTCAGCTTTACGACTGTTTGTGAGCCAGCATACTTGCATTTTTGATTAAAAGTACAGTAGATTGAAAAGCTGTCCTTCATTTCTGCCCCATCTCTTCTTTTTAACCCTATGGGTTTTAGAAAGACACTTTGAGAGATATAAAAGATGATTAAAAAAAAATCAAGGGGCCTCCTTTTTATAAAATTATCCATCAGGGCTATAGCAATCTCGTTGGCAGGGCTGAAAGAAGTACATAAAGACATCAGCTGAAGAAGCGTGTCCTCTTTAAGAAGTACTTACTGTAGTAATATATCGAGTGTGAAATTCTGATGCTTCTCGAAGAAATGTCAAACCAGGGTGTGAATTTACCACATCCTACAAAAGAAAACCAGCAGCTGTTCAAACATTACAGTTATCATGAACATTTAGTCAGCATTTCAAGTAATTACCCCATTTTGTATTTGAAATAACACTCAAACAGCATCAACCTACTTGCGATTCTAAATACTTTATGTTCCTTTACAATCTGAAACTCTCTTGCACAAAGCTGTTGGTGCTAGGTCAAAGATTTCAAAATGGAAATTGATAACACTTTCTGGCCTTACCCCTCAAAACATTATGAAACCAAGTCAGACAGGTTGCGTTATGACAGAGATCAATGAGTTATCTAAATTACAAAACTGAAGCAAAATAGTCCATTCCGCATCAATGTTAGAAATTAATGATGATCATCTGAACTCTGCCACTTTATCCTCTCAGATGTCTACATCACAAACAGCTATTCAGCATGTTTATGCCAGTCAACAAAGATGTGGCTGCACTAATCCCATTTTCCAATTTTGGCCCATAGCTCTGGAGGCCATGGCAACACATACGAATATCTAAATACTACTTAAATATTGCATGGGTTTCTGACTTTAATGTAGCTGGTTTTCCCAATGTAGAGAAGACCACAGCGGGGAGACCAAACAAACTAAGGGAATGTTTTGTCAAGCACGTCAGATGGGCCTGCTGGGGCCGACCTGACCTCCCAGTCACTGCCCACTTTAAATCCCCTTCCTTCTCCCTTTCCGACATGATCATCCTTGGCCTTCTCCATTGTCACAAGTCAGACCACAAATTGGAGGAATACCCCATCTTCCACCTGGGCAGCCTACGGTCCAGAGGATTCAATACAGTTGTCCAATTTCAAATAACCTCCCTTCCCCTCACCTGACTCCCTTCCCAGCCCCTCCCCCTCCCTTCCATTACTCTCACTGACCCTTGCTTCTAACCACTAGCTGGATTCATTCTTCCCACTGACCAACCAAGTCGTACCCTCCACTCATATTCACTATCCCCAAGTCACCATTCTGCCCCCCACTCCACTTATCTGCAGCTCCCCTTACACCCACCCACAATCCTGAAGAAAGGTTATACCTGAAACTTTGACTTCTCCACCTTCTGATGTCGCCTGGCTCACTGTGTTCTTACAGCTTGCTTGTCAACAGCCTTTAAGGCAGTGAATCCCAGACTCCCACTACCAAATTACAAAGCAAATACAGATGTCCAAGCTAATGAATAACTGTAACAATCTAAAACTAATTATTTTTGTTCCAAAGAAATGGAAAGGAAAACTGGACATACTATAAAAATAGCTAGATGAATTGCTCTCTGCTGCTACTAATGCTCCTTCTCGGACAGTTCCTTTGGATCAAGGATATCACACTTTCATATAGGTTCTCACATAACAATGAGTCCAATGCACAATCAGAAGATTCTGCCAAATGCAGAGTAGGTGATACTCAAAGAGAGTCAGCTGACTGAGTTATTTGGAGGTTTGTGCACTCACCCTGATGCCTAAATTTTTGTCTCTGTATTCCCGAAGTTTCTTGATGTGTTTGCTACCTTCCCAAGCAAATGTTCTCCCATTTCAGTTTGTCAGAATCAACAAATATTTCTGGTGTTTTCAGGAATGCTTTGAGATCATTTTTAAAGTGTTTCCATTGTCATTATGGAAAGCTCCTGCTGCAACCAGGGTCAGAGTACAATAGTTGCTTGGGGAGTCTAGTGGCTCAACACTTTAACTCTCCCTCCCACACCACCAAAGACATGCAAGTCCTTGGACTCCTCCATCGCCAGAACATAACAACACGACGGTTGGAGGAAGAGCGCCTCATTTTCCACCTGGGAACCCTCCAACCACAAGGGATGAACTCAGATTTCTCCAGTTTCCTCATTTCCCCTCCCCCATCTTGTCTCAGTCGACTCCCTCGAACTCCGCACCGCCCTCCTAACCTGCAGTTTTCCTCCTGACCTCTCCGCCCCCACCCCACTCCGGCCTATCACCCTCACCTTGACCTCCTTCCACCTATCACATCTCCATCGCCCCTCCCACAAGTCCCTCCTCCCTACCTTTTATCTTAGCCTGCTGGACACATTTTCCTCATTCCTGATGAGGTGCTTGTGCCCGAAACGTCAAATTTCCTGTTCCTTGGATGCTGCCTGACCTGCTGTGCTTTAACCAGCAACACATTTTCAGCTGGGGAGTCTAGTGTCATGCAAATGATCAAGGCCCTTCCAGTGGAGCTAGAGTTGAGTAATTGTGATACTGGGTATATTAGCATGGGAGATCACATTGCTGTTGTACCTCCCAGATTTAGAAGATCTTTTGAAGGCACTGCTGGAGGTTTTGAGAGATCTGCTGGAGGTTGTCCAAGTGTCTGGAGCATCACTCCTGCCCAATAAGTCATCTTAGTTATAAGGTTTGAGATCTAAACTCTCAAATACTCTTTTCCATAGTTGGCTGAAGACCGAGGAGCCACAGTAGAGGCAAAGATAAATAATGCCGTCTAGGTCTGTCTTCATTTAAAGGACACTCTTATGACAATGGGAGATATTCGAAATTTTCCACAATCTTGCCAGGGATCTGTTGGCCGGGGGGGGGGGGGGGGGGGGGGGGCTTAAGGAATAATGAAAAAGACCAGAATTACACATCATATTCCAAAAATGGCCTAAACAATGTCCTGTACAGTCACAACATGACCTCCCAACTCCTATACTCAATGCTGTGACCAATAAAAGGAAAGCATGCCAAACATCATCTTTACTATTCTATCTACTTGCAATTCTACTTTCAAGGAACTATGAACCTGCACTCCAGGGTCTCTCTTCTAGGTGCTTTGTGAAACACATTTTCTCAGATGATTTGAAGGAGTTTAAAATGATTTGGAGTACACAGTTTCAGAGTGAGTGCTTTGCGTTATGAGGAGAGTCTACAACTTTCTTCCCTGCAGCATAGGAGGTTGAATGGTGATCATATAAAATCATGAGGAGCACAGATATGATTAACAGTATAAAAGGTCTTTTGCATAGGTTGAGGAATTCAAAACTAGAAGGCATAGTTTTAAGGGGAGAAGGGAAAGATTTAAAAGGGATCTGCTGGGGGACCTTTTCACACAGAGGATGGTGTGTATGTGGAAGTAACTGCCAGAGGAAGTGGTAGATGCAGCTACAGTTACAATTACAATATTTAAAAAGACATCTGGGCAGTACATGAATAGGAAAGGTTTAAAAGGTATATGTGCCAAATGCAGGCAAATGGGACTAATTGGGAAACCTGATCGACATGGACAAGTTGCCCTGAAGGGTCCATTTCTGTGCTATGTGTTTGTCTGCATACTGCAGCTCAATGACTGAAGCTGGAGCAATTTTGCTGTTGAGTTGAAAATGTATTGGCTGAACAATTTCCTGCACTGTCTGTAGATTTATCGCCAGGCTTGTGGTAATTTGCCAGAGTTAAGGTGTAGTATTGCAGCAAGGAAAATGAAGAGATGGACTGTTATAGTCTTGTTTGACCACAATCCACACTAGGATAGGATCTGGTGGTTTCAGTGGTAAAGAGCACAACTTGCACATGATTGTGGACTAGACAAAGAAGGTGATAAATTACTAATGGTAACCCAATCAGGAGGATATGACATTAGTCAGTTGAAGAAGCCAAAGGTTTTTTGGGAGGTCAATAAAGACCATGTACAGTAAATCAGTGCGATCCCTTGCATGTTCCTCAGTTTTTTTTGTTGCATGCAAATCATTTCTGTGGTGTCACTCAATGGTAGAAAACTATAGAGCAGAAGTTGTTCTTCAGTCCTTTGAGGTTTCAGCTGGGGAGAATCTTTGCAGCAAGGTTCCCTGTGGCAGACAGTAGAGAAACATCACTGCAGTTGCTACAATTGCTCACACTTCCATTCTTGGACATTGTCACAATGAAAGAATCCCTGAGATGCCTCAGACAAATACTTCTCAACTCAAGTTAAGGAGATACGGTTGAGCAATTGTGCCAGAAGTCTATTCAGTTTGATAATATCCTTCCTACAAGTGGGCAAAAAGCACTGGATGCAATAACCTTTCATCCCCGTCCAAGGCCCAAAAGAATGCTTTCATATCCGACAGAAATTTATCTGTACCTCAACCAATGTAATCTACTGTATCCATTGCATCCAACATGGTCTCCTCTACTTTGGGAAGACTGGACACCTACTTGCGGATCATTTCAGAGAACATCCTTGGGACACCTGCACAAACAAACCCCACTGCCCTGTGGCTGAACATTTCAACTCACCCGCCCACTCCTCCACGGACATGCGGATCCTGTGCCTCCTTTATCGCCAAACCCTTACCACCCGATATCTGGAGGAAGAGCCCCTCACATTCTGCCTTGGGACCTCGCAACCACACGGGATCAATGTGGATTTCAACAGTTGCCTCACTTCCCCCTCCCCACATTATCCCAATCCCAAGCCTCCACCTAGAGACCGCCTTCCTGACTTGTCCACCACCTTTTCCATCTATCCGCTCCACCCTATTACCTTCTCCCTCACCTTCATCTACCTATCGCATTCTCTCTTGGCCCCCGGCCCACAAACCTCATTCCTGAAGAGGGGTTTATGGCTGAAACATGTATTCTCCTGATCCTTGGATACAGCCTGACATGCTGTGCTTTTCAAGCACCACACTCTCGACTCTGATCTCCAGTCCTCACTTTCTCCAAGTCCAAACAATAGCCTAGCTCACTGGTACACTGAAAGCATTTCACTTCAAACTTTATAATCAGGTGTTTACAAAAATCAAGGCTAATACTATGTAGAACTTCTGAGATACATTAATGTAAGAGACATCTTTTGGATGGGATTATAAATTTAAATCATATTTACATATTCTTTTGAATTTAAAGCAACTGATCTTTGAAGATGAGGCAAATCTTTTTCTGATGCAACGGCCAACCATTTTCCAAGAAGTTAGTTCATAGTACATGGGCATTGCTGGCTAAGCCAAAATCCATTGCCCATTCCTAATTGCCCAGAGGGCAGTTAAGAGTCAACCACATTGCTGCAGATCTGAAATCACATGTAGGTAAGGCCAGATAAGGATAGAAGTTTTTCTTGTGGAGTTGCAGGTAGATCGGATAGTGAAGATGATGTTTCCTTCACTGGTCAGAGCATCGAATACTGGAGTTGGGAGGTTATGTTGTGACTGTACAGTACTTTGTTTAGGCCATTTTTTGGAATATGGTGTGTAACTCTTGTCTCCCTCCTATCGGAAGGATGTTGCGAAACTTGAAAGGATTCAGAAAAGGATTATAATGTTGCCTGGGTTGCAGTGTTTGAGCTACAGAGAGAAGCTGAATAAGCTGGGGCTGTTTTCCCTGGAGTGTCAGAGGCTGAGGGGTGACCTTGTAGAAGTTAATAAAATCATGAGGCATGGATAGGGTAAATAGAAGAGATCTTTTCTCAGGTGTGGGGCAAGTGCAGAACTAGAGGTCATAGGTTACGGGTGAGAGGGGAAAGATTTAAAAGGGATCTTAGGGGCAACCTTTTCATGCAGAGGGTGGTGCGTGTATGGAATGAACTGCCAGAGGAAGTGGTGGGGCTGGTACAACTACAACATTTAAAAGGCATCTGGATGGGTATATGAATAGGAAGGTCTTCGAGGGATAGGAGCCAAGTGCTGGCAAATCTATTAGTTAGTCAATCTTCTATCCAAGCTAATATACTATCACCAAAACTATGAGTTCTTATTCTATGAGCTGTGGGGGGGAAGGGGGAGCTGAGCGGGTTGAGGCTGTTTTCCCCGGAGCGCTGGAGGCTGGGAGGTGACCATGGAGGTTTGCGGAATCATAGGGGCATGGATAAGGGAAATGGGCAGAGTCTTTTCCCTGGGGTTGGAGTCCAGAACTAGAGGGCATAGATTTAGGGTGAGAGGGGAAGAGATATAAAGGAGACCTACAGGGCAACTTTTTCCCGCAGAGGGTGGTATGTGTATGGAATGAGCTGCCAGAGGAGGTGGTGGAGGCTGGTACAACTGCAACATTTAAGAGGCATCTGGATGGGTATATGAACAGGAAGGGTTCGGAAGAATATGGGCCAGGTGCTGGCAGGTGGGACTAGATTGGATTGGGATATCTGGTCGGCATGGATGTGTTGGACCAAAGGGTCTGTTTCCGTGCTGTACATCTGACTCTGACTCTGAAATAGCCCATGTATGGTACTTAATCAAACACCTTCTGAAAATCCAAATACTACATCCACTGCGTCTGCTTTATTGATCCTGCTTATTACATGCTCAATACAGTTTAGTGGATGTCACAATTTCCTCTTCAAGAAGCCACACTGTTTCTGCTTGATCATATTTTCTAATTCTAAATGTTTTGCTGTTGCATCCTTTCTAAGGGACTCTAGCATGTTCCCAGAAACACACAACTAACTGGCCTACAGTTAATATTTTATTTTGCTTTCCCTTTTTAAATAGAGGTGATATATGACTATTTTCCAATCCTCTGACTTTTCCACCATCTAAGGGTTACTCAAAGATTATTACCAGTGCATCAATTATCTGTAGCTACTTCCTTTAATATCCCGGATATATTGCATCAGGCCCAGCAAACAGATCTGTGTTTAGCTGCATTAGAGAGGAAATGCAAGGGAATCTAGTGATAGTTATTATTATTTCCTTCCCTCCTTTTCTCCTTTAATATTTAGTAATTTTAGAAGACTATTTGCGTCTTCTAGGAGAAAGTGAGGACTGCAGATGCTGGAGATCAGAGCTGAAAAATGTGTTGCTGGAAAAGCGCAGCACGTCAGGCAGCATCAGAGGAGCAGGAGAATCAATGTTTCGGGCATAAGCCCTTCTTCAGGAATGAGGAGGGTGTGCCAAGCAGGCTAAGATAAAAGGTAGGGAGGAGGGACTTGGGGAGGGGCATTGGGAATGCAATAGGTGGAAGGAGGTTAAGGTGAGGCTGATAGGCTGGAGAGGGGGTGGGGGCGGAGAGGTCGGGAAGAAGATTGCAGGTCAAGAAGGCGGCGCTAAGTCCGAGGATTGGGACTGAGAAAAGGTGGGTGGGAGGCGGGGGGAATGGGGAAACTGGAGAAATCTGCATTCATTCCTTGTGGTTGGAGGGTTCCTAGGCGGAAGATGAGGCGCTCTTCCTCCAGGCGTCATGGTCTGGCAATGGAGGAGGCCAAGCACCTGCATGTCCTTGGCGGAGTGGGAGGGGGAGTTAGTTTTCAGCCACGGGGCGGTTAGGTCGGTTGGTGCGGGTGTCCCAGAGGTGTTCTCTGAAATGTTCCGTAATGTCTCCCCAATGTCTAGGAGGCTTCATCGGGTGCAGCAGATGCAGTAAATGATGTGTATGGAGGTGAAGGTGAATTTGAGACGGATATGGACAGATCCCTTAGGGCCTTGGAGGGAAGTGGTTGGGGGTGGGGGTGGGGGGGGCGCGGGGGGAAGGAGGCGTGGGCACAAGTATCACGATGTGACACGTGGTTGACGATGCTATCCATCGCATCACCTCCACTTCCCGCTCCTCCGCCCTTGAACCCCGCCCCTCCAATCGCCACTAGGACAGAACCCCACTGGTCCTCACCTACCACCCCACCAACCTCAGATATATCGTATCATCCTTTGTCCTTTCCGTCACTTCCAAACAGACCCCACCACCAAGGATACATTTCCCTCCCCACCCCATCAGCGTTCCGAAAAGACCACTCCCTCCGCAACTCCCTCGTCAGGTCCACACCCCCCACCAACCCAACTTCCACTCACGGCACCTTTCCCTGCAACCGCAAGAAACGTAAAACTTGCACCCACACCTCTCTTTCCCCCCCCCCCCCCTTTCCCTCCAAGGCCCCAAGGGATCCTTCCATATTCGTCACAAATTCACCTGCACCTCCACACACCATTTACTGCATCCGCTGCACCCGATGTGGCTTCCTAGACATTGGGGAGACATTACGGAACATTTCAGAGAACACCTCTAGGACACCCGCACCAACCAACCCAACCGCCCCGTGGCTGAACACTAACTCCCCCTCCCACTCCAAGGTCATGCCGGTCCTTGGCCTCCTCCATCCCCAGACCATGGCAATATGACACCTGGAGAAAGAGCGCCTCATCTTCCGCCTAGGAACCCTCCAACCACAAGGAATGAATGCAGATATCTCCAGTTTCCTCATTTCCCCACCCCCTCCTTTTCTCAGTCCCAGCCCTCTGACTCAGCACCACCTTCTTGATCTACATTCTTCCCGACCTCTCCGCCCCTACCCCCGCTCTGGCCTACCACCCTCACCTTAACCTCCTTCCACCTATCACATTCTCCGCCCCTCCCCCAAGTCCCTCCTCCCTACCTTTTATCTTCACCTGCTTGGCACACCCTCCTCATTCCTGAAGAAGGACTTATGCCCCAAACGTCAAATTCTCCTGCTCCTTTGATGCTGCCTGACCTGCTGCACTTTTCTAGCAACACTTTTCAGCTTGTATTTGTGTCTTCTGCTGTAAAGACTGAATCAAAATAACTAGTCAACACCTCCACATTTCCCAATGCTCCATTATTTTATCAGCCTTGGTCTTTAGTGCACCAATGCTCAATTTGGCTTCTCTCTTTCTTTTTATATATTTAAAGTAAGCCTTGTTGTGGATTCTGATATTATTTGCAAGTTTACGCTCAGATTATTTTCTCCCTTTTATGAGTGGTCTTTTGGTGTCTTTTTAAACCTTTTTTCTTGCAATCTGACACTATCCTAACTTCCCTGATAAGCCAACCATGGTTAATCTCTTTCCTAAAATCCTTCTTCCTTGCTTATAGTATGCCTTTGCTGTGAACCAGCAGCTATTTTCTAAAAAGTCTGCCATTATTCCTCAACTTTTTTTGCTACTAAACTCCTTTCCCAATCCATTTAGCCAGCTCTGCTCTCATCCCTAAGGTGCCACAGCTCTGTGGGCGCACATAAAACAAGCTTCGCCCAAAGACCTACGGCTGATTGCGCAAACCAATCGAGACCAATTGTAGATGCCAAAGTCATCAACACAACCGGCTCCTGGGCAGGGGAACAGAGAATGTGTGAACAGTACAGGGATAGAAGCCTCCACACTGTAATAGAGAAAGAGTCTCTCTCGCTCTCTGCAGTGAAGTAATTAAACATGTCGATAGATAGCGATCTATTGTCTCCCACTGTTTGCTCTAAGCTGTTGCCTCTATCTGAAAGACTGAACAATTAATGTGTCAACTGCTCTTCTCTTTAGAAAGGAGCTGAAAGAATCCAGAAACAAGAAACTCTGATCAGAAGAACTTGGGAAGCAAAAGTGACATGGAATCCTGTGGACAGGTGTCTTTCTTTTGTTGTCTTTTCTCCACCTATAAGATTGTTAGTTTTTCTGTGTGTGAGAAAGAAGTAATTTAAGAATGGGGTTAGAGTTTCATTTAGTCAAGTTATATATTGACAACTACAAACAAAATTATGAAGAGTTGACATCTTTGTAATAATTAGTAGTTTCTTGTTAATTATAGAAACTTGGTCAGCATTTTCTGTTGACCAGAGTTCATTGATTAGGCAATTTGGGGACTCAGTGATTTGATTGAATCGTTAACTTCTGTGATGACCCTTTGAGGAGTGGGCAGGAATTTTTGTGCACTTTCATAAGTCGGTTGTGACAAACTGTCAGATTAGATTAGACTTACTAGATTTTAGATTAGACTTACAGTGTGGAAACAGGCCCTTCGGCCCAACAAGTCCACACCGACCCGCCGAAGCGCAACCCACCCATACCGCTACATTTACCCCTTACCTAACACTACGGGCAATTTAGCATGGCCAATTCACCTGACCCGCACATCTTTGTGACTGTGGGAGGAAACCGGAGCACCCGGAGGAAACCCACGCAGACACGGGGAGAACATGCAAACTCCACACAGTCAGTCGCCTGAGTCGGGAATTGAACCCGGGTCTACAGGCGCTGTGAGGCAGCAGTGCTAACCACTGTGCCACCGTGCCGCCCTCAGCTTGCCTGTACATCAGCAGCGATTCTACTGAAGTAGATGGTAATCTGTTATGGAACTAATTTATTTTGTCTGGAGGTTAGGAAGAGCTACATAGCATTACAGTAATTTGTTCCTACACTGCAACAAGTTATTTTCCTACACAAATAAGCTCATTTGTACATGTGCCATTCAACTTAGGTAGTTTAATTTCTTCCATAGGGCAGGACCAAATGTGTATTAGAAACGCACTGAATATTTATAAAGACTGTGTAAAAGCAACTTCTAATTTTCTATTAAAACCACTGGATGGCTAATACCTGTAAAACATACTGACATCACAAACCTCGGCATTTATTACAAAGAACAATACAGCATAGGAACAGGCCCTCCAGCCCTCCAAGCCTCCCTGGACATATTTTACCTTCCCCCATTACAATTTTTTTCACTTGGATTGGTTTCTCTATTCCTTTGCTATTCATGTATTTGCTCAGGTGATTCTGGAATGCTGTTATGGTGTTTGCTTCCACAACCTTTAGCAACTTGTTCCAGGCACTCATTATCCTTTGTGCGTAAAACTTGCCTCACACATCTCTTTTAAACTTCCCCCATCCCATTGCACCTTGAACCTATATTCCCTCACAACTGACCTGTCCACCCTGGGGAAAATGCCTAATACTTTCCACTTATGCCATTCACAATTTGAGAAGCTTATATCAGGCTGCTCCTCAACCTCCTGTGTTCCAGTGAAAACAAACCCACTCTTTCCAACTTTTCTTTATCGCTAAAATCCCCCATACCAGGTAACATCACAAAGTATACAAAGTTACATAAAGTATAAAAGGACTTAAAGTGCATCAGGATGTGCTTGAGAATTTACAATATTATTTACAGGAATTTTGAAGGTTATAGAAGCACTGGCTTTAATGTGAGGTTGTAAAGTGCATTTGTGAAGTCAGCAAACAACAGAGTTAAATTTATAAAATGCGTCTCCATACAATATGTATGCAAACTAGGTCAGATTAAGGTAAGGAGGCAAGGTTAGTATAGGCATGAGTACTGTGTGCAAAAATATGCTGGTGTACACTCTAAAATAAAATAATAGATGTTTGCAAAATCATCCAAACTAAAGTTTGTACAAACTTTTGAAACCATATCCTAAAAACAAACAGACAGTCAGTTCTGATACAACACGAAGGTTCAGTTCTTTTACGATCTCATGTTATAAGAAAATTGCACAATAGCCATGCCATTTAAACCAATGGGGCTATGTATTGAATGGGCCGAAAGGCTATAAGTTAAATGATACCCTTCAACAGCTGCATGAGAAAATAGATTGTATAGGATGGACTGAAGGGCTAAAATTATTGATGATACTTGACAAGCTGTATGACCTTGAATGAGTCCTGTGAACATTCCTTTACAGGCTGAAGATGGCAGCTGCAGCTGTATGGTCTATACTAGCCAGCAGTTTTGTCTTCTGTAGCTAATTTTTGTGCTTTGCTGCTTGTTACACTGTACGAGAGAGTGTTTTGTTCCAAGTCATTGGACTTCACCTTGGACCAGGATTGTGAATAGTGTCAGGAACAAACCTCAGCCTTCAGACCAGTCATCAATCGAGGGGACCCGACGAGCAGAAGGGCTTGAGACTGGTTGCTGTTTCTTTTTTTTTCACATTTATTACTCTTACTATCATTATTATTACTTAATAAACATCCACATTTAAGCAAGTGGTCATTGCTGAATCTTCTCTTAACAACATTTAACCAAATCCGAAAGAACTGCTTGGATACATTCTATGATCCAAGGCATTTTTGGCGACAAGGACGGGATTCAGAAAAAAGGTGCAAGAGAAGGGAAAAGCAACAGGATACTCCAGAGACTAGGTTAGATTAGATTACTTACAGTGTGGAAACAGGCCCTTCAGCCCAACAAGTCCACACCAACCCTCCAAGGAGGAACCCACCCAGACGCATTCCCCTACATTTATCCCTTCACCTAACACTACGGGCAACTTAGCATGGCCAATTCACCTAACCTGCACATTTTTGGACTGTGGGAGGAAACCAGAGCACCTGGAAGAAATCCATGCAGACACAGGGAGAATGTGCAAACTCCACACAGGCAGTTGCCTGAGGCAGGAATTGAACCTGGGTTTCTGGCACTGTGAGGCAGCAGTGCTAACCATCGTGCCACCCTCATGGAACAGACCTTCCATATTCCAGGATTGAATGTGGTGGACCCTGGATTCGGACCTGTAGTTAATATATTAGTACAATTAGGATCACCGAAAGAATGGGGGACAGTTATAACTGGAGTGGGGGGGGGGCGCGAGAGAACCGGAGGCCAGGTTTCTCCACTGCAAGTGCACTGAATCTTGTGTAAGGTTTAACTCTTTGTGGTCAAATTGCTGTTGTCGAGCCTTCTCTTAACTACGTTTAATCAAATCCAAAAAGATACACTTGGATACACTGTGATCAAAGACAGGCTGGAATTGCATTATAGCCAATAATGTAAGGAAAGTTCATGTTCTATGAATATTGATCTAGATTCTTCAATTGCATTAAAGCCAATTTACATTGAAGAAACATGCGTTTATAGCAGAACCGACTGTATCCTAAACAATCCTAGTCCCCTTTGCCAGCAGTTGGTCTATATGTCTCTAAATCCTTCCTATTCATGTACCCATTCAGATGCCTTTTAAAAATGTTGTAACTGTACCAGCTTCCATCTCCTCTGGCAGCTCATCTATACAAATACAACCCCCTGCGTGAAAAGGTTGCCCCTTAAGTCCATTTTAAATCTTTCCCCTCTCACCTTAAACTTATGTCCTCTACCTTTGGGCTCCCCTACCCTGGGGAAAAGACTGTCACCCTATTCATGAACCTCATGATTTTATAATTTGGAGATGCCAGTGTTGGATTGGGGTGTACATTAGACCTTTGATCTTCGGGTGACCTTCCTCCAAGGCGGACTTTGGGACAGGCAGCAGCAAAAATTGGCTGAGCAGAGGCCAATAGCCAAGTTCGGTACCCACAGGGAGGGCCTCACCGGGACGTTGGGTTCATGTCACACTACAGGTGACCACCATTGCAACATCCACATATGCAGACACTCAACACCCTACCTTGGACACAGACACTCACAACTACCACCACCACCACCTTTCCCCCACCCCAGACAGACAGACACATATACACGTTTGTGGGGGGAATTTGTACTTACTTTCCACAAAAACTGCATGGATCCATGTAGGGTTCTGTTAACTCATTTTTTAGAGTCAGTCTAAACATTATGGTACAGACAACAGCACACAGGGGGCAAACACCTTCAACATATTATCTGGGCTGATTGTTAAAGTTAACCTGAAAACGTCACTTTTAAAAGAAGTTTTGTGATTTACATATGAATGAAGTGAAACTAACATGGTCATTTTAACAGCTGAGAGACTTAACCAATCAAGGTATTTTTCAATGTATAATTTCAGTTATATTACACTACAAACTTTTGGATAAATTGTGTCTTACAATTGTGTACTCCACAACCACCTAATGAAGTAGTAGCGCTCCAAAAGCTAGTGCTTCCATCTAAACCTGTTGGATTCGAACCTGGTGTTGCATGATTTTATACACTTCTATAAAAGTCACCCCTCAGCCTCCGCAATTCCATGGAAAACTCTAGCCTATTCGGCCTCTCCTCAAAACTCAAGCCTGGCAACATCCTTGAAAATCTTTTCTGAACACTTTCAAGATTCGCAACATCTTCCTTATAGCATGGAGACCAAGATCGAATGCAGTATTCTAAAAAGTGGCCTCACTAAAGCCCTATAAAGCCCAACATAATGTCTCAACACCTATACTCAATGCATTGAATAATGAAGGCAAACATGCAAAATGCCTTCTTCACCACCCTGTCTACCAATGACTTTCAAGGAACTATGCACCAGCACCCCTAGGTTTATCTGTTTGACAATAATCCCCAGGGCCCGACCATTAAATGTGGAATTCCTGTCCTGGTTTGCCTTACCAAAATGCAAAACCTCATTTATCTAAATTAAACTCCATTTGCCACTCCTTCAACAATCTTCTTTGTTACCGCTTCAAAAAAACTCAATCAAGTTAGTGAGACACGATTCCACACACACAAAGTCCCTCATCAGTCCTTACCTTTCCAAATGCATGTAAATCCTGTCCCACAGAATCCCCTTCGACAACTTACTCACCACTGATGTGGTGTTATCGGTCCCTGGCTTTTCTTTATCACCTTTCTTAAATAAAGGCACTACGTTAGCTACTCTCCAGTCTCCTGGCACCTCAACTGGCTGTTGATGATACAAATATCTCAGCAAGAGGCCCAGCAATCCTTTCCCGAACTTCCCAGAATGTTCTGGGATACACGTGATCAGCTCCTAAGGATTTACCTACTTTTATGCATTTTAAGATGTCCAGCACAACCTGTTCAGTAATATAGGCACTTTTCCAGACACTACTATTTATTTCCTCAAATTCCCTAGCTTAGTGTCCTTCATAGTAAATAGGAATGCAAAATATTTGTTTAGTACTTCACTCATTTCCTGTGATTCCACACATAGACAGCTACATTGATCTTCTAGGTTTTCCCCCAGTTACTCTCTTGCCCCAGTATGTACAAAATTTCTATGGATTCTCCTTAAACCTTTTTGCCAAAATACATCACGTTTCTATTTTATCCTCCTGATTTCTGGTTGAGAATGCCCCTACTGCCCATTTGCTCCTCTAAGGATTCACTTGATCCCAGCTGTCTTTACCAGACATACATCTCTTCCTTTTTCTTGACCAGAGCTTCAATATCTCTAGTCACCCAGCATTTCCTACACCAACCAGCCTTACCCATTGCAATAATGGGAACATACGGTCTCTAGAGTTCTCATTTTTGAAGGCTTCCCACTTTCCAACTGTCCCTTTACCTGTGAACCACCTCCCCCAGTCAACTTTTGAAAGCTCCTGCTTAACACTGTCAATATTGGGCTTAGTCCAATTTAGAACTTGTAACTTTAAATTAGGTCTATTCTTTTCTATCCCTCGCTGATGCCTCCCTCACTTCCCCTGCCTTATTTCCCAAGAGATGGGAAAGTTTTGCTCTTTCACTAGTAGGCACATCTGCCTATTGATAAAAAAAATTCTTGGAGACACAAATTCCTCTCCATGCAAGCCCTTAACACAGTGACAGGTCCAGTCTTTGTTTGGAAAGTTACATTCCCCTACCTTTACAACCCTATTATTCTTACAGATTTGCTTCTCAATTTCCCACTAACTATTGGAGGACCTTTACCACAATTCCAATAAGGTGAACATCCTTTTCTTATTTCTAGCTGAAATCAATGAGGTTGAAATAGGACCTCAAACCATCTGAAAAGGGAAGATGTCATTTTGGTAAAGCGATTGCCTTTTTTGTTGGTTAAAATTCTTATTGGAAAAAGGATAAAAGATGTTTAATTACTTATATACTTAAATATTAACCAATCATTTTAAAATTGATATATCCTGTTACCGTTTTATACAAATGATTCAAAGTAAGCCATTTAGAAAATGTCCCAATAAGTTCACATGACAAATAAAACAACAAATAGACAGACGTATTCAAGAACATTGTGAAGGTAGAGTGTGAAGAACCAAGAACATAACATCAAACTCATTTGTTTCTATACTTTCATCGGCATTTCACTTTTGAACAACTCCTCTAAAAAGTACTTTACTACACTGTTTAGAGAATTGAAATTATTTGCAACAATTGAAATGAATCTGTCAAAGGAAATAGAAAAAGTAATTGAAAATTTTTGGAGGGATGATCAGGTCCCAACTTTTGGAAATTGGATTCAATTGATGCACAGTGATACAGAGATACAGGGTAGTATGGGCATGATTACTTTACCGATTTATAGCTCACTGTTTCTTTATGCAAACCATTTGGAAACAGCAGAACATTGGTAGACAGGGCACTCAATGAAAAAAAAGAGTTTAGCTTTTACTTTTTAATTTGAAGGCATCATAAAACAAGATTGAAGTGATCCATCTCATTCTCAAACAGCAGAACAGTCTGTTCAGCACCATGGGAAAAACTTAGCTGTTGTGGTATTATCAGCTTAAAGGATGAGGCTAGTAGAAGCAAATAGAAGAGAAACTCCAACAAAGACTCAGGGATAGTGGAGACAGAAACAATATTTAATCAGCAACATTCCAAAGGAATATCACAATGGTGGCACTAAGGTTATCCATTACCTAATTTTCCTAATTCATTTGGATACTACTCTGCATCCAATCCAACAAAAATAGACTGCTGCACTAGAGTAGTAAATCACCACTTCTGCAAAGTCT
The DNA here is from genome assembly GCF_020745735.1 of Hemiscyllium ocellatum. Classification (NCBI taxonomy): domain Eukaryota; kingdom Metazoa; phylum Chordata; class Chondrichthyes; order Orectolobiformes; family Hemiscylliidae; genus Hemiscyllium; species Hemiscyllium ocellatum. Next base: position 109,486,208 of record NC_083406.1, read on the forward strand.
GCTTTTATAAATTAGATGTGTCCTGATGCATTGAAAGAACTCAATTAATATAACATGGGTACTAAATAAAACAGATCATAAAGTACATTATGAATGCAAATTTAAGTATTCTAAAATATTCTTTGTTTTCTTATATTGATGCTGATATCGGTTTATTTTCTAACTCAAACGGTAATTTGGTGTCGAGCCCAGTCAAAACTACTTCTGTCCCACAAAATAAATTTGTCGTCCACCAGTCAAAAGTTGATTTCTCAATTCTTATTATATTGCAGCAAAGAACTGCATGTTCTTTTATTTCTCCAATCCTGAAAAGTTGCTAAACTGAACTTTTCTACGAGAAAAACTGCCAAGGGAAAAAAAAGCTGACCTTGAAAGCTGCACTGATTAAGATGGTATGTTTACTTATAAACTGTTTCCATGCATTTTAAGTGGGAAGGTGAGGCTCTGCTCAGAAACCTAACCACCTTGAATGAAGTAATATATAGAACACATAAATCAATGCTTTAAGGGTTACCAGAAGAAATTGATTTCACTCTGAACGGATTTTTATTTCATTTATCAAAAGAGTCAGATCAAATGTCACCAGCTCATGATGCACAAAGAAAGACCAAATGCCAGAATTAATTACTTGACTGAAATAACTTTTTACAGTCTTCCCATCAACTATGATTTGATAGCTTTTTTAAAAATTAGATGTAGATGGTGCTATGTGCCAAAAAAAATGGGATAAACAATTTACAAATGGACGAAAGAACAAATGCAGCCACATTTTAAAAAAAAGTATTGTAAATTCCAGGGCTGGTTAATGAAAGAGAATATTGGGTATTTTTATTTTTCTGAGAAACAACAAAAGCAAAGGCACTTTTTAATGACTTTGTGAAAAATCTTTGTGCTATTGTGTTGCACGTTTTTAGTAACTTTTGTTCAATGACTGAATTTTAGGTTCACATCAGTTAAAACAAATGCACAGATTTATTGAGATAGATTTTCTGCGGTGTGTTGTGTATTTGCAGCGAAATACCCCCAAACAAAATCAGTAACATGCCAGGGGCTATTCTATACATGAAACACAGAATGGGGGAAAAGGCTTGGTGAATGTTGATAGAAATAGAACAAAGAATTGAGATAAGAGGAAAATGGGAGGCTAGACATTTTGACAGGAAGAACTGAATGTTATTTAAAATGTGAAAAGACAAAAAAAAACAGTAGCGCAGGAGGATATGGGGTACATTACACAAATAACATACTACTCACATCTAAGTTCAGTAGGTAAGAGGGAAGGGCAATGGAAAGTTGGCCTTTATTTTAAAGAAAGTGAAATAAAAAGTAAGACTCACTAATACTATACAAGACAATAGTCAGACCACAGCTGGAATACTGTGAACATCTTTGATCCCCTTACCCAAAGGGAGATGCTGGTATTGCAAACTGTCCAGAGAAATGATTTGGAGATGCTGGTGTTGGACTGGGGTGTATAAAGTTAAAAATCACAACACCAGGTTATAGTCCAACAAGTTTAATTGGAAGCACACTAGCTTTCGGAGCGACGCTCCTTCATCAGGTGATCAGAATTCATCATAATCACCTGATGAAGGAGCGTCGCTCCGAAAGCTAGTGTGCTTCCAATTAAACCTGTTGGACTATAACCTGGTGTTGTGTGATTTTTAACTTTGTCCAGAGAAAGTTCACTTCGTTGAAAATGGGTATCAAAGGCTTTTCAAAACTAATTGAAATTCAGAAGAATGAGAAGCGATCCTATTGAAACATACAAGATTCTTCAGTGTTTGACAGTGTAGATGCAGAGTGGTGGATTTTCATTTTTGGAAAGTTTAGGACCAGAGGGCATAATCTCATTTAAAACAGAGGTGAAGAGGATTTCTTTCTGCCCAAAGGTTAAACACCTTCTTAACTACAATGTCTACATGAGACACAAGTTTCAAAGAACAATATACCTGAGCCCCTCAATCTCAGCCCTCCAACCCTACCCAGGGCCCTAACATTAATTGTATAAATCCTGCCTTCCTTTGTTTTACCAAAATGTAATACCTCGCATTTATCCAAATTAAGCTGCATTTGCCACTCCTCAGTTCATTGACACAAGTGATCAAATTTCTTTGAATAACTTTCTTCACTGTCCACTACACCACCACCACCTGCAAACTTGTCTGGTGTCATCTGCAAACTTACTAACCATACCTCGTATATACTTATTCAAATAATTTATACAAAATGACAAAGAAAAGTGGATCCAGGAGCAATTCCTGAGGAACACTGCTGGTCATAGGCCTCCAGACTGGAAAACTACCCTCTAACATCACCCTCTGTCTCCAACCATAAAGTCAATTTTGTATCCAATTGGCAATCTCACACTGAAACGCAAGTGATCTAACTTTACTAATTAGACCATCATGTGGAACCTTATCAAAAGATTTTAACGTCGAAGTGATCATCATCAACCACTCTGCCCTCATTAATTCTCTTGGTTACTTAAAAAAAAGTTTGAGAAACAATTCCCATCACACAAAACCATACGGACCATCCTTAATCATTCCTTGCCACTCCAAATCATGCAAACCTTATCTTTCAGAATCACCACAACTTACTTACCACCAATGTCAGACTCGCAGATCTATAGTTTCCAGGCTATTTAGAGTCCGAGATGTACAGCATAGAAACAGACCCTTTGGTCCAACTTGTCCATGCCAACCAGATAGCCAAACCCAATCTAGTCCCACCTGCCAGCACCCAGCCCATATCCCTCCAAACCCTTCCTATTCATATACCCATCCAAATGCCTTTTAAATGTTGCAATTGTACCAGCCTCCTCCACTTCCTCTGGCAGCTCATTCCATACACACACCACCCTCTGCGTAAAAAATGTTGCCCCTTGGGTCCCTTTTATATCTTTCTCCTCTCACCCTAAATCTAAGCCCTCTAGTTCTGGACTCCCCCACCCCAGGGAAAATTTATCCTATCCATGCCCCTCATGATTTTATAAACCTCTATAAAGGTCACCCTTCAGCCTCTAACACTCCAGGAAAAACAGCCTCAGTTGAGTTAGCCTCTGCCTATAGCACAAATCTTCCAACCCTGGTAACATCCTTGTAAGTCTTTCCTGAACCCTTTCAAGTTTCACAACATCTTTCCAATAGGAAGGAGACCAGAACTGTACGCAATATTCCAAATGTGGCCGAAACAATGTCAATGTCATGTACAGCCGCAACATGACTTCCCAACTCCTATAATCAATACTCTGACCAATAAAGGAAACCATATCAAAAACTTCTTCACTATCCTATCTGCCTGAGGCTCTACTTTCAAGGAACTATGAACCTGCACTCCAAGGTCTCTCTGTTCAGCAACACTACCTAGGGTCTGGACTATTAAGTGTCTAAGTCCTGCTCTGATTTGCTTTCTCAAAATACAATGCCTTGCATTTATCTAAATTAAACACCACCTGCCACTCCTCAACCCATTGACCCATCTGATTAAGATCCTGTTGTACTATGAGGTAACCTTCTTCACTGTCCACTACACAAACAACTTTGGTGTCATCTGCAAACTTATTAACTATACCTCCTATGTTCACATCCAAATCGTTTATAGAAGTGACTTGCCCTCCAGTACCTCACTTTAGGTTATAGACAGTAATCAGTATTTTTACAAGGGGCTCCACATTTTCCTCTCTAACATCCCACAATGATCTGGGATCCACTTGATCAGGTCCTGTAGATTTATCCACCTTTGTTTCATAAGGCCTCCAGCACTTCCTCTTCTATAATGTGAAATGTTTTCACAACATCAATATTTATTTCCCCACCAAGTTCTCTAGCCTTCTTTTCTTTCTCAACAGTAAACTCTGATGTAATATTAATTTAATACCTCTCCCATCTCTTGGGGTTCAATTCAGATGGCATGGTGGCTCAGTGGTTAGCACTGCTGCCTCACAGAGCCAGGGACCCGGGTTAGATTCCAGTCTGGGGCGATTGTTTGTGTGGTGTTTGTACATTCTCCCCACATCTGCATGGGTTTCCTCTGGATGCTCCAGTTTCCTCCCACTGTCCAAAGATGTCCACATTAGGTGAATTGGTCATGCTAAATTGCCCATTGTGTTCAGGAATGTGTAAGCTAGTGGAATGGGTTTGGGTGGGATACTCTGAGGGTCGGTGTGGACATGTTGGGCCAAATGGCCTGTTTCCATACTGTAGGGTTTTTAGGATTCTAAAAAGCCAACCTTGTTGATCTTCAAGGGCCCCTATTCACTCTCTAGTTGCTCTTTTGCTCTAAATGTATTTACAGAATCACTTTGGATTACCTTTAACGTTACCTGCCAAGGCTGTCTCATATCCCCTCTTTGCCTTCTTGATTTCCTTCTTAAGAACGCCCCTACATGCTTTACACAAGAGATTCATTATATTCCAGTTGTCTACACAGGATTTTTTTTATTCTTGATTAGAACCTCAACATCTTTATTCATCCATTGTTTCCTATTCTTACCAGCCTTATCTAAAAAGGAACATAATGCCTCTGAGCTAGTTATCTCAGCTTTGAAAGCCTCCTACTTGTCAGTTATCCCTTCACCGTTGAACAATCTACCTCAATCAACTTTTGAAAGTGTCTCTCTTTTACCATGAAAACATTTGCCTTACTCCGATTAAGAACTTGAACTTTTATGGAAGGCTTCCATAACTATTTTAAAAACTATTAGAATTATTAACCCCAAAGTGTTCCCTTATTAACATTTCAGTCACATTCCCTGCCTTACTTCTGAGATGATCAAGTTTTGCTCCTTCTCTTGTAGGAAAATGTACATATTCATCAAGAAAATTTTCTTGAATACAAATTCCTCATCATCCAAATCCTTACCACCAGTCAATGTCTGGAAAATTAAAATACCCTATTATTACAGCCTTATTATTCTTAAATAGGTGTGATTGCTTTACATATTTTTTCCTCAATTTCCATCTGACTATTGGTGGATTTATAGTACAACCCCATCAAGGTGATCATCCTTCTTATTTCAACCCATAATATTTTCACCGGACAATCGCTCAGATATATCCTCTCTAAATTACAATAGTAATGCTTTTCTTAATCAAAAAGGCCATTCCCTCTCCTGTCTAGCTTCCCTTTCTATTCTTCCTATGGTATGTAAAATCCAGAAGATTGAGCTGCCAGTACTACCTGTTCCTCAACCAAAGAACAACCTAATTCCTTTTCACATTTATTGAAAACATTTCTGTGTTTCTATTTAAATATACATCAGTCTTAAAATCTGACATTTGGAGTTTATTTGCTAGTCTCTTGGAATGCTATTTTTGCTATATTAACAAGTTTGGTATGACCAGCAAATGACAATTTATTCTGCTTTAAAATATGGGAATTGTAAACTATTAATAGTTGGCAGAACCTTCTAGTTAATGCTCCCTTCCTATTGGTCTTCACCTTCTGATCATTCTTAGTTAACTTAAAATAAATGCATTTCAATTTTTATTTTAAAAGACATGCTTTAAAAAAAGATTAATACATTGTTTCCTACAAAATTCCAAAACAACACCTGTGTTCCACAATATTCTAGTTACCATTCCAAAGGATGGACTTGACAGTCTCTAATTAAGCCTCACAGTTTCTGTATTATGTAAATGAGCATTGGTAACAGTCCTAAAAAAGTGCTCGAGAGAGAAAACAAAAAAGTTTTAAATAAAATGCAGCACCTGTATCAATGGTATGAAGTCCTCTTGCTCTAAGTAACTACATCCAGGCTTTGCCAGAAGATATAGGAATTTAGATGCATCATCATGGCAGTTTTGCAAGATCCTATAATTTATAAAAGACACACATTTATTTCCAATCTGTGGGAGTTTTCTAAATTACATTTCACATCACACAGTCTAATGAAGCAAATCAGTTGACTTCCCAACTACAGATCTGGAAATCGTTTAAGCAAGAGTGTGTGTGTAAAAGAAAGATCAATTAGACCAGTGAGTTTCCCCTGCTATAGTTTATTAAAAATAAAAACAAAAACAGGGACTCTAGTGGAGCAGTGGTAGTGTCTCTGTCACTGGACTAATGGCCCTACATTCAAGTCCTACCTGTTTCAGAGATGTGTAATAATATCTTTGTAATAGGTTGATTAGAAAATACCTAGAACTCAAAATCTTTCACCCTTACTGATGATAATCAATTTTAAAAATGCTTTATGTACCAGCCTACGATTACAACCAGAATTATTGAGACTTAGTTGCGTTCCAGACTACACATGAGCATACAATATCTAATTATGTATCTTTCAACCTGTTGTTATTGCCTTAGTTTATTAGATTAGGGCCAAGATTGAAAAGCTAAAATGGTTGTGAACTTTTAGCATATTCACTTTCAGCTGAAGCAAAAGGGCTACTCAATAAAACGCTCAAATAAAAGCAAAATACTGCAGACGCTGAAAGTCCAAAAACAAAGTGCTGCTAAACTTGCTGACTTTCCCAGCATCTGTGGAGAGAGAAACAGAGTTAAAATGTTTTGAATCCAATTTGATTAAATTTAAAGGAGGGTCATTTTGGATTGTGGGAAACAAATTTTCTTTCTCCAGTCACTGCCAGACCTATTCAGTTCCCCCAGAACTTAAAAACGAAGTCAATAAAATGTTCTGTTTAAGGAGTCAAATAACAAAAAATTCATGTGTCATACTGTTTACATTCATGTAAAAAAAAATCACATTTTTTAAGACAAAGGTTAAATTTATGGGGTCAACTTTTGAGGCTGAAATACATACTTATAGTCCAAAACACATCAGCAGAAGCCCAATTGATTTCTAAATGAATAAAGGGAAAAAACAAAATTATGGTAATTCCACATGTGCTACAATATAACTGAGCTCAGCTGAGCTAAACACAAAGGAAGGTTGTCACCTGACTCTAACTTGATGCATCTTAAACATTTGTGCCAAATTCTTCCCATTTTCCTCAGTTTTCTCTCATCTACTGTTGTTTTAGCTTTTCAAACTAAAATTTTAAGGCCTTATTTTTGATTTTAAAAAAAAGTTATCAGGCATTTGACTCTCATAGTTCAAAGTCTGAGAAAATTTGTAGCTCGGGTGCTCATTGTTGTGGTTCTGTTCGCTGAGCTGGGAATTTGTGTTGCAGATGTTTCGTCCCCTGTCTAGGTGACATCCTCAGTGCCTGGGAACCTCCTGTGAAGCGCTTCTGTGATGTTTCCTCTGGCATTTATAGTGGTTTGTCTCTGCCGCTTCCAGTTGTCCGCTGCAGTGGCCGGTATATTGGGTCCAGGTCAATGTGTTTGTTGATCAAATCTGTGGATGAGTGCCACGCCTCTAGGAATTTCCTGGCAGTTCTGTTTGGCTTGTCCTATAATAGTGGTGTTGTCCCAGTCGCACTCATGTTGCTCGTCATCCGCGTGTGTGGCTACTAAGGATAGCTGGTCGCGTCGTTTCGTGGCCAGTTGGTGTTCATGGATACGGATCCTTAGCGGTCTTCCTGTTTGTCCTATGTAGTGTTTTTGCAGTCCTTGCAAGCGATTTTGTATACTACGTTGGTTTTGCTCATGCTGGGTATCGGGTCCTTTGTCCTGGTGAGTTGTTGTCTGAGAGTGGCTGTTGGTTTGTGCGCTGTTATGAGTCCTAGTGGTCATAGTCTGGCTGTCAGTTCAGAAATGTTCTTGATGTATGGTAATGTGGCTAGTCCTTTGGGTTGTGGTATGGTCTCAGTTTCACCGATCATTGTGGTCATGAAAAATCTTCAACAGCTGTACAGTAATTATAGTGAAGTAAATGCGTGTAGGCCTATCTTACATAGGAAATAGTGGTGTGATAAACTTTGTATCACACTAATTATGCTAATTGCAGTGCTCGTTCGATAATGAACTTAAGAAATCCGTAGCTTAACATTGGCGTGAGTTGTACTTCAAAGCACAGCAATACTAAAAAAATTCATTTTCTCAACATAACATTTATGAACAGGATAATATCTTGACTGACAAAAGCTAATCTATCATGTGCGAAGAACTAGGGTCAACTTTCGTGAGAAAAATTGAAAATTCCAGAATTTTTGGCAAAAATAGGGGCTCAACTTCACAGGAGATTGACTTTTACTCGAGTATATACGGCGATTACATTTAAAGAACACAGATGAAAAAATTGTACGAGTGCATAAGGTTTAGCTAGGATGCAAATCAAATTGGTTGAATAGACCAAAGACACTTGCTAAATGGAGGAGGGACACAGGAATGGATCCTGCTAAAAGATAATGAAAAACTGAATGTTAAAGGAACTCCAAGAAAGCAGAAGTATCTTAGTCCACCACACAAGGAAAGTGAATGGTTGTTTTTTAATTAAGCAACCCAAATATTACATCTTAATCTGTGGCAGTAAAAGATCCATTTATATAATCTGAAATGGTTTATGAGAAATAATTCGAGTAAGCAAAAAAAAAACAAGCAATATTAAATCCAATTTGATACTTGGAAAACTTTCTGCACGAAAACTTTTAAAAGGGGAGAAAGTCTTTCATATATTAACATATCAAGCTTTTGGATAACATACAAGAGACGGTTGTTGGAGTTGACCAGATGACCTGTCAAGTCTACGTGCTATCTACATTCATGGCTGATTGTTAGGCTTCAAATCTACTTTACTGCATGCTCTCCATACTCCAAGTCCCTGGGCCCAAATATCTGCATATCTCAGCCTTAAATATAGTCCATAAGTGAAGCAGCTGCAGCTCCGAGAGTTGGAAAATTCTAAAACTTGACAATTCTTGTTGCGAAAAAAAAATTTTCCTTATGCAGTCTTGAATGATCACTCCCTTATTAAAAGGCTTCACCCTCAAAAGTTCGTTATTTTATAATTAATTTTTAATCCAGGTTTAAAGCACCCCAATAAGTGTTTTTTTAAAAAACTGCCAGTCTCTACACCAACAGAAAGCCTTTGCAGCTTTCACCTAAAAAGCTTCCAAGTGTCCAGAGGGTACCTTGCTACTTTAAGTTTAGTCAGTGCTACTTAGTAGATTCACTGAAAGGGTTTTCAAAGAGATAGCAGAAGACACTTCTGGTGGAACAGAGGGTGGGATTCTGTTGGAAAGCAGCAGGGCTTTGGGGCTTTGTTTATGAAGCTACAAATCTGCTGTCTGTGGTGTAACATACAAGGTATGGAGATTCTGTTGTGTTAATGAGTTAATGCATCTTTAGTATCTTTTCTATACTTACTAAGCAACAAATTCACTAATGCTTAATCTATTGATTTTAGTTGGTTTGCTCTTATAAAAAGTCTTAAAACACAAGATCTTGCTAGCAAATTATTTCCATTAATTGTTATTATCTCTAGCAAGACTGTAATAGTAGGACTTGGGATTCAATTCAAAGAGACCACTTGCCTAAAAGGTTTTTTTTTAAAAAAAGCCTTTTCAAAACTTTGTGGTGTAATTTCAAATATCCAAACTTCCAGAGTTTAAGACAAAATTACCCTTTAAAAATTCTCATTTGATTTCACTTTTGAAATTTTAAGTTTCAACAGGTCTCGGACGACTGCGTGGAGTTTGCACATTCTCCCACTGTCTGCGTGGGTTTCCTCAGAGTGCTCCGGTTTCCTCCCACAGTCCAAAGATGTGCAGGTCAGGTAGATTGGCAAAGCCAAATTGCCCACAGTGTTCAGAGGGAAATGGGTCTGGGTGGGTTACTCTTCACAGGGTCGGTGTGGACTTGTTGGGCCAAAGGGCCTATTTCCATACTGTAGGGAATGTTAAAAAAATTGGGGCGGCACAGTGGCCTCAACGCCAGGGTCCCAGGTTCGATTCCAGCCTTGAGTGACTGTCTGTGTGGAGTTGGCACATTCTCCCTGTGTCTGCGTGCGTTTCCTCAGAGTACTCAGATTTCCTCCCACATTTTCCAAAGATGTGCAGATCAGGTGAATTGGCAATGCTAAACTGTCCATTGCTGTTAGGTGCATTAGTCAGAGGGGGTTGGGTTACTCTTTGGAGGGTCGGTGTGGACTTGTTGGGCCGAAGGGCCGGTTTCCACACTGTAGGGAATCTAATTTAATCTAAAAGATTGCTAGTTCAGTGCCTGTGTTTCACAAGGGGGGCTCCATGCTTATATCTGCTGTTGCATGAAAAAACAAACTGAAAACTAATTTATAAAAGCAGTTTTGTTTGCTCTGAAGTCCCTTGTATCAATTAATTACTAATTTAAACAAATGTACAGCACAAATATGATGGCATCTTGTGTAATCTCTCCAATAAACCTCATCCCACACCCCTCCACCACCACCAAATATATTCAAACCTGAACACAAGTTTCCTCAATAAAACAAAATAACAAATCTTATACTAAAAAGGTGTGACTTAGAATGAAGTAACACATAAAAGAACAAAATGCTTACTTTCTCCACATTGCGATGAACTTGTGAACAGAGACGTATCCTGTCCTTTCTCCACCAGCTGCACCAAACAATGGTGCTTTCCAATACAGTGGGCAATCACACACCTTTCAAACAAGTAATAAAGCACTCATTGAAGCAAGAACTTTAAATTTATAGAACAAATATTTTGCTCTTGAAAAGTTAATTATAAGCAAAACAAATAGCAATGCAGTAGGGATAAAATAAAAAAAACTGTGTTCAGCAGGATAGGCAGCACCCGTAAAAAAAAACAACAAAATTCGGCAGTTTAGATCTTGAACAATTCCTAACAAATGGAAAAATATCTGATGAGGTTTCAAATCAGGGCAGAACATGGAATGGGGGGAATAAATCTAAAAGAAACAAACCTATGAAGTGCTTGGGTGGAGAATAGGAGAGCTGAAAATGTGTTGCTGGAAAAGCGCAGGTCAGGTAGCATCCAAGGAACAGGAAATTCGATGTTTCGGGCATAAGCCCTTTATCAGATTCCTGATGTTTATGAGATGTTTATGCTCCAGCATCAATAGCAGCAGATATTGAAGACATGAATTAAGCTCCCATCACAACAGCTGATTGCTCACATACAATTAAATAAATAAGTTCTGCAATACAAAGCTGACCATTACAATGCTGACCATTAAACTATTGGAATGTTATTAAAAACTTATCTGGTTCAAAAGGAAATTTGTGTCCTTGCCTGGAATGGTCTACATCAGTCCAGCCCTACAGTAAATGTAGGTCTGAAACATCGTTTCTCCTGCTCCTCGGATGCTGCCTGACCTGCTGTGCTTTTCCAGCACCACACAACTCTGATCTCCAGCATCTACAGCCCTCGCTTTCTCCACAGTAAATGTAGTTGGCTCTTAGGTGCCCTCTGATAGGTCTAGCAAATTTTTCAGATTTTTTCATGGCGGCAGTCAGCCACCTCCTTCTTAGGAACGATTAGAAATGGGCAATAAATGTTGGCTTTGCAATTGGTGCAGACACCCGCAAATGAACTTGGGGGGGGGGGGGGGGGGGGGGGGGGGGGGGGGGGGGGAGGGAAGAGAGATGGTGGGGAAGGTGGAAATGTACTGTCCAAAACAGGCCATTAGTCATATGCCAGCACCTTTATTCAACACAAACCTTCTGTCACTGCATCAACCTTCCCCTTCGCTGTATTAATGCTATTTATTTCAAACACTCCAGGCTCCATTCCTTCTAAACTCTATTTGATCTGTGTACTGGCCTTCTTGTAATTTTATGCTAGGGTAGAAAAGGTTTCTCCAAATCTACTCTACCAAACCCTTCCATAATTGTAAAGATCCTGTATCAGGCAGGGCACAAACAAATCCCCCACATCTACCGACTCAAAGACAGCAAACAAACAAGCATTTTGAACTCCCTTCCTGACAGCATTGTGGGTATACCTACACCGAATAAACTGCAGGGATTCAAGGCATCAGTTTACTACCATTTTCTAAAGGGCAATTACATATGGTCAACAAATGCTGGTCAAGCAGTGAACCACATCAAGTGAATGCATTTAAAAGATGGCAGCACTGGCTCGCTCATCAACTCCCTCATTGCCACCACCTAAATTTCCTAACATGTTGCTGCTCTTCCAATTAGAGTGATACGCTCCCACATTTGCTGCTGACAGGCTCACAAGTCAGCCTGATGTTAGATACATTTAGTCAATCTAATTAGATCCTTCAATCTTATTTCACTCTTCCTCTAGTGTTACAGTATTCTACTTGTAGTAGAGAGATCAGAACAGTCTACATTATTCCAAAAGCTGTCTAATCTTGGTTCAATATAAATTGAACATTACTTCTCTTTATTCCCTTGAGAAACACTTTCAGTACTTAGCTTGCATTCTTTGAAGTGTTTCACAACTTCTGCTGCTTCATTTAAGAAATGTAACTGCAGGCCCAATATTTTTGCTCCTTGTTGCTTGCCATTTCAATTTTGTTTTATTCTCTCTCTGACCTCTGTCTTTGGCTTCTACATTATTCCATTAAAGCGCAATAGAAGGTTGAGGAACAATTTCTCAGTTTTCTTTTTGGCACTTTGCAGCCCTCAACCCTTCAGATTGACTTTAACAATTTTAGATCCTTCAAATCCAATTTTCTCTAGTAGGGTGGGATGAATGCATTTAAATTTCTGGGGATAACAAAGAAATGAGTTGTTACTTGGGGCCAGGTCTGCTCAAGATCTTTTACATGGGAATACCAAAACCTTCATGATGAGGCAACTGAGTAAGCTCTTCATTGTGTTGTGCTGCTCCACCATATTACCATGGTGGACATATTCTTAATATGCGAAAGCTTCTATCCCTATTACATCCAAAACAGCTCCAACCTCTGTCACTGTAGGCACTGGAGTTATGATCCCAGCTGATGCTATTACTGGACATCTCCCTGATGGGGATATTTGTGGATCCTCCTCCTCCAATGAGGCTGTTTAACTGTCCACCATAATTCACAACAGGATGATTTTTCAGAAATAAAATTATTTCTAGGAGAGGTATCACTGGCTAGACCAGTAATTTTTTGCCCATTCCTAATTACCCAAATGACAATTAAGAGGAAAACACACTGCTGTAAGTCTGGAGTCACAGGTAGATTAGACCAGGCAAGGATGGCAGTTTTCTTTCCTAAGCCTATAGCCAAACTAGTCTGAAAACACTCCATCTCGTCTGATCTCGGAAGCTAAGCAGACTCAGGCCTGGTTAGTGAGTGAATGGGAGACTGCCTGGGAATACCAGGTGCAGTAGACGAAATTAAAAAAAAAAGTGGCGGCATGGTGGCTCAGTGGTTAGCACTGCTGCCTCACAGCACCAGGGACCAGAGTTCGATTCCAGCTTTGGGCAACCATCTGTGTGGTATTCACATTCTCCTGGTGTCTGCATGGGTTTCCTCCCACAATCCAAAAACGTGTACGTTAGGTGAACTGGCCATGCTAAATTGCCCATAGTGTGAGGTGCATTACTCAGGAGTAAATGTGGGGAATGGGTCTGGGTGGGTCACTCTTTGGAGGATGGGTTTGGACTTGTTGGGCCGAAGGGAGTGTTTCCACACTATAGGGAATCTAACCTAATCTAATCTAAAAAAAAGGACCGGAGTGAACCAGATAGGTTTTCCAACAATTTGGCAAAGGGTTTCAGTCCAAAACATTGACTTTCCTGCTCCTTGGATGCTGTCTGACCTACTGTGCTCTTCCAGCTTCACATCTATTGGCTCATTTTGATGAAATGTGATGGCTCCCCCTTAGTGACAGTAGTCCTCCTGCACCTGATTAAGACTACTTCACTTAGATTTTCAGATATAGCCATTTATTTGAAGCAAAGGCAGCATTTTTTTTCATTTAAGTAGCTGCCATATGCTGTAGGCACAACATATCTGCTCGACTGTTTTGTGCTGGCATCTATGACAAGCTGTCATCCTTCTATTTGCTCTTAGAAGAAAGGTAAGCCAGACATGGTGAGAGCCTGCAGGGGCTGAATGAAATGGCAAAGTACAAAGAGGCAAAGAAAAGCAGAAACACTGCAAACATCAAGTGCAAAGAATGCGAGCATTAAGAAAAAAAGCTAAGAGCTAGGAGTTCTTTCCTGCGCAGACCAACGAGATAGGTGCATTCCTATGCACAGAACATTTTGGCAGGTGTACTGCAACATATGGTGAGATATCAGTGAGCTCCAAAGTGCAGTAGTTAAGTGCTGCAGCGTTCTCCGAATTAGTTCACAATTAGCCATGATGTGGTGAGACTGGTGTTTTTCTGATGCCTTAAAACTTTAAAAAGGAAAAGTTGGACATTGTCACCTCGGCTTGAAAATTTTAACTTTTTCATTTGCTGTATTGTCCCAAATTTCTTGCCTTCACCCACTCTTAACAAGATGCCGCCCACACAAGAAATGTGAAGTAAGAGAAGGTCTACATCAACAAGAATTCAAAGCCGACACAACCCCTACAAAAAAAACACAAGCTTATCCAACAGATATAGCAGATATATGAGGGCTATGCTTGGACTGAACCAGAAGCACAGCATAGAAAAGTTTAAGCAGGATGCATTCCACAAATGAGAATACCCAGAAATCGGTATAGGCACTGAGCTTGATGCAAATTCAAGTTATGCAAAGGGGGATTTCTGAAAACAATTTTTTTCTCCAATTGTACAAGTAAAGTTAGATTAGGAAAAAAACTCTGTCTTAAAATGCAAGTTGCTCTTTTACATTTCTTCAGAGATGTATAATCACTTAAAGCTTGATCCTCCCTCAGTCCTGGCCCTCTGGCTTTCTGCAAACATCAGACAATATTTATTTAACAAATTAATTACTAAACTAGAGCAAGATGTCTACTGACATGAAGCCAAAAACTTATGGCCAAATTATTGGAAGAAGGAGTCATTACACTGAAAAGGTTTAAGAGATTTAGCAGGATGTCGTCAGACCTGGAAAAGTCGGTTATATGGAACAATTGGAAAACGAGTAAGATAAAGGGTATTTAATTGAAGTGCATAAAATGAGGGGCTTAGACAGCGGTTAGGAATCATCCAGACATAAGCTGGATATCTAGATCCAAGAGCTAATGAAATCCACAAGGTAAATCAAACAAACCAGATTAATGATTAAGGTTGCTCCAGTGGGCAGATCGGATTCTCAAAACCAAAAGGAAGTAGTAGGCCATTCAGTCCATCAAGTCTGCTTCACCAATGAAATCATGGCTGAACCTAAAAACCTGAACTCCACATTCCTGTCTTTCCCCCCCCATAACCTTCGATTTGTAATCAGTAAATGAATCAGTCTGTCTATTTAAAGACTATATGACCTAGAAACAGAAGTAGCCTCTCAAGTCCGTCGGAAGGATGATTGGAGGAACTCTTATGAGAACTATGAAAAGGGTGACACCATTAAAAGTCACAATAAACTAACCCTCTTGCATGTAGAATAGTGGGACATTCCTGCATAAGTTAGTATTGAAACAAACAGAGATTGGCCCTCAATATAACACTGCCCAAATCCCAAGGACTTTGAATGGGCTGTGGAATTACTCTGCATGACCACCATCTGCAGAATCTTAAAAGATCCCCATATAAAAATTTTCCATAATACAATTATAATAATTACTGGTTGTATTTGTTTGGGAATAACCACCTTTAAAAATACTGTAATTTTCCTTGTATCAAATGAATATTACAAATCTTGTAAAAAAGCAGAGTTAAAGAACTTACTTTTGCAATTTTTGCCATGTCTTCCAGAGTTGCTCTTTCATTTTCAAATTGTGTATAGGCATTTTCTATCCTGGCGATGAGTGCATCTACGTCAAGGTTTCTTTTTGGACAACCGTGAGGGAAATAAAACTTTGGAATGCACTCACTCAGAGCTGGAGGCAACGGGTTCTCTTTCTTTGCTTGAACCTGTAAGAAAAACAAATTAGCTTAAAAATGTATGCAATCAAGTCAAATTCAGCCATCAAATTTGTTGTTTTCACAGACCAACAACCTTAACCTATAACGGTTTCTACCCCAAAATTTAAACGTCTGAGGAAAGCTTCTGTATAAAATATGCCAGTTCTCCCTAGTTCAGTAACTCAGTGCAATTACTTTATTTTTCACAGCATGACACTTGGCTCAAATCCCATCCCAGAATCTGCAGCAGCAAAACTAGCTGAGATGCCAGTGCAATAGAGGGATCCAGAATGTCTGCCAAATTTCAGATGAGATGTTTAATTATGGTTTGATCTGGTATTTTGAGTAAAAGATGTAAACGATACTTTTTCATGATTCAAATAAGGCATGTTCTAACTGATAGCCGGGCCAATATATATTTCTCATTCGATGTAATGAGATTTGTGGACATTGTGATGTATAGGGTCCTGTCCAAGTTAGCTGTAGCATTTTTTTACACTACAGTTCAAAAGTACACTCTTACTTCATTGCAAAGGGGTTTGGAAAATTTAAATGCCATAAAAAGGCATTATATAAATGAAAATACATCCTTTATGGTCAGGTCGAACTACTTAAGGATAGCTATCCCTTGAAGTGTGACAAAAATATTTTTAAAAACACAAAATATTCAGAAACAGTACAAACTTTGGACCACTAATTGAATGGTGAAGTCCTCCAATCCTCTATAGCCTCTTCTCCACTATTATTTTATGACTTATCCTTTAAGGTAAGTGGTACCCATTACTCCCTGCTGACAGCATCTTGAAGACTGAGTTAATGATTGACCCCTTCACTTACATTTGACAAATTGACAATATTTCTTGGAACATTTAGCATCCAAATTGAAGCCCGCAAAAAATGTAATGTTTAAAAAACACATTTCACAGCTGTGCATTTTTTTCATATTTTAACATAACATGTGGAAGTTATATACTTAAGCATCAACTGTAATTATTGGAAATAATATATTTCCAATATAAGACTTGAGAGAGAGAGAGAGAGAGAGAGAGAGAGAGAGAGAGAGAGAGAGAGAGAGAGAGAGAGAGAGAGAAAGAAAAATGCAAGATATTTACAATCTCTATTATATACCAGACTTGGATGTGAACCACAACTGCAGCACTGTAACTAGAATGGAAAATGTAACAAAACATTTTTAAACGCAACTTGATAGGAAGAGCACAAAAGGATCATGTAGAAATGCTAACTATTTTCAAATAAAGAGAAGGATCATACTGGAAAATGTTCAAAGTGCGTAGAAAGTAATATTCTCTCCTTCAAATACAAATTATTGTCCTGAAACTGGAAGTGGAAGAAAGAATTTCAAGATCTAAATAGGAACACAGCAGCAGAGCAGCACAGCCAATAAAGATTATAATTGAACTAATTACTCCACATTCCAGTCTATTCTGGTTATTGAAAGGGGTTAAAAAAAAGTTATCTATTTCCACGACCTTTTGAAGGCAACTCATGGCATTCAGAAATAAATTTCCCTTTACTTCATCTTAAAATGAGTGACCCCTTAGTTCTGGATTCTCATACAGAAGGGAACACCCTTTCCACAGCTACCCAACCGAAACTGTGTAGATCTTGCATGTCAATCAAGCCATTTCTTGCTCTTCTAAACTTTGTGGGTGCAGGCACGGCTTGTCCAACTTTTACTCTGAAGATAACCAGCCGAAACAAGTATTTTCAGAATTGCTTCCATTGCTGTTACATCCTTCCTTAAAAGTAAAAGGAGGCTAGCATTGTGCCCAATACTCCAGATGTGGTCTCATTAATGTCCTGTACAACTGAAGCATAATGTCTCACTTTTGTATTCAAGTCCCAATGCATTAAACTAGACTATTCCACTAGCTTTCCTTATTAATAGCTCTACATGTGTAATAATCTTTCATGTTTCATGCACAGGAACACCTAGATCCTTCTGCTTCTCAGGGCTCTGCAATCTTCCATAATTTAAATAACATTGTTTTCTAAGTATTTCGCATTTTCCTACATTACAGTCCATTTGTTAAATCTTTGCCTACTCACATAACATCACATTTGAACACCATCCTTCCTAGCACTATTTTCTTTCACAACTCACTTAAGTTTGGGTCATTAACAAATTTAGGAGCCATAAATTTTGGCAGGAGGATAGTAAAAGCTTTTTTAAGTATGTGCAAGGCAGAAAAATGGTTAGGACTAAAATTGGGCCCTTGAAGACAGAAACAGGGGAATATAGTATGGGGAACAAAGAAATGGCAGAAGAATTGAATTGGTACTTCAGATCTGTGTTCACTGGGGAAGACACAAGCAATCTCCTTGAGGTAACAGTGGCTGAAGGACCTGAACTTAAGGGAATCTATATTTACTAGGATTTGGTGTTGGAGAGACTGTTAGGTCTGAAGGTATATAAGTCTCCGGGGCCTGATGGTCTACATCCCAGGGTACTGAAGGAGGTGGCTCAGGAAATCGTGGATGCGTTGGTGATTATTTTCCAGAGTTCGATAGATTTGGGGTCGGTTCCTGAGGATTGGAGGGTGGCTAATGTTATACCACTTTTTAAAGAAAGGTGGGAGAGAGAAAGCAGGAAATTATAGACCAGTTAGTCTGACCTCAGTGGTGGGTAAGATGCTGGAGTCTATTATAAAAGGATGAAATTACGGCACATCCAGATAGTAGTAACAGGATAGGACAGAGTCAGCATGGATTTATGAAGGGGAAATCATGCTGGACTAATCTTCTTGAATTTTTTGAGGATGTAACTCTGAAGATGGACGAGGGAGATCCAGTAGATGTAGTGTACCTGGACTTTTCAGAAAGCTTTTGATAAAGTCCCACACAGGAGGTTAGTGAGTAAAATTAGGGCGCATGGTATGGGGGCAAAATACTAGATTGGATTGAAAATTGGTTGGCTGATAGGAAACAGAGGGTAGTGATAAACGGCTCCATTTCAGAATGGCAGGCAGTGACCAGTGGGGTACTGCAGGGATCTGTGCTGGGACCGCAGCTTTTTATAATATATGTTAATGATATAGAAGATGGTATCAGCAATAACATTAGCAAATTTACTGATGATACAAAGCTGGGTGGCAGGGTGAAATGTGATGAGGATTTTAGGAGATTACAGGGTGACCTGGACAAGTTAGGCGAGTGGGCAGATGCATGGCAGAGGCAGTTTAATGTGGATAAATGTATGGTTATCCACTTTGGTGGCAATAACAGGAAGGCAGATTACTACCTCAATGGAATCAATTTAGGTAAAGGGGCAGTACAGAGAGATCTGGGTGTTCTTGTACACCAGTCAATGAAGGTAAGCATGCAGGTACAGCAGGTAGTGAAGGCAGCTAATAGCATGCTGGCCTTCATAACAAGAGGAATTGAATATAGAAGCAAAGAGGTGCTTCTGCAGTTGTACAGGGCCCTGGTGAGACCACACCTGGAGTACTGTGTGCAGTTCTGGTCTCCAAATTTGAGGAAAGACATTCTGGCTATTGAGGGAGTGCAGCGTAGGTTCACAAGGTCAATTCCTGGAATGGCAGGATTACCTTACACTGAAAGACTGAAACGACTGGGCTTGTATACCCTTGAGTTTAGAAGACAGTGGGGATCTGATTGAGACGTATAAGATTATGAAAGGATTGGACACTCTGGCAGCAGAAAACATGTTTCCGCTGATGGGTGAGTGCCGAACCAGAGGACACAGCTTAAAAATACGGGGTAGACTATTTAGGAGAGAGATGAGGAGAAACTTCTTCACCCAGAAAGTGGTGGCTGTGTGGAATGCTCTGCCCCAGAGGGCAGTGGAGGCCCAATTCCGGATTCATTTAAGAAAGAGTTGGATAGAGCTCTCAAAGATAGTGGAATCAAGGGTTATGGAGATAAGGCAGGAAGAGGATACTAATTAGGAATGATCAGCCAAGATCATATTGAATGGTGGTGCAGGCTCGAAGGGCTGAATGGCCTACTCCTGCACCTATTGTCTATTAACTGTCTTCCATACCTATTTACATACAATTGTAAAGTGTTAACCTCCCAGCACTGATCCTTGTGGCACACCATGTATCAAACATCCCACCTTGCAAACAAGAAATGACACTGCAAGCCATGTTTCATTTTAGCTAACCAGTCTTCTATCCAAGTCAACACATTATCCTCCACACTGTGGATTTCATTTTCTGCAATTATCTTTGATGTAACATCTTATTAAAAGGCCTTCTGGAATTTCAAATACATTACACCCACAGCATATTATTTTCTCAAAAGATGTCTAAAACTGGTTAAACATAAATTTTCCTTTCACAAAACCATGCTGACTCTGTCCAAATACCTTGAACTTTTCTAAAGGGCCCTGCTATAATGTCTTCAATTGCTTCAAACATTGTCCTTGTGATCTAGTTTCTGTATAATTAAAACTAACATTTAACTATTTCACCAACAACTTCTTTTAATTTCCTACGATGAAGTTAATCGGAACCCTGGGAATTGTCTGCCCAGAGCTCCAAAAATTGTTTAGTAATTCTTATTTTCTGGAGTACCTCCATCCCTTCCATTTCCCGATTTCCAGCTATTGCTGGAATGGAACTGGTTTCCACTATAGTGAAGACTGATGTAAAATACCTGCTCAATTCATACAGGCATGGATAGAGCACAGTCAAACCAACAAAATCTTAGAATTGCCTGATAAAAACAAATCAGCAAAGTTAAAACGGGACTTGGATTTCTGTCATCTTTAGCGTAGAAAAATGGTTAGAGAAATCTTACACTTCAAAGCATAAAAAGGGAAAAATAAAAATGAATGGACTGTCAAGCAGGGAAAGGTTAAGGATAATGATGTATGGATACTTCACAAAGGAGTAGGTGGGGCAGAAGAGAAGACATCTATTTATATAGATAGATCTGCAATTCAGAGACAGCCCAGTATGCAAAAAAAAAAATTCTTATGTGTCAACAGAACAAGTATAACACACTACAAACGTCCAAAGAATTCTTCAGCTGCTGGAGGAATCCATGGATGGACAATGCATTCTGTAACCAGATTCTATATCAGGTAATTACAGAACAGCTGTCTGCAATGGCAAACATCCAGTTTTCTATTTACACTGCATGTGCACATCAAAAGGGTTTTTCTTTTTCCCATTGAAAAGCCAGATAAAACGTTTAGTGAGATTATTTCCCAGGATGTTTATGGATGGAAAGAAAACATGTTTCCCTGGAACTTGGAGGAGAAGCAGTTATTTCGAAATCTAGCCTCCATTCCTCCCACAGCAAAAGCAGTAACATCTGATCAATGTTTTGCTCATTTTTATTGCTTTTAGATGCAAGGAACAGCATCAGCCACTGTACGTGGCCTTTCTTGACCTCACAAAAGTCCAGAGGGTTTGGAATAACCCTCAAGTTTGACTGCTCTTAGAAATTTGTCACCATTCTCTCAGTGATTCTGGATAATATGATCCTCATCAACAGAGCACCACAAACCCATTCAGTAAAAACTGGAGTCAAAGACGACTGTACCAATGCAAATACTGCACTTCACCTTTCCCAAGTTAATCACAGGCACGTAGAGACATCTACACTGACTGTTTAAGATATATTCCTTCAATTCAAAGCCAAGAGAACTTCCAACCTCTGACAGAGCTTCAGATGTGCTTTTGTGCATACTCATTAACTCCAGTACTCCACATTGGTCTACAGAGGGGTGGGGTTTGTACAATGGTAATGTCAGTGGACTAATAATCCAGAACTCCAGGCTAATATTATGGGGAATAAAAACAAGGTGCTGGAGAAACTCAGCTAGTTTGACAATGTTTGTGGAGTAAGTTAAAAATCACAACACCAGGCTATAGTCCAACAGGTTTATTTGGAAGTACCAGCTGTTGGAGCGCTGCTCCTTCAATAAGTAACTAGTGGGGCAGGATTATAAGACACAGAATTTATAGCAAAAGATCAGTGTCATGCAATTAAAACAATCTATTGAACAAACCTAAATTGCTGTTAAGGCTTTTATCTTTTAGAATGGGTTGTAGGTTTCAGTTTATGTAAATCCCAGCACTTCTTTTAAGTCACATTAGAGATAACTGAAGGTTTTCTAAAAAAAGTGACATCTCAGCTCAGACAATATATTAAAATAGGTGCAAGGTTAGAGACTACCTGTATCCCAATCTTGAGTCAGACTGGTTCTATTTCCAAAGTAGGAATTTATAAACGTGGAAGTTTGCTTGCTGAGCAGAAAGGTTCATTTTCAGATGTTTCGGCACCATACTAGGTAACATCAGTGAGCGTCCAATGAAGCACTGGCGTTATAAACCGTAGAAGCAGGGTGCATTGGATCCATCTGGTTTTCATTTTTTGGATGTCTGTCTTGCATAATTCTCCAGATTTCTGAAGTTTTTCTGAGTAGGACTGCGATTTGGTTCTCTAGTTATGGGATTGGACCTATCGACACCTGTTGGTAAGTGTAAGTGTATCTGCAAGCAGTGCATTCACTTTCTCAATGTCGTCTGTTCGGTTTAAAATGACTGTCCAGCATCCTTTGTCTGGAAGTAGGATAACAATGCTTGTATCTTGGCGATCTTGTCATGCTTTCCTTTCTTGGGTAGGAGTATGTTTCCTTCTTTTTTGCTGCTTAATGTTGGTGTGACTGTCTGATTGTTTGCTGGGTTTCTTCTGAGAGTTAGTTGTCTTTCAGTGCTGTTTCTAACGCTGCTAAGAAACCTTTGTCCGCATCCTGAAAGTTGTAATTTAATCCTCTTACTAAGACTGCTTTTTCACTGTCTGTTAAGGGTTGGTCAGATAAGTTTTCCATCCATGCTTGTTGACGGTTTATTATTTTGAGAGTTCGTAGAGTTTTTTTCTGCAGATCTGGTTTTTTTCATTCAGTGTTTGTTGCTGTCTAATGTCTATGGCCTGTTCTACTGTGTCTGTCCATTCATGGTCTGTCACTCTAGTGAGTAAAGATTTTTGCACAGAATTTCCCAGTTGAATTTACGGAGTCTGTTGTGGGCATCGTTAATCATTTCTCTTAGCATTCTATGGCCATTTTGCTCTGCTATTCTTTTGGCTTGTGGGTGTTAAGGGGAAGTTTGTATTGAAGACATTTAGGTAGTACCTGTAAGAACCGTAACAAACACTACATTGGACAAACAGGCAGAAAATTAGCTACTCGGCTACATGAACATCAAGTAGCCACAAAAAAGACATGACCCACTATCACTAATACCCTTACATACAGATGAGGAAAGATGCTACATCGACTAAGACATCCATCCTAGGACAAGCCAAACAGAGACATGCACGAGAATTCCTAGAAGCCCGCCATTCCAACTGGAACTCTCTCAACAAAGTACGTCAACTTGGAGCTTCGTTTACCACCTTCTGAGAAAAACAGGAAATGTCACGCCCTGTGGTGATGTCATCACCAAAACAAAGAAAGCTAAACAAATAGACAGCAAGTCATAACACCAGTGCTTCACTGGAGGTTCACTGATGTTATCTAGTATGGTGACAAAACATTTGAAAACAAACCTTCCAGCTCAGCGAGCAAATGTACATCCAGAACCTCAACCTGGGTGACAAATCTTAAAATTTATGAAATGCTATATGAATTGACTGCCTGCAGGTTGTGCGCTTTTTCAGCAAAAATAGCATGTGCAAATACAATTCTGCAAATGGAAATTTACCCCATATGCATGTGTGCACACGCACACATATCAGGGGGAAAGCATGTGAGTGCACAAGAGAGTGTGTTTGCATATGTGCACACATGCTTGGTAGAGTATGTGCACGAGTGTGGCAGAGGATAAGCCTTGAGAATATGCGTGAGTTGGTGAGTGTGCAAGGGTATGTGTCTCACAGGAAGTGTATGTATGAGAGAGAATCTGCATGAGTGCATATGCACATGTGAGAGCAAGTGTATAGTGCAGTGGTGGGCTCATGTCATTCTACAGGTGACAAGATCCTGGTTGAGGCCATCCTCATGGGTACCAAACTTGGCTATTAGCCTCTGCGCGCTGTTGTTGTATATCCTGACGTCTGCCTTAGAGGATGGTCATCCAAAGACCCAAGGACGAATGTCCCTGACCACTGAAGGTGTTCCCAGACTGGGAATACATTGTCAGAAATGACTTTATTTTTATAAAACTTTAAGTTATCTCGAGAATGGTGACTTAAAAGTAGTTCTGGGATTTATACATTAATTGAACAGAAATCTGCAACCCATTCTAAAAGAAAAGGCTTCACAGCAATCTAGCTTTGCTCAATATATTGTTTTAACGGCATGACATTATGATCTTTTGATACAAATTCTGTCTCTTATGATCCTGCCCCACTAGTTAACTGAAGAAGGAGCAGTGCTCTGAAAGCTAGCACTTCCAAATAAACCTGTTTGACTATAAACCTGGTGTTGTTTGATTTTTAACTTTGCCCAATGCAGTCAAATACCGGCACCTTCACATTGTGCAGAGAGGAGCACACTTAATGTTTTGAGTCAAGTGACTCTTCCTTGGAACCTCAGCAATTAGGGCTGGGCAAAAACAACAAATAGAAAATGAGCATAAGTAGGCTGTTCAGCCCATCAAACGATTCCATATAATTGTGGCTGTTTATCCAATTTTAATAGCTTGTTTCTGCTTTCACCCCATATCCTTTGATTCCATCAGCCTCAAGTACTGCTGGCTTATTAAGCAGAGTTCCAGGTCATTTTCTCATGTACTTCAGATAGGGAGTTGACAATGTATTTTGGGAGCCTCCTTTTGACAAAGGCAGATATGGACGGTCAAATTTATCCTTGCCTTGGATGTGCTGGTTCAGCCTTAGGCAGATTATGAAAAACAGTAATTGAGGGATACCAGCCATTTGCGAACACTGCACTCCTGTGTGTTTCTGGAACTTTAAAAACACTAGAGAGGTACAAGTAGTATATTCACAAAATCCTGCAAAACGGATCATAAGAAAGATGGCCCTACAGAAGTGTTGTTTCTCAAGCCAGCTTGTCCAACGTGGAGGTGCTAATCGCTCAAAAATAAGCACTGCTGGGCAGGATATACCATTTCTATAAGTGACACTATAGCCTCAAATAAACTTCTCTATTTAGAACTTAGCTGTGGCAGGAGATAAAAGCAGTAATGGTCTAGAGATGTCCTCAAAGCATTACTGAAAAAGGTCAAACATCTGCAAGCTCATGGAGACCCTGCCTTTTGATTCACCAAGATGGCAGTTTTCCAAAAGAGTTTTCTCCAACACTTCGTTGGGAATGTGCAGATGTTAATTCAAAGCATTGGTGGGAGTACACCAACTTTAAAGCAAGCCTTCCAAGACCTTTCTCTTAAGTTACAGAATCTGTAGATCATACAGGCTTACCGGTCATTTCTGAACACATCAAACCAAGAGCGAAATTAAGACATTCCTTGATACTGGAGGTACTGTCAAAGAACCTGATATATGACTGCTGGTGCATAGTGGCTATAGTAGATAATATTCGTTGTAAGTTTACAGGGTAAGTGAGCTATTTCAAAACAGAGGCATCATGGTTATTAAATAACATGGTAAGTTTGAGATGGAAGGAAAAAGCCAGAGAAGGAAAGAGGCAAGATTGTCTTTCTTGTATTATATGTGTTTAAATTAGTCAGTCACAGAAAAGTCAACCAGGTTGACAATTAAAACATTTTATCCAACAAAAATGCATTCTGTTTATGACAAATCTTATACCTGGATGAATATTCTATTAAAAAGAGAAACTCTAGCTTTGTTTCCACACTTTCTAATTTTCTGCTATATCAAAGAATCACTAACATCTTAAGAACATAACAAATACAAATACAGCTTTCAAATACACAATCCCACATTCATTCAAATGAAAGCCATAATAAAAATGAACAGGAATAGATCATTTGGCCACTCAAGCCTGTTCCGCCACTTATTAAAGATTATGGCTCACCCATAATTCCTCACATCCACTTTCCTGCTTTTCATCCATAACCCTCGATTTCCCTACTGATCAGGTGTGTGCATGCATCTGTACATCTATCTCAGCTTTAAATTTACACAAGGACTGTACCCCCACAGCTTTCTGTGGCAAGGAATGCCAAAGACTCAAGCCTCATAAGAAATACCTCATTGCAGCCTTAAATTGTGCCCCTTTATTCTGAGGCTATACCCTCTGGCCCTAGAACTTCCATGAGAGAAACATTCAGAATTTACCCTGTCAAACCCTTAAAAATTCTGTAGATTTCAAATGTGATCACTTTCTTCTAAACTCCAGTAGAGTCCCAAACTCTATAGACTTTGCTCATAAGACAATTATTCTAGGGAATATTCTCTGTACTGTCTCCCACAAAGTGAGATCATTCCTCAAACGAGGGGAACAAAACTGTTCACAGTACTCCAGATGAGGCCTCACCAGCACCTTGTAAATTCGAAGATTTTGTTACTCTTATATACTCTAAATCCTTTGAAATAAAAAAGGTCAATATTCCACTCTCCTTCCTGATAATCTGCTGCAACTGCATGCTAACTGTGTTTTGTTCAAAAATGCTCCCAAGTTTCTTTGTATTGCACTTTTCTATAGATTTTCTCTAAATTACTGTTCTTTTATGAAAAAAAATTTCCCCGCATTACACTCCATTTGTCAACTTTTTGCTCACTTACTTAACCTATCAATATCTCTGTAATCAGTTTGTATTCCCTTCGCAACTTGCATTTCCACCACGTTTTGTGTGCAAGTTTGACTAGAGTACATTCGCTTCATTCCTTCAAGTCACTAATATATATTGCAAAGCAGTGATCCCCATGGAACCCCAACGGTTACAGATTGACAAATGTAGGAAAAAATCCAGATGTAGATTTGCTCGCTGAGCTGGAAGGTTAATTTCTAGATGTTTCATCACCCTGCTAAGTAAAATCTTCAGTAGGCCTCCAGGCGAAGCACTGTTCATGATTCCTGCTTTCTATTTTATGTTTGGATTTCTTTGGGTTGGTGATGCCATTTCCTGTGGTGATGTTATTTCCTGTCCTTTTCCTCAGGGGGTGGTAGATGAGGTCTAACTCTTTGTCGAGAGAGTGTTCTGGTTGGAATGCCATGCTTCTAGGAATTTTCATAAGTGTCTGTTTGGCCTGTCCTAGGATGGATGCGTTGGTCCAGTAGAAGTGATGTCCTTCCTTATCTTATGTAAGGATACTACATACGATAAGGATCATATTATTTTATGGCTACTTGGTGTTCATTTATTCTGGTGGCTAGTCTTTTGCCAGTTTGTCTAGTGTAGTGTTTGGTACAATTCTTGCATGATATTTTGTAAATGATGTTAGTTTTGCTTCTTGTCTGGATAGGGTCTTTCAAGTTCATTAGCAGCTGTTTTAATATGTTGGGTTTGTGGGCCACCATGATGCCAAGGGTTCTCGGTAGTCTGGCAGTCATTTCTGAGATGTCTTTAATATAGGGGAGAGCGGCTAGGGTTTCTGGATGTGTATTGTCTGCTTGTTTGGGTTTGTTGCTGAGAAAAATCGGTGGACTGTGTTCATTAGGTCGTTTTGAATGCACAGTATAGGTGATTTTCCTCTTCTCTACGTAGTTCCTCTGTGCTGCAGTGTGTGTTGGCTTGTTGAAATAATGTTCTGACGCAGCTTCATTTCTGCACAGGATACATGAACATCAACTAGCCACAAAACAACATGACCCTCTCTCACTAGTATCCCTACATACAGATAAGCAAGGACACCACTTCGACTGGGACAACACATCCACCCTCGGACGAGCCAAACAGAGAAACATGCACGAGAATTCCCAGAAGCATGGCATTCCAACCAGAACTCTATCAACAAAGAGTTAGACACCATCTACCACTCTGAGAAAAAGAACAGGAACGGACATCACCACTGGAAATGACGTCACCAACCCAAAGAAATCCAAACACAAATCGTAAGCAGAAATCATGAACAGTGCTTCGCCTGGAGGCCCACTGAAGATGTTACCTAGTAAAGTGACGAAACGTCTGGAAATAACCTCCAGCTCAGTGAGCAAACCTACATCCAGAACCTCAACCTGAGCTACAAATCTTCTCAAAACATGCTAAGGAAATAATCCTTTAGCCTCATGCACCATTTTCTGCTCATCAGCCAATTCCCTATCCATGGTCATATGCCACCTCCAACCAGGTGGTTTATTTTTAGATGGATACCTTTGAATTTGTCGAATATTAAGCAAACCTAAGATCAACAAACATGAAACAGGTGCTTATATTTAACAAGAGATTAGGCCAAAATCCTAGTGCTTACATTGACAACTTCAACCGTGATTCTTCAATTCAGCTCTCATTTTTAGTTTAAAAGTCAGACTTTGGTGCAACTCACTTTCCTTTTCTTATTATTATAATAAATACACATGGTCTTATTTTCCTACATAAGCACAACCTGTTATTTTGTTGAGGAGATAACCTCCACTTATCCTATTCCAAGTGATGTTGAAAATAGGCTACTTCTATTTGGTACATTCCAGTATGTTTTTGATCATTGGATTTCAAAAGCATTTCAAGATAAGGATTGACTATTGGCTTTCAACTGAATAGAATACAGCCAGCCATTTCAAAAATAGCAAGTTGAAGACAAAAAAAAACTGAATATAGAATACAGATATACAAGATAAAAAGAGTATAGCAGCAAAAATAAACTTAACTCAGCCTTCCTTTTCATTCTGAACACTGGTCATTGGCTCCACAAGGAATAGGTGAGGATATATAACAAATTAGCTATACAAGAATGCTCAAAGTTTCATGGTTTACTCAAATAAAGTTACCTGTGTGCTGTACATTCCAATTTGTAAAGATCAAATAATTCCCATAAACATTTTATTCTCACAGAAGGGGTGGCACAATGGCTCAGTGGTTTGCACAGCTGCCTCATAATGCTAGGGACCCAGGTTTAATCACACCATTGGATGATTGTGCAAACTTCACATAGACATTCTCCTTGTGTCTGCTTGGATTTCCGCTGGGGTGGTCTGGTTTCCTTCCACAGTCCAAAGATGTGTAGTTTTGGTGGATTGGTCATGCTAAATTGCCCACAGTGCTCATGGATGTATCAGTGCGTTAGCCGTGGGAAATACAGGGTTACAGGAATAGGGTAAGGGGATGGGTCTGGGTGGGATGCTCTTTTGAGTGTTGGTATAGACTTGCTGGGCCAAATGACCTGTTTTCACATTGTAGAGATTTTAAAAGAAGATCATTTGCTGCTTTTGATTAGTTTTTCTGCAAGCTTTTTCTGTTACACTTTCAACATAGGTGCTAATTTCAGAAAGGGTCACTTTTTCAATTCCTGCATTTGTGTGAAAGCAAATGGAAAACAAAAGTAAAGGAATTCAGGTTTCCTGAAACGGACATGGATCAGTAGAGCAAGAACATGTTATTTCATTGTATGAGGCTAGAAAGTTGTATAATTTTACTTTTAGAGTTAGCAATAATTACAATTGCGTACTGGAAACGAATACAGGATTAGAGCTGGAGTGCAGGATCACAATTCTTTGAGAGTGGAGTTGCAGTTAGACAGGATAGTGAAGGTATGTTTGACTTTATTGGTCAGTGCATTGAATACAGGAGTTGGGAGGTGAGGTTGCAGCTGCATAGAATGTTAGGCCACTTTTGGAACAGTGTGTGCAATTCTGGTCTCCCTGCTGTAGGGAGGATGTTGTGAAACTTGAAAGGGTTCAGAAAAGACTTACAAGGATGTTGGAGGGTTTGAGCTATAGGGAGAGGTTGAATAGATGGGGGCTATTTTCCCTGGAGCGTTGGAGGTTGAGGGGTGACCTTAGAGGTTTATAAGATCATGAGAGGCATGGATATGGTGAATAGACAAGGTCTTTTCCTTGGGGTGCGCAAGTCCAAAACTAGAGGGCATGGGTTTAAAAAGTGAGAAGGGAGAGATTTAAAAGGGATCTAAAGGTGCAGTTTTTTCATGCAGAGGGTGGTTTGTGTATGGAATGAGCAGCCAGAAGAAGGGGTGAAGGCTGGTACAATTACAATATTTAAAAGGCATCTGATGGGTACATGAATAGGAAGGATTTCAGAGGGATATGGGCCAAATGTTGGCAAATGGGACTAGATTAATTTAGGATATTTGGTCAGCGTGGATGAATTGGACCACCTATCCAGGTTTGGATTGACAAGAGATATTCACATCACACAAATGCCGGGCAATGATCATCTCCAACAAGAGACGATCTAACCACTTGATATTCAGTACCATGACCATCACAATCTCATAGCATCCTGGGGCTACCAGTGATTAGAGACTGAACTGAACAAGCCATATAAATATTGTGACAACAAGTGCAGGTCTGAGGCTGTTTGTCATCTTTATAAATGATCTAGAGGAGGGGCTTGAAAGCTGGGTGAGCAAGTTTGCGGATGACACAAAGGTCGGTGGAGTTGTGGACAGTGAAGAAGGATGTGGCAGGTTACAGTGGGATATAGATAGGTTGCAGAGCTGGGCAGAAAGGTGGCAGATGGAATTCAATGTGGCTAAGTGTGAAGTCATTCACTTTGGTAGGAGTAACAAGAAGATGGATTACTGGGCTAATGGTAGGCTACTTGGTAGTGTGGATGAGCAGAGGGATCTTGGTGTCCATGTACACAGATCTCTGAAAGTTGCCACCCAGGTAAATAGTGCTGTGAAGAAGACATATGGTGTACTGGGCTTTATTGGTAGAGGAATTGAGTTCCAGAGTCCTGAGGTCATGTTGCAGTTGTATAAGACTCTGGTGCAGCCGCATCTGGAGTATTGTGTGCAGTTTTGGTCGCCATACTATAGGAAGGATGTGGAGGCATTGGAACGAGTGCAGAGGAGGTTTACCAGGATGTTGCCTGGCATGGTAGGAAGATCGTATGAGGAAAGGCTGAGGCACTTGGGCCTGTTCACATTGGAGAAAAGAAGGTTTAGGGGAGATTTGATAGAGGTGTATAAGATGATTAGGGGTTTAGATAGGGTAGACACTGAGAACCTTTTACCGCTAATGGAGTCAGCTGTTACTAGGGGACACAGCTTTAAATTAAGGGGTGGTAGGTATAGGACAGATGTTAGGGGTAGACTCTTTACTCAGCGGGTTGAGAGTTCATGGAATGCCCTGCCAGTAGCAGTGGTGAACTCTCCCTCTTTATGGTCATTTAAGCAGGCATTGGATAGGCATATGGAAGTTATTGGGTTAGTGTAGGTTAGGTAGGATTTGGTCGGCGCAACATCGAGGGCTGAAGGGCCTGTACTGCGCTGTATTTGTCTATGTTCTATGAACAACTCATCTCCTAATTCCCCAAAGCTTGTGCACTATTTACAATACAAGTCACCAGTGGTGATAGAACACCTCACTTGCTTGGAAGAGTGCAGCCCTAACACTCATGAAGCTGGACGCCATTACGCAGCTAGTACAGTTGGCACCACATTCATAAATATTCAAATAAATATCTAACACCAATGCCCAGTAGTAGCAATGTTCGCCATCTACAAGATAATGCAGCAACTTAGCAAGGCCTCCTAGATAGCACCTTACAAATCCACAACCATCTAGAAGAAAGAGCTGCAGATACATGGAAACACCATCACCTGCAGGTTTTTCTTATTTAACTAAAAAACTCTATTGAATGTCTTGATGCTAACAATTTCCCATATTGCATTTATAGCAACAATGGGCATTTATATAGAAGCTTTAGTGTGGTACACTAAAACACTTAAGTTACATACTGGTTCAGTCTGAGACTCAGTGGAAAGAACTGGAAACCAGTGATAGCACCTACTCCAAGCTCCATTTCCTAAGATACGGCTTGGATCTTTTCATATAATTTGTGAAAAAAATTGTTTTCACCAATTGGTCAAGTAGCTTGGACAACATAAGAGCAGCGGAAGGGTGCAGCAACATGATCACATTGCAACTTTCCTAGCAATGTAAGTATACCAAGAATACAGGGCTAGTTATTACAGTCAGAACGCTGCCAGTAGTACTTTTATGCACTGTTCCACTGTACTTCTAGTAATTAAAGATCCATGTCAGTGGCTCTCTACATTGGATCCAGGATTTTCCTTTTCAAGAAATTAGACAGAAGAACCCTTTCTAAGATAATTCAAGCGAACACTTTGTTCAGAGTTAAGTAGTATATGCAAAACTGAACAGAAAACAAAACCAGTGAGAACAAAAATGAAATAAGTTATAGAATCACAGAATCCCTATAGCCCCTAGAGTCCACATCCACTCATTGAGGAGCATCCCACCCTGCCACCACATAGGGTACTGCATGTATAGAATGATGAGTCAGAGGAAGTGGAGGAATCTGGTACAATTACAACATTTAAAAAAGGCATTTGGATGGGTATATGAATTGGAAGGATTGAGAGATATGTGTCAAATGGGACTAGATTTATTTAGGATACCTGGTTGGCATTGACGAGTTGCACCAAAGGGTGCTATTTCTGTGCTGCACATCAGTATGACTCTATCCTAGGGTTATTAGCTCAGTTGGTTGGATGGCTCTTTGCAATGCACAGTCATGCCAATGGAATAGATTAAATTCTTGCACTGGTAGAGGTTACCACGAAGGACTTTCCCTCTCAACCTCTCCCTTTGTCTGAAGCATGGTGACGCTCAGGTTAAATCACTATCAGTCATTTCTTTTTAATGACAGTGCAGCCATATGGTCCACTTGGACTATAGTGACTTTTACCTTTTGATTCATTGTGTTCCTGCCTAACCTACTCCAAAATAACAGGTACATATTCATATACTCACTAGTATTCCGAATATAAAGCCTGGCTGATGCACTTACAGCTTTCTAAGCTAGAAAAGAAACTTCCAGCAAACTGAAGATTTAAGAATATCTCAAGAACAGTTGAAATGCGATCAGTGGAGCTTCCAGTTAGGACCAAACTTTCAAAAAAAAATCATATCCAGTAACCAGCAAAAGAATTCTTAGCTTGTTTACTAATGGTTTTTTTAAAAAAACAATGTGAATATAATGTATTGTGGCTATGATATTTTCTCAATTTCCCATATGAAAATTGAATATTAAGAATTTGCTGAGCAGGGTAGTCAAAACTTGTAACTAAGAGAGGAGTAGATAAAAACAGTAAATAAAGCTGGTACAAGTGCAGCAAGCATTTGCTGACTGCTATGCTCAAACTTTGCAAATTCCAACAATTTCAGACGGGTTCTACAGAGATCTCTTCTCCCCCCACTTCATTTTTTTAAAAAAATCTATAAAAATGAAAATCTTCCTTGACATCACAGATTCAGCCAAAAATAAAAACACATAATACTAAGTTATAGTCCAACAGATTTATTTGAAACCACAAGCTTTTGGAGATCCCGCACCTTCCTCAGGTAGTCTGAAGGAGGAGTGGCAGCTCTGAAAGTTCGCAGTTTCAAATAAACCTGTTGGAGTATAACCAGGCGTTGTGATTTTTGACTTTGTCCACCCCAGTTCAACACCGGCACCTCCACATCATTACATAGAACGTTGAAGTGTCACAGTGCATAAATCGTATAAGTAGCCAAAACTATTTTAAAAATTAAAGTTTGGTAATTAAATATTGCTTATCAATCTTATACAATTTACTTTAAAACACAGCTTCTTGAACAGACAATTGCATTTTTACTTTAGGTAGAACTGTCATTTCTAAATGATTCTGTCATTCAACTCTATCCCAGACAAGCTATTAATTACTAGGTCTTGCACTTATTAAGTGCTGAGCCACTAATTATTCAAGCGCACATGGTTTCTTCAAATTTAAAATTTTTAAAAAGACAAAAGAAAAACTAAGCCCAACCTGGACTTGCTGAAAAGCCTTCAGCCTCTTCTTAAATCTCGATGGAAAGACAAGGTCGCATCCCTGGGCTAGTAAAGCCAATTCTTTCCGGAGGTCTGGATCTTGCCGCAGTGAAGTATCTTTAATCATCATTGTCAAAGATTGAGCAAATAAACAGACTTAAATTGGCAACAGTTTTTCTAGATCAACTGTAGCTGAAAATGAAAGCTAAATCGTGGCTACAAAGCAAAAAGCTTCCTTCAGTTTTATTAAACCTACTATGTTGCAACATTCAGAGTAGGCTTAACACAGTCTTCATACATTGCCTAAGCCAAGAAACTAATGTATGAATCTGGGAAAGTCACTTCAGGCTCTGCCCTTTTTGCAGCCCACATTCCAAAGCCTTAGTGGGTGGGTGCAAAAAGAAACAAACCTGTTGTTTGGGACAGTTGTACAGACACAGGCGACAAACAAATCCAGTCAAAACTACAGTGATATGAAAGAATGCTCAGAAGCTCGGTTTTCACAGCAGCATCTTGACTTCAGTTACAGACTACATAGGGTAGTTTGATTGACTGAAAATTTCCAGCTGTGGGCCAAATCATTGTCAGGTCAAACAAGTTTCACTTGCCTTGTTGATTCAGCATCTGAATGTGGCCTCTAGCATGTTTGCAAGAGCTGCAACTGAGTCATTCATGTCATCAACAGACCACCTGTTAAATTACAACAGTAGCAGATTTGAACTGACAATTTTCCTCATGGCCAAAAGTTTGCTTTAGAGTAACTTCTCTTGCAAGACAAAAAGGCTAATCCCAATACTCAATTGCCTTTTTGTTACTTTTCAGTTTATTTGCTCCATCTGATCTGTTTTTTTAAACAATAAAAACAAGGAGAATATGCCAGTAGAGTAGGTCTTCGTATTTAAAATAATATTTTTCAATGCAAAAAAAATTGAAAACTCAAATGGTGAATATGATATTGGATCCAATAATCCCAACTAATTTAAAAATTATATTTATGTGTTCTAACAGACAGTGTATCTCTTGCTGATTTTGCTCCACCACGTCTTACTCAGGGGCACTAAACAAATTTGCAACAACAGAAGAGGTAAAATACCTCTTAACAGAAATACTTAAACAAAATGAAAAAGCCCATTTAGCAACAAGAGCCTTCAAATTCCTCATGTATAAAGTTTGGAATTTCAGGATTTTTTTAAAATTTGCACTAATCTTTCATGATAAATAGTCTGGATTTTGCTATTATAATTGGTGAAAGTTAACTTTTGTTGTCACTATAACTGTGAAACTGTCAACAATTCATGGCCGTTTGTTTAAAAACCACGCAGAGATGCAGAACTTTAAGTCAGTAAATTCCTGTTCCCACAAGTGGGTACATTACTGAAGTTCCAGCAGACTGTAATTGCTCATTTTAATATTTTCTGAAGATGAACTTCCCTTCTTCACTGGAATAATATAACAAGGCCTCAAAATTATGTATTGTTGAACAAGTTATGACCTAAGTTTTAATTAGTATACCAGGTGATAATGATTTCTAAACAGCCTCTCTAGCCCTGAAGCTGTTGCATCATCCCATCTTAACTAAAAGAAACAGTTTTAAAAAAAATAAAATTAATACGAGATTAAATTTCATCTGAAATCCAAGAAGCAAGAAATTACTGTGTTGAAGTTATGATCTCTTTGCTGACATCAGTAAGTGCATGTTCACAAACCACAAATCAAGAGATTATGTACAAAAGCAGCTACAAGTTAAAACTGCATCTTCTATAGTTATTTTGTGTAAATTATGTACTAAGGAGTAATGTATACAAGATGCAGATACACTTTGCCATCCCTCCAAAATAATGCTTTACAGCCTAAACATCAACATCACCAAAATTTTAAAAAGTAACTGAATGCATTTGAAATATTACTTTTTAATCTAAAGAAATAGTAACTTTAGTACCCTGGAAAAAAAAATTAAAATGATCCAGTTAGCAATGCCAAAGCTGAAGCAAAGCAGTTATTACAACCAGGTGAGGAGGGGCAAATAAGCTCTCCTCTTTTTGATTCCTTCAATTA
Organism: Hemiscyllium ocellatum; assembly: GCF_020745735.1. Lineage (NCBI taxonomy): Eukaryota > Metazoa > Chordata > Chondrichthyes > Orectolobiformes > Hemiscylliidae > Hemiscyllium > Hemiscyllium ocellatum. Next base: position 109,521,875 of record NC_083406.1, read on the forward strand.
ACTGTACAGATTTTTTACTTCTTTTAACATGCCAGTTACATTATAACTGAAAGAAAGCTTGCCAGATTAAAAAAAAAGAGCCAATTACAACAATTTCTCAAGCAGAAAGTGGAATTTAATTGTTTACTAATTCTGAGAAAAGTCAATAAAACAACAAACACTCAAGTACAGATATAAAATTTGAAAAAGGGCAGTGCACAATACAGGAAGATCAAGAACATGCAGTTTCAAACATTGTTTGTTTACAGAGTCAGCTTGAGATTATGGTTCTATACTTCTATAGTTTGCAGACGTAAAGTTTGTAGATATCCTTATGTTCTTAATGCATGGCCATTTCACAGATTTTCTTTTCAACAGATAACACCTCTCAGCGTGGACAGCAAGCAGAAAGAGTGAGCTACCAAAGCATGTCAGAGCAAAAGAGAACAGAATTGAGCAAGGAATCAAAAATACAATGTCTTGTTGCAGCAGTACAGGGCTTTGGCAAGACCACACCTGGGATTACTTAGTATAGTTTGGTCTCCAACCATGTAAAAGACATACTGACCTTTGAGGCTGCTAGAATGGAGGCTAAAGGCATTAAAAGATGCAAGTTCCAATCAACAATATTTGGCCCAAAAATAGCCAAATTACTTATAGACAGAGTACAAATTTGGATAGGTAAGCAACTTGACGTGGCTGGCTCTATAGTTAAATGCCATTTACTTGCACAGTTCAGGAAATACCACTCGTCTGATAACTGAAGTAGAAGTTACAGTCTTGTGATGGGTCTTATTTGGTACACTGTAACAATGGTCTAAGAAATAAATAGAATCATTGAATCCCTACTGCTTGGAAACAGCCATTTGGCCCAAGTCCAGATCAACTGCCTGAAGAGGACCCCACCCTGACTCACTCCCCTACCCTATCCCTGTACCCTGCATTTCCCATGGTTCAACTATCAGAAAGTGCTGGAAATATTTCAAATTAGATAGCAACTACAACGGTGTAATTATGTTTCATTAATAACATATTAATGGTGCAGACTCCATCACCCTGGTGTCAGAATTGATTTCAGTATTTTAGTAGTAGAATAGAGTAAGTTTCTACCATATACAGCTGGTACAATAAAAGCAAGATAGCACCTTTGGTCCTGGAGGAGTGCTAAGTGAACACAGACTACATTAGTGTACAGTTATTTACAAGACAGCATAAAGTGCATATAAATATGCAAAACATGCACAGTAATTCCTGATAAGACAAAACAATAGGCACAGTGGTGGACAAATTACAATGTAACAATGAATGATCATTAATAAAATATTGTTTTAGCAGCAATTCAAAAAGTTGTCTGAAAATTGCAAATGGAATAGCATGTGATCAGTGTTAAAAGGAGCCTGATGGCTTTGAGGAGTCAACTATTGCACAGTCCAGCCATGAGAGACTGAATGCTCTGGTATTTTCTGTCAGATGGCAGGAGGGAGAAGAATTTGAATGAAGGATGCGTGGGGTTGTCCACAATGCTGTTGGTCTTGTGGATGCAGCGCGTGGTGTAAATATCTGTAATGGACAGGAGAGATTCCAATGATCTTCTCAGCTATCCTCACTATTTGTCGTAGGGGTCTTACAATCCGACATGGTGCAATTCCCGAACCATTCAGTGATGAAGCTGCCCAGGGTACTCTCAACGAACCCTCTGCAGAATGTGGTCAGGATGGGTGATGGGAGATGGGCTTTCCTCAACTTATGCAGAAAGTAGAGACACTGCTGGGCTTTCTTGGCTATGGAGCTGGTGCAGAGGAACCAAGTGAGACGCTCTGCCAAGTGGACACCAAGAAATTTTGTGGTCTTCATGATCTGGGAGCTGATGTCCAGTGGACAGTGATTGCTCCATGCCCTCCTGAAGGCAACAACCGTCTCTTTCATTTTGTCCACATTCAGAGACAGGCTGTTGGCTCTGCACCAGACCATTAGCCGCTTCACCTCCTCTGTATGCTGACTCCTCATTCCTGCTAATGAGACCAACTACCATCGTGTCATCAGCAAACTTAATAATATGATTCAAGCTGTGCATCGCTGCAGTCGTGTTAGCAGGGTGAATAGCAGTAGACTGAGCACACAGCCCTGGGGAGGGCACCTTGCTCAGTGTGATGGTGTTGGAGATGCTGTTCTCAATCTGATTTGACCGAGTGTCCCAGTCAAGTTGTCCAGGATCCAGTTACAGAGGGAGGTATTCAAGCTCAGCAGACTCGACTTTCCAATCAGGGTGCGGAGGAATGAGTGTGTTAAATGCTGAACTGAAGTCTATGTAGGTGCCCAGGTGGACAAGGGCCAGATAGAGGATGGTGGAGATGGCATCATCTGTTGAACGTTTGGGACGATACATGCACTGCAGGGTGTCCAGTGAGGGGAGGCAACAGGGTCTTAATATGCCTCATCTCAAGCCTCTCTAAATACTTCATGATGGGTATTAACGCAACAGGGCTCTAGTCATTGAGGCAGGACACTGAAGATTTCTTCAGCACGGGGATGATGGTAGCGGCCTTGAAGTGTGTTGGAACTATGACACAACCTGGGGGGGGGGGGGGGGGGGGGGGGGGGGGGGGGGTGGGAAAGAGGATAAAAATGTCCATGAGAACATCCACCAGCATGTCAGAGCACTCTGCCAGAGACGTTATCAGGTCCAGCAGCCTTGTGGGTTTTCATTTTACATTTCAGATTGGGACCTGAATATTGAAGGGTATGTGATGTTTAGAAAGGACAAGCAGATAGGAAAAGGTGAAGGATTTAAAGATGGCACTACCACAAGACACAGGAACTTAATTCAGGAAACCAAAATATAGAAGCGGTCTGGGTAGAGAGAAGAAATGATAAAGGCAAGTGGTCACTCGTGAGGAGTGTTGTACATGCTCCCCAACAGTATCCACATAGTAGAACAGAGTATCAAGAAAGAAATAATAGAAGCTTGTCAAAACAAAGTACAGTAATTATCATGAGGAATTCATGCTACATACAGAAATAATCTATGGGGGGAGTTCATTGAATGTTTTAGGGACAATTTGACACCAGCATGTTATGGCACCAGAGAGCAGACTTTATGCAATAGACTTTGTTTTGGACAATGAGATAGGACTAATTACCGACTTAAGTGAAAGTGTCCCTGGGCAATAGTGAACATAGTGTGATTGAAGTTTACGTACAGGTTAAGGCAGATGGGGCGGCACGGTGGCACAGTGGTTAGCACTGCTGCCTCACAGCGCCTGTAGACCCGGGTTCAATTCCCGACTCAGGCGACTGACTGTGTGGAGTTTGCACGTTCTCCCCGTGTCTGCGTGGGTTTCCTCCGGGTGCTCCGGTTTCCTCCCACAGTCACAAAGATGTGCGGGTCAGGTGAATTGGCCAAGCTAAATTGCCCGTAGTGTTAGGTAAGGGGTAAATGTAGGGGTATGGGTGGGTTGCGCTTCGGCGGGTCGGTGTGGACTTGTTGGGCCGAAGGGCCTGTTTCCACACTGTAAGTCTAATCTAAAAATGTAGGACCAAGGGTTACAATTTTGAATTAAACAAGGACATGAAACCAAAACTAGAGAAAGTAAATTGGCAACTTCGGTTAAGGGATAGGTCAGTAGAAATGTGGCAAACATTTGACGGGATATCCCAGAGTGCACAATAAGACATTTCAACAAATAAGGAAAACTCTAAAGGACGGGCCTGTCATCCTTGGTCAACTAAAAGAACCAACGATCGTATCAAACTCGGACATATAATCCAAAGATAGGTCAGAAGATTGGACAGAATTTGAAAAACAAAGAATCACTGAAGTATTAATGGGGGCAAATTAAAAAATAAGACACCGCTAACCAACAATACAACAGATCAGAAAAAAGTTTCTTCAGATATTTAAAAAAAAGAGCTGACAGAGTATTTGGGCCAGTAGAAGATGGGGAATTTGTAATGGAGGATAACAAGATGGCAGATTTTTTTTCCCCCAGAGGGAAGTTTGTATGTGGAATGAACTGCCAGAAGAAGTGGTGAATACAGGTACAGTCACAACATCTAAAAGACATTTGGACAGATACATCAGTAGGAAAGGTTTAAAGTGTGACATGGGCCAAACACAGGCAAATGGGATGGGTTTAGTTTGGGAAACTTGGCCGACATGGACAAATCAGACCCAAGGGTCTGTTTCCATGCTATATAACTCCATGACTCCAGATGAATTGAACAGATATTTTGTGTCAGTCTTCATTGGACAGGATACAAGTAGCAACCTAGAAATAGTTGTAAATCAGAAATTAAAAAAGGGCAAGGGGAAGGAACAAGAAAATTATAATTTTCAAGGAAGTAGTATGAAGCAAAATGTTGGAAATACATATTGACAAGTCTCCAGGTCCAGATGGATTTCAGCCGAGGGTCAAAAAAAAGTTAGATTTGGGGAAAGTTATTTTAGATTAGAAAAAAAAATGAATTTAACTCCTTTATTTAAGGAGGGATATGAAGGCAGTAGGCAGAAACTAGAGATAAGTTAATTTCCCTTTGACAAATATTAAGCTATGTTTAGGAATGTTTTGAAGAAGTAATGTGTACTGTAGATAAAGGAGAACCAGTGGGAATATTGTAATTTGATTTCCCAAAGGCATGTGGTAAGGTGCCACAAAGGCTGTAGCTGAAAATAAAGGCTTCTGGTGTAGGAAGTAATACATTGGCAGGGACTGAAGACTGCCTTGTTATCAGGAAGCAGAGGGTAGGAACAAATGGGTCCTTTCCAGGCTGGTAGGATGTCATGTAGTGTACAAGAGGTTGATGCTGGGGTCACAACTCTTTATATAATGATACAAATGAACTGTATGAAGGGAATGAAGGCTTGGGAGCTAAATTTACTGAAGACACAAAGCTCAGTAGGAAGGTTAGTTGTGAAGAGGGGTGTAAGGAGCCTACAAAAATATATAGATAGGTAAAGTAAGTGGGGAGAGGCAGCAGAACTCGGATCTCGGAGGCCTAGTACATGAATCCTAGTACACAGAAGATTAGTATATGGGTAGAGCAAAAAAACAGGAAAGCAAACAGAATGGTATGTTTCATTGGAAGAGTAAGCGATTGCAAGAATACAGAGGTAATACTTCAGTTATACAGGGAATTGGTGAGATTGCATCTGTGTACAGTACTGGACGTCATACCTGAGAGAGGATACTAATCCATTGGAAGCAGATACAAGATGATGATTTACCGCACTAACACCTGGGATGAGCAGATTGCTTTATGAAGAAATGCTAGTCAGGCTAGGCTTGTATGTGGAATTTTAGAAAAAGGGATGACTTAATTGAAACATGCAAGATCCTGACGGGACATGACCAGGTGAGTGTTGAAAGAATGTGTGCACGTGTGTGTTGGGAGGCCTTGGTTAATAAAGTCACCATTTAGAACAGATGACAAATCAATTTTTCTCCCTGCGAGTTGAGAATCTTTTCAACTCCATTCTTCAAAAAAAAAGGTAGGGCATGCTGAATATTTAATTTTTTTTAGGATGAAGTAGATAGGTTTTCAGGGAAATGCAGGAATGAGGTTAAAACCAGATCAACTACAATCTTATTAAATAATCAAACAGGCTCAAGTGACCTACTTGTGTTCCTATTCATGTGTTCGTATTCTCACCAACTTTAGCTCTTTTAGTTCTGCCTACATAAGTTAATATACTTTCTTTTGCAACAATGAAATACATCAAAATCTGAGATACATCATCAGCAAGAATGATACATGTAGCTGAAAAGCTCTCTTTAGAGACAACCAAAGCTATCAAAACCTAGAACTGCACTGCTTGGGATTTTGTTCTGTTCAAAATAAGCAGAGCATGAAAAGTTCCCTCATTCCCTGAAATTCTAATGATAATGTTGACTATGCATTACCACCAGTATTAAACTACCAAATTTATATGAAAAGGAAACATAATACGATTAAGTAATTAAACAAGGCAAACAGAGAGGTCCTACTGGTTCTCAATGTTTTAGGTTGGGTGTAGGCTTTCAGAAAAATGCTTTTGTCTGTTATTATTTGAATTTCTAGATTAAGAAAGTTCAAATCATCTCAGTAATTGTTAGTAAAAAGGTCATTTGTTTCTCCACAAGTTCTAAACTGAAAACTAAAGAAATTCACATCTGGCTACCAAACAATTTCCATTTTTTTCAGGAAGCAATTATTTTTGCCACAATGAATAATAGTCAAATACATTTAAAAAATGGTGGAGGGAACTAAACATTTCTCTTATTCTTCAAAGTTAGCATTAAATTCTCAAAGTGTAAAATTAAAAGCGATGTCTAGATAATAGACTACATCATTTTAAAGGCAAAGAAAGTGTCAGCAATGAAGTTTCTACTCCACCTGATCTGAAAGTCTGCACACACCAGCTTTTAAAAGTAATTTATAATTCATTCATGTCATTAAAAATTACATTTAGTTAATTCAGTAATACGAAACCACAATGAGACATGGCTATGTTTGTCAATGGCTCATGCAACAGTTACGCACACATACACATCAGCTGTTCTACACTGCATCAGTGGGTTGCAAATTGTATTTTTAAACTAATCCTTACCAGAATGCCCTTGGATTCTGGTATTTCACCATTTCCTAAATTAGAACATTACAGTACACAAGATCAGCAAAGTATTATGATATACAACTAGATAAGCTTATAATACTTATTGAAGACTATGCAATTGCCTTTAAAATGGTCGTGCTTTGAAATGATAAAGCTATAATCAATTTAATGGGAGATTTCTTTTTACAAAAGAAAAAGAGGAATAATCTCCCATTCAGTTGAAACAAATAAAATATATATATCTTCTTACACATTTCACACCATTCAGGAGGAGAGGGAAAGGTGGTATGATCATACCGTTGCTAGACCAGTTATCCATAGACCCAAGTAATGTTTTAGGGTCCCAGGTTCGAATCCCACCACAGGAGATTAAATTTTAGGCATAAATGTTGGAATATGTAGTCACATATTTAAGACAGTGGAGGAGGAATTTCATCTGAAGGTAGGGAATTTGTGAAATTCTTTACTGCAGGGGACTGCCAAGTCATTAAGTACACTCTAGACAAACCGATATTTTTAAACCAGTAAGGGAAACAAGCATTATGGGGAAAAAGGCAGAAAAGTGTGTTGTGGATTGTCAGATCAACGATGATCTCATTGAGCAGATGCAATGTACTGAATGACCTACTTCTGCTCACAGGTTTTATGCCATATGCTGTTAAACCTCCTCTGGAATGCTTTGATGTGTATGCATATGTGTAAACCTGCGCTTTTTAAAAAAAAATTGAAAAGAAATCATGGACACTGTCTTTCATTGTTGTTTGCCATTTGTGTCATTATCTTTATAGATATTTGAGGCTCTTTGAGATTTTACAAATTTCAAGTTGATTTGTGTCACCTAATTTAGTAATTGGAGTGAGTATCCACTTTGTTGAACTGTTCATCAACTGGTGTGATTTACCATTTGTCTTTGTTTTCCTTTAACCAGAGAGGTCAGGAGTTAGGACCCAAGTCTAGTTTGGTATGAATAGTTGTTGTGAACTTGACTTAAACCTCAACTGATTTCTCTCTCTCCACAGATGCTGCCATGCCTGCTGGGACTTTCCAGCAATTTGTGTTTTGTTTATCCAGTCTTTGTTAACATGAATCGCAACAATAAAACATACCTGGTGTTTTGAAGGTATGTTAGTGATTCTTCATTTCCAGTTCATACAACATGAAACGAAGTATAACCACCAGCTCATCTCCCAGCCTGGCTACATGGCTCACAAATACATTCATGAGCCAGCTGTCTTATTTCAAAAAAAAAGAAGTGGTTTTGTGGCTATCGTTTGACCAACGTTTAATTCTGGAATTATTAATTAAATTCATATTTCATCATCATCTGCTGTGGTAATTGGCACCATGTCCCCAGTGCATTAACCATTATTAATCGGTTGAGAATACAGTCTGGTACTGCCTACCCAGCCTGGGTTGTCACTAGGTCAAAATCCTGGAATTCCCTCCCAAGGGGCACTGTGGGTTAACCTACATCATTCAGAGTGCAATGGTCCAGGCAGCTCACCACCACCTTCTCAAGGGCAACTAAGTATGGGTAATAGGTGTCACTGGCTGGCAAATATCTATGTACCATGAGTGAATAATAGTAAAAATAAAAGCCAGCAAAAAAAATCTGAAAGTCAAAAGGTTAAATCAAGGTCAACTGTGCTAAAAACCCATCTGGTTCACTTTTTAGGGAAAGAAACCAGCCATTCTTACTTGGTCTGGCTTACACAACTCCAGATTTACTGCAATGTGGCTGACTCTTAACTGTCTTCTGGAAAATGGTCTAACAAGTCATTCAGTTAGTTTAAAAAAGGTAAAAACTCCCAAAAACAAAATGAAAGTCAACAACTTAGTTGGCATTCATCTAGACAGTGGTAATGAAAATGGAAAGTTTAATCCTGAAAAAAAATCCTCCTAACATCTGTCCCATGTAACTAGTGTCAAAACTGGGAGGGCTGTCTCACAGATCATAGAATCCCTACAGTATGGAAACAGGCCCTTCAGCCCTGCAGGTCCACACTGACCCTCCGAACAGTAACCCACCCTGACCTATTCCCCTACCCTTCTATCCTATATTTTCCCCTAATTAATGCTCCTAACCTACATATCCCCCTAAGCACTATGGGCAATTTTAGCATCATCAATTCACCTGACCTGCACATCTTAGGATTGTGGGAGGAAACAGGAGCATCCAGAGGAAACCCACGCAGACACAGGAAGAACGTGCAAACTCCACAAAGACAGTCATCCAAAGCCTCGGTGCTGTGAAACAACAGTGCTAACCACTCAGCTATTGTGACGTCCCGACATGAATCAAGCAATAGTTTGACAGACAACCTCTCTGAAACATAACGTCCCAAAAAACATTATCACAATTTCAGCAGAAGAATACAGTTGAGTGAGAGTAGACTTGGGAGCCTGCATTATTGACTGGCTTTGAAGTAGTTTCATGGCAACATGGACAAGGAAACTTCCTGCTGGACATCACATACAGCTTCCCCTTGGCTTATAAAATCAATGCTCCTTCACTTTGTACACTATTTGGAGGAAAAATGGAGGGTGCCAAAGGCACATAATATACTCTCGATGGATGATATCAATATCCATCACCAAGTGTGGCTCAGCAGCAGCACTAATGACAGCACTGGTGGAGTTCTAAAGGACACCGCTGCTATACTGGACCAATGGCAGATATTGATAGAACCAATTAGATGAAAAACACCTTGACCTCACACTCACTGAACAGCCTGCTGCAGACACAATTCTCCATGGCAATAATTAGGTAAAAACAATGACTGCAGATGCTGGAAATCAGATTCTGGATTAGTGGTGCTGGAAGAGCACAGCAGTTCAGGCAGCATCCAAACTGCAGTGAAATCGACTTTTCGGGCAAAAGTGCTTCATCAGGAACAAAGGCAGTGAGCCTGAAGCGTGGAGAGATAAGATAGAGGAGGGTGGGGGTGGGGAGAAAGTAGCATAGAGTACAGTGGGTGAGTGGGGGAGGGGAAGAAGGTGATAGGTCAGGGAGGAGAGGGTGGAGTGGATAGGTGGAAAAGGAGATAGGCAGGTAGGACAAGTCCGGACAAGTCATGGGGACAGTGCTGAGCTGGAAGTTTGGAACTAGGGTGTGGTGGGGGAAGGGGAAATGAGGAAACTGTTGAAGTCCACATTGAGGCCCTGGGGTTGAAGTGTTCCGAGGCAGAAGATGAGGCGTTCTTCCTCCAGGCGTCTGGTGGTGACGGAGCGGCGGTGAATGAAGCCCAGGACCTCTATGTCCTCGGCAGATTGGGAGGGGGAGTTGAAATGTTGGGCTACGGGGCGGTGTGGTTGATTGGTGCGGGTGTCCTGGAGATGTTCCCTAAAGCGCTCTGCTAGGAGGCACCCAGTCTCCCCAATGTAGAGCAGACCGCATCGGGAGCAATGGATACAATAAGTGATATTAGTGGATGTGCAGGTAAAATTTTGATGGATGTGGAAGGCTCCTTTAGCGCCTTGGATAGAGGTGAGGGAGGAGGTGTGGGCACAGGTTTTACAGTTCTTGCGGTGGCAGGGGAAAGTGCCAGGATGGGAGGGTGGGTTGTGGGGGGGGGGGGGGGGGGTGCGGACCTGACCAGGTAGTCACAGAGGGAATGGTCTTTGCAGAAGGCGGAAAGGGGTAGGGAGGGAAATATATCCCTGGTGGTGGGGTCTTTTTGGAGGTGGCGGAAATGTCGGCGGATGATTTGGTTTATGCGAAGGTTTTTAGGGTGGAAGGTGAGCACCAGGGGCGTTCTGTCCTTGTTACGGTTGGAGGGGTAGGGTCTGAGGGCGGAAGTGCGGGATGTGGACGAGATGCATTGGAAGGCATCTTTAACCAAGGCTGTCCCTATGACTTGTCCAGGACTTGTCCTACCTGCCTAGCTCCTTTTCCACCTATCCACTCCACCCTCTCCTCCCTGACCTACCATCTTCATCCCCTCCCCCACTCACCCACTGTACTCTATGCTACTTTCTCCCCACCCCCAACCTCCTCTAGCTTATCTCTCCACGCTTCAGGCTCACTGCCTTTATTCTGATGAAGGGCTTTTCCCCAAAACATCGATTTCACTGCACTTTGGATGCTGCCTGAACTGCTGTGCTCTTCCAGCACCACTAATCCAGAACATGGCAATAATTAGTTGGAGTCATTCCTACACAAACCTTGCCGAGACAAAGTCACATGTTTATACTAAGGATACTCTCCCATGTCTTGTGTGGCAGTGTGCTAAACAGGATAGGACTGAACAAATTTAGGAAAACAAAACTGGGCATCCATATGCTGTGAAGCAAAATTTACTCCAACTTTTTGGCCTTGCACTCCCTCGCCTCCATTACTGTCAAGGCTAGGGATGAACCTTGGGTGCAATGAACAGTGCAGGAGGGCATGTGAGGAACAACACCAGGCTTTGCTAAAAATCAGGAACAAACCTTGTGAAACTATAAAGAGCCAAACAGCACAAGTAGCAAGTAATAGGACTAAGCAATTTCAAAAATCAATGGATCCAATTCAAACTTTGCAGCACATGGACTCCTGCAGTTCAAGGCAGCAGTTCATTACCACCATATCAAGGGCAACTAGAGACAGGCAATAAATGCAAGCCTAGCCAGTGAGTGAAACAAAAAAAAACTCACCAAACCAGCCTTTGAACCAAGAAACCTAATATGCCTTTTTACTGACTAATTCCATTTTAGGTGGATATAGAGGAATGGAATGAGTTACTTTTAGCATTTGGTCTTATTGATGGATAATCACAGAGTTGACTTTTCAAAAATCATGAACTTGAACATAAATTTAGGACAGCATGACTGCAACATTTGAGAAAGTATGGCATTGCCAAATTTCAGCATGTGCTAAACTCAGTCTTTTTCTTTTAGTTTAAGAGATATAAAATATTCTGTGGCAGTCTTCAAAAGGGTAGAAGTGCATACCAAATGGCCTGGCCAACATCAATTAGTTAATATCACCAAGAACAAATCACTTCTACATCTACCATTTGTGAAATCTTACTTTATTTAAATGCTTGAACGCCTACTTATAGGCCACATTTCAAAAGCCAGAGGATAAAACAGTACTAAATAAATGCATTTTCACTCTCCTTAAATCCCAAACCAGAACACCAAGCTTCATGGCTGCTTGCAACAGAAAATTTAAATATATATAAATTTCTAGGAACATCGATTTATCTTTTACACAAGCATCCTCCTTACCCAAAACTGTGATCCGTGTATTCACAAAAGCAGTAACATCATATGTGCTGATTATTGCTGCATTGACTTCTGCTGGCGTCAAACAGAAACTCAAATTTTATGCATGGGAAACAAACTCTAATGTCCCTTTTTTGTGTACTTTAACAGAATTCACAAAAGGTAACATTGATTCTTTGGAACTTCAAGTAACAGCAATACTTCAACATAGTAAGTTAATTTATTGAACTACTCCTTTGGTGAAACACCCTATATTCCCAGGCTTGCCTTGTGGTCCTTAACTGACCGCACCTAGTCAAAAAAGTGAAGAGCAATAGTTGAGGGGATGGCAGGGTAAAGGGATGATAAAGTTAGTTCACAATTCCATCAATGGGAGCAAAATAAGCATTGGCCCCAGTTGTAAGCATCTAGCACATGCCAAATCTTTTCAACATATGCTATAGATATTTTCACCTCTTCTATCAATATGCTGTAAATCTGAATTATGTAATCAAAAAAAGAACAAAAACATCAAAATCTCATCTAATTTTAGGTTGATTTCCTTCTCATAGTTGTCTTTATGAAAGTCAATAAGACTACTTTAGGATTTAAGTAAGCAAAATTGATTGTAGTTTTATGTAGGGAGAAACAATAAACTGTTTGAAAAGTATGTGCCATCAATTCTAAGTCTTGTAATTTATAATACCTCACAGCAGCTGAATCATGTATTCATTCGGTTGCCTTTTGTTATTAAAAATAGGGTAACGTACATACCCATTTTCAGTATAAGCATACAGTACATTCCGACCTGTAAACCACTTTGAACCCTAACGAAATTACATCAAAGTACAGAAAACATAGAAAATGGACGTGTGAGGAAAAACATGATTGTTGAAGCCAGTGAAAATTCCAGGTCAAAGAGCTAATCAACTGAGCTGTCAATAGTATGAATTAAAGTCCAAAACCCATACTTGTAAAAAGATTGTACACAGGAACACAAGAAAGGACAAGTAGGACACTTTAGTCCCTCAATCCAGCTCCATCATTCAATAAGATCATGACTGATTTGATCTTGGCCTTAACTCCAATTGCCTGCTTGCCATAACCATCAGTTCCCGACAACTTGAGAAGTTTTCTATTGCTGTATTGAACACATTAAATGATTCACCCTCCACTGCTTTAAGGAATATAAATTTCCAAACATCCGTAACTTTCTTTGGAGAGGAAAAATTTCTCCAAGTGTTAACTGGGGAATGCTTAATCCAAAACTGCCCTGACCTTAGTACCAGGAGGTGAAACATTCTCTCAACCCTTAACCCGTCAAGCCCTCCTCAGAATCTTACACAGTAGGAGCTTGCTTTAAGCTTCCCTATTTAAATAAATTTTGCCTCAAATTTTTCTTCAAAAACACCCTCTCGCCTCATTTTGGGCACAATTTCCCATTTGATCATCGGTTATGTATGCCCTCGTCATGAGTTACATTAATGTGCCACTCACATCGCTGTGCCTCAAGTTATTGCGTCAATGAGGCCCTGATTTGTACTGGTAGAGTTGGCAGCATTATACCTGAATGACATGTACTTTACAGTAAGAATACAACAAAAATTCAGTGAAGCGCTTTTACCTGTTACCATGATTCGGCACCATTTTAAATAATTTTTAAAAAATTAGTTCGGAGAGAGTCCAACAGTCCTAAGTCAGCTGGTCACCAACAATGCCTGCACCACTACCTCTACTTCATCACCAACAACACAGGACCCAACCAACGAAGTCACATATTTGGTGCCACTGCCTGTCCAGATCAATGTTGGAGTCGCATCTCTTGTTGTTGGCCCATCTCAATGTCACAGTGGTGCTCTACAGCCATCAACACCGGATCTAACCCTCACGTTGCCCCTTTTGTTGCTATGTCTACTTTGCTGATATCACCTTCATGGATGCAGTAGCTACTGACTCAGATGCCAGGTCATGTGCTCACCCTGGAAAAGTAAAGGCTTACTCAGGGTGCGCAATGGATTCACTTCTCCATGCTTAGCCCACTTGAGGTCCACTTGAATAACGTGCTCAAGTATACCTTTAGACCAAGAGGGATTTGAAATCACACCTATCTGGCCCAGAGATAGAAACATTACCATTGCACCATAAGGACCTTCCACAACATTGAGAGATATTAACCTCTGTTGTACAGCGCCGGCTTTTGGGGATAACGCATGATTGAAGGGCTGTACCCTGCAGTCAAATATCATAGCATTTTCTGAACAGTTGTTAAGTTATTGAAATAAACTTTGTTTTTAAATCTCGCTGCTGTTTGTACCTGAGCTAGTAAAGGGATTGCTGTGTTGGTCTATGGTAACATACTCTACAGTACTTTACTTGTAATAGGTACAATAGCTGAGAAATGTAATTTATACCTGTACTTTCTTTAGAGTACTTACTTAGCTGCAAGTTCTTTCAAGCAAGGAACCTGTTGAAATCCACATTTATCCTGTGTGGTTGCAGGGTTCCAAAGCAGCCTATGAGGCGATCCTCCTCCAGGCGTCTTTACAGCTTTGCCCATTTAATACTGACAGTGTCTTAAGTGCCAACACAGGAGGATAGATAAATTTTCATTCTGAAACCCAAGACAAATTGTTTGTTGTTGCGTTGGAACATAAGAACACCTCATTCTGCCACTGCCAAACCATAACCACCCAAGGCCTGGAGGAGGAACGCCTCATACCGCCTTCGGACCCTGCAACCACATGGGATAAATGAGGATTTCAATAGCTTCCTCATTTCCCGTCCTCCCACATTATCCCAGTCCCAAGCCTCCAACTTGGCATTGCCCTCTGGATGTGTCCATCACAGCCTCCTCTGACCTATCACCTTCGCCCTCACTTTCATCCACCTACTGCTTTCCCTGTTACCGCACCCCCCAACCCCCATACAGTTACCAGGCCAAACAGCAGTTGTTATTTGGATACAAATTTAATAGTTTTTGGTATCTGATGGTTTTTGACAACATAGCACCAGTGAAGAGGAAGGACTGTAGGAAAAGAGGTAACCAGCTATGATTAAGGAAATAAGGGAGGCTATCAAATTTAAAGTTAAGGCATACAAAGTGGCAAAGACCAGTGGGAAACTAAAAGACCCGGGAAAACTTTATAGCCTTTTTGGCTTTCTGTTGACCTTCAAAAGAAAAAGTACAAATCAATCAGAATAAACTAGCTCAGAATATTAAAACTGATAGCAAAAGTTTCTATAAATATATAAAATTAAAAATACGAAGGTAAACATTAGTCCTTTAGAGGATAAGGGGGATTTAATAACAGGAAATGAGGAAATAGCCAAGGCATTGAACAGGTATTCTGTGTTGGTCTTCACAGTGGAGCACACAAATAAGATGCCAGTAATTGATGATAAGGAGACTAAGATAGGTGAGGACCAAGAAATGATCATTTTCATGAAAGAGGTAGCACTGGGCAAGCTAATGGAGCTAAGAGTAGATAAGTCCCCTGGCCCTGATGGAATGCTCCCAGCTAAAAGAGATGACGAGAGAAATAGCAAGTGCGTTTTGGTAACTTTCCAAAGTTTGCTGGACCCTGGGATAGTTCTAGCAGATTGAAAAAAAAATCAGCAAATATGATACCACTGTTTTAAAAAAAGTAGTTAGACAAAAGATGGGAAATTGTAGGCCAGTTGGCTTAACTTCTGTAGTGGGGAAAATATGTAATGCACATGTAGATAGAAATTGTCTCATTGGGCAGATGCAGCATGGGTGCTTGACAGGCAAATCATGCTTAACTAATTTACTGGAATTCTATGAAGATATTGAGCTCAGTGGACAACAGGAACCCAGTAGATGTGGTGTATTTGGATTTCCAAAAGGCATTTGACAAGGTGCCGCACAAAAGGCTGCAGCATAAGATAAAGGTGCATGACATTATGAGCAATGTATTAGCTAACCAACTCTCTATCCATTCCAACAGGTAGCAAAGAGGGGATAAATGAGTGCTTTTCTGATTGACCATCAGTGACTAGTAGTGCACCTCAGAGACCATAATTCCTTCTAATTTACATAGATGATTTGGAGTTGGGGACCACATGTAGCATATCAACATTTGTGGATGATATGAAAGTGAATGGTAGAGCAAAGTGTGCAGAGGACTCAGTTTGCAGAGGAGTACAGATAGTTTGAGTGGGCAAAGGTCTGGCAGATGGGGTACAATGTTGATGAATGTGAAGTCATCCATTTTGGTAGGAATAACAGTAAAAATGACAACTATTTGAACAGTTAAAAAAAAATTGCAGCATGCAACTGTGCAGAGACACCTTGGTAACCCAGTGCATGAATCACAAGATTGGCTTGCAGATGCAACGGGTAATTAAGACGACAAGTGGAATTTTGTCCTTCATTGCTAGAGGGATTGAGTTTAAAAACAGGGAGGTCATGTTGCAGCTGTATAGGTGCTGGTGAGGCTATAATGGCTGTCCTGATCAGATCTTTTCTCATTATGCAAGTTCATGAAATGCTTCAACATAGTCCTTTGGTCCTGAAAGGTATCCAGGCTGCTTCAGAGTACTCTAGAAGGAAAAAGGTAGCTCAAGTTTGAAAACCTGTTTCAGATTGTATCTATGTACTAACAACACAAATGAATAGTTTGCTGCTGACAAGCCAAAAAGATGTTCTGCTACCACACAAAAGGATAATATGTATGCGAATTTCAGCCATAATGAAGCCAGGTATGAAGGCTGGACACCCTAAAATCTGGAAGATTAGATTAAATAACATATCCCTATGGTTGTTAGCAACAATAAAAAACCTCATCATACACAGCCATACCATACTTGCAAAACTTGAAATGTGACGTCTAACATTAAAATGTGATTCTGCAACTGGCTGACAATAGCTACAAAATCCTGAATGTACACACATTGCACCTGCTTTACTTCAACAATAGGCAACATTCATTGGTTAATTTCCCAGACTAATGTCCTGACCCAAGTCAGAGTCAGAGTCAATCTGTCTGGTTTGAAAGTTGAACAAAGCCTGGCTGTTAGTCTATCACTGATAATATGCATCCTTCACAGCAATATTGCAACCAGAGTCGACTTGCCAACCACTGAGCATTTTCCTCTCACACAGTATGTACAGGTTACAAAGCGAAGTAGAGTAGAATCTTTGACAACAATGCAGCCCTCTCCTATGATCTCAATGTGTTCTTTGCTAATTTACCACAGAAAGCAGTGCAATGATGTCACCTGCTCCATTAGCCTCAGGTGCATCCACCTGGTTCATTAATGCCCCTCGGGGAAGTAAACCTGTTGTCCTTGCCTGCAAAGCTCTACACATGACTCTAGGCCCATAGCAACGTGGCTGACTCCTAAATGGTCTCCAGGCAAATAAGGATGCATCAGCAACACTCACTGCCCATGGAGTGATTAAAAAAAACTGTTTAATGTATGAAGATGTCCAGATCCTTTTGTACCGCAGTACTTCGTAGTATCCCATTATAAACTGCTTTCTTAGTCTTTCTGCCAGTGGATAACCTCATTTATTCTACATTTAACCTGCTCAAACCATGACCCGTTGCATACTTCACACAAACGTTTCATCCCAGTACCTTTGCATCAAAGTTTTCCTACAATGCAGTTTGCCCAATCATCCAAGTCATTAATGTAAAATTCAAATAGTTGAAACCCCAAAGCATCAAGCTCCTAGGATTGATGATCACTAATAATCTATCCTGGTCCACACAGAACAAGCCCTTCGGCCCACGATGTTGTGCCGAACATTTGTCCTAGCTTAGGCACCAATCCAATTGCTGCTTAAAAGGTCACCAATGATTCTGACTCTGCCACTCCCCCAGGCAGCGCATTCCATGCCCCCACCACTCTCTGGGTAAAGAACCTACCACTGACATCCCCCCTATACCTTCCACCCTTCACCTTAAATTTATGTCCCCGTGTAACACTCTGTTGTACCCGGGGAAAAAGTCTCTGACTGTCTACTCTATCTATTCCCCTGATCATCTTATAAACCTCTATCAAGTCACCCCTCATCCTTCGTCGTTCCAATGAGAAAAGGCCTAGCACTCTCAACCTATCCTCGTACGACCTATTCTCCATTCCAGGCAACATCCTGGTAAATCTCCTCTGCACCCTCTCCAAAGCTTCCACATCTTTCCTAAAATGAGGCGACCAGAACTGCACACAGTACTCCAAATGTGGCCTTACCAAGGTCCTATACAGCTGCAACATCACCTCACGACTCTTGAATTCAATCCCTCTGCTAATGAACGCTAATACACCATAGGCCTTCTTACAAGATCTATCCACCTGAGTGGCAACTTTCAAAGAGCTATGAACATAGACCCTAAGATCCCTCTGCTCCTCCACCTTACTAAGAACCCTAACGTTAACTCTGTATCCCGCATTCTTATTTGTCCTTCCAAAATGGACAACCTCACACTTGACAGGGTTGTCATCTGCCACTCCTCAGCCCAGCTCTACATCATATCTAAGTCCCTTTGCTGCCGACAACAGCCCTCCTCATTATCCACAACTCCACCAATCTTCGTATCGTCTGCAAATTTACTGACCCACCCTTCGACTCCCACTTCGAAGTCATTAATAAACATTACAAACAGCAGAGAACCCAGAACTGATCCCTGCGGAACTCCACTTGTAACTGGGCTCCAGGCTGAATATTTATCATCTACCACCACTCTCTGACTTCGACCAGTTAGCCAGTTCTCTATCCAACTGACCAAATTTCCCACTATCCCATGCCTCCTGACTTTCTGCATAAGCCAACCATGGGGAGCCTTATCAAATGTCTTACTAAAATCCATGTACACTACATCCACTGCTCTACCCTCATCCACATGCTTGGTCACCTCCTTAAAGAATTCAATAAGTCTTATAAGGCAAGACCTAACCCTCACAAATCTGTGCTGGCTGTCCCTAATCAAGCAGTATCTTTCCAGATACTCATAAATCCCTCAGTATCCTTTCCATTACTTTGCCTACCACTGAAGAAAGACTAACTGGCCTGTAATTCCCGGGGTTATCCCTATTCCTTTTTTTGAACAGGGGCACAACATTCGCCACTCTCCAGTCCCCTGGTACCACCCCCATTGACAGTGAAGACGAAAAGATCATTGCCAACAGCTCTGCAATTTCATCTCTTGCTTCCCACATAATCCTAGGATATATCCTGTCAGGCCCAGGGGACTTGTCTATCCTCAAGTTTTTCCAAATGCCCAACACATCTTCCTTCCTAACAAGTATCTCCTCTAGCTTACCAGCCTGTTTCATACTCTCCTCTTCAACAATACGGTCCCTCTCATTTGTAAATACTAAAGAAAAGTACTCATTCAAGACCTGTCCTATTTTTTCAGACTCAATACACAGTCTCCCACTACTGTCCTTAATTGGACCTACCCTCGGTCCCGTCATTCTCATGTTTCTCACATACGCATAAAACGCCTTGGGGTTATCCTTGATCCTACCCAAAGATTTTTCATGTCTTCTCTTAGCTCTCCTAATCCCTTTCTTCAGCTCCCTCCTGGCTATCCTATATCCCTCCAATGCTCTGTCTGAACCTTGTTTCCTCAACCTTATGTAAACCTCCTTCTTCCTCCTTTACAAGACATTCAACCTCCCTCATCAACCAAGGTTCCCTCACACAACCATCTCTTTCCTGCCTGACAGGATATGGATATGGATATATAAAAAAAATAAAAATCAAGGACATGTTGTATCTCTTCCTTGAAAAAGCTCATTTCAACGACATCCTTCCCTGACAGCCT
This sequence comes from Hemiscyllium ocellatum, assembly GCF_020745735.1. NCBI lineage: Eukaryota > Metazoa > Chordata > Chondrichthyes > Orectolobiformes > Hemiscylliidae > Hemiscyllium > Hemiscyllium ocellatum. The sequence continues at coordinate 109,541,426 of NC_083406.1, forward strand.
ATGCTCCCAACTTATGCTCCTCAGATCCTGTCTTGCAGCATCGTATTTACCCTTCCCCCAATTGTAAAACCTACCCTGTTGCATGCACCTATCTCTCTCCATAACCAAAGTGAAAGTCACAGAATTGTGGTCACCATCACCAAAATGCTCACCCACTAACAAGCCCATCACTTGTCCCGGTTCGTTACCAAGAATCAAATCCAATATGGCCTCCCCTCTGGTCGGTCAATCTACATACTGCGTTAGAAAAGCTTCCTGGGCACACTGCACAAACACCGCCCCGTCCAATCTACTTGACCTAAAGAGCTTCCAATCAATATTTGGGAAGTTGAAATCACCCATGACAACTACCCTGTGGCTTCTGCACCTTTCCAAAATCTGTTTCCCAATCCGTTTCTCCACATCTCTGCTGCTATTGGTAGACCTATAGTAAACACCCAACAAGGTGACTGATCCTTTCCTATTTCTGATTTCAGTCCAAGGCAGATCCCTCTCGAACTGCCTTTCCAGCCGTTATACCATTTCTAATTAGCAATGCCACCCTCCCTCCTTTTTTACCACCCTCCCTAATCTTACTGAAACATCTGTATCCAGGAACCTCCAACAACCATTCCTGTCCCTCTTCTATCCACGTTTCCGTGATGGCCATAACATCGTAGTCCCAAGTACCGATCCACGCCTTATGTTCACCCACCTTATTTCTGATACTCCTTGCATTGAAGTATACACACTTGAACCCATCTCTGTGTCCACAAGTATTCCCTGTCAGTGCTACCTTCTCCACAGCCTCCCTACATTCTTGGACATCCTGAAAATCAGCTAACCTACTTGCTGGACTACAAGTCCGGATCCCATCCCCCTGCCAAATTAGTTTAACCCCCCCCCGGAAGAGTGCTAGCAAACCTACCTCCCAGGATATTGGTGCCCTTCTGGTTCAGGTGCAACCCGTCCTGCTTGTACAGGTGCCACCTTCCCCAGAATGCAGTCCAATTGCCCAAATACCTGAAGCCCTCCCTCCTACACCATCCTTGCAGCCACATGTTCAACTGCACTCTCTCCCTATTCCTTGCCTCACTGTCACGTGGCACCGGCAACAACCCAGAGATGACGACTCTGTCTGTCCTAGCTTTTAGCTTCCAGCCTAACTCCGAGCTCCTGAATGACCTCCCCACCCCTCTTCCTACCTATGTCGTTGGTGCCAGTGTGCACCACGACTTCTGGCTGCACACCCTCCCCCTCAAGGATTCTGAAGACACGGTCCAAGACCTCTCGGACCCTGGTACCCGGGAGGCAACAAACCATCCGAGAGTCTCGCCCATGTCCACAGAACTGCCTGTCTGTCCCTCTCACTATAGAGTCTCCTATAACTAGCGCTCTCCTCCTCTCCCCCTTTCCCTTCTGAGTTTCAGAGCCTCGTGCCAGAGACTCGGTCACTGCAGCTTACCCCTGCTAGGCCATTCCCCCCCCCCAGCCAACAGTATCCAAAGCGGCATACTTATTGTTGAGGGGAACGACCACAGGGGATCCCTGCACTGCCTGCTTCCTCCCCTTCCCACCTCTAACTGTTACCCAGCTACCTCTGTTCTCTGGCGTAACTATGTCCCTGGAGCTTCTATCTATCACCCTCTCAGCCTCTCGAATAATCCTCAGTTCATCCAACTCCAGCTCCAGTTCCAGTTCCCTAAAGCGGTCTGTGAGGAGCTTGAGTTGGCGCACTTCCCGCAGATGAAGTTGGCAGGAGCATCAGTGGTCATCCTGCAGGAGGAACATTCCACTGCCTGCACTGCCATAACTCTACACTTAGTCTCTAAAACAAGAACACTAAGTAGCTTACCTGTTCAGTCAACTGAGTCCTTTCTTTTTAAGGTTAGAGGAGGAGGGATGGTGGGAGACACTACACATGTAGTGTCTCGGGTTCCTTCTCCACTCAAATAACAATCGCTTACCTTCCCAACCAGCTCTGCGCTCAGACTTCACTTCCGCCCAGCTCCTGCCGCTCTCTGCTGCAATGGAACAGTCAAAAAAAGCACACAACACCTCTACTCCCTCAGGAGGCTAAGGAAATTCGTCAAGTCTGTAAAGACACTTACTAAACTTTCAAAAAAAAACAGATGCATCATAGAAAGCATTCTACGTGGATGCATCACGACTTGACCTGGCAACTACGTAAAGTTGTGAACGTAGGCAAACTACGTAAAGTTGTGAACAAAGCCCACTCCAACACAAGCCAAATCTTCCATCCACTGACTCCATCCAGATTTCTCACTGCTTCAGAAAGGTAGCCAACATAATCAAAGGCTCCTCCCAGGCCAGTTAGCATCTTCTCCAAACTCTTGTATCTTCTGCCCGACAGAAAAGTTTAAACACATACCAACAGATTCAAGAATAGTTTCTTCCTCACCGTTATTACACTTCTGAATGGACCTCAAGTTTTAAATTTAATATTGAGCTTGCTCTTTATGCACTCTCTTCAACTGTAATACTGTATTCCGTGCTCTGTTCTATTATACACTTTGTACATTATGATCTGTCTGTACTGCATGAAAAAAAGCCAAAACGTTTCACTGTACCTAGGTACATGTAACAATAATAAATCAAAAAGTTGTGGCATGCTACTAATCACACAGCTTGTTGAAATGAAAACGACTCAGTTACTCTAACTCTGCTGCCTGTTGTTAGTTCAACAATGCTCTAATCATGCTAATATAATACCCCCAACACCTCAAAACACTCATCTTTTATGCATCACAATACTCGATGCCTTTTATACCCCTTTAACCACCAAATTTATTACATCCTCAGTACTCTCAAAGTTATCAAACAATTTTCTTTCCATATCACCTTACTCTGCCTGACTATATTACAGTTAGTTTTACTACTTCATTAAATTCTACTTTCCAACATTCTCCCAATGTCAGATGTGAGGATAATTATCACAAGTTTCCTGCATTATTCCCCTCCTTTCTTGAAAGGGTGGACTACATATATTGTTTTGAATCTACTGGGACTATTCCAGAATCTAGGGAATTATGGGAATTTACGTTCAATACACCCATGATCACTACTTGCACCTTTTTTAAAAAAGATCTTAAACCAGCAGTTTCAGGGGACTCCCAAGAGCTTTTTGTCTCATTAGTTTGCCTAGTAACTTTTCACTGACGATATTGAACATTTTTATTTCCTCCCCTCACAGTTTGCCCTGATTTTTTGTTATTATTGCAATGCTTTCAATGTTTTTTTAAAGCCATAGCAGGTAGAAAATAGTTCTAAGTATATTCTTCAGCATCACTGGATCAAAATCCTGGATCCCTCTCCATAATGGCAATGTACATCTACCTATACTAGTTGAAGGCAACAGCTCACCATCAAGGTGACTACAGATGGGCAATAAATGTTGCCCCAGCAAGTGAGGCTCTCATACCATGAATAAGTTTAAAAATCTCACTTCATTTTGTTCCTTCATAGGGAAGAACATTTAATTGTCTTCCTTTTTATATATTTTTGGAGCTCTTGTAAAAGTCTGCTTTTGTACTTTTTAACTGGTTTGCTCAATTGATTTCCCCCACCCCACCTTTGCTTTTCTGTCACCCTTTTCCTGCTTTATAAAATTTCATCCAAACTTCTGATTGGTCAATCTCCTGATCATTTGTCTTTTGTTTCCATTTGATATTTCTTTACTTAGCCACAAATTTTAACCTAATTTCAGAGGCTTTATTTTCTAATGGAATACCTTTATTGAGGATATGAAATATTTCTTTGGAAAGATCTGCAACTGCTTATCCACTTGTCTTTTAGTTTAACTTTTTTAAAAGCCTACTTTCGACAACTCAGCCTTGACATCTTTGTAACTGTCTTTATAATAGCAATAGAAAATGGGTGGAATAAAAATGCTATGAGAATACTCATACTACTCACCAACATTAATAGCAATCCTGTCCACAATCTTTGATTTAACTGAGAACAGTGATAAATTATTCAGTGATCTTGAAACAAAGGGAGAAAATGTTTTCTCTCAAAAGGAGAAATATCCAATAACCACCCAAAAAGAGTCAAAATACAGAATCAATTTCAACATTTCCGTACATGACATTGCACAAACCTCAAGTTGTAAAAAACCCAGTAAAGCAAAACCGATTATCTGATAATAAAAGAACATTTGTTTGGAGCCAAAACATCAGGAAATAGCACATGCTGGGGAATGATATTTGAAAATTAATGAGAACATAAATGTTATAATTTGAAAAAGTAGACAAACAGGAGGCTGGAAGAAGCCAGGCAGCATCAGGAAGTGGAGAGGTCAACATTTCGGGTACAGTTTAACCCATCTTCAGGAATGGAGGGGGGGGGGGGGTGGGGGGGTGGTGGTGGTTGGGGTTGTGAGTGGGGGGAGTGTGGTGAGGTAGTGATAGGTGAACACAGATAGTGGGTATGTCTCTAACAATTTGATTTCCCTCTATTTGATTTTTAATACCTATACATTCAAACACACTAAAAACCAAAAACTCCACAATGGCTATTGTGAAAACTAGAAGCATGGCACACCATGTCACAAACAAGATCAATCACATTATGAGCTCCACTTTTACACTGTTGTCAAAAAGATGCAGTACTGTTGTGGCTGCATTACTGGGATAGCAATCAGAATCCAGGATTAATAATCCCAGAGTTCACACCTCACCATGGCAAATGGAGAATTTTTTAAGAAAATGAAATTGAGAGTTAAAAAGCTGACATCAGCAAGTCCCATGACGTTGTTGGATTATTGGAGAAGGAAATGAAACCTATTGTGCGTACCTTGTGACTTGGATGCAATTGCAGTCCCACATTGTGCGTGACTCTTAACTGACTCGAGTGGCCTAGCAAGCCAGTCAACTGCGTTAAGTTGCTTTAAAAAATAATCTGCCACAGTTCAGAGTGATACTTCATTATTTTATCAGGGCAATTATGGATGATTAAACACCAGCAATGACCACATCCCGAGAAATGAAAAAAATTAAGCCCCCACATGATTCGAGAAAAATATTGACCACAGGTTAGAACGGATACATTACAACATAACAAGCAACAAGTAATTTAAAGAAAAGTACATTTCCTAGAAACAATCTAAAACTTTACTCAGTAAATGGATTTCTCAGTACAATGTACAAAAGTACTAGACGTTTGGCAATTAAAAGGAGGACTGTAAACCAACTGAAGGAGTCAGCTGAGTGAACAGTGGCATTCTTCGTTGAGTTTTATTTCTCCCAACCATCTAAATATTTATACTATAATGATATAATATGCTTACTCCCTAACAAGGGTGGAATGGTGGCTCAGTTATTAGCTCTACTGCCTCACAGCACCAGGGACTCAGGTTCAATTCCAGCCTCGGGCGGCTATGTGGAGTTTGCATATTCTCCCTGTGTGCGGGGAGGTTTCCTCTGGGTCCTCCAGTTTCTTCCCATAATTCAAAGATATGCAATTTAGGTGAACTGGTCATGCTAAATTGCCCACAGTGTTCAGGGATGTGCGGGTTAGATGCACCAGTTAGGAGTAAATGTAAAGTAGTAGGGTAGGGGAATGGGTCTGGGTGGGTAACTCTTTGGAAGGTCAGAGTTGACCTGTTGGGCCTAATGGTCAGTTTCCATTCTGTAGGGATTATGTTCTATAAACCATTACTTACTAAGCTATAACTTTACCAATTTTAGCTGCATTCTTTAAATCAATATTGAAAACGGCAGGAACTTATTTGACTTTGTTCTGCTTCTATATCTTTGATAACCACTTGCAATAAAATCAAACAAAGCATCAACTATTGCGCCAATCCAACAGTCACATTTTACTAGCCTTGACTTAAATAATGGCACAGAAAGTAATTTGTACAAAATTTGCTGATGACACAAAGTTAGGCAGCATTGTAGACCATGTAAATGATAGTATAAAAATACATAGGGATGTTAATAGACTCAGCAAAATGGGCAAAACTGGCAAATGAAATTCAACATAAGCAAGTATGAGGTTATCCATTCTGGACCAAGAAAGGATAGATTGGAGTACTTTTTAAGGTAGTATGAAATATGTTGGAGAAGTCCACAACAAGGGGCCACGGTCTAAGAATCAACAGTAATCCATTCAGGGCTGAGATCAGGAAGAATTTCTTCATTCAGTTGCAAACCTGTAGAATTCTGTACCACAGGAAGCTGTTGGGGCCAGTTTGATATATTCAAGGAGGAGCTGGATATTGTCCTTGCAGTTAAAGGGATAAAGGTGTATGGGAAGAGAGCAAGAATACTGAGACTGCATGATCAGCCACGATCATACTGAATGGTGACGCAGGCTCAAAATAAAAAAAGGGTCAAATGGCCTACGCTTGCACCTATTTTCTATGTGAATATAGTGGATACTTAAAGAGGCTTGGGAGTTAAGATGTTAAGATCTTTAAAAATGTCACAAACTAGTACAGAAAATAATCAAGAAAGCTAAAGAAATACTGGCTTTTATTATGTGAAGGATTGGAATACAAGGATGCAGAAGTTATGCTGCAGATATATATAACTCTGGTTAGAGTCCACTTAACGTACCATGGGCAGATCTTGGCACTACACCTCAGGAAGGAATAAGCTGGCAAACATGACAAGCTGCTTTGGTGTCTGTCAAAGAGGTAAAACAAGACAAACATACTAAGCCTGAATGTTTTGAAAGATGCAACATACAAACAAGCAAGACACAGAATCTGTAAGCATCAAACAGGCACAGACCATGAAGAAAACAAGCTCTGCTCAAATCAAAAAGATGGCCACAACACCGAGTACACCTACTCTTCTGTGGTAAGGCTAAAAATGAAGAGGAGGGCAGTCAGCATTAGCATTGTATATCCTGCATGAAACCAGTGGCAGGAGGGGTTTCGGCCTACAATAAAGTCTGCAAATTATCACACGGGAATTGAAGGATCATTTGAGAAGTGGCTAGGGAGTCTGATCCCTTGCTGGGGTTTATCTGTCAGCAGACCTGTTCACAAAAGTTTAAACATGCAGGTTTATAAAATCATGACAGACAGGGATAGTGAATAGCCAAGGGTAGGGGAGACCGAAACTAGAGGACATTGGTTTAAGGCAGAGGGGAAGATCTAAAAAAAAAGGACCCAAGGAGATGGAATGAGGAAGTGGAGGAGGCAGGTACAATTAAAAATTAAAAGGCATCTGGATGACTAAATGAATAGGAAAGGTTGAGGGGGATATGGGCCAACTGCTGGCAAATGGACCTGGTCAGTATGGATGATTTGGACTTTTATAATTCTATGTAAATGATTTTAAAATGAAAAAGTTTAAAAAATACTTGAGATGTATATTGTTCCAATGCACCTGATGGGTGCCTGCCTCAGTGAGCAAAATGGCCTAGCAGCAGCATTGCAATGCAAAGTGGTGGTGCATTCCAAAGTGCAGCACAGACGTGGTGAACTGTGCTCCCAGCTAGTCCAAAATGTGCAGTGATGTGACTGTTGTGTCTCTAATGCCAACATCTGCCATGGGCTACATGCTGTCAAGCCCATGAAGTATATAGGGATGTTGAGGAATACCAAGACGGAGGTTCTGAGAAACAAGGGGCGAGCTGGAGCACAGGTACCTACTGACTTTTATATTGGGAATGGTCTAGTTTCTCTCTGCTTACAGGAGCACAGGAAATTGCAAGTAAATGAAGCAATACTAAGTGCAGAGATATAAATACTTGCAAATAAGTCTTTTGTCCTCACTCATGAAAGTCTCATTTCACTGGTCAAACACTGGCCAGGAAAATACAAGACAGAATGTCAAGAATCTTAAATTTCCCATCTTGTAAAATTTTCTCAGTTAACTCGTCGCTGCCCACATTGTCCAAAGGTTGAGAAAATTCAGTTCATAAATTCAAGTTTGACATCACAGATTATGAAGAACACACATTGCAGAAAGTTTTGAGGACTCAGGTAAGTGTAAGTGCTAATTACCCTTATTTTCAATCTTGTTACACAACTTTATATGAATAAACAGGAATAAATGTAGATTTAGACATTTTCAGCTCAGCAAGCTGAAAAATGGACACTAAGCGAGTCAGTATCTGTGATATTAATAAAAGAGGTAAGAGAAAGGATGTAGCTTTAAAATATCGAGACTGGCATTTGTAGTTTTTCTTTAATCTTTTCCAGGACAGCAAAAAAAGAAGAGTGTTATGAAGCAGAAATAAGTTAGAGGTGACAATTCTTTTGAAGAATTCAGAAGAAAAAACGTTCTTTAAAATTAATCCTCATCTATCTAACATTATGTCCCAAAACCAACATTGTTGGTTTTTAGTTTACTAGATATTTTTACTCTGCCCAAAAATGTATATGCCCATGGATATAAATGGCTTATCAAAATATTTAGGAATATAAGTTCCAGAGCTAGCCATTTAGCCTCTCAAGCCAGCTTTGCAGTGGCCGATTTCTAATCTAAAAATTACTAATTGACCACTCGTGGCGTAAGTGACTCAATATTATTGCTGAGTGAAATGGGGTTTCCTAAAACAGCTCTTCCTTCTTAAAACAAACTTAGCACTTCCATAACTTTCCTTAAATCTTGCTTTTAAAAAAAAAAGAAAATACAACAGGATCAGGTACAAAATTGTTAAAAATAGCTTTGATTCTAATTAAAGCACATGTTGACAACCTGATTACAAACCACAGAGTGCATAACTAAGTAAAAAACAAAAGAGTGGACTTTTTCTTGCATATATAAATAATGCCAGTGCACAGATGAACAAAATTTCAAAAGCATACAAACAAACAAAGTTTAAAATAAAAATTACTCTGCAAATAGGAGATGAAGGGTGACGGAGTATCATAAAAAGCTTTCTTGGGGGGGGGGGGGGGAAAGAGGTGGGGAAGAAAAGGAAATCAAGAAAACCTATTACCAAGAACAGGGTCATTTAATAAAAAGTCATTAGCAAAACTACATTTATATTCTACTACACATGCCACTTTCACCTGACATATGTAATGGAACAAGACCAACTCAAACATTAATTTTCTGCATTGCTTGGAAAAGATTAATTACTTGGAAAACAAATGGGGTAAATGAAGGAACAGAAATACAAAGTTCCTTACAAAGACATCCCTGGTACATTATTTCAACTTATCACCTCTTGAAGTGACTGTAACTATCAATATACAAGTGCTAAATACCTTTGCCTTCTCATGTAACAACTACCATGTCAGAAATTACCAGGCATCTGATCTGATTAGAATCAGCTGTCTGAAGGTCTGTTATTAGATAGCAATGTTCTTGCCATGCTATACCAGTGCAAATATAGTGCCAATCCAGAATGCATGTGCTACAATACAAATATAGGGCCAATTTAGGAATCGTATTCAACGGTACAAATATAGGCCCAATTCTGAATCTGTGTGCATAATGTAGCTATACACCATAAAGGGCTGAAATGTTTAGTTTGCATAATATTCATGTCTTTTATCAAAGCTTAAATACCCAATTATTAAACACTGACAGTTGGCTTGCAGGTGCAGCAGGCAATGAAGAGAACTGATGGCATGCTGGCTTGGGTATTGGAGTAGGGATGCCTTGCTGCAGTTATACAAAGTCTTGGTGGGGCCATGTCTTGAATGTTGTGCGCTGTTTTGGTTTCCTAGTCTGGGAGGGGCATTCTAGCTATTGAGGGAGTCCAGTAATGTTCACCAGACTGATCCCCTGGATAGCACGAATGACATAAGGAAACACTGGTTGGAGTGGGCTTGTATTCGCTTGAATGTAGAAGAATGAGGGGCCATCGCATACAAACATATCCGGATGGGACTGGACAGGCTAGATGGAAAGAATGTTCTTGCAATATTGGGGAAGTCAAGAACAAGGGGTCACAGCTAAGAATAAAAGCTATCAGCCATACAGGACTGAAAAGGAGGAAGAATTTTTTTCACTCAGTTGTGAACCTGTGGAATTCCCTTCCACATGAAGCTGCTGGGGCCAATTCATTAGACAGATTCTAGAGGGAGCTGGACGTGGCCCTTGCGACTAAAGGGATCAAAGGGTTTGTTGAGAGGGTAGGAATGGGATATTGAGATTGCATGATCAGCCATGATCGTATTGAATGGTGGTGCAGGCTCGAAGGGCTAAATGCATACTCCTGTACCTATTTTCTATGTCTCTACGTTTCTTTAATCCTTTAAACAACTTGTGTCAGTTTCAAATACCAAATATGCAAAGAAAATATTTTTCTGTAATGAGGGAAAGTCATAGGAACTAAATTGAAAAATGTCCTTACTGAATAGGCCGAAGTTAGGATTACTTCGAAAAAAAAAACAAATAAATATTAAATCAAAATATCTTGCTCACTAATTGCAATATTCCCCACTTGTCTGAGTAAGCACATTTCCAAAACCACTCAAGAAGCTAGACACCATAAAAAATAGCCTGTGTATCTGTTACTATACCCAAAAACATTCACTCCCAAAACCATGATGCTCAATAGCATCAGTGTGTACAATCTACAAGATGCACCACAGAAACTCTCCATGGCTCCTTACACCTCACCTGGATGGTAGTTGTTGTGTATTTGGAAGAACACTAGAGGCAGCAGATACATGACAACAACACCACTTTCAAGACACACACCAGCCTGACTTGGAAATAATATCAGCGTCTTCAGTGTTGCTGGGTCAAAATCCTAGAACTTCCAAATTAATGACATTATGAATTTATCTGTACCAACTGGATTGCAACAATTTAAGGTAACAGCTCAACACTTCTTTCTCAAGGGCAACTAAGGAGGGGAAATAAATGAAAGTCTAGTCTGTGATGTCCACAATCCCAGAATGTATAAAAACATATGGATGAGAGAAGGTAATTATATATTGTCATACAAGCCAATGCAGTATACCACATCCAAGTATCAAGTTGACAAATTTTACTTTCTAAATGGTGAGAAAATTAGTAAAGCCAAAGTACAAAGGGATCTGGGAGTGCTAGTCGAGGATTCTCTAAAGGTAAACATGCAGGTTGAGTCCGTGATTAAGAAAGCGAATGCAATGTTGTCTCTTATCTCAAGAGGGTTGGAATATAAAAACAGAGATGTGCTATTGAGACTTTATAAAGCTCTGGTTAGGCCCCATTTGGAGTACTGTGTCCAGATTTGGTCCCCACACCTCAGGAAGGACATACTGGCACTGGAACATGTCCAGCGGAGATTCACACGGATGATCCCTGGAATGGCAGGTCTAACATATGAGGAACGGCTGAGGATCCTGGGATTGTATTCGTTGGAGTTTAGAAGATTGAGGGGAGACTTAATAGAGACGTACAAGATAATACATGGCTTGGAAAGGGTGGACGCTAGGAAATTGTTTCCACTAGGCGAGGAGACTAGGACCCGTGGACACAGCCTTAGAATTAGAGGGGGTCAATTCAGAACAGAAATGTGGAGACATTTCTTCAGCCAGAGGGTGGTGGGCCTGTGGAATTCATTGCCACAGAGTGCAGTGGAGGCCGGGACACTAAATGTCTTCAAGGCCGAGATTGATAGATTCTTGTTGTCTCGAGGAATTAAGGGCTACGGGGAGAACGCTGGTAAGTGGAGTTGAAATGCCCATCAGCCATGATTGAATGGCGGAGTGGACTCGATGGGCCGAATGGCCTTACTTCCACTCCTATGTCTTATGATCTTAAATATCACAAAACCAGCAATTTCCAAAAAGTTCATATCAGAATCGAACACACAAAGTTCATATAAGAATCGAACACACAAGTGGGCGGCACGGTGGCACAGTGGTTAGCACTGCTGCCTCACAGCGCCTGAGACCTGGGTTCAATTCCCGACTCAGGCGACTGACTGTGTGGAGTTTGCACGTTCTCCCCGTGTCTGCGTGGGTTTCCTCCGGGTGCTCCGGTTTCCTCCTACAGTCCAAAGATGTGTGGGTTAGGTGAATTGGCCATGCTAAATTGCCCGTAGTGTTAGGTAAGGGGTAAATGTAGGCGTATAGGTGGGTTGCACTTCGGCGGGTCGGTGTGGACTTGTTGGGCCGAAGGGCCTGTTTCCACACTGTAAGTAATCTAATCTAATCGAAAATGTTAATCAGCTAGAAAATAAAATTTATAATTGCACCACTATCTATCCCATCTGCTAATTTTCTCCATCTCCATGCATGCTCAAGCTACTTTTGCTTTCTGACTAAATCTTTAGGAGTCACTGGCAAATTCAGCATTTGTTATCCATCCCTGATTGCCTTTACCCAGCCATCTCACAGGGCAGTCAAAAAAGTCAACCACATTGCTGCCAGTCTGGAGTCAAATGTAGACCAGGATGGGTGAGGATGTTGGTGAACTAGACAGGTTGTTACAAATGATCAAAGTGCCATAAAAGTGCTGTTACTGACACTAGCTTTTGGTTCTAGATTAATTTAAATTTCACCAGTTGCCATCCTCTCTAGATTTTGGGGAGATAGTGGCTCCCCAAATGTTACTCAACAAGTAATCCAGAGACCCAGGCCAATAATCTAGAGACATGGGTTAAAATTCTAGATGACAATTAGAGAAACTAAAATTAAATTAACCCATTCCTCCTCAATATAGGTAGTTCACTTCCAGCATTTGTCTACTGTTGTTGGCCCGAAGCCAATAAGCTACAGCTAGAAACCTAGTTAAACAAGCAGACTGGCTCACCTGCACCAAGGTGGTTAGATAATACTTGTCAGTGAAACTGGATTATTGCAAATTATTTTTAACAGCTTACAAAAGTTTGAGCAGACAAGAAATTTCCCCCTCCCAATTCACAAGAAATTATGGTTGGAAATATTAGAAGAATTTATGAATTGCCAACAAAAATGAGATCCAAAGCACCTATTCTACGGTTCATACACTACTTTTCTCAAAAGCCTTCAAACAATTAAAACATTTCTACTTTGTTCCACCTCTTTTTTACATTTAGGCCAAATTTACTTTCCCCTTCCACCTTTCATTTAGTTATTGAGATGACTACCCATCTTCATCACTCCAAGTCAACATTGACCAATAGGAAAATGGCTATACTGTTGATTTTTCAGCCTTTTAGCAATAGCAGAACACTTCAGTTCTTTTTGAAAAAACTACTGTTTAAAAAAATGGAATGGAATTTAAGTTCCATGTGTTGGTTATTATTGGAATTAACCATTGCCCTTACCTCATTACAGCCTAGGATCCAAATTACTTCACCCCAAAAAATGGTAGCAGCTTATTCAAAAACTAAAAAAGGTTGAGAGAATTGTATTGTCCTACATAGTTTTATCATCCACAGGGAGTATCATTAGTTTTTCACAAATTAAAGTACAATATATAGGAATAATTGCATAGAATGCATTTGACCAACTAACTGCATATAATTATGGTCCCATGCTCCCAATAGCATACAATTCAATTTGTAGGAACATAAGAATAGGAATAGACAATCAAGGGCCCTCAGAACTACTCTACCATTCAATTCGAACAGTTAATCAACTTCATTTTCCCACATTTGCTCAAAACTTCCCAACAATAAAAAAAAATCAGATTCAGAAACTAAAGTATCTACAAATCTCATGCAAGTCAAGACTTTTTCTATTGCCAATCCATACATGGTTTCTTCAATTTTTCACTTTTACTATTACTGCAATGTTAATGTGCTTGCTCAAAAAAAAAGAGAAAATATATTCAAACGACTTCAGCAACTAATAGCTGTCAACACCGTATTCAGGGGGAAAAAAATGGTTTACTGTTGCCTATTCTGGCTGCTAAAATATTTTAGCAAATTGACAAAACAAGAGAAAGCACTCACGAATTCAAGTAATGATGGATCACAGAGTGCTTTGAAATGCAAAAGGCAAAATAGATTAAAATAGCTAGAGTTATGACAAAAACTAACATCAGTCTTTGGAAGTAAAAGAAAGTGCAAATATAAAGATAAATTCAGGACAGTGTTTCACTGCACAGTTGACAAAGCAGCATAGACAAATGGTAAAAGTGGAGTTCGGGACAGTTATTAGGTAGAAATAAATCGATGAAGGATAAAAACACTGTCTGCTTTTAACAAACTAATAAAGGAAGAATTTGCTTGAACATTTGTACATATTTTGAAATCATGTTTGGCAGGCTCCAAAGCTTTACTCCATAAGAACAAATTTATCCAAGACTCTCATCTTAATTCTACCCTAAAAAGCTGCAACTATCCTCACTGCATTCCATTCGCAATAATTTCACTAGGATGAGATGCTCTACCTGACTTCACTCTCCACAGTTTGACATAGTTCCTACAAATTTTCACTCTTACAATTCAGCACTGCTGGGAACCCCAACTCTACCATCTTAATCACTTGTCATTCCACCAAGAAACTCAAATCATTTTTCATAAAATCTCACCATTGTGCAATTAACTTTCAGAACTGTTATCTCTGCTACTCCTCAAATCAATCCTTCAGGTTTATTGTGTTCGTATTATGACCAGCAAATTTACCATGGATTTGAGGTGGACCTTTTATGGATAGTAAAAGCTCAATAACACATTATATACATTTGCCAACTAACCAAGGGAGAATTCTAGCTGAAAAATGTCACTAAGTGTGAGTTCTTCATTCCAGTGAAAATAAAAAGACAATATTCAACTTCTTTTTTAATAGAAGAAAAATTGGAGTTTCAAGTGAAAAACATGCAACACTTACAGCTTTAATCCCCGATGATCTCCTCGTTGTTCGAGCACTTAATCCATTTCTAGGACTTAAAACTGTGCCAGATGGGAGAGCCGAAGTAAGCTGGGATGGAGGACTTGAACAAAATTTACAACTCACTAAAGGGGAAGTTGAGTAACTCAATATGTTCAATTCAGAGGTGGAATGTTTGTTGTTATTGCTTACAGTTGAAGGTTGGTCATTTGATGCATCACCAATGCCGACTTCAATAGTTTCACCAGACTGTATTCGTTTCAGGTAATCTTTCAGCATGGACTGCGTCGTTGTCTCGCTCAACCAACACAGGAAGAGTTCATCAACTTTCATTTTAAGAACAGGTTGTAGAACTGGAGCAGCTGGCATTGTCACTTGAATCAGGATGTGCCAAAAACCAAGATTATTGTTAGAAACTGTTTGTAGTGACTTGTCAGTGGAAAACAAATTCTTGTGCGGTCTTCCTCCACTTTACGCAAATAAAAGAATTCCTGGGAAAAGGAAACAAAGTTTTTAAATCGAAAAGTCTACTGAGTTTTTGTTGTTGTTTATTTCTGCCAGTTTCATTTGATAAGGTAGACAAAAACAATTTTGCAATTAGTGCCTATAAAATATTCCAATCAGGCAGAAAACTGCAAACAACACCTTAATTTTCCCTCCTTCTTGTGGAAACTAAACCAGAGTTTAGCATCATTAATGGTTACAACAGAAGAAGCTATTCAGCCTGTCAAATCCATTCCAGCTGTCTAACAAGAGCAATTGAGAAGGTTCCTTTCAACATTGTCTTACAAGTATTTTACACTTTAGGGGCCAACCAAGTCTCCTTCAAAAGCCACTACTGAACCTGTCCCCATCATCATCTCAGGCAATGCATTTCAGACTCTTGCACCAGTGGCAGCCAATTTCACATTACAATCCATTAAACTACAGTTATCCATCAATAAGTTTAGGGAATACACTTCAAATTTTAACGTTTCAACTTACAAAATAAAACTGAAGACGTTTGTGATTTAGCACCAAAAATTAACCATGAAATAATAAATTGTTCTTAGATGGCACCCTTGACATACTAAAGCATCTCAATAGCACAGTCAAACAAAATGTCAACACCAAGTCACACAGACACACTAAGATAGTCTGATATGTTTTAAGGAGGAAAGATAGGTGGAAAGGGAACTCCAGAGCTTAGGACCTAGTTTGGTAAAGGCATGGTGACCAATTGCACAGCACTTGAAACTGGGAATGTCCAGAGGTCAAAATTAAAGCACCAGAAAGACTGTGGGACGTGGAAGAGGTTGCTATTTGGAGTGCCAGAGTCATCTGGAAACAAGGATGAGCATTTTCAAGCTGAGGCATTTCTAACCAGCGCACATCAGTAAGGTATGGGAGATGGGGGTGGAAGTGAGATGACAGGTGAATGAGATGTGGTACCAATACGACCACAAACAGCAACGTTTCAGATGGCCTTAGGTTTACATAGATTAGAACATGGGAAATAAGCAGTAATGTGTTGGAAAAATTAAGTCCATAAATATAAAATGCATAGATTATGGTTTCAGTAGAAGAACTGAGGCAAGGACAGAGTTGGGTTATGTGGTGAAGATGGAAATAGGTGGCCTCACTGATTGCCTGGATATGTAATTGGAAAATAACAAGATTAATTATGACATCAGTATGGTGAACAGTACAAGAGAGCTGGCAGAGAGAGAGGAACTGAGCAGCCAGATAAGAGGCAAGATTAGAGTGGTGCTGGAAAAGCACAGCAGGTCAGGCAGCATCCGAGAAGGAAAATCGACATTTAGGGCAAAGGCACCTCAAATTTTCTTTTTTTTGTGGGGGGGGGGGGGGGGGGGGGGGGGGGAGCGAAGAGAGAAGGACATGATCAAGGGGGTCTTTGAGTTAGCACCTGGCTTCAGCAGCGTAGAGGTCAGTGTGCGAAACTACCACTGCACTTCCTTTATCCACTAGTTTCATGGTGAGTTTGGGACTGGAGCAGAAGGAGTGGAGGGCTGCGCGAGAGGTGAGAGGCTGGAGTGGGGGTGGGGAATAGACAGGTTGAGGCAGTTAATGTCTTGGCAGCAGTTGGAAATAGAGATCAAGGGCGGGTAATAGGCCAGCACAGGGTGTTCAGATGGATGGAGTGTGTTGGAGGCGGGTGAAGGGGTCCTCAGAAGGTGGGCAGGATTCCTGACTGAAAAAGCTCAGAGGCGGAAGCAGTGGGGAAAAAAAAGTGTTTGACGTCACAACATGTATTGAATTCGTTGATGCGTGGATGGAGGAAGATGAAGGTAAGGCCTTTGCTGAGGACTGATCGTTCGCCCTCAGTGAAGGGGAGGTCTGGGGTGATGGGGAAGGGCTTTTGCCCAAAACATCAATTTTCCTGCTCCTTGGATGCTGCCTGACCTGCTGTACTTTTCCAGCACCACTCTAATCTTGACTCTGATCTCTAGCATCTGCAGTCCTCACTTTCACCTATATAAGGGAGACAATTGCTTCATCAGCAGGAATCTGCTATTTGTAGCTGGTCAAATATAATGCAATGCTAATTTCATACTACAAATGAATTATGTCCATAGGGCATTAAGAGAGGACCTACAATCAGTTCATTCATCCATAGTTTGGGAGAAGATTTGTAGCTCGGGTGCTCGTTGTTGTGGTTCTGTTCGCCGAGCTGGGAGTTTGTGTTGCAAATGTTTTGTCCCCTTTCTAGGTGACATCCTCAGTGCTTGGGAGCCTCCTGTGAAGTGCTTCTGTGACGAAAACATCACAGAAGCGCTTCACAGGAGGCTCCCAAGCACTGAGGATGTCACCTAGAAAGGGGACAAAACATTTGCAACACAAACTCCCAATTCGACAAACAGAACCACAACATTCATCGATATATCAGAAGTTTCTTTATGCTAATGACATCCGACAACCAATAGTAGAGAAGTTAACTGATGACGCACTAAACAACTACTGTGATAAGGGGTGGGTACAGGTGCAGAGGCCCCTGGGTGTATATATTCACCAACTACTCAAGATGACAGGACAGGTAAGAGTCATATACTTTCATTCTAACTCCATCCCCATCTCCTATCATGAAGAAAAAGGAGTTCTGAAGGAGGGTCACTGGACCTGAAACATTAACGTTGCTTTCTTTCCACAGATGCTGCCAGACTTGCTAAGATTTTCCAGCAACTTCTCTTTTTGTTTCAGATTTCCAGCACCTGCAGTTGGGTGTCTGGTGTTTAAAAATTCACTCTTGGGACATGGGCATTGCTGGCTTGAATGCATTTATTACATTTTCCTAGTTGCCCTTTAAAGGTGGTGGGGAGCTGCCTTCTTGAACCACTGCAGTCCACATGCTGGAGGTTAACCCACAATACTCTTTATGAAGAAAACTACAGGATTTTGATCCAATGACAATGAAGGAACGGCGAATTATTTCCAAGTCAAGATGGTGAGTAGCTTGGAGGGGAACTTGCAGATAGTGACGTACCCTTGTATTTGGCTTTGGAAGGTGTTATCCAAGGATCTTTGGTGAATTTCTGCAGTGTATCCTGTTAGATAGTACTTGCTGCTGCTACTACTACTACTACTACTACTGAGCATTAATAGTTGAGAGAGTGGATATTTATGGATGTGGTGTCAATCAAGCAGGCTGCTTTGTCCTGGATGGTGTCAAGCTCCTCGAATATTGTTAGAGATGCACCTATCCAGGCAAGTGGGGAGTATTCCATCACACTCCTGACTTGTGCCTTGTAAATGGTGGCTAGGCTTTGGGGAGTTAGATGGTGACTTATTTGCCACAATATTTCAAATCTCTGACCTGCTCTTGTAGTCAGGTGTTGATATGGGGTTTCTGGTCAATGATAACACATGATGTTTCAGTGATATTCAATGGTGTTACTGTCCAAGGGCAGTGGTTACATCATCACTTATTGGAGATGTAAAAGCACCTTTCTACATACTTACTAATCATAATTAGTAAGGTTAAGGATTGGAAGCAAATCACATTTCTCAGCACACATTCATGAGAGAGAAAAAAAACCTAACCATCAACAGTTCTATGAAATAGCAATATCCTGCTCACTGATATTCAATTTAGGTTTGGTTAGAAAAAAAAACCTCAAAATGAAGGAAGAGTGACTTCCCATAACTTCAAGGCAGCATGTAACTGAAGTATTCTGTACTCTCTAGAATTTAGAATAATGTGAGGAAAGCTTCCTGAAATGTAAGATTCTTAAGGGGCTTGACAAGATAGATGCAGAGAGGCTATTTCCCCCTGTGGGTAGAGTCCAGGACCAGAGGATATAATCTGAGTAAGGGGTCACCCATTTCAGGCAGCAATGAGAATGTTTTCTTCCCTCTCTCAGATAGTAGTCAATCTGAGAAATTCTTTACCTCAGAGCGCTGTCAAGGCCAGATTGCTAAGTATATTCAAAGACAGACAGGTTTTTAAAATCAGCAAGGATATCACGGGTTATGGGTAAAAGGCAGGAAAATAGAGCTCAAGGTTATTTGATCAGGCATGATCTCACCAAATGGCAGAGAAGACTTAATGGCCTGAATAGCCTATTTCTGTTCCAACGAGTACAGTTCCAACAAGAAGCTCAACATCATCCAGAACCAAGTGGCCTTTTCAATTGGCACCCATCCACTACCTTCAATGTTCACTTCTAACCAATTAACATACATCTTGTACATAGCACACATGGTATCACAGGAACGTGCCAGAGCTCTTTCCCAATGCCTTTCAATCCCATGAACTCCGTTAGTACATGCTAGATCCGTTTGATAGATCAGCTATGATTCTATTGGATATCGAAGGATTGAATGGCTTACTCCTGTTCCCATTTCTTATGGTTTAAAAAAAAGGGCAGCAGATGCACAGGTACATCCTTGGAATTAAATCACTATTCCTCAACTGCCACCCTGATAGCAATGTTGATGGCACCACATGGTTTAAAAAAAATGGAGATGAGTAAATAAAAAGTTCATCTTGCCACTGACATTCATCCTTTGAGCAAATTATTCATGAATGCTTTTCTGGTTGTAAGCAAGAGCCTCAGCTCCCTATAGTCACAAAACATGCTCTTGAATTAAAAAAAGGATGATGAAAAAGTGTTGTGCAAATTAGCCTATATTGTTTGAGTAAGAGCGCAAACAACCTTACTATTATTAAATCAACCTGCTCAGAGATGTCATTACACATCTCTGGAGCAAGTAGAACTTGAATCCAGATCTCCTGGTTCCGAGGTAGGGACACTACCACTGCACCAAAAGGGTCTCTATGTCCTCACTAGATCATTTACATATTAATCAACATCATTCAACCCTTGTTTTGAGGATGATGACTACTACTAAGCCACTATGTTATGACAACAAGAGAAGGTCAGAGTTTAGAAATTCTGCAGTGATCACCTGACCTCTCAATTCCCCAGAGCCTGTCCACCATCTACAAGGTACAAGGCAGTAGCGTGATGGAATGTTCTCCACTTGCCTAGATGAGTACTGCGTCCACAAACTCCAAGAAGATTGACATTATCGAGGACAAAGCAACCTACTAAGGCAGCTCATCCACAAATACTCCCTTCCTCCACCATCAATATTCAGCAATAGGGCATGCTACTCAAGATACAGATTTTCACCAAGGTTCCTCTGACAGCACTTACCAAACCAATTATCATCGAGGAGGACAAGGGCAGCAAAGACATAGGAACTCCAACAATTGCACGTTTTGCTTCAAGCTAGTCACCATAGAGATAAGTTGCCCTCACTGTCACTGGGCCAAAGTCCTGAAATTCCCTCCACAATAGTATTGTGGATCTATCTACAGCACATAGCCTGCAATGATTCAAAGCAGCAGCTCATCTTCTCAAGGGCAACAAATGCTAACCATCCACCAACATGCATATCTCAAGTGAATAAAAACAAAAATCAGTATTGCAGGATCAAAACCTCCTACACTTCTTTCCTGGAGCAGAGGCTGAGGGGTATCCTTATACATGTTTATAAAATCGTGAGGGGCACAGATAGAGTGAATAACCAAAATATTTTTCTCCAGGGTAGGGAAGTCCAAAACTAGAGAACATAGGTTTAAGGTGACAGGGGAAAGATTTAAAAGAGACCTGAGGGGCATCTTTTCCACACAGAGGGCAGTACATGTATGTAACAAGCTACCAGATGAAGTGGGTACAACAACATTTAAAAGGATTGATGTATGAATAGGAAGGGTTGAGAGGGATGTGGGCCAAATGCTGGCAAATGGGACTAAGTCAGATTGTGATGTCTGGTCAGCATGGGTTGAACAAAAGTATCCGTTTCCATGACTTTACAACTGCCCTGTGGTCTACCTACAGCACTGGAATTGCAGCAGTTAAAAAAAAATCATCACCAACTTGTCAAGAGCAAGAAGTGATGACCAATAAATGTTGGCCTAGCTAGTAATGCCCACATCTCACTGAGGAATTATAATATAAAGGCTCGCTATCTCTTCAAAATAAAATCCTTAATAGAAATATTCACTGCAGTTGTTTTAAAATCATGACTGGTACAAGTAAGCCTTCAATTAATTGAGAGCAAAGAAAGATGGAAATTCATGGACTTGGACAGTATAGAGGGTAGTTTTGTCAAGTCAAAAACAATAGAAGTCATCCCTAAAATTAGAGTCTTGTTTCAAATAAAATACTTGATTTGTCCCATGGTAATTTTTTAAACTCTGCAAGGGTTGTTTGTGGTACAGTAACAATGTCCTAACATCTAGACAAGGAGGCATAGATTCAAGACCCACCTGCACCACACACACACATTTGTGGGGTGAATTGGTACTTGCAGAACAACAATTTATTTTGCTCAAAAACTGCATGAGTCCATATAAGAGTCAGTAAATCCATTCATTAGATTAGAATCAATCTGAACATTGTGGCACAGGCAGTCTCACACAGGCACCTCACACCTTAAATGCATTATCTGGACCAATATGGCATCCATTGTTAAAATTCACCTGAGAATAACTATGAAAAGTTCTGAGATTTATATATGAAAAAGCTGAAACCAACACAGCTATTCTAAAAAATGAGAGACTTAACAAACAATCCAGATCTTATTCAACATATAATTTCAGTTACATCATACTGTAAACTTGTTATAAATTGTGTCTTACTACCTTCCACTCCACAACCAGCTGAAGGAGCATCGCTCCAAAGGCATGTGCTTCTAAATAAACCTGTTGGACTAACCGGGCGTTGTGTGATTTTTAACTTCCTGCACCAGAGATGTCATAACATCTCTAGTGCATTAGAAACTACAATCTAAAATCAACATGGCTTTAATTGAAGCGTTAACATGATACCGGAGGGAGGGGCGGGGAAAGGGGTTGGCCTAGGTGGGGAGACTGAAGCCTGGCGTTTGGTTGCCATGCCATCCATTCCTCGGCTGCTAATTGTAGGCCGCTCTATGGAATGACACTCATTGGCGGGGGAAGGAGGGCACTCTAAGGCTTCTTAACGCCAGCAGATACGGCACATTGCTCCTACCTGTTATTGCTTCTACTAGTACCGCCGCCGGTCGACTTGCTGTCACCTTCCTGCCCCCTGAGCCTGTCAGCCGGCTCCTCCCGCCTCTTGTTTCCCGCCCCGCCCCCAGCCGTTCAAACATCTCGCGAGAACAGCGGCAATCACCACACACCCACCCCCCGCCCCCAACCGCGCGCGGCCCGGTCACCCCGGCAACGCGGGCACGCGAGGATCTCCCGCCTTTGCAGAAATGATACAGTAACATGGGTGGCACGTGGCAAAAGCTCAGGGCATTCAAGGTTTATCAGGACTTCTGTGAATGGAGATATTTTAATTTCCATTTCTTTCATCTTCCCCGCCCATGCACAAAATCACAATTTCAGGACTTGCACCGTTGCAGGACTTTCACGAGGGCTCCGGTTAGCTCAGTTGATGGTTGACTTATGATGCAGAGCCTAGATGTTAATAGCTGAGACTCAATTCCTGCATCTCCATGGATTCTCTTTTCATCTAACATTTCAAGTGCAGCTCGTTAGTTAGCACTGCTGCCTCACAGCGCCAGGAACTTGGGTTTGGTTCCAGCCCCTGATGACTGTATGTGTGAAGTTTGCACATTCTCCCAGTCTGCGTGGACGTGCTCCGGTTTCCTCCCACAATCCAAAGATGTGCGGGTTAGGTGAATTGGTGATGCTAAATAGCCCATAGTGTTATTAGGCAGGGGTAAATGTAGAGGAATGGGTCTGAGTGGGTTACTCTTCAGAATTGGTGTGGACTTGTTGGGCCAAGAGGCCTGCTTCCACTCTGTAGGGATTCTAATTCTAGAGTCATAGAGATACACAGCACAGAAACAGACAGGTCTAGATATAGAACATAGGACGTTACAGCGCAGTACAGGCCCCTTGGCCCTTGATGTTGCATCAACCTGTGAAACCAATCTGAAGCCCATCTAGCTGCAAATGTGTTGCTGGTCAAAGCACAGCAGGCCAGGCAGCATCTCAGGAATAGAGAATTCGACGTTTCGAGCATAAGCCCTTCATCAGGAATAAGAGAGAGAGAGCCAAGCCGGCTGAGATAAAAGGTAGGGAGGAGGGACTAGGGGGAGGGGCGATGGAGGTGGGATAGGTGGAAGGAGGTCAAGGTGAGGGTGATAGGCCGGAGTGGGGTGGGGGCGGAGAGGTCAGGAAGAGGATTGCAGGTTAGGCGGGCGGTGCTGAGTTGAGGGAACCGACTGAGACAAGGTGGGGGGAGGGGAAATGAGGAAGCTGGAGAAATCTGAATTCATACCTTGTGGTTGGAGGGTTCCCAGGCGGAAGATGAGGCGCTCCTCCTCCAGCCGTCGTGTAGTTGTGTTCTGCCGGTGGAGGAGTCCAAGGACCTGCATGTCCTCGGTGGAGTGGGAGGGGGAGTTAAAGTGTTGAGCCACGGGGTGATTGGGTTGGTTGGTTCGGGCGGCCCAGAGGTGTTCTCTGAAGCGTTCCGCAAGTAAGCGGCCTGTCTCACCAATATAGAGGAGGCCACATCGGGTGCAGCGGATGCAATAGATGATGTGTGTGGAGGTACAGGTGAACTTGTGGCGGATATGGAAGGATCCCTTGGGGCCTTGGAGGGAAGTGAGTGTGGAGGTGTGGGCGCAAGTTTTACATTTCCTGCGGTTGCAGGGGAAGGTGCCGGGGGTGGAGGTTGGGTTGGTGGGGGGTGTGGATCTGACAAGGGAGTCACGAAGGGAGTGGTCCTTGCGGAACGCTGATAGGGGAGGGGAGGGAAATATATCCTTGGTGGTGGGGTCCGTTTGGAGGTGGCGGAAATGGCGGCGGATAATACGTTGTATGCGCAGGTTGGTGGGGTGGTAGGTGAGAACCAGTGGGGTTCTGTCTTGGTGGCGGTTGGAGGAGCGGGGCTCAAGGGCGGAGGAGCGGGAAGTGGAGGAGATGCGGTGGAGGGCATCGTCGATCACGTCTGGGGGGAATCTGCGGTCCTTGAAGAAGGAGGCCATCTGGGTTGTGCGGTGTTGGAATTGGTCCTCCTGGGAGCAGATGCGGCGGAGACGAAGGAATTGGGAATATGGGATGGCGTTTTTACAGGGGGCAGGGTGGGAGGAGGTGTAGTCCAGGTAGCTGTGGGAGTCAGTCGGTTTATAATAGATGTCTGTGTTGAGTCGGTCGCCCGAGATAGAAATGGAAAGGTCTAGGAAGGGGAGGGAGGAGTCTGAGACAGTCCAGGTGAATTTCAGGTCGGGATGGAAGGTGTTAGTAAAGTTGATGAACTGTTCAACCTCCTCGTGGGAGCACGAGGCAGCGCCGATACAGTCATCGATGTAGCGGAGGAAAAGGTGGGGGGTGGTGCCAGTGTAGTTGCAGAAGATGGACTGTTCCACATATCCTACGAAGAGGCAGGCATAGCTGGGGCCCATGCGGGTGCCCATGGCAACTCCTTTAGTTTGGAGGAAGTGGGAGGATTGAAAAGAGAAGTTATTCAGGGTGAGGACCAGTTCAGTCAGTCGAAGGAGGGTGTCAGTGGAAGGGTACTGGTTAGTGCGGCGGGAAAGGAAGAAGCGGAGGGCTTTGAGTCCTTCGTGATGGGGGATGGAGGTGTACAGGGACTGGATGTCCATAGTGAAAATAAGGCATTGGGGACCGGGGAAGCGAAAATCCTGGAGGAGGTGGAGGGCGTGGGTGGTGTCCCGAACGTAGGTGGGGAGTTCTTGGACTAAAGGGGACAGGACCGTGTCGAGGTATTGGGAGATGAGTTCGGTGGGGCAGGAGCAGGCTGAGACAATGGGTCGGCCGGGGCAGGCAGGTTTGTGGATTTTGGGCAGGAGGTAGAAACGGGCGGTGCGGGGTTGTGGGACTATGAGGTTGGAGGCGGTGGATGGGAGATCCCCTGAGGTGATGAGGTCCTGGATGGTCTGGGAGATGATGGTTTGGTGGTGGGAGGTGGGGTCGTGGTCAAGGGGGCGATAAGAGGAGGCGTCCGCGAGCTGGCGTTTGGCTTCAGCGGTGTACAGGTCAGTGCGCCAAACTACCACCGCGCCTCCCTTGTCTGCGGGTTTGATGGTGAGGTTGGGATTGGAGCGGAGGGAGTGGAGGGCTGCACGTTCTGAGGGTGAGAGGTTGGAGTGGGTGAGAGGGGTGGACAGGTTGAGTCGGTTGATGTCACGGCGGCAGTTGGCTATAAAGAGGTCGAGGGCGGGTAGGAGGCCTGCACGGGGTGTCCAGGTGGATGGGGTGTGTTGGAGGCGGGAGAAGGGGTCGTCAGAGGGTGGGCGGGAGTCTTGGTTGTGAAAGTAGGCACGGAGGCGAAGGCGGCGGAAGAATTGTTCAATATCTCGCCGCGTGTTGAACTCATTAATCCGAGGGCGTAGGGGAACGAAGGTGAGGCCCCTGCTGAGGACTGATCTTTCATCCTCAGAGAGGGGGAGATCTGGAGGGATGGTGAAAATCCGGCAAGGCTGGGAGCTAGGACCTGGTGTGGGACTGGAGCTGGAGCTGGAGCTGGGGGCGGGGTTAGGGGCGGGGACAGAGATCGAAGTAGGGGCGGAGTTAGACGTGGTGACGTTGCTCGACGTGGGGGCGGGGTCATGCGTCGTGACGGAAATAAGCGTGGGGGCGGGGTTACGTGAAGCGACGGGAGATGGCGTGGGGGCGGGGTTATGCGTAGTGACGAAAGACGGCGTGGGGGCGGGGAAACCTGAGGATTTGTGCTCCTGCAGGTTAGTGATGTCAGTGGGGGCGGAAGTGGCTGCGTCGACGGCAACCGGAGGGGCGGAAATGGTTGCGGCGACGGAGGAGTGGTGGTCATTCCCGGTGGCCGCGTGGGTCGCGGGTCCGTCGGCGATTGTGGAAGCGGTTGTGTGTGTGGTGGTCACCGGGGCAGTTGTAGGGGCGGCGATCGCGGGGGCTCCGAGGTCGGTGGGGGCGGAAGTGACGTCACGGTCGGCGGCGGCCTTTGGTGCCGCGGGCGCTGTGGAGGCCACATGTGTAATGGCGTCCGACAGGCCTGTGGAAGATTCTGGAATAGTTGAGGGGCCACGAGTGTGGGGGTAAGTACATGAAAGTTTTTGGTACTTACTGTCTTTAATCTCTGATAGGCCATGGGCACCCGCATGGGCCCCAGCTATGCCTGCCTCTTCGTAGGATATGTGGAACAGTCCATCTTCCGCAACTACACTGGCACCACCCCCCACCTTTTCCTCCGCTACATCGATGACTGTATCGGCGCTGCCTCGTGCTCCCACGAGGAGGTTGAACAGTTCATCAACTTTACTAACACCTTCCATCCCGACCTGAAATTCACCTGGACTGTCTCAGACTCCTCCCTCCCCTTCCTAGACCTTTCCATTTCTATCTCGGGCGACCGACTCAACACAGACATCTATTATAAACCGACTGACTCCCACAGCTACCTGGACTACACCTCCTCCCACCCTGCCCCCTGTAAAAACGCCATCCCATATTCCCAATTCCTTCGTCTCCGCCGCATCTGCTCCCAGGAGGACCAATTCCAACACCGCACAACCCAGATGGCCTCCTTCTTCAAGGACCGCAGATTCCCCCCAGACGTGATCGACGATGCCCTCCACCGCATCTCCTCCACTTCCCGCTCCTCCGCCCTTGAGCCCCGCTCCTCCAACCGCCACCAAGACAGAACCCCACTGGTTCTCACCTACCACCCCACCAACCTGCGCATACAACGTATTATCCGCCGCCATTTCCGCCACCTCCAAACGGACCCCACCACCAAGGATATATTTCCCTCCCCTCCCCTATCAGCGTTCCGCAAGGACCACTCCCTTCGTGACTCCCTTGTCAGATCCACACCCCCCACCAACCCAACCTCCACCCCCGGCACCTTCCCCTGCAACCGCAGGAAATGTAAAACTTGCGCCCACACCTCCACACTCACTTCCCTCCAAGGCCCCAAGGGATCCTTCCATATCCGCCACAAGTTCACCTGTACCTCCACACACATCATCTATTGCATCCGCTGCACCCGATGTGGCCTCCTCTATATTGGTGAGACAGGCCGCTTACTTGCGGAACGCTTCAGAGAACACCTCTGGGCCGCCCGAACCAACCAACCCAATCACCCCGTGGCTCAACACTTTAACTCCCCCTCCCACTCCACCGAGGACATGCAGGTCCTTGGACTCCTCCACCGGCAGAACACAACTACACGACGGCTGGAGGAGGAGCGCCTCATCTTCCGCCTGGGAACCCTCCAACCACAAGGTATGAATTCAGATTTCTCCAGCTTCCTCATTTCCCCTCCCCCCACCTTGTCTCAGTCGGTTCCCTCAACTCAGCACCGCCCTCCTAACCTGCAATCCTCTTCCTGACCTCTCCGCCCCCACCCCACTCCGGCCTATCACCCTCACCTTGACCTCCTTCCACCTATCCCACCTCCATCGCCCCTCCCCCTAGTCCCTCCTCCCTACCTTTTATCTCAGCCGGCTTGGCTCTCTCTCTCTTATTCCTGATGAAGGGCTTATGCTCGAAACGTCGAATTCTCTATTCCTGAGATGCTGCCTGGCCTGCTGTGCTTTGACCAGCAACACATTTGCAGCTGTGATCTCCAGCATCTGCAGACCTCATTTTTTACTCGAAGATTTTAACCTACTGCGAATCCTCTTACAAGGATGCCTTCCTTGATGAAGCCCATCTAATCTACGTTATTCCATTCTCGTCCATATGCCTATCCAATGACCATTTCAATGCTCTTAAAGTTAGCGAGTCTACTACTATTGCAGGCAGTGTGTTCCATGCCCCTACAACTCTCTGAGTAAAGAAGCTACATCTGACATCTGTCCTATAATCTGTCACCTCTCAATTTAAAGCCTTGTCTCCTCATGCTAGCCATCACCATCTGAGGAAAAAGGCTCTCACTGTGCAACCTATGTAATCCTCTGACTATCTTATATGACTCAATTAAGTCACCTCTCAACTTACATCTCTCTAACAAAACAGCCTCAAGTCCTCCAGCATTTCCTTGTAAGATCTTCCCTCCATACCAGGCAACATCCCGGTAAATTTCCTTTGAACCCTTTCCAAAGTTTCCACATCCTTCCTATAATGACCAGAACTGTACGCAATACTCCAAGTGTGGCCACACCAGAGTTTTGCACAGCTGCAGCATGATCTCATGGTTTTGAAACTCAATCCCTCTACCAATAAAAGCTAACACACTGTATGTCTTCTTAACAAAAGAAACCTACCGCGAATCCTCTTGCAAGGATGCCTTCCTTGAAGAAGCTCTCTTCCTCCCTCTACAAGGATTTCAGTGAGTCTCTCTCTCACTGCACCCCCCAGGTCATCTCCTCTGCACAGAAGCTCTTCAGCCACGTTCTCAAACAGACTCGTTACCACAGCCACATCTCCTTCCTCAGCACCAGCCTACGGAACCGACTGATCCCACACGGATGAACTCAGATTTCTCCAGTTTCCTCATTTCCCCTCCCCCCACCTTGTCTCAGTCGGTTCCCTCAACTCAGCACCGCCCCCTAACCTGCAATCTTCTTCCTGACCTCTCCACCCCCACCCCACTCCGGCCTATCACCCTCACCTTGACCTCCTTCCACCTATCACAGCTCCATCGCCCCTCCCCCAAGTCCCTCCTCCCTACCTTTTATCTTAGCCTGCCTGGCACTCTCTCCTCATTCCTGATGAAGGGCTTATGCCCGAAACGTCGAATTTCCTGTTCCTTGGAAGCTGCCTAACCTGCTGTGCTTTAACCAGCAACACATTTTCAGCTGTCTTCTTAACAACCCTATCTACCTGGGTGGCAATGTTCAAGGATCTATGTACCTGGACACCAAAATCTCTCTCATCTACACTATCAAGAATCTTACCATTAGCTCAGTACTCTGCATTCTTGTTACTCCTTCCAAAGTGAATCACCTCACACTTTTCTGCATTAAACTCCATTTGCCACCTCTCAGCTCAGCTCTGCAGCTTATCTATATCCCTCTGTAACCTACAACATCTTTGTCAATATCAACAAACCTTAGTGTCATCCGTAAATTTACTAACCCATTCTTATATGCCTCGTCCAGGTCATTTAGAAAAATAACAAACAATAGTGGACCCAAAACAGACCCTTGTGGTACCCCACTTTTAACTGAACTCCAGGGTGAATATTTCCCATCAACCATCACCCTCCGTCTTCTTTCATAGTCATAGAGATGTCCAGCATGGAAACAGACCCTTCGGTCCAACCTGTCCTTGCCGCCCAGATATCCCAACCCAATCTCTTCCCACCTGTCAGCACCCAGCCCATATCCCTCCAAACCCTTCATGTTTATATACCCATCCAAATGCCTTTTAAATGTTGCAATTGTACCAGCCTCCACCACATCCTCTGGCAGCTGATTCCATACACGTACCACCTTCTGCGTGAAAACGTTTCCCCTTAGGTCTCTTTTATATCTTTCCTCTCCCACCCTAAACCTATGCCCTCTAGTTCTGGACTCCTCGACCTCAGCGAAAAGACTTTGTCTATTTATCCTATCCAGGCCCCTCATAATTTTGTAAACCTCTAGAAGGTCACCCCTCAGCCTCCGACGCTCCAGGGAAAGCATGCCCAGCCTGTTCAGCCTCTCCCTGTAGCTCAAATCCTCCAACTCTGGCAACATCCTTGTAAATCTTTTTTGAACCCTTTCAAGTTTCACAACATCTTTCCGATAGGAAGGAGACCAGAATTGCATGCAATATTCCAACAGTGGCCTAACCAATGTCCTGTACAGCCGCAACATGACCTCTTAACTCCTGTACTCAATACTCTGACCAATAAAGGAAAGCATAGCAAACACCTTCTTCACTATCCTACCTACCTGTGACTCCACTTTCAAGGAGCTATGAATCTGCAGTCCAAGTCTCTTTGTTCAGCAACATTCCCTATGACCTTACCATTAAGTACATAAGTCCTGCTAAGATTTGCTTTCCTAAAATGCAGCACCTCGCATTTATCTGAATTAAACTCCAATTGCCTCTTCTCAGCCCATTGGCCCATCTGGTCCAGATCCTGTTGTAATCTGAGGTAACCCTCTTTGCTGTCCACTACACCTCCAATTTTGGTGTCATCTACAAACTGTACCTCTTATGCTCGCATCCAAATCATTTATGTAAATGACAAAAAGTAGAGGGGCCAGCACCGATCCTTGTGGCACTGCACTGGTCACAGGCCTCCAGTCTGAAAAACAACCCTCCACCACCACCCTCTGTCTTCTACATTTGAGCCAGTTCTGTATCCAAATGGCTAGTTCTCTCTGTATTCCATGAGATCTAACCTTGCTAATCAGTCTCCCATTGGGAACCTTGTTGAACGCCTTACTGAAGTCCATCATCAATCTTCTTTGTTACTTCTTCAAAAAACTCAATCAAGCTTGTGAGACATGATTTCCCACGCACAATTTCAGCTAGCCAATTTCTGATCCAAACAGCTAAATCACCCTCAATTCCATGCCTCTGTATTTTGTGCAATAGCCTGCCATGGGGAACCTTATCAAATGCCTTACTGAAATCCATCTACATCATACCAACTACTTTACCCTCATCCACCTGTTTGGTCAGCTTCTCAAAGAACTCAATAAGGTTTGTGAGACATGACCTACCCTTCTCAAAACAATGGTGACTATCCCTAATCAACTTTTTCATTTCCAGATGATTAAAAATCCTGTCTCTTATAAACTTTTCCAACACCTTTCCCACAACCGAAGTAAGGCTCCCAGGTTTATAATTTCCAGGGTTGTCTCTACTCCCCTTCTTGAACAAAGCAACAACATTTGCTATCCTCCAGCCTTCTGGCACTACTCCTGTAGACTATATTAACCTAATCCCATTTGTCAGCACTTGGCCCCTATTCCGCTGAACCCTTCCTATTCACATACCCATCCAGGTGCCTTTCAAATGCTGTAATTGTACCAGCCTCCAGCACTTCCCCAGGCAGCTCAGTTCAATCATGCAACACCCTCTGTGTGAAAAAGTTGGCCCTTAGGTCCCTTTTATATCTTTCCCCTCTCACCCTAAACCTATGCCCTCTAGTTCTGGACTGTCCCATCCCAAAAGA
This sequence comes from Hemiscyllium ocellatum, assembly GCF_020745735.1. Taxonomy (NCBI): domain Eukaryota; kingdom Metazoa; phylum Chordata; class Chondrichthyes; order Orectolobiformes; family Hemiscylliidae; genus Hemiscyllium; species Hemiscyllium ocellatum. The sequence goes on from NC_083406.1 coordinate 109,572,650, forward strand.
TCGGGAAAAGATAAAAGCAACTTACTGTGGATGCTGGAATCTAAAACCAAAAGAGAAAATGCTGGAAAATCTCAGCAGATCTGGCAGCTTCTGTAAGGAGAGAAAAGAGCTGACGTTTCGAGTTTGACAAAGGGTCATTTAGACTCAAAACTTCAGCTCTTTTTTCTTCTTACAGATGCTGCCAGACCTGCTGAGATCAGCAAAAGACCTTGTCTATTTATCCTATCCATGCCCCTCATGATTTTATAAATCTCTATAAGGTCACCCCTCAGCTTCCGGCACACCAGGGAAAACAGCCCCAGTCTATTCAGCCTCTCCCTATAACTCAAATCCTCCAACCCTGGCAACATCCTTGTAAATCTTTTCCATGCCTGTTATGAATCATTCTTTCAAGATTTCCTAAATTGTTTATGTTGAATCATTGATTGCCTGCTACATAGGAGGCGCTCATTCCATAAAATCATAAGACGGAGATGCAGACATAGGTCATTCAGCCCATCGAGTCTGCTCTGTCATTCAATGAGATGATGATGTGGAGGAGCCAGTGTTGGACTGGTAAGCAAAGTTAAAAATCAGGCAGGCAAAAGTGAAGACCGCAGATGCTGGAAATCAGAGTCGAGATTAGAGTGGTGCTGGAAAAGCACAGCAGGTCAGGCAGCATCCGAGGAGCAGGAAAATTGACGTTTCGGGCAAAAGTCCTTTATTAGGAATAAAGGTAGGGAGGGTGTAGAGATAAATGGGAGGTGGCACCGATGCAGTCATCAGTGTAGCGGAGGAAGAGGTGGGGAGTGGTGCTGGTGTAACAACGGAAGATGGACTGTTCTACGTAGCCGACAAAGCGACAGGCATAACTGGGGTCCATACTGATGCCCATGTAATCCGCATCATCTGCCGACATTTCCACCACCTCCAAACAGACCCCACCACCAGGGATATATTTCCCTCCCTACCCCTTTTCGCTTTCCTCAAAGACTGTTCCCTCCATGACTACTTGGTCAGGTCCACGCCCGTCAATAACCCGCCCTCCCCTCCTGCACCTTCCCCTGCCATCGCAGGAATTGCAAAACCTGCGCCCACACCTTCCCCCCTCACCTCCATCCAAGGCCCCAAAGGAACCTTCCACATCCATCAAAGTTTCACCTGCACATCCACTTATGTATTGTATCCGTTGCTCCTGATGCAGTGTCTTCTACATTGGGGAGACTGGACACCTCCTCGCAGAGTGCTTTAGGGAACATCTCCAGGACACCCGCACCAAACAACACCACTGCCCCATGGCCCAACATTTCAACTCCCCTTACAACTCTGCCGAGGACATGCAGAGCCTGGGCCTCCTCCACCGCCACTACCTCACCACCTGACGCCTGGAGGAAGAACACCTCAACTTCCGCCTCAGAACACTTCAATCCCAGAGCATCAATGTGGACTTTACCAGTTTCCTCATTTCCCCATCCCCACCTTATCCCAGTTCCAACCTTCCAGCTCAGCACCATCCTCATGACCCGTCCTATCTGCCAATCTTCCTTCCCATCTATCTGCTCCACCTCCTCTCTGACCTATCACCTTCACCCCCACCCCCATTCAACTATTGTACTCTTTGCTATTTTCTCCCCAGCCCCACCCCCCTCCTATTTATCTCTTCACCCTGGAGACTCCCTGCCTTCATTCCTGATGAAGGGCTTTTGCCTGAAACATCAATTTTCCTGCTCCTCAGATGCTGCCTGACTTGCTGTGCTTTTCCAGCACCACTCTAATCTAGACTAAATTTAAAAATCATACAACACCAGGTAATACTCCAGCAGGTTTATTTGGAAGCACTAACTTTTGGAGCACTGCCCCTTCATCAGGTAGCTGTGGAATAGGATTATAGGACACTGAATTTGTAGCAAAAGGTTACAGTGTCATGCATCTGAAACGATATACTGAACAAACCTAGATTGCTGTTAGGTTAATGAGATGATGGCTGACCTGACAATCTTCATAAAAACTCTAGAGTGGTGAGCTTCTGGAGTTCTCTGCCAAAGAACATTGTTGAGGCCAAAACATTGAATGTTTTCAAGAAGGAAATAGATACAGTTCTTCAGGCTAATAGAATCAATTGGTATGGGGTGAATGGGGGAAAAGCATACTAAGCTGGATGATCAGCCGTGATCATACAGAATTGGGGAGCAGAACTGAATCTAGCCCATCGAGTCTTCTCCGCCATTCAATAACATCATGGCTGATCTGATAATGCTCAATTCCACATTCCCACCTTTTCCCTATAACCCTTGATTCCCTTACTTTACAAAATTTTTTTCCTTCACCTTGGATATACTTAATGATTCAGCCTTGCTAGTCCTCTGTGGCAAATTCCACAGATTCATCGCAGTCTAGGAAAAGAAATTCCTCCTTGGTCAAAAATGTGTGAGAAAGAATTCTAGAATATTCATGTTCTATATTACGAAATCTGCATCACTTTTTGTATGGTCTATGTTGGGGTAGTGACTGTCTGAGATGCCTTGGGTCAATTCACTGCCATTGACTCTTCATATTGCTAACAGTCAATGTTACCGATTCCACATGGAGAAGAATGTCCATTCAAGGCCTCCAGGAGAAGACAGGCTCACTGTTGTTGAACAGAACAGTTTTGATATATAGTACTTAATGTCTATTTACATTACATTCAAGTTACCCTCCTGTGAGACATACATGAGTGTAAGCAATGTTCCTTCTAACCTGCAAGACGTGCAGAAGTTGCAGATGTGCACAAACCTCAGTAGAATAAAAATTAGAGGGTCGTGTAGCATATAAGTACACACTAATATTAATTTATAAATTAGAACCTGGATAGCTCCTCCCAAGGAACAGTTCTTCATAGATATTTTTAATCAGCCTGCTCAGACATGCCATGACACACCTCTGAAACAGATGGGACTTGAACCCAGGCCTTTCGGCCAGGAGGTAAGGAGCTGCCCCTTATATCTTTTTTGCAAACAGGTATGTGAAGAAAAAAAGACTTGTAAAGATGAATGTAGTTCTCTTACAATCAGAAACAGGGGAAGTTATAATAGAAAACAAAGTGATGGTAGATCAATTAAATAATTACTTTTGTTCTGTCTTCACAAAAGAGAACACAAATGATGTCCCAGAACTGTTGGAGAACACAGGGTGTAGTGAGAGGGAAGAACTGAAGGAAATCACATAGGAAAATCAGGAGAAATTGATGAGATTAAAGGTTGATAAATCTGTCGGGCCTGATAATCTACATTAGAGAAAATGAGGACTGCAGCTGCTGGAGATCAGAGTCAAGAGTGTGGTGCTGGAAAAGCACAGCAGGTCAGGCAGCATCAGGCGGCATCCGATTCTCCTGCTCCTTGGATGCTGCCTGACCTGCGGTGCTTTTCCAGCACCACACTCTTGACTCTGATAATCTACATCCCAGTGTACATAAGGAAATGGCCATAGGAACAATGGATGTATTGGTGGTCATCTTTCCAGATTCTATCGACTCTGGAACTGTTCCTATGGAGTGGAGGGTAGCTAGCGTAATCACACAGTTTTTAAAAGGAGGTAGAGATAAAACAGGAAACTATAGATCAGTTAGCCTGACATGGTTGTAGAGAAAATGATTTAATAAAAGAGCATTTGGAAAACAGTGACAAGATTGGACAGAGTCAGCATGGATTTATGAAAGGGATATCATATGTGACAAATGTACTGGAATGTTTTTAAGGATTTAGCTAATACTGTTGATATGGGGGTGCTGAGAGATTTTGTTTGCTTGGGCTTTCAGAAGGCTTTCGATAAGCCATCATATTAGGGGCTAGCAAAATTAAAGTGCATGGGATCAGGGGTAGTTTACTGACATGGATGGGGAGCTAGTTGCCAAACTGGAAACAAAGAATTGGATTTGAGAGGTTTTTTTCCGAGCGACAGCCAGTGACTAGTCCAGTGTCGCAGGGATCAGACCCAAGCTGTTCACAATATATGTTAGTGATTTAAATGAGGGAACTAAATGCCACATCTCCAAATTTGCAGATGACACACAGTTGGAGTGGGATGGTGAGCTATGAGGAGCATGCAGATGCTGCAATATGATTTGGACAAATTGAGTGAATGGGTGTCTGTATGGCAGATGAAGCATGTGGATAAATGAGATATTATCCACCTTGGTGGTACTGGATTGAATGATCAGCCCTGATCATTAGATTACTTACAGTGTGGAAACAGGCCCTTCGGCCCAACAAGTCCACACCGACCCACCGAAGCACAACCCACCTATTCCCCTACATTTACTCCTTTTACCTAACACTATGGGCAATTTAGCATGGCCAATTCACCTAACCTGCACATCTTTGGACTGTGGGAGGAAACCGGAGCACCCGGAAGAAACCCACGCAGACACGGGGAGAATGTGTGAACTCCACACAGTCAGTCGCCTAAGTCGGGAATTGAACCCGGGTCTCTAGCGCTGTGAGGCAGCAGTGCTAACCACTGTGCCACCGTGCCGCCCACATGTTGAATGGCAGATCAGGCTCAAAGGGCTGAATGGCTTACTCTTTCTGCTATTTTCTGTATTTGCGAATTGGGGATGACGTGTTGAATCTTTATCTGGAGTTTTTCCATCATGCCAAATTGCCAGGGGATAGGGTGCAGGAGAAGTACCCTTTTGAGCTCAGTTTATCCATCTGTTATTCTCTTCAAAAGAAGCGAAAAGCATAAATGCTGTCAGATGTGAATGCTTAAAAAAAGCTGCAACCATCAACAATGAAGTATCAGATGCATAGGTATTTTCTGATTTTTGACACTTATTAAACAAGCCCATGCTTGTGTTGGGGTGTCCCTAGCTGTGAGATTCTTAAAGAGGGAGTTGGTGGATTTTCAGGTGGAATGCTGGTGTAATGGAACATCCAGTAGCAGATGGCATCAGTAAGGGAAGACTCTGAGCAGGGGAGATCAAGTAGCTGTGCCAGGACCTCCAGTGGTTACAATGAAGGAGGGCAGCTAGAACAGTCAAACAGCCCACCACTGGAGAAAAGGGGTGACCTTGGATAAAGAAGCATGGATGGGAAAAAAGTGCAAACAAACAAAGGATTCCTGAAATCAATCTAAACCACAGGCTTTATTTCAGGCTTCAATATTCCTCCATTAGTGTAGTACATGCAAGTAGAGTCATTCAGCACAGAAACAGACCCTTTGGTACAACTAGTCTTTGCCGACCAGGTTTCCCAAACTAAACTAGTTCCACTTGCCTGCATTTTGCCCATATCCCTCTAAAAACCTTTCCTATTCATGTACCTATCCAAACATCTTTTAAATGTTGCAACTATCATCTCCTCTGCCAATTCATTTCACATACAACCTACCCACTGTGTGAAAACATTGACCCGCAGGTCCCCATCTTTGTCCACTCACCTTGAAAAGATGCTCACTAGTTTTGAATTCCCTATCCTAGGGGAAAACATTTGCTGTTTAGCTTATCTCTGGCTTCACGATTTTGTAAACCTTTATAATGTCACCCCTCAATCTCCTACAGTCCAGTGGAAAATAGTCCCAGCCTATCCAGTCACTCTTTATAACTCAAAGCCGACAAGTATTGGAAATAATTCCTTGCTTAGCCTTAATTCCCTTAATGTTTCATGTTCTGTTGGCAGGAGAATAAGGATTCCTGCTTCATGATCTATTTTTTCCATCCATACGTTTAAAACTCATGTTACACTAAAGGGTAGATCTCCAGTAAAACCTCATACCGTGGAAGGTAGTAAGTACCCTGAAAGTAAATTCTCAAAAGCTATGGCAGAGCTTCCTAGTCTCCTCATTGGTACCGAACTTGGCTATCAGCCTCTGCTTGTTCACTCTGCATTGTTGCATATCCTGAAGTCTGTCTTGGAGGACAGTCACATGCACGCACACACACATGTAAGTCTATACGGTGAATTTGCATTTGCAGAATTGTATTTGCAGATACATTCTATTTTGTTCAAAAAGTGCACAGTCTGCAGGTAGTCAATCCATGTGACATTTTATAAATTCCTACTTTGGAAATAGAACCAGTCTGACTCAAGATTGGAATACAGACAGATTCTAACCTCTCACCTTTAGGGCACTGTCTGAGCTGAGATGTCACCTTTTTTTCAATAAAACCTTGTTATCTCGGGAATGTGACTTAAAATAAATTTTGGGATTTACATATTAATGAATCAATACCTGCAGCCCATTCTAAAAGATAGAAGACTTAACAGCAATCTAGGTTTGTTTGATATATCATTTCAGTTGAGTGACACTATGATCTTTTGCTCTAAATTCTGTGTCTTATATCCTGCCCCACTAATTACTTGATGAAGGAGCAGTGCTCTGAAAGCTTATACTTCCAAATAAACCTGTTGGATGATAAGCTATTGATGTGTGATTTTTAACTTTGTCCACTCTAGTCCAACAGCGGCACCTCCACATCAATGATGTTCAGGGTAGTTTTCAACATTGTTCATATCTTGCATCACTCCTGGTAGTCTTACTTCAACACAGCTTCTAACAGCTTTTAAAAATTCATTCATGGGGTGTGGCTGGGCCAGCATTTATTGCCCATCCTTAGCTGACCTTGAAATATCGTGGCAAGTTGTCTTCTTGAACTGCTGTAGTACATATAGTGGTGTACATTATCTTCAACTTGAGAGCAGCTGATGGTTTTATCTTAGTTTTCTCCATGTGCTCTTTGCTGTTGCTTGACGGTGGATGGAAAGGGACATAGAATAACCCCTCTTTCAGGATCTCCTCGTGTGTGGTACCTGGCCTCTAATCTCACATCATTTCCATGACATAACTAAGGATTGCTTGAGCTTGTTACCAAGCCACACTTATCTGTGGTTTCAAGCGTGTCTGAGGCAAGGTTTCTTCCCAGTGGAGGGTGTTGACTTTGGTGCAGCCCGGTGAAGATCAAGTCCAATTCAGAGGAAAGCGAATCCAAAGTGGAGGAGAGTGAGACCAGCGTGTGGGAGATTGAGCCCAGTGTGGTGGCAATAGAGGTCCCCGTGTATCTACAGCAGCAACGAGAGCAGGCAGCCTGAGGCCTCCCGACATCTGCAGCAGAGTATGAGAGAGTGAGCCCAACACAGATGAGATCAAACCCTTGTGGGAAGTGTGAGCTGAGCATGGCTAAGCATTTAAGAAGGACTGCTATGTTGAAATTCTAACATTGTAAAATGTTTTTATTTTATACTAGAAAGGACTCTAATGTTGAACTTTTATTCTTTCCTTATTTTTCTACTTTGTACCTAAGATGATGCCAGGAATGGAGACATTGTACACTTTTCACTGTACTCCTGTATTCCTGTACTTGAGTAAACATGACAATAAAATCTCAATCTACTTCTAATTCTAATAATTCAGTAGGTGTAAGCAGTCTGTTATTTTGAGGTCAAGTTGCAAACATGAATCATGAACTACTTGTGTTTACTGGAGACATCACCCCTAGACCTCACACAAAATTTGATTCCTACCATCCAAACCTTGAACCATAACTTCTGAGTTCTGAATCTCACCCTCCCCTAAAATCCTGGGGTTGAACGGACTTTTAGCCTTAGTGTGTTTCTTAAGCTCAATATAATTCTGTCTTTCCTGTTCTTAAAATTTTCCATGCTTTTACCAAATGTTATTCTGCATGCTTAAAGCTCTGCGTACAAGGTAATTGAAGAACCTTCTGTATTTAAAGTTGCACCATGTATTTAGATCTAAGTGGATGCCAACTGTTTAGAAAGATCAAATTACCACTGATATTTAACATTTCTGAATTAGTAGAGGAATGTACATCCAAATGTGAACAGTTGTTCATTCAGATGTAAATACCATGCTGATATTTTTGGAACTCTATGTGTTATGTACAGTATTTTAATAATTACAAGGATGAAGACTTCAGTATGTTTATAGTAAATGGTCTATCTTTTTGAGTGACCTCCATAAAGCTGACTTAAAAAACATTTTGAAAGAAGGCACATAACGTCTTTAAATCTGTGGAATTAAAAGTGGACAATTGAGGATGCGTTATCTAAAATATTCAAGGCTATGATAGACAGATTTTTATCAGTAAGTGAATGAAGGTATATGAGGAAAAGGCAGGAAAGCGGAGTTGAAGTTTACTAGTAGAGCAAAACGTTCCGAGGAAGGGTCACTTGACCCGAAATGTTCACTCTAATTTCTCTGCACAGATGCTGTCAGACTTGCTGAGGATTTCCAGCAAATTCAGTTTTTGTTTTAACCTGGGATTCTCTGAACTGTAGGTTTTGGAGACTCAACTCTGAGGTAGCAATGAATGTCTTGTAGCTCTGACCAAGTGAGAAATGTGGCATGACCCCTACAAATCGTTGGAATTTTTAAAAAAGTGGGCACAGCCTAACCAGCTGAACTTTAGGGCCGAAGGTCTTGTACAAAAGTCGTTTGGAGAGGTGGGTGCTCTTTTAACTTAAAAACTATGCAGGTGAACCATTTCTCCATGTGTCCAACTTTCTGACAGGTCTCCCCATCCTCCTTATCACCTTCACAGCTCTGTAGTTACAAATATATACATGCACTGAAATGGGATCACAAAGTGCTTATTTGACCCATATACATTACTGTAAGAAGGATTTGCAGATTGAACTTGCCTGCTGTCAGCTTGGCTGTTATAAAAATGAAGTGTCATTATTAAACAGCAGGAGTAACAAGCTTAAATCTGCATCAAATAAAATGCCTGCTTCAAAGCACAAGCTTACCCAAGAATGCAAGAGCCCAACGTATGCTCGATTCGAGAATGTGGCCCTGTTGCTTTTTCAAAAGTCTGGCACATTGATTAAGAATCTTGTATCAGTAAACCTTCCATAGCAATTGCTTAGCAGGCTCTGCTATAGATCTATGCATGGTAGATTAATTAGTAAATTTGGGTCACATGGATTCAGGGTGAGTTTGCCAGTTGGAAACATAATTGGCTTAATGGCAGGAGACAGAGAGTAATCGTAGAGGATTGCTTCACGGACTGGAGGTCTGTCACCAGCAGTATTCCACAAGGATTGGTTCTAGGACCTCTTTTGTTTGTCATTTATATAAATGATTTGGATGAGACTATAGAAGGCATGGTAGTAAGTTTGCAAATGGCACCAAAATTGTTGGCATATTAGATAGTGAAGAAGATTTTCTAAGAGTTCAAAGGAACCTTGATCACACGGGTCAATAGGCTGAAAAATGGCAGATGGAGTTCAATCTGGACAAATGCGAATGATTGCATTTTGTACAATAAACAAGGGTAGAATTTACACAATTAATGGTAGGGTCTTGGGTAGTGTTATAGAACAGAGGGACATAGGGGTGCAGGTACATAATTCTTTGAAATTTGCATCACATATAGACAGGGTGGTTAAAAAGCGTTTGGCACACTTGCCTTCATTGCTCAGTCCTTTGAGGTGTAGACGTTGGGAAGTCAGGATATTGATGAGCCCTCTTCTGGTTTACTGTATCCAGTTCTGGTCACCCACTTATAGGAAGGATATTATCAAAGTAGAAAGGGTTCAGAAGAGGTTTACCAGGATGCTGCTGGGTATGGAAGATTTGAGTTATAAAAAACCGTGTGGGCGGCACGGTGGCACAGTGGTTAGCACTGCTGCCTCACAGCGCCTGAGACCCGGGTTCAATTCCCGACTCAGGCGACTGACTGTGTGGAGTTTGCACGTTCTCCCCGTGTCTGCGTGGGTTTCCTCCGGGTGCTCCGGTTTCCTCCCACAGTCCAAAGATGTGCGGATCAGGTGAATTGGCCATGCTAAATTGCTCGTAGTGTTAGGTAGGGGTAAATGTAAGGGTATGGGTGGGTTGCGCTTCGGCGGGTCGGTGTGGACTTGTTGGGCCGAAGGGCCTGTTTCCACACTGTAAGTAATCTAATCTAATCTAATCTGAAAAAAAGGCTGGATAAGCTGGAACCTTTCTCATTGGTGTATAGGAGATTGAGAGGTGACCTGGTAATGACTTATAAGATGAAAGGTATAGATAGAATTAATAATAGTTGTCTTTTCCCTAGGATGTGGGATTTCAAGACTAGAGGACAGACGGTTAAGGTGAGAGGAGAGATATATAAAAAAGACATGAGTGGCAAATGTTTTACACAGAGGGTGGTTCACATGCGGAATGAACTTCCGGAGTAAGTGTTGGATGCGGGAGGTACAATTCCAATGCTTAAAAGACATTTGCATGGATAAATAAATCGGAAAGGTTTGGAGGGTTATGGGCCAGGAGGAGGCACGTGGGACTAGTTAAGTTTGGGATTATGTTCGGCATGAACAGGTTAGACCAAAGGGTCTGTTTCCATGTTGCATGACTCTGATTGTGATGCCATGTATACAATGTCCAAGATAACATTCTGAACATATGAGGATTCTAATGGTTGTTTAATTGGATGTAAAATGGAGAATATGTAAATGTATGAATACCTCACTCAGTTTTATTTTCTTATCCTATCCTGAAGCTGATAACTATCTATTATTCTTTTTGCTTCCAGGAACATCATACATTTGCAGGCTCACTTGTTGCTGGGTTAATCCTAATCGCGATAAACTGAGTCCCTTAATTGCCTCTCAAGACCCTCAATTGATAATGGTTTGACCATGGAATTTCCTGCCCGAATGTAATTATGGTTGAGGTGGGTAGATGACTGGAATCCGGCACATCACCGCTCCACCCAATTAAATACTCTTCCCACCTTCAGCCTCACCACCTCAAAGAACACAAGATTCTGTCTCATGTTTCAGAGGCTGTCAGACTTGATGAGCATTTCCAATATTTCCTGTATTTATACCGGTATGTGAATTCAATATATTGTGAATCTGCCTTTGAACCAGATAGCAAAAATATTAGAGAAGAAATAGTAATCAAAAATCAATTAAATCAATAAACCAGGGGAAGGTGTCGATCAAATAATGTCTTTACATTGTCTTTAATCGTTATTCTTCTCTCAGGTCAGTAAGTGAAGTTCAAGAGTAACATAAAAAAGCAACAAGACAACTTTTCAAAATAATCACTTACCTACAAATTCAGTCATTTCAATTTTAGCTGACTTCAGGACATCTTTCCTGTGTCGGTCTGTCCTCCAACAGGTGTCAGCAGGGGCTAAATTGATAACACTTTTTTTATTCAGTTATGTGAAGTGGGCATCAGTGGCTGGAGCAGTATTTATTGACCATCCCTAACTGCCCTTGAGAAGGAGCTGATGAACTGCTTTCTTGAACCAGTACAGTGCATGCGCTGCAGGTAACTCCATAAAACATTTAGGGAGGAAAGTCCAGCATTTTAAACCAGAGGTATCTGAAAAAAAAGGACATATTTCCAAGTCAGGATGATTAGTGGATAGGATGGGAACTTGCAGGTGATGTCAAAGTTGTGGGTTCAAGCCCATATCCAGAAACTTAACTGCAAAAGTAGGGAAGTACTGTGCTACTGATTGAAACATTAAATCAAGTCCCCATCTCCTCTCTTAAGTTAAAAGATCCAAGGCCCCTGTTTTGAAAAAAAAGCAGAGAGTGTTGAAGAGTATGGTTCTGGTAAACCACAGCCACTCAGGCAGCATCCGAGGAGCAGGAGAATCGATGTTTCAGGCATAAGCCCTTCACCTGTACTCCAAAGTGTCCTGACTGTTATTCATCTCTCTATGAACATCAACTAAAACATGGATTATTTAGTTACTGTTACATTTAATTTCATGGGATCTTGCCGTGTTGTGTGATTTCTTCATTGCTGCTCCCGTATGCTAATGATAGAGTGAATGAATGTTTATGATTTGGACAGGTTGCCAATCAAGTGGGCTGTTTGGAGCTGTTTTGTGTCAAGTTTCTTTAGCATTGTTTGGGCTGAAAGCATCCAGTTAAGTGGGGAATAGTGTATAAGGTTGTAAGGGTCTGAAATAGTTAGTGAGAAGATGATGACATAGCAGTGGTCACCGGACTAATAATCCAGGGGACTCCAGCGGGCCTGAGTTTAACAGTTGCAATGGTATTTGAATTCAATTTTAAATTTATTTGTAATTAAGAACGAGTGGGCAGCTATGTGACTACTGTTGATTGTTAAAACCAACCTGGTTCACTTTGATGGAAGGAAATCTGCAATCCTTACTTAATCTGGTTTCCATGTGACTCCAGAGCCATAGCAACATGGTTGACACTGAACAATTAGGGATGTGGAAATAAATGTTGGCATAGCCAGCAATGCCCACATTCTTATGAAAGAATATTAAAAAAAAATTCCACCTTATTAATTTCTTTTTGTAAGTAGCAAAAAGATTTAATTTCTTTTTTTGTGACTACATCCTCCTTTGGCACATTTTCTGTAAGTATAAATATGTTATAGATAAAGCATTCCTTTTGAGTAACTGGACACTGTCTGTGTACTTGAGGTTTCCTTGTTCCAAATCCTGACCAGGACCTTAAGTATCTAATGTCTGTCTGACTCACTGTAATAGTAGATGATGGTTTCACTGGTCATGCAATTTCTGAAGGTGAATGAATTGTCCAAGCAAATCAACACATTGAAATAATGAGTTTACATACTTCAGCATAGGTTTATTGGTATATTGAGGATAAAAATTTGCTGATTGAAGATGTGGTGCTTACAAACACATGGAAACTCACAATAAGAAATGATGGCCAGAGATCCAGGATTGACATGAAAGAGAAATTGCCTGATTCAGAGATCCAGGACACTGCAAAATAGAATTTGCCTGTCTAAACATTACAGCTGTCCTCCACAAGGGAAATCTAACAAATGAAATGTTATCCAGCTTAAAGGGATTTTCAGCCTTTACCATGTCGAGAAAATGGTCAAAGTCAATAGTCATCAGCTCTAGTCCAAAGAGAACATATTCTGGTAGAATACTGAAATCTCTATACCACCTGCAGTGGTGAAGTCAGAGACTTGGATGAGATGGGTGAGTGGTGAATATACTTGTAAACATTAGTGTGTTGTAATAATAATAATAATAATAATGATAATAATAATAATAATGATGATAAATCAGACTTGGAGAGGGGAGATGTTATATAAAGAAATAATTACCTGAAGGGGTTTATACTGAGAAGTTCCTGAAGCACCACCCAATATAATAGGCTCATAAAGAATTGGGAGAACAGCTTAGGATCTTGGAGGAGTAGGACCAACCTCCTCATAGTCTGTAATGTTATTTGCGTAACTTGCACATCATTGCAAAAATGCGATAAATGATATTTTGTTTACGACAAGAGAATCTTCTTCTAGGTAAGCATGTGTTTTCCTTCATTTACACAGGATCAATGGGCCCTATGATCACCAGCCTAAAAGAGGACACTGGCAACAAACCTATCCAATTGTGAGCAATGGTGCAGACAGCCTCACACAAAAAGGTGGAGACAGTGAGGTCTGCAGATGCTGGAGATCAGAGACAAGAGTGTGTTGCTGGAAAAACACAGCAGGTCACGCAGCATCCAAGGAGCAGGAGAATTGATGTTTTGGGCCAGAGATGAAGGGCTTCGGCCCGAAATGTCGATTCTCCTGCTCCTTGGATGCTGCCTGACCTGCTGTGTTTTTCCAGCAATGCACTCTCAACTCACACAAAAAGGTATTCAGTAGTAAGCATTTCTCATACAAGAATCATGCCATTAAATGTTGAGGGTAGGTTGTCTCTTTTTGGAGATGTTCATTGTCTGGCACGTGTGGGATGATTCTTACTTGCCACATAAGATCATAAGAGATAGGAATAGGACTATGCCATTATGCCCATTGATTCTGTTTTATCACTCAATTAAATCATGGTTAATCAGATTATGTTTTAACTCCACCTCGGATTGGTAATGTTGCTAGACCAGAAATCCAGCTGATCCCGACTAATGTTCTGGAGGCATGGCTTTGAATCCCACTGAAATTTGAATTCAATAAAACACTAGAATGAAAAGCAAGTGTAAGATTAACCATTATCGATTGTAATAAAAACCTATCTGGTTCACCAATGATCTTTCAGAAATGAAATCTGCTGAACTTACCTGGTCTGGCCGATATGTATCTCCAGACCCACAGCAATGTATTCGACTCTTCGCTGCCTCTGGGCAACTAGGGATGGGCAATAACTGTTGGCTCAGCCAGTGGCACTAGGAAAAAAATCCCACTTGTCACACTTAACCGTTGAATTTCCTGTTGGCCAAAAGTCTGTTAGCTCTTCCTTGAATATATATAAACATAGAAAATTGGGAGGAATAGGTCATTCAATCCCTCGAATCTGCTCCACCATTCATTATTATCATGGCTGATCATCCAACTCAATAACTGGTAGAAACATAGAAAATATTCAATGGTGCAGTCTCCATGAAAGAGAATTTCAAAGGCTAACCATCCTATGAGACAAGTGATTCCTCCACATCACCATTTTACATGGGAAACCCTTATTTTTAAACCTCCTACTTCCCTGTGCCCCTTTGAGAGAAAGCATCGTCTCAACGTCTACTCTGTCAGGCTCCACTCAGAATATTCAAAAAGGTCAACTCTTATTCTCATAAACTCGAATGAGCATAGGCCTGAACTGTTCATCCTTCAAACCTCATAAGGCAAGCACTTCATCCTAGGAGTCCATCTAGTGAACATTGTTTGAACTGCTTCCATTGCAATCATATCCCTCTTTAATTAATGAAACTCAAACCGCACACAGAATTTGAAGTCTGGTCTCACCAATGCACTGTACAGTTGAAGCATGACTTTCCTACTATCCTGAGATTGATGCTTGGTAGTTGTACGTATAATTCTTATAATAGTTTTTTGTAGCTGGTTGATACAACTGGGTGGATAGATAAGACTATCAGAGAACAGTTAAGGGTCGATTGCATTGCTGTGGGAAATCGGGGCAGTATTCCTTCCTGCAAAGGCAACTAGATGGGGGATTTTACAACAATCAGGTAGTTTCAAGGTCATAATTACTGATACTATATTTTTTCCTTTCAACAAAACAGTATAATAATTTGGCTGCAAAATTCTTGGGACGACCTGAAGTAGTGAAAGTTGTCGTATGAATGCATGTCCTTTCTTGTTTATTCTTTTTTGCTTGAGAACTAGAACTTGACTTCATCCTCTGTCCTAATTTTTGAAACTTTCCATAATTTCAGGGATTTCCAACTGCTGTGAGCACATGGTACATCTGCACCTCAGGAAGGAGTAAGTGGATTAGCAGGGTAACTCCAGTGCATGGAGCCAAGGTGATAGAAGTAATGGGTGGAGCTGTGCTGCAGAACTAGTCAGAATCATGAGAATAGAGAATTTTGGAGTTCAAGGAAATGTAGACATTGGTGATGTTGGGTTTATAGTGCCGGGGATGGTTATAAAGATAGAAAGTTGTTGTTGAATGAACATTGAGGTGGAATGAGGTAATTTTGTGATGGAGCAGATATAGGATCAGAAGCTTATATCACAACACCAGTTTGTGGGCGTAGGTACTGTCCAGGGAGCCAATGGAATCAATTGTGTGGAAGCAGAATTTGCTTTGGTACCCAACAGCTTGGTGTTGTTGAAGAAAATAGACATTTTGTCAAAACTTTTCACTTATACACTTAATGGTAGGCTCCTATGGAGCGTTGATGAACAAAGAGACCTTGGAGTGCAGGTTCATAGCTCCTTGAAAGTGGAGTCGTAGGTAAATCGGATAGTGAAGAAGGCGTTTGGTATGCTTTCCTTTATTGGTCAAGAGTTGGGAGGTCATGTTGCGGCTGTACAGGACATTGGTTAGGCCACTGTTGGAATAGTGCGTGCAATTCTGGTTTCCTTCCTATCAGAAAGATGTTGTGAAACTTGAAAGGGTTCAGAGAAGATTTACAAGGATGTTGCCAGGGTTGGAGGATCTGAGCTACAGGGAGAGGCTGAACATGCTGGGGCTGTTTTCCCTGGAGCGTCAGAGGCTGAGGGGGTGACCTTATAGGGGTTTACAAAATTATGAGGGGCATGGATAGGATGAATAAACAAAGTCTTTTCCCTGGGGTCGGGGAGTCCAGAACTAGAGGGCATAGGTTTAAGCTGAGAGGGGAAAGATATAAAAGAGACCTAAAGGGCAACTTTTTCACGCAGAGGGTGGTATGTATATGGAATGAGCTGCCAGAGGATGTGGTGGAGGCTGGTACAATTGCAACATTTGAGAGGCATTTGGATGAGTATATGAATAGGAAGGTTTTTGAGGGGTATGGGCCGGGTGCTGGTAGGGGTGGGACTAGATTGGGTTGGGATATCTGTTTGGCATGGACGGGTTGGACCGAAGGATCTGTTTCCATGCTGTACATCTCTATGACTCTATGAGCTCAACAGGGCAATTGACCAGAAACACCAATATAAAGGGAAAATAAGCATTTGTATGAGAGGAAAGTGCAGATTGGTTAGGAAGTGAAATCTGATTGATTGTGACATTGTCATGGAGAATCGATAAGATAGATGATGATAGACAGTTTGCTGCCAAGCCTTTTAAAACCTTAAACCAAATAAATTCACTTTGATGTGTCAGGCATTGCCCTCAGAAATTAGCCAGAGAATGTCTGTCACCTATATTATTGAGTTGAAACAGGCAAAATGTGTGTACATGTTTTTTTTCTGTCTGCAGAGAACAAGGCCTTGTCGATTAACATATGGAGCTTCCACCATTCAATATGATCATGGCCAAACCTGGACTTCGATTTCACTGTCCTGTCCACACCCAAATTCTATGAGAGTGTGAGAGACTTGTCATCTGTCTGTCTCAGCCTTAAATATATTCAATAATTGGCATCCAAAACACTCTGGGGTAGAGGATTCTAAATTTCTCTTCATCACAGTTTCAACAAACGGTCCATGAAATTGGACGCATTCTCTTAGATATGCCTACTAGGGGGATCTACATTTTGTAGCAGCTTTATAATCCTGAATATCCCAAGAGATTGCCTCCCATGTTTCCAAACTCCAGAGAATATCAACTAAATTTACTCAGGCTCTCATTGGAAAACCTTTCAATTTACAGACTCAACATCATTCCTTTGTGAGCTTCCTTGTGGTTATTTACATAACATTCATTAACCATAATCTCACCAAGTGTAAAGGGAGCTCAGGAAGCTCAATAACATCTTGTGTTCCTGTATTTCTTGCCTGAAACAATCTCATTTGCTCATAACTCCGATGTGACAACTGTTCCTGAAATCCTTCCTCGTTCCTTCTGGAGTCAATTTTATTCCAGAAAGTCATTCAGCTAAAACAAGTCTCATGAAATGTATGACACACAAACTGTATCATTTGAATAAAAAGGCAAAAAATATAATTGAACTAAACCATTAACTGTTTCCTTCCTCACCCCATTGAGTTTTTCTAGTATTTTTGTTCCTGTATCATTTAAATTCCTGCTTTGCTTCATCCCTGACAGTACTCACCAGATTGGATTGCTTAACGTTTCCAGTACCTAATAATGTTTATTTACATTTTGTTTCTTGGCAATTATTTGCAGGATTTAATCAGTGTTCTATTCAGTTCCACCAACTTGCTGATCAGGGAGTATACAAAGATCTCCCCCGTGTGCTACACTAACAAAATCTTAGATCTAGTGGTTAAAAAAAAACAATGCACTGCATAGCATCAAGGATGCTTATTCATTGGTATTCTTACAAAATATGAATAGGAATGAGTTGCACTTAAATAGTATCATCTTTTGAGAAGATTTGTAGCTCAGGTTGAGGTTCTGGATGTAGGTTTGCTCACTGAGCTGGGAGGTTCAGTTCCAGACATTTCGTCACCCTACTTTGTAACGTCTTCAGTGGGTCTCAGGAGAAGCACTGTTTATGATTTCTACTTTCAATTTATACGCTTATGTTTCTTTGGGTTGGTGAGGTAATTTCCTGTTCTTTTTCACAGAGGATGGTAGGTGGGGTCTAACTCAATGTGTTTGTTGATAGAGTTCGAGTTGGAATGCCATGCTTCTAGGAATTCTCGTGCGTGTCTCTGTTTGGCTTGTCCTAAGACAGATGTATTGTCCCAGTCGAAGTGGTGTCCTCTCTTATCTGTATGTAAGGATACTAGTGAGAGAGGGTCATGTCTTTCTGTGGCTAGTTGGTGTTCATGTATCCTGGTGGCTAGTTTTCTGCCTATTTGTCTAATGTGTTTGTTACAGTTCTTGCATGGTATTTTGTAAATGACATTAGTCTGGCTTGTTGTCTGTATAGCGCAGAGGTGGGGAACCTTTTCATATTGAAAGGCCGCATTATGTTGGTTGTAATTTAATAAGGCTGCATCCAAGAAACTTCAATTATATATTGTTCAAAATTTACATTTTTTTAATTGTGGCAGTCAGTCTGTGAGGATTGTTTCATTGAATTTCCTTTTACTCTCTGGTATTTTAAATACATTCATTTTAAGATAAAAATAAAAATAATAAAAAAAATCATATTAATACAAAAATAAAAGATTTGTTCTGCAAAATTTGGATTCATTCAAAAGAAGGCCGCAGGTTCCCCACACCTGGTATAGGAACTTTCAAGTTCATTAGCTGCTGTTTTAGTGTGCTGATGGGTTTGTGGGCTACCATGATGCCAAAGGGTCTGAGTAGTCTGGCAGTCATTTCTGAGATGTCTTTGATGTAGTGGAGAGTGGCTAGGCTGATGGGTTTCTGGAAAGCGTTTTATCTGCTTGTTTGGGTTTGTTGCTGAGAAATCGGTGGACTGTGTTCATTGCATCATCTGCATTCTCAGGGCATTCCAAATTTCTTCACAATCAATTAAAACAAAAATTGGTTCCCCAGCTTTAACCTAAAAATAAATCCTGTAAATACCAGTTCCAAGATAAACATTAGGAATTGGTGGAAATGCCAGCTGGGTCCAGGAGAGAAAGAGCACATGAGCATTTGAGATGGAACCCTTCACCAGATTAAATTCAGAACAAGGCCGTAGTTTGGCCTGTTGTGTAATATGCTGAAAATGTGTTGCTGGTTAAAGCACAGCAGGTTAGGCAGCATCCAAGGAATAGGAAATTCAACGTTTCGGGCATAAGCCCTTCATCAGGAATGAGGAGAGTGTGCCAAGCAGGCTAAGATAAAGGGTAGGGAGGAGGGACTTGGGGGAGGGGCGATGGAGATGTGATAGGTGGAAGGAGGTCAAGGTGAGGTGATAGGCCGGAGTGGGGTGGGGGCGGAGAGGTCAGGAAGAAGATTGCAGGTTAGGAGGGCGGTGCTGAGTTGAGGGAACCGACTGAGACAAGGTGGGGGGAGGGGAAATGAGGAAACTGGAGAAATCTGAGTTCATTCCTTGTGGTTGGAGGGTTCCCAGGCGGAAGATTTTTTGTGGGTTGGAATGTAGTTCGGAGTCCGTGTGGGATCAGTCGGTTCCGTAGGCAGGTGCTGAGGAAGGAGATGTGGCTGTGGTAACGAGTCTAGTTCGGAGTCCGTGTGAGATCAGTCGGTTCCTTAGCACCTGCCTACGGAACCGACTGATCCCACACGGACTCCGATCTACATTCCAACCCACAAAACACAGAAACCCTGTTGTGTAATATGGCATTTACTCTTTCTGCCACATCTTTCATTGGAATAAGGAGAGCACTCCTGAGCTTCTCTGCAGAAATCCAATTCAAAGACCAGAAGTAAGGAGCGTATGTGAATTAATTCCAGTATTGGTGGTATGAAGCTCGGTTAGAATACTGTGTGCACTTTCTTGTCTCAGGAAAGATATTGTAGCCATTCAGAGAGTGCAACAAAGGTTCAGTGAGGAGAGATTGAGCAAACTGGGTCTGCATTTGTGAGAGTTTTGAAGAATGAGAAGAGATCTAATTGAAAATTCCATATTACTTAAAAGGACAGACAGGGTAGATAAAGAAAAAATGTTTCTCTTGGCCAGGAAATCTGGAACCAAGGGGCACAATTCAAAAAAAAATAGGAGGGAAGATACTTAGTCTGAGTTGAAGGGTACGTTTATTTAGTCAGAAGGTTGTGAAACTTTAAACCTTGAGCTGACATAAGAACTGAGAGTGGGGTGCGAGAAAACCTTACTTGTAAACCAGTAATCAGACTTAATCTGACATCCCCCAGGTCCCTTTGCTGGATTCTGGACTTCCTATCCCAAACGTGACCTGACCCCTCTACCCTGACTCCACCCCCATCTATGGCCCAGTGTAAGATCCACCTTGTCAGACCCACCCCAATTCCCCGCCCCCCAATCTGACCAAACCTGGAATTCCTCCCTCTACTTCCCCTCACCTCCCACCACCACCCATACCAACACCCATACCAACATACTCCAAACACTGCATCACTTACTTTGTCATCTTGCATTTTGGCATCTTATCCAGCTGGACCTAGCTACTTGGCATATTACCTGGTACTCAACTGGCATCTTATCCTTGGCACCTTACCTCCTACCCAACTGATAACCTACATACTCGGTGCAATACTCAATGATGTACTGCTAACCTGATACCCTATACTTTACTTACCAGACATCTTTCCAGCTGACATCCCACTCTCCTGGCACCCTAACCCCCTACCCATTTGGCACCCTACCTGCCTGGCACCTAAACATCACACTTAAATTATGTACTTATGGTCTGACAGCAGCTGTCAGGAGTTTTAAATTCCAGAATACAGCAGCTGACTCTGTGAAAACAGAACGTGTTTTGCCTTCCCCTGACAGTTCTACGCTTCAAAAGAACTGTTAGAACGGAAACATGCCTCCACATTTCTGAGGGATTTCTGAGCAGAATTTCCTCGCAGAAATTCTAATCTCCCATCTTTCTTTAAAAGAAGATGGCCATTTGTGGGAGTTTGACACTCTTTAGAAAATCTGGCGTATATTTTTAAAGAATACCTTTTCACAAAAAGTGTCTGATTTTAACAGTGGTGCCTACAGCAGAGAGCCAGAATTATGGATTTGAATGCTCCTTCATTTCTAGGGGAATTAAAAGTGGATATTCCCGTTGTTGGGAGGATTTTGACTCTGATAACTGTTCTAGCTATTTGGTGTGTCTCCAGCACTATCTTATTTTTGATTATTTGTACAGAGGAACCTCGATTATCTGAAATTTGGATTATCCAAAGAAGTTCTCAACGTTCTGATAGAAACATTACATCAAAGAGGTGTTACCAACACAGATCGTGTCTTTTGTTTACAATGATTAAAAGTGAATTTGACTCACTGAAATGTTGCCGAGTACAGCCTTGGACATCGATGGGAGTCCAAGCATCATCTCCAATGACTGATCTCCCGTGCTCTCTCTCTCTCTCTCCCCACACTTTCCCTGGAGTTCTACACAAGGGTGTATCCTAAACCCCGCTTCCCAAGATAATCTCTCCAACATAGTCCTGTACAGGGCAAAGGTGGAAACCTATCAAAAGGTTGCAGTAAAATGTTGTGTGTGTGTCTACGCGTGTGTGCATGCTGCTGTGTGTGTCTGCGTGTTGCTGCTTGTGTTTGTGTGCACTACTTTGAGACTCACCCCCGAAGGCAGCAGCAGTCTCGCTGTTGGAGTCCAGTCCGGCTGCCATCTCCATTACAGGGGCAAGGGTGGGGCCAGGCAGGCGGGGGTGCATGGAGGAGTGGGATTGCACAGTGTGCTGCTGCCCAGTGTCATGAGGAGGAGGCGGACATTGCAAGTGCTCATTGTGTCAATGCCATTGAAGTGAAGCAGCGGTGGGGACAGGCTTCAGCAATGCTGCAGGTCCCTTACACACAAATGTGTGTCGGCTCAGAAACAAACCCTGAAACAGAGAGGGAATCAAGGCAGGCAGAGAGAGGAAAAAAGAAACTCCAGAAAACTCTGAGTCCCGAGGAAAGGCATTGAATCTGTTATTTGAATAATTAATTAACCGAACGAAATACTGCCCGCCCATCTCGTTCGGATAATAGAGGTTCCTAATAGAGAGAGGTAATTATCTCTCCGCTTTAATTAATCAGTTCATAAGTCATCCCTTCATTTGTTATTCAGCCATTGACCCTTTACTTACACAATTTGACACTTGGTCACCTGCAAAAACTGGTAATTCAGCCCATCGACACTCTACTCACCCCATTTGTACTTAACTGTTGACGCACTTAAATATCTGGAATTATCTTGTCATTATCTCTTCGCCTATTTATTTTGTGCCTCTGCAGCTCCCTCCACTTCACCTGCCCAAGGACCAGTCCTCTAAAAGCTTGTGATTTTAAATAAACCCTTGTTGGACTATAACCTGGAGTTGTGTGACTTCTGACTTTGTCTACCTCAGTCCAATACTGGCGTCTCCACATTATAGGATTTTGATCCTCTGCATTTTCCTCTGGAATGATTAATTTTAAGAGTTTAAGCATGAATGTTTGATGGTTTGCATTGTGAGAATCCTTAATTGTCCCACCCCTCCTCCCCCTTTCATAAGTAGAGCCTATTGATAAATTTTGCAATGATGCTCAACGATGGGGAATGAGATGCTCCTTTGGTGGCATTATGTAAACTCACAGAAAGAGCCAATGGAGGTGGTACTCTATAGGCCAGTAGCTACGCACATTGCAACTAAATGCAAGCACACTTGGGGTGTGTGAATCTCTAATATAAAACAAAGAACTGCAGATGTTTTAGATCTGAAACAAAAACAGAAATTGCTAAAGGAATTGAATATAAAGGTAAAGAGGTATTGTTGCAACTATTGAAGACATTGGTGAGACCACACCTGAAGTATTGTGCAAAGTTTTGGTCCCTTTATTTGCAGAGAGATGTAATGGCATTGGAGACAGTTCAGAGGTGGTTCACTAGATTGATCCAATGGTGAGGGGTTTGTCATATGAAGAGAAATTAAACAGTTCAGGCCTATACTCTCTGGAATTTAGAAGAATGAAGGGAGGTCAAAATAAGTATTCAAGATAAAAGGTCTGGATAAAATAGATGTGGAGCACTTGCTTCCACTTGTGAGACATTATAGGTTGAGAGGTCACAGTCTTTGGATGGGGGGTAGCAAATTTAAAACACAGTTGAGGAGAAACTGTGGAATTAGCTACCCCAAAATGTGGTGGATGGTGGGGCAGTGAGTAAATTTAAAGAGAAGTGAGACAGATTTTTAATTGGTAATGGATTGAAGGGTTATGGGGAGAAGGCAGGAAAATAGGGGTGAGGAGGATATCAACCATGACCCGAATGGCAGAGGAGAGTCGCTGGGCATAATGACCTCATTCTGCTCCTATATCTTGTGAGCTTATGAACTTATGGAGAAACTCAGCAACTCTGGCGGCATCTGTGGGGAGAATGCTGAGACAACATTTTGAATCTGTTGGCTCTTCATCAAAGCTGTTCTTGTTATGTTCTTACATTACTGTATAATGTCTGTTCTTATATTATGAGATGTTCTTATGTTGTCATGCATGTCCACAAATCTAAATTGACTCACTGGCTTTGATGGTTTTTATTCAAACAAATTTATGTTTAACTGATATGACACTTAATGATGTGAAAACCCAACCACCAAAGGAGAGACATCTGAAATAAAGACCACAGGGTGCTTTATTTAGAAAATCATACTTATTTGTTACAGACTCATATTATAGAGTGGCACCTTTCCTCCCTGTTTGGACGTGAATATCATCTCAGCAGATGGATCTCCATTACAGGGATAGAGGGACCAACAAGCCCTGTCATTGGACTGCTGTAACCAACCAAACAGTAAAAGGACTATAAGCTTTGAATCCTTGAAAGAGCAGCAAAGGACCATCCCCTCCCCTACCTCAAGCCATCTACAAGCTACCCTTTTATTAATTCTTCCACAGGATGAGGGTATCACTGGTGAGTCCAGCATTTGTTGCCCATCCCTAATTGCCCAGAGGGCAGATAAAAGTCAACCACATTGCTGTGGGTGTGGAGTCACATGTAGGCCAGACAGAGTAAGAATGGCAGTTTCCTTCCTTAAAGGACATTAGTGAACCCGACAGGTTTTTCCTGACAATAAGCAATAGTTTCATAGTCATTATTAAGCTCTTAATTCCAGAATTTTTATTTAATTCAAATTCCATTGCCATGGTGGATGTGAACCCAGGTCCACAGAATATTACCCGGGTCTTTGGATTAACAGTCCAGTGGTAGTACGACTAGGCCATTATGTTCCTCTGATGCAAAATGTTATGGATCAGACCAAATCCCCTCAAAATATATTAAGAAAATAGCCTAATGTTTTCCTATTTTAAAAGTAAGTGTAAGGCATTGTGTTCCACATGCAATTCAATTGGTCAAACTACTTGACTTTAAGCAAAACACACTTTATTTTTACACTACAGCTAAAATAAGGACAACATTATTATAAACAAAAGAATTGGCTTAACTGTAGCTACCAAATTGCTTTACCAAGTAATATATATTATATTATATATATATATTATATATATATACACACACCATTAATTAACTGTTCCAATATAGTAATCTCCCATAAGTACACCCTTGGCAATGGCAAATTCAATGAAATAGGTTGTCTCTCTAGCAGCAGGAAGCAAATGCCAGCTTTTAGCTGTAGTGGAGAGAGGAATAAGAGTTTTGACATCCAGCTTCAAGACTCCAGCAAATGCAGAAAGCACAAACTAAAAAGCCTGATTCTGTGAGAGTTTCATCCATTCAGGCTGCTACTATTGTTCCAATTTTTAAGCTGTTTACTTTATTGGCTTTGAGCAGACAGCCCAATGCCTCTACCTCAACATTTCTTCCTAAAGAAAAGATAAAATATACTTCTTAAAGCCATAGTATTGTTACACAGGCAGTCCAACTGTAGAAGCCATTGCAGTTGCTGAGCTATTTCACACACTCAAGGCAATATCCACCAACTTGAAATTTAAGAACAAAGAAAGGAACAGATACTTTTGTCCACAAGACTGCACTAACATATGATGCTTTTCTAAATTAAAAACCTAAAAATCTTCTGCCTCTATGCAGTTGGTATCCCTCTATTCCCTGCCTGTCTCTACCTCAAAATAACAGACCCACATCAAAATAAAGTGTTCCATTTAATGTTTATAGCTATCTTGATCTATAATTAATATGTATATATGTGTGCACGTGTATGAGAGAGACAGAGAGAGAAAATTTGACACCGTTTCTGAGGAGCTTCTTAGCAAGTTGTGAAAATAAACAAACTTATCTGTTTATCTACAAAAGGTTTGCTGCTGGGTTATTTAACATTAACCCTCTCATTCCAACAATATGCATTCAGATACATAGTGCACAGACAACATCAAAAATATCTGAGAATGATCTTGGGACAAGCGTTCTCCTTGGTTACAAATAGGAGTGGTCCTGCTCTTTTTTGAAGAGGGCACTTTCCAGTATCTCAGAGAAAGTTCTTTTTCTTCGCCGTCTTAAGTAACCCTTTGATACTGAAGGTGACTTTCTTTCCCTTGAAAGTTATGGACCCTGAGGTGACTCAACAGTCTGATGTTAAACCTTTATTCTCTGCCACAGGTTGGTGTTGATGAGGCAGGTTGTTGGGATGTTCAAATTTTTACATAGCACCTTACACTGGCTTCCATCTGGACCAGTTGGAGATATTTGAAATGGATGGCACCTTCATGAATGTTACTTCTTCATTTTGGGTCATCTTGGGAAAAAGATTCTTAGGAGGCAGTGAGAATGTCACATTCAATCTAGAAGGCTTTGAGGATGCCCTTGAAATGTTCATATCGTTTGCCATGACAAAACTCAGAATGAAGAGCATGCTTTGGAAGTTTTCGATCTGCCATGCAGATGATGTGACTCACCAGAATATTTAATTGACCATCACCAGTGCCTCTGTGCTCGTGACATTGACCTGACATTGGAGCACCTCACCATCCTCTGCAACTGTTAAATAATGACATGCAAACCATGATCCTCATTGATGGAATCCACCCAGACCCCAACTCAAGTGCAAACTAGGGTCAAGAAAAGCTATGGCATCATACCCATGCTCTTCTTCATCTTCCTTACAGTCACACTCCATCCTATATCAGCTCCCACTGGAATGAAGCTAATCTGCAAGGTGAGCAGGACATTTATCCTACAATGCCTTCAAACGTGAACCAAGACCATCCCAACCTGTCATTGAGCCGCAGCATGCAGACGACAGCCGTGTAGGCATGCACTCAAAGAATTACTGCAAAAATACTCAGGCAACATTTACATTAAAGTCTAACTATATTTTTTCATACAAATTAGACTTCTGGCAAGAATTACAAATTTATAAGTATTGCCACTGTAACATATGCTTTAAAATTCAGAGAACATCTCAAATGTATGGCTATATCAATGTAATTCAAATCTGAACATATTTATTAACAGACTGCCTCTCTTCTTATCCTGAGAGGAAACTCTGACATTAGAGTTTGTCATTTTTGCATTAAAAATATCCAACTAGAGTAGTTAGGTTGCATTCACAAAACATATGCTTTCATATTTCTCAGACATTCCAGATATTTTATGGTAAATTCTAGATGGATGATCATGTCAGCCATGAATTATAATGAGCACCAAGCCTCTGTTGCTGATACAGGTTCATATTGCATAACTCTCTGGGTGAGGAGACCTAGCTTACAGAATTACCTTGTAAAGCTAAGTGAATTCCTTTTATCGCACTCAATATCCCTGTAAGTCACCTCTTTCATCTTTTCTATTCTAATAGAGCAGCTGTAACATTAGTTAGTGTTTGTTCTTGCAATATGTTGGACAGTTGGTCTTTCATATTAAAAAGGGTTTAAACCTGAAATTTCTCATTTCAATAATCAATGATACTTATAAGAAAGGAGCCCTTTGTGTATATGCTACTTTAAGGTTTCGAACTCTGGGATTCTATTATCCACATTAATTTTCACCTCCATTGATTACAAAAATGACAATGTCAATATATGCAATCGCCCTCTTGTAGTTGAGAGCCAGCTGCTTTGGCGGCCAGACTACTTTGTATTTCTGAGTGTACTGCTCGATTTTGTGATTACATTTCAGGTGAATGTTGCACCTAAGCACTGTTTATGTGATAACCTGAAGGTAAACACAGCTTGCTGGCCTGGTGGCAGGATTGGAATGTTTTACTGTCACTCATCAAAATTGGCATAATCTGGAACAATACAGAAGTTTAGCCTCTCATTAGTCCATAGCATAATGATGGTCGAGAGTGTGATGCTGGAAAAGCACAGCAAGTCAGGCAGCATCCGAGGAGCAGCAGAATCGCCTTTTCAGGAAAAGGTCCTTTATCAGGAAGGGCTCTTGCCTGAAAGGTCGATTCTCCTGATCCTCGGATGCTGCCTGACCTGCTGTGCTTTTCCAGCACCACTCTCTTGACTCTGATCTCCAGCATCTGCAGTCCTCACTTTCTCCACAGTATAATGATACAATAATAGTGGAAACTATGGCAGTTATGGATTGGACGCTTAAGTAGCAATATCCAGGGAATATCAAGAGATGGTCAATCCATTTGATCATTGATGTCAGAACTGAAACTACACTTTGACACTAGATCCTGAGTTTGCCCCTTTCTCAATGACAATTTCTCATTGGAGCAGAGAACAAAAACTGAGTCTCTTCATGGATTTAAAGACATAAGGTGATGGGATATCTCAAACAAAAGTGGAATTTGATATTAGGACAGATTGTGAATTAATGCCCCAATATATCATGCAACAGTAGTTAGAGCTTCAATGTCACTTTCTCCATGACAGCAGACCTTTACGGTTTATGGTTTCCAGGCCACCTTGGCCATGGCTGATTTCAGAATACAGTTGATGAAATGCACCAAGACCTCTAATGGCTTCTATAAGAACAACTTCTGGATAAAAGGCATGCTCAGGCATTATGGTTCATCTCTTCATGAGGATGAAGCAACATCACCATCATTGGAATGCATGACCATCCTTTATTTATTCACAGGATGTGTGCAGCACTGGCCAGGCCAGCATTTATTGTTGACCCCTAATTGCCCATATTGCTGCAGGTCTGGAGTCACATGTAGGCCAGACCAGGTAAGGATAGCAGTTTCCCTCCCTTAAGGACTTTAGTGAAACCAGAAGTGGTTTACTCAGCAAACAACAATGGTTTTATTGTGATCATTTGACTCCTAATTTCAGATATTTATTCAATTCAAACTCCACATCTGCTGTGGCAGGACTTGAACCAAGTCCCCAGAACATTACCAGGTCTCTGGATTAAGAGCCTAGCAACAATACCATGAGGCTTTCACCTCCTCTAAATCGACTACCTCTTATTCATGCCAATCTGCCATGCTTAGTGAAGCAGAGGTGGGCACCAAGCTCAGGTCAGATACGCCAAGGTCTCCTTTAAGCCAGAGATCTCCCATTGGATTTCCTGTTCGAGGAGATTCGCACATCTGCTAATTCCAACATCTCTGTGCTACTGCTTCTTCAATCTAGGCATTCCATTTATTTATGATTTGGAAGAGCCAGTGTTGGACTGGGGTGTACAAAGCTAAAAGTCACACAACACCAGGTTATAGTCCAACAGATTTATTCGGAACCACTAGCTTTCGGAACAACGCTCTTCATCAGATGGACGTGACCTGATGAAGAAGCCACCTGATGAAGGAGCAGCGCTATGAAAACTAATGCTTCTAAATAAACCTTTTGGACTATAACCTGGCATTGTGTGATTTCTAACTTCCATTTAGCTCTGCACTTTACTTAGAGCAGAATCAGTAACTCCCTTACTTCCTGCCCATGATAGGTGTCACAACTACAAATGGCTAAAGCTTAAAGAATAGTTTGCACTCTGGGTGATGATTTTCTAAAGGGTTTTTATTTAGCAAAGGAGGTATGAAATCAACGGATGTTTTGTTGGAATCAACTGCACTCTATGTACAGATTTACCATTCACTGTATTTGGACACATTCTTCAAGGGCCATTTAATGCAAATGACCATTGATAATGCAGCCATCAGTAACATGATCTGCACTTTCACTGCTATGAGACACAGTGTCCCAGCCATGAGTTCATTCCATTCATCTCACCAATTTCATGCCTCATTGCCTTCACATACTGTGAGGAAGCACACTTCTCTCTGACCTTTGAAGGCCTGAGTCATGGAGAATACTGATGTTGAGGTACTTGGAGGTACTCCATTCATAGAAATCAATAATGTATCAATTGTAATGGTTGGTTAGTGATGCCTCCACATACATTTATGGATCTCAACCCAACACTTCCTCTTGAATGTACAGTGCCCATGTACTGCTCCATCAAAGTCAATGCCAATCTAACCACACTAGATGGTCTTGCAGTTGAACTATCCTCACTTCTTTTAGGAACAAGGTGTAACAAGTAACCCAATGCTTGGCCTTTAACATACACTTTGATGCACGTTGTTGATGAGATTAATATCTCAGACCTCTTTGATGAACTGCAAGTCCTCTTTCACAAAGACCATTTGGCTTTGATATGATCAATCTTCACCCCTCAGCTACCAGAATTCTCAACCTTCTCAGGACTACAGGACTCAGTCACTTAGCAAATAATGCAATTGTAAACCCAAGACTAATTTTTAGAGTCTGTTATAGTGAATTAGGTTTACACCCTGCCTCAGTACATACATTCTCAGTTCAGCATATGTGTTCAAGAGTAAGATTGTGATGATGCTGCCTCTTTAACAAGGTTATTTTGCCCTTTTTTTCAAGAGGAGTCATAAAGGCAGAGGTGCTGATATGTCTGAACTGGCTACTTGAAGAATGGCTAACAGATACTGCATAAGTCAGCTATCAGAGGAGGTGTTTAGGGTTTGTATTAAAAAAAACTCGTACAATGAAAGGGGAGTGGCCAGTCCTCCCAGTTCATGGCTTTTTCCAGTTTGGTTTTAGTTTTTAGCTGGGAACCCAGAGAAGCTGCTGGAGTAAAAAGAGGCTCCATGCTGATCCTTTCCCTCTCTGACATCTCTCCTGTAAGAATCTGTGTTTGAATTTATCTTTTCGCCAAGCGGTGTGTTCATGGGATGTTGCAGGAAATTGGAACAGCTCTTTGTTAAGTTGTGGGGAGATCATGTTGGTTGGGTTTTCAGATAGGTTAAGTTATTCTATATTCTGTTCTCTTTTGTTTATGTTTAATTCGGTAGTTTGTAAATAAATTCTGATTTGTTTAAAACTGAGTGGTTTTACCAGGTGCATCACTCCTGAATATTAATCTTACATCTGCTTAAAACAACGTCAAGAAACGAATTGAGGATCTGAAAAGTGACTACATAGTTAGGTTGGAAGCTGAAGAGCAGGACGAGTAGAGTAGTGGTCTCAGGTTTGCTACCGGTGCCATGAGATAGTGAGGTAAGGAACAGTCAGTGAGTGCAGCTTAACACGCGATTGTGAGGCTGGTGCAGGAAGAAGGGCTTCAAATACCTAGACCATTGGGATACCTTCTGGGGAAGGTGGGACCTGTACATGAAGGACGGGTTTCACCTGAACTAGAGAGATACAAATGTCCTGGGTGGGAGATTTGCTTGTGTGATTTGGGAGGGTTTAAACAACTTTGGCAGGAGGGTGGGAATCAGAGGCACATATCTGAGAGAGGGGCAGTTGCAGATGGGGCATTGACAGGATATAATGAATCTATCGGGAAGGTTTCTCACGCGACGAAACAAAGGGATCGGTTAAAATGTGTCTGCTTTAATGCAAGGAGTGTCAGAAGTAAGAGTGACGAATTTAGAGCATGGATCAGTACTTGGGGCTATGATGTTGTGGCCCTAACGGAGATGTGGCTTTCACAGGGACAGGAATGGTTGCTTGAGGTTCCAGGGTTTAGAACATTTAAAAAGAACAGGGAAGGTGGAAGAAGAGAAGGGGGTATAACATTACCAATCAGAGAGTGCATTACAGCTACAGAAACAAAGGTTGTTGAGGAAGGTTTGTCTACTTTGTCAGTATGGGTGGAAATTAGGAACAGCAAGGGGACAGTCACCTCATTGGGGGGTTTTCTACAGACCCCTAATAGCAGTAGAGAGATTGAAGAACTCATAGGTGGGCAGATTCTGGAAAAATGCAGATGTAGCAGGTTTGTTGTTATGGGTGATTTCAACTTTCCCAATATCGACTGGACCCTCCTAAGTGCAGATGGTTTGGATAGAGCTGTTTTTGTCATCTGTGTTCAGGAGGGTTTTCTTAGTCAGTAGGTAGACAGATTGATGAGGGGAGAGGCCATTTTGGATCTGATGCTAAGGCAATGAGCCAGGACAGGTGTCAGATCTCGTGGTGGGAGAACACTTTGGTGATCATAACTGCCTCACATTCACCATCACCTTGGAGAGGGAAAGGAGCAGTTACCGAGGGAAGATATTTAATTGGAAAAAGGAAATCATGACATTATTAGACAGGAGTTTGGAAATACAGACTGGGAGAAATTGTTCCTCAGAAAGGGCACAGCAGACATGTGGACACTATTTAAGGAGCAGTTGTTGTGAATGATGCATGAATTTGTTCCTCTGAGGCAGGTAAGAAGGTGTAAGATTAAGGAACCTTGGATGACAAGAACAGAGGAGCTTCTCGTCAAAAGGAAGAAGGCAACTTACATAAGGTGAAGGAAGCAAGGATCTAGCACAGCTTCAGAGGATTACAGGCTAGCTAGAAAGGAGCCCAGAAATGGACTGAGGAGAGCTAGGAGAGGGCATGGGAAAGGCTTAGCAAGGAGGATTAGGGAGAACCCAAAGGCATTTTACTCATACATGAGGAATACGGGAATGATCAGGGAGAAGGTATGGATGATTAGGGATACCGTAGGGAACTTGTGCGTGGAGTCTGAGCAGATAGGAGAAGTCCTTATTGAGTGTTTTGCTTCGGTTTTCACTAAGGAAAGGGACCTTGTTGTGAATGAGAACTTTGAGGAGCTGGGATACAGGCTTGAACAGATCAAGATTGATGAAGTTGATGTGCTGGAAATTTTGGAAAACATTAAGATTGATAAGTTCCCCAGGGCCAGACCAGATTTATCCTAGGCTGCTCCGGAAAGCGAGAAAGGAGGTTGCTAAGCTGCTGGCGAAGATCTTTGCCTCCTTACTCTCCAAGATAGTCGTACTGGAGGATTGAAAGGAGGCAAATGTTGTTCCTCTTTTCAAGAAGGGTAATAGGGAAATCCCTGGCAATTACAGACCAGTCTTGTGTCTGTGGTCAGCAAAGTTTTGGAAAGAATTCTGAGGGATAGGATTTATGACTATTTAGAAAAACAGAGCGTGATTAAAGGCACATATCTTATTGAGTTCTTTGAGGAGGTGACAAGATAGGTTGATGAAGTTTGAGCAGTGGTTGTGGTGTATGTGCAAGGCATTTGATAAGGTTCCCCATGGTAGGCTCATTCATAAAGTTAGAAAGTATGAGATACAGGGAGATTTGGCTGTCAGATTGGTTAGCTGACAGAAGGCAGAGAGTGGTTGTTGATGGAAAGTATTCTGCCTGGAGGTCAGTGTTGAATGGGGTCCCGCAGGGCTCTGCTCTTGGGCCTCTGCTCCTTGTAGTTTTTACAGGTGACTTGGATAAGGAGGTTGAGGGGTGGTTTAGTAAATTTGCAGATGATACAAAGGTTGGAGGTGCTGTCGATAGTATTGAGGGCTATTGCAGGCTGCAGCGTGACATAGACAGGATGCAGAGCTGGGCTGAGAAATGGCAGATGGAGTTCAACCTGGATAAATGCGAAGTGATGTATTTTGGAAGATCGAACTTGGATGTGAATATAGGATTAAAGACAGGATTCTTGGCAGTGTGGAGGAACAGAGGGATCTTGGTGTGCAAGTACATAGATCCCTCAAAGTTGCCATCCAAGTGGATAGGGTTGTTAAGAAAGCATATGGTTTCTTGGCTTTCATTAACAGGGGGATAGAGTTTAAGAGCCATGAGGTTTTGGTACAGCTCTACAAGTCCCTGGTGAGGCCATACTTGGAATATTGTGTCCAATTTTGGTCGCCTTACTATAGGAAAGATACAGAGGCTTTGGAGAGGGTGAAAAGAAGGTTTACCAGGATGCTGCCTGGACTGGATGGCTTGCCTAATGAAGTGAGGTTGAATAAGCTCGGATTTTTCTCTCTGGAGACAAGGAGGGAGAGAGGTGACCTGATTGAGGTATACAAGATAATGAGAGGAATGGATGGAGTCAATAGCCAGAGACTTTTCCCCAGGCAGGATTGACTGGTTCTAGGGGTCATAGTTTTAAGATATTAGGAGAAGGATACAGAGGGGATATCAGAGGAAGGTTCTTTACGCAGAGAGTTGTGAATGCATGGAATGCGTTGCCAGTGGTGGTGGTGGAAGCAGAGTCATTAGGGACAATTAAGCGACTGCTGGACATGCACATGGATAGCAGTGAATTGAGGGGTGCGTAGGTTAAGTTATTTTATTTTACATTAGGATTAACCCTCAGAACAACATTGTGGGCCACAGGGCCTGTTCTGTGCTGTACTTTTCTGTGTTCTAATGTGAAAAGTTGGGATCTAGGCTACCTTTTTGAAATGATTTGAAGGGGTCTGGCCTGGTCCATAACATGGTAATATTGTTGATCTGGCACTCCCACACTTTCATGTCAAAGTTGGATCCTGGTCAGGTGGAAACATGTAATTATAGAGACATGGAGTCATAGAGATGTACAGCATGGAAACAGACCCTTTGGTCCAACATATCCACGCTGACCAGATATCCCAGCCCAATCTAGTCCCACCTGCCAGCACTTGGCCCATATCCCTCCAAACCCTTCCTATTCATATACCCATCCAAATGCCTTTTAAATGTTGCAATTGTACCTGCCTCCACCACATCCTCTGGCAGCTCATTCCATACACGTACCACCTTCTGCATGAAAAAGTTGCCCCTTAGGTCTCTTTTATATCTTTCCCCTCTCGCCCCAAACCTATGTCTTCTAGTTCTGGACTCCCCAATCCCAGCGAAAAGACTTTGTCTATTTATGCTATCCATGACCCTCATAATTTTGTAAACCTCTATCAGGTCACCCCATAGTCTCCGACGCTTCAGGGAAAACAGCCCCAGCTTGTTCAGACTCTCCCTATAGCTCAAATCCTCCAACCCTGGCAACATCCTTGTAAATCTTTTCTGAACCCTTTCAAGTTTCACAACATCTTTCTGATAGTAAGGAGACCAGAATTGCACACAATATTCCAACAGTGGCCTAACCAATGTCCTGTACAGCCGCAACATTGCAACAGATCTAATGCCATTCTCCAATTTGCATTAGAACAATTTTCTGTGCAGCAACTTGGAGTGGTCACAATGTATAAGCGTGTTTATGTGTATACTTAATCTACCATGGGCATAGTTGGATCTGAACTGCCCTTGAAGAATTAACAAGTCATGTCTTACATGATCTCCTGGAGGTTAGCACTGTTGTAGACTGTGTAGTAACAGACCCAAAGAACTTATTCACAACTGCAATGTACACTAAATGCTGTATCATGATATCATCTGTGCCTTTCTGCCTCTAAAATTATCATCCAACTAAAGAACGTAACTAGGCTGGGATGGTTTTGGTCCCATAGCACCTTATAAGTTAAGGCATTCTTTCAATCTGCTCTTTAACAGCGAAGGCTTCTGGCATGAGATCTTCCATTGCAGCCCATAAAATGCTTCCAAGAGTCCCCCTCAGTGTTTCTCCCCCTTCAAAGTTGTTACTTTTCGATGTCAGTCTAGTGAAAGGGTGGAGTGGGCAGATAATTTGTCCGGTGGTGAAATCTGCTCTTTTATCCATGAAATATATTTCCCTCTTATGCCCAGTCATGGACTCTGGGTTGTCATAGACAGTGCTCTGGGTTGTCATAGACATATGAAGCAAAGGATTACATATGAATGCACAGCCTACATACTTGGCATCACACTGGCACTGAAACTCATACAGTACATTATTAATGTGTGCGGTAGGCAAAACATCCTTATGGCTTAACAGCAGCATCCTGTTAGTGGAGAATATTACTTCTGTGTTTACTGCAAAATAGAAGGATGAAAAATCTAGCTTCACCTGTTACTCAAACATTTGAGACAGCTTTCCCTGATATACTGAAGCAAAGTTGTCACCTTCCAAGGTAGCCATTATTATCAATAATGGTTTTAGAACATAGAACATAGAAAAATACAGCGCAGTACAGGCCCTTCGGCCCTTGATGTTGCGCCGATCCAAGCCCACCTAACCTACACTAGCCCACTATCCTCCATATGCCTATCCAATGCCCGTTTTAAATGCCCATAAAGAGGGAGAGTCCTTTTGATCCATCTTATCTCAGTATCATATACTGGATGAGAATTTTATGCCTTCCACAGTTCCAGGGCTTTCAGCTCAGGGTTCAGCTCTTCAAGCGTCGTACCCTATGCTGCGCTCTCCTGTCCTTTCCCTATCAATGAATTGGAGACAGATCCCGGAGCTTCCCCTGATGCAAAGTCACTAATACCTGGTCCAGAGCTATGATCTTTGTCCCCTGGTCCCTCCCAGTTGTAGAGTCCTGATCTGATGCAGCTAATTGAACCAATGTTGCAGTCCCTTGTACAAGCTCCCGATCCTAGTGCACTAGCACTTATAACAGCTAGTCTGTTGTCTGCATTTCCCATGAGACCTGCTCCCCAGATGTCTGGTTTGAGATGCCCGATGTAACAGAGACTTTTCCTGAAAGGTCAAGCAGATGTTATACTTTGAAATCAATGCTAACATTTGGGGGTAGAATAAACCCAATGAATATAGGGTGGTGCAGCTCTCTGAATTGTGTTTACATGCCCAGCATACAAATCATTTATTACAAATTCACATGCATGTATTTGTATAGCCTTTTTCAAAGACTTTTTTTGCTTCTTATTTTTATGATGTTGCATTTGTTTGGGCACCAACATTGTTTGAGATTTCATTTTGAGGCGAAGAAGCTGTTTGCATATATACAGCTAAAGGTTTTCTTGGCAATGTTACTTAATACGAGAAGGCTAATCTGATGGAAGGTCATTGACCTAAAATCTTAACTCGGCTTCTCTCCACAGGTACTGCCTGACCTGCCAGGTATTTTGTCCAGCTTTTTTTGTCCTTTTCCAGCATCTCCTGCATGTTGCTTTTGTATTTCAGGAAATTTGATGTCCAAGTCATGGGAGAAAGGAAGATGTCACAACATTTTGTGTCATCTCTCCCTTGTGGCTGGGATTCTGATCAGCTGGGGACATGGCAAGTTTGTATTGCTTCTTGTACAGTTCAGTTGCAGTTCTATTAATGTTTTCACCTAAATACTGTTGATAATGTGGTTCAGTCAAGTAGCAGCGAGAATATAAACTCAGCTTGCTGGTGTGTAGCAAATAGTCATTGGCATGTGCATATAATGATTTAAAGGAATCACAACTGGATCAACCAACAAAATGTCAACTCTTGGTCACAGTAGATACAACATATTGTGCAGGAATACAGACTCAGTTGACAGGGTTTGAAAATCTGGATTGTGCCACTAGAGGTCCTCGTACTCTATTGCTGTCTGCATAGGCTCAGTCAACACCAATAATGATACATAAACCGGATAATCACACTCAAATGATTGGTTAACACTCAAGGAGAGTTATGTGTCAAATTCTCCTTGTTCTCAGTCAGTCCTCTGAATTGAAGACGATGTGCTGCCATTCTAATCTGGTGGGCTGTGAAATGGCTGCAAAGGTCTGGCGTGCAATTTGCAAACTGCCTGAAGGGTCAAAAAATCACAGAGCCATAGAGTCATACAGCACGGAAACAGACGCTTTGGTCCATTGAGTCCACCCTGACCATGCTCCCCATCTAACCTAGTCCCACTTGCCTGCTCTTGGCCCATATTCCACCAAACATTTCCTATTCGTGTACTTATCCATCTTAAACATTGTAACTGTACCCTCATTTATCATATTCTGTAGGAGTTAATTCCACACACAAACCATTTTCTGTGTAAAAAGGTTGTCTCTTGCATTGTTTTTAATTTTTTTTCTGCATTCGCCTTAAAAATATCACCCTAGTCTTGAAATACCACCAGGCTAGGAAAAGACACCTGTTATTCAGCTAGCTTGGTTGATTGTAAGTTTGTGCCTTCCCTCCAACACCTTGACTTCACCTCTGCGTATTCCCAATGAAGCATCTCCATGAGTTAGGTAGCTTCTAGTGCAACCTTCTTAATTTTTGGTGGTTACCAGCCAAGTTTTTTTCATAGGAAAAAGTGAGGTCTGCAGATGCTGGAGATCAGAGCTGAAAATGTGTTGCTGGAAAAGCGCAGCAGGTCAGGCAGCATCTAAGGAACAGGAAATTCAACATTTCGGGCATAAGCCCTTCATCAGGAATCCTTTTTCATAAGGCAGTAGGTATATTTAACATTTTAACTTCTAATAATTAATCAATTTCTCAGTTAATATTTATCTGCAATCACAGAAGGTGTACCACCTACCCGTTTATTTCCTCTCTCCTCACAATCCAAGATCCCAAACACACTGTCCAGGTGAAGCAGTGCTTTACCTATGCTTCATTCAATTAGGTCTGCTGTATTCATTGCTCATAGTCTGCTTTATGTTGATGTGACGAAGCGCAGATTGGGTGACGTGTTGCAGAACAGCTGCGTTCTGTAGGTAAAAATGACCCCAAGCTCCCTGTTGCCTGCCATTTCAACACACCACTGTGTTCCCTGTCCAACCTCTCTGTTTCAGGCTTGCAGGAGTGCTCCAGCAAAACTTAGCATGAGCTGGAAGAACAGCATCTGATTTGCCATTTGGGAACACTGCAGCCTCTGGACTCAGTACTAAGTGCAACCATTTTAGGGCTTGATCACCTTCTCCCATGCCCCTGCCCCTAACCCCACATGCCAGACCTTGTCATCAAATGGTCTGCCACCACAACAACCTATTGTCAGCACTAACAGACCCCATTAGCAGCTATTTATTCCCTCAGATTGACCTTCACCCATTCCTTTGTCTGCCCAATTGTTTCTCCCACTCTGGGCTTCATCTCCACCTATTGCTTACTTCTTCCTCTCCCCTCCAAACAATTTTTAGCAAATATACCAACCTTATCCTTTCTACAATCCGATCTGAAGAAACTGAACCTGAAATGGTAACTTTGATTGGTCACCACAGATGCTGCCAGTTTTGCCAGCAATTTCTGATTTTGTTTCTGATTTCCAGCATCTGCAGTTATAGTGTCATAGAGTCATAGAGATGTACAGCACAGAAAACAGACCCTTCGGTCCAACTTGTCCATGTCGACCAGATATCCCAGCCTAATCTAGTCCCATTTGCCAGCTCTTGGCCCATATTGCTCTAAACCCTTCCTATTCATATACCCATCCAGATGCCTTTAAATGGTGCAATTGTACCAGCCTCCACTACTTCCTCTGGCAGCTCATTCCATACACATACCACCCTCTGTGCAAAATGTTCCCCCTTAGGTCCCTTTTATATATTTCCCCTCACCCTATACCTATGCCCTCTAGTTCTGGACTCTCCCACCCCAGGGAAAATACTTTGTCTATTTATCCTATCCATGTTCCTCATGATTTTATAGCTCAAATCCTCCAATGCTGGGAAAATCCTTGTCAATCTTTTTTGAACCCTTTCAAGTTTCACAACATCCTTCTGATAGGAAGGAGACCAGGACTGCACGCAATGTTCCAAAACTGGCCTAATCAACATTCTGTACAGCCGCAATATGACCTCCCAACTCCTATACTCAATGCTCTGACCAATAAAGGAAAACATACCAAATGCCTTCTTCACTGTCCTATATACCTACGATTCTACTTTCAAGGAGCTATGAACCCGCACTCCAAGGTCTCTTTATTCAGCAACACTCCCTAGGACCTTACCATTAAGTGTATAATTCCTGCTAAGATTTGCTTTCCCAAAATGCAGTGCCTCACATTTATCTAAATTGAACTCCATCTGCGACTCCACAGCCAATTGGCCCATCTCATCAAGATCCCATTGTAATCTGAGGTAATCTTCTTCGCTGTCCACTACACTTTTAATTTTGGTGTCATCTGCAAACTAACGAACTATACCTCCTATGTTCATATCCAAATCATTAATATAAATGATGAAAAGTAGAGTACTCAGCACCGATCTTTGTGGCACTCCACTGGTCACAGACCTCCAGTCTGAAAAACAACCCTCCACCACCATCCTCTGTCTTCTACTTTTGAGCCAGCTCTGTATTCAAATGACTAGTTCTCCCTGATTTCCATGAGATCTAACCTTGCTAATCAGTCTCCATGGGGAACCTTGTCGAACACCTTACTGAAGTCTATATAAATCATATCCATTGCTCTGCCCTCATCAATCTTCTTTGTTACTTTTTCAAAAAACTCAATCAAGTTTGTGAAACATGATTTCCCACGCACAAAGCCATATTGATTATCCCAAATCAGTCCTTGTCTTTCCAAATACATGTAAATCCTGTCCCTCAGGATTCCTTCCAACAACTTGTCCATCACTGATGTCAGGCTCACTGGTCTATAGTTCCCTGGCTTGTCCTTACCAACTTTCTTAAATAATGATATTATGTTAGGCAACCTCCAGTCTTCTGGCACGTCACCTGTGACTATTGATGGTACAAATATCTCAGCAACAGGCCCAGCAATCACTTCCCT
The DNA here is from genome assembly GCF_020745735.1 of Hemiscyllium ocellatum. Taxonomy (NCBI): domain Eukaryota; kingdom Metazoa; phylum Chordata; class Chondrichthyes; order Orectolobiformes; family Hemiscylliidae; genus Hemiscyllium; species Hemiscyllium ocellatum. The sequence continues at coordinate 109,612,155 of NC_083406.1, forward strand.
AGCTTCCCACAGAGTTCTAGGGTACACCTGATCAGGTAGGAGAAAGTGAGGACTGCAGATGCTGGGGATCAGAGCTTAAAAATGTGTTGCTGGAAAAGCGCAGCAGGTCAGGCAGCATCAAAGGAGAAGGAGAATCAACATTTCAGGCATAGGCCCTTCTTCCTGAAGAAGGGCTTATGCCCGAAACATCAATTCTCCTTCTTATTTTATGCTGCCTGACCTGCTGTCTTTTCCAGCAACACACTTTTAAGCTCTTAACACCTGATCAGGTCCTGGGCATTTATCCACCTTCATGCTTTTCAAGACATCCAGCACTTCCTCCTCTGTAATATGAACATTTTGCTAGATGTCACCATCTATTTCCCCATATTGTATATCTTTCATGTCCTTCTCCACAGTAAACACTGATGCAAAATACTTGTTTAGAATCTCCCCAATCTCCTGGGTTTTTTTGTTTGGTATATTTAACTCTACAGTGATGTTTGGAGGAGGCCTCTAAAGTGTTTATAATGTCCTCCTGGGTGCCTCTGCTGTGACCAGGTTCTGGGTACAGCAATTGCTTTGGGATTCTGGTGTCAGGCATCTTCCCAGCAGAGCTGCTTTGGAGTGACTAGAGCCTCAATGCAAGGCAGCTTGGCTTGGAAGATGAGGCAGATGTTGGGCTACTTGGATGGTTCACCAGATCTGGAAGATCTTGTGAAGACATCACTAGTGGGACTTCAAATATGGAAAGGATGTAGTTATGCAGTATTACCAGGCATTGTTGTTCACGTATGGCGCAGGGACACTGAAACCAGTTGAGGCTTTCAACACTGGATAGTAACTCACTTGAATATTTTATTTGCATTATTAGATTCTAGCTGGGGATCGGGTGGGTATCAAGAGAATGCGTTTTTTTGTGGAAGAGACTAGAACTAAGTGACAAAATGTAAAACTAAAGGAATTCCCACTTAAGATGGAGCTGAGGAGATTTTATGTCTCTCTCAACAGCCCTTGGTCTTTGGAGCTCGAGGGGAATGGTGAGTTGAAGTCACAACTAGGTCAGCAATGAGGTGGCATAGGAGGATGGAGAAGCTGAATGGTCCATTCCTATTCCCTGAATCACATGTTCTACAGTGGTTTCATCCCAAGCACATTTTTCTTACTTGAGAATCTGCAGTTAAGTTTAAAACTAAACCACTTAAAATTGTGAAATGTGTAAGATGCGACGTGTGTATTTCCTGTTGAATTGTAGAGCAGCCGGATGTTTTAAACAGATCGTGAGACTGAACAGAAACAAAGTGAAGTGCAATCTGACAGAATGGGGAAGCGCCTGTGCATTTCTCTGTACTCGGTCCTGTTTGCACTCAGGAGACTGGTCCGGTTGCAAGATGCCACACACAACAGAAAATATTCCCAAACTCTCCCAGCAGCCTCCCCCGTTTCTGCTTGCAGTAAAACAGGGGGAAGAGAGGGAGAGGGCAACTTGGCGGCTGAGAAGGCCTCACTGGAAACCATGAGACTGCCCTTCTACCACGGGAAAATCAACAAGGCACAGACCGAGGAGCTATTAACATCTTCAGGCAAAAACGGCAGCTACTTGATCCGAAACAGCGAGACTGTGACTGGGAGCTATTGCCTGTGTGTGTTGTAAGTAAGGACACTGAACAATAACTTGATAAATAAAGGATAAGTTGGTGGCGAATCAAAGCAGACGCCCAAAATGAATTAGGAGCAAATTACTGCAGATGCTGGAATCTGTACTAAAACCAAAAAAATGCTGGCGATCAGGCAGTATTCATGGAGAGAGAATATTAGTTTGCTGTCTCTCCATAGATGCTGCCTGGCCCGCTGTGATCGCCAGCATTTTATTTTGTTGTCGTCAATATGAATTGCCTGTTAAACTTCAACCACTTAGACACAAGTCAGGGAGATCAGATGAATGGGGCCGGGGCTAGCTCAGCGTTTTGCGATTCAGTGGATAAGAGCGAACGTTCAAACAAAAAAAAACCAGAAATCGCTGGAGAAACTCCGCAGGTCTGTGGAGAGAAAACGGCGTCAGCGTTTCGAAGGTTAATGCTGTTAGTTTTCCCTCTCTCCACAGATTCTGCCGGAGCTGTTAAGTTTCTCCAGCAATTTGTAGTCTTTGATTCAGATTTCCAGTATCCGCAGTTCTTCGGTGTAACAAGGACGGGGTCAATTAGTTGACGCCCTTGGAAGGAACATGAGTGAATTTGGATAGCCCCTTTCATCATTCCTTCCCCCCCACCCATCCCAAAGCGCCTTACCGCCACTGAACCACATTGTGAAATTCAGTAGCTGTTGGAAATTGGAAAAGATCTTGATTTTGTTATTGGTTAGCCGGGGTCAGTCCTGCCACATTGAATGGACGGAGTGCACCTGGAAAGCGCTTGTTTGTAAATAGCCGGAGCCATGTGGATGCGAGTCAGCCGAACTTATGCTCAGGATAGGAGAAAGTGAGGACTGCAGACGTTGGAGATCAGAGCTGAAAAATGTGTTGCTGGAAAAGCGCAGCAGGTCAGGCAGCATCCAAGGAGCAGGAAGGGCTCATGCCTGAAACGTCGATTCTCCTGCTCCTTGGATGCTGCCTGACCTGCTGCGCTTTTCCAGCAACACATTTTCAGTTGTGCTCAGGATAATCAATTTCCCAAGTGTTATTGGCAAAACCGTGTGACACCAACTGGTTCCCGATCACGAGGCTCTTCGTACATCAAGTTCACTGACTGTTTAATGAACGCTTTGTGCACAGACTATTTATAAGGAATTAGTTTCGTTATCCAGTCTCGCAGCAGCTCATTTTATATGTAGATAAATAAGCACGTTTTATTTAATTAAGAAGCCAAATTCAATCGCAGCCTTCCTATTCCAGACGAAAAAAATTGACTCTTTTGTGATTTGAAGATGCCGGTGTTGGACTGGGGTGTACAATATTAGGAATCACACAACACCAGGTTATAGTCCAACAGGTTTAATTGGAAGCACACTAGCTTTCAGAGCTCCACAACCACCTGATAAAGGAGCAGCGCTCCGAAAGCTAGTGCTTCCAAATAAACCTGTTGGGCGATAACCTGGTGTGTGATTTTTAACTTTTTTTGTGACAGTGGAATCCAAATACGGCTCAGAAAGCGGCTCAAGAAGTTGTGAGCTACCCGCGCAAAAGTAGCTTGCACTCACCTCAAGCTATTAAGATATGTGAATAAAAACCGAAAGAACTGCGGGTGCTGTAAATGAGAAATAAAAGCAGATATTGTTGGAAAAGCTCAGCAGGTCTGGCAGCGTTTGTGGAGAGAAAGTAGAGCTAATGTTTCGGGTCGAGTGACCCTTCCCCAGAATTGAGAAATAACAACTTGGGAAATTGATTACCCTGAAATATGTGAATATCGCTTTCGACTCCCGGTTTATGACGAAGCTAATACCACAACTATATAGGCTTGACATAAATATTTGGATGAAATTTTAATGCTTAAGTATTGTGTCCAAGTCTTTCGCTCGGAGTGTGCCCATTAACTGTCCCCAAATTTGTTAAATTATTTGATTCACAAACAAAATGAGTCCTTACTCCGTCCTCCCCGATTTTGACTTCCTTTTACCATCAAACTTTTCCAGTAATTTGCAAACGCCTCGCCAGCATCACAGGAGAGCCTTACATCACAAATAATTGACACTATTGTAGAAGACAAACTAATAGCACTTATGATAAGTTCCAATTTTGGAAACCACTTAACGAAATTTAGCGTGCGGGGTCCGGAGTGGGAGAGTGGAAATCTGTTTTGTAAAGTTACAGTTAAAACCGCGTGGACGTAGCGATTGAGGTGTATGTGCAGTCAATTCCGCACTTGGCCAGAGTAAAATTAGCGCCAGTAAATAAAAACAATGTGGATAAATGTTTAAATTGTCTCCACGAGTCAAAACATTTAACCCGCGCGCCTGCGAAGATAAATATTTGGGTGTAAGTCAAATTATCTCAGTAATAAATGCAGAGGCTCGCTTTGCAGCGATTGCAACACGATAGACTGAAGTGGAAATTGAACCATGGAGAGGGAGACATTGAAAGTACATTAGCAGAGATGACAAGCTTTTGTTTCCCTCGATTTTGAGACGGGGGAGGGCGGAAGGTTCGAGAGATCGTTTTAACGGACGTCAAAATGACGATAACAAAACTGCACTTTTCACGATTCGCCACCTGGTTTAACCAGCGACCAAAGCTCTGAAAAAACGAGAAGCCAAATATCTTCAGAATTAGTTGAAAACAATAACGTGGGGTGAGGGGAGGGGGATTTCAGGCATCGAGAGAAAAACATAACTTCACTAGAAACCTGCGGGGGCGGCTGAATATTTTACAGTCAGCCCACCACTAAAATGCTTGATGTAGTGTGAGTTAGTGAAATTCTTCAGATGGGGTCTGTTGCTCGTGGTTTAGACTTTTTTTGAAAAAAAACTTTGAATTCAGCTCTGATTTAAAATTGTACTCAGTCTAAGGGCGGGAGTTTATTTTGATCCAGGGATCTGCATGTTCATAGCTTGCAAACTTGAACAAAACGAACAATTTATTCGGGAATGGAAACTCAACAATGCTGGAGATCACAGCGGGTCGGGCAACATTCACCTGATGAAAGAGCAGCGCTCCGAAAGCTGCTGCTTCTAATTCAACCTGTTGGACTATAACCTGGTGTTGTGTGATTTTTAACTCTAGGGAGAGAGAGGGAGCAAACTAACCAGAACTGAAGTGTGCAAGGGGCAGCATTTATGGTAGAGTGAGGGGGTGGAGTGCTGGGGGAGAAACGATGTTGATTACTTAGATTAAATGGTCGCAATGTGAGAAAGGCAGAACAACTCATTCGGTCGTTCTGACAGCTCCGAGTTGGTTTTGGCGAGTTTACAACAGCATGAAAAAGCCGGTTTGCGGGTCTGTGTAATAAACGCTGTCCTGCATCAAGCTTTTCTTGCCTTGCACCAGTCACACCCAGTTGTGAAAATTGACGGCTTTGTCTGTCCCACGCATTGTAGTGTTTGTGAATCCCTGAAGGTCACGTCGAGGGAGGTGCGTGTTGTGTGTGTGTGTGTGGGTGGGGTGTAGAGTCACAGGGGGGTGACAGATGTGCAGGTGCAGGTGTTGGACTGGGGTGGACAAAGTTAAAAATCACACAACACCAGGTTAGAGTCCGACAGGTTTATTTGGAAGCACTAACTAGTATAATCTGGTATTGTGGGATTTTTAAACTCCCAAAGGAAGCAGACACGGACCAATGCTTCCAATACTGTCTCAGTTCTCTTTGTACCTTCTCTGGCACTCGCCCTGGCTTGTTGGAAGGAGATTTTTAAACAGGGCGTCAAAACCTTCCAGAGCCATGCAAACATGCTGTTCTGATCAGGGATCACCCTGTCAATCCAAATCCCTCTTCCCTCGGCAGGCTACAAACGATTGCCACATTTATTCGATCCTTTCTACACGCAAGTTGGAGTTTGTCTAGATGCTAGGGGACTAAACCAGCTCTCGATCTCTGCAATCTCCCAGAGACTGTATTCGAAATAAAACACGGAGATCGAGCTAATATTAAAAAAAAACATTCATTGGTGAATTATACCCTTTGGTGTTTGTAGAACCTTGAGGTGGCGGTACTTAAGGCGTCCTTTGATATCGTCCCGGCAAACACTTTTAATTCAATCCCCCACCCCTCACAGTGACTGCTAGGTCCGATGGTAAACTTTCTGAGCGAGAGGTCGCGGGGGGTGGGGAGAGTTACGGGGCAGGTTGAGAATATTTCAGCTCACGGCATTCTTTAAGAAAAAAAGTTTCCATTTGTAAGAGTGAGAATGGACGAAGATTTGAGTGCGTGGTGAGGAATGGGAGGGGTGTGAGGGTATTTGAAAGTCGCTCACACTAGTAAGTGATCCACCCCCCCCCCAAAAAAAACATGCTCCTGATTTCTCAAGAGCAGGATACCGCTGCCCTGGATAGAACTCCTTACACACACCACTCACAGAATCCCAGCAGCATAGGTCGAGGCAGTTCGGGCCATCGAATCTGTACACTCTTGGACGCCATCTCTTATGCAAATGTACCCAGGAAATGGTGGAATAGTTACTGCTGGACAGGTGATCCCCAGACTGGGTTTAATGGTTTGGCATTAAATCACTTCAAGGCAGCTGCTGGAATTTAAACATATCTCAGACCATAAAATGTCAGAGCAGCAGTAAGCTGATCTGATGATCCTTAACTGTACTTTTCGTTCTTTTCCTCATAACTCTGGATTCTCTTACTGATTAAAAAGTGTTTCTGAACCTTGAATATACTTACGGATTCAACACTGGCAGCCCTCTGCAGTAAAGAATACCACAGATTCTTAATCCTTAAGAGATAAAAACTCATCTCCGTCTCAAACGGGCAATCCCTTACACAAAGACCATTCCCTCTGGTCCTAGACTTTCCCACAACAGGAAAAAAAACATGACAGGATGTACTCTGAAGAGACCCCTAAGAAGTACTCCCTGTATACTCATGACTGTGTAGCCAAATTTCATCTGAACACCATCTCTACAAGTTTGCTGATGACACCACCTTTATGGCTGGGTATGAAGCAGTGACAAGAATGAATACTTGTCAAATGACGTTGTATAGGCTGAGGTTAGAAACATGAAAGGAGAGGTCACCCTGTTGGGAGTTTTCTATAGGCCTCCGAATAGTTCCAGAAATGTGGAGGAAAGGATAACAGAGATGATTCTTGATAGGAGTGAGAGAGACAGGGGAGTTGAGGATAGACGAGGAAAGGGATAGGATACTTGGTGGTGTGGTGTTAAAGTAGCAATCTCTCCCTCAACCCCAGTAAAACTAAAGAGCTGATCATCAACTTCCAGAAGCAAGAAAGAGGGAGCACCTGTCTCTATGTCAATGGTGCTGAGATGGAGATGATTGAGAGCATTGAGTTCCTTACCAATGATCACCAACAATCTGTCCTGATCCATCCACATTGATGCAATGGTCAAGAAGGCACAACAATGCCACTTCTTTTACAGGAGGCTAAGTAAATTTGGCATGTCCATTTACCAACTTTTACAGGTGCACCATAGATAGCATTCTATCTGGCTGCATCACTGGTATGGCAATGCTCCGCCCAGGATCATAAAGTGCAGAGAGTTTTAAGCACAGCCCATTCCATTATGTAAACCTGCCTTCCATCCATTGACTCCATCCACACTTCTTGTGCCCTTGAAAGGCAGCCAACATAATCAAAGACCCCTCCCCCACTCCAGTTATAATCTTATCCAAGCTCTTCCAGCAGGCAGAAGATACAAAAGCTTTAACACACGTACCAACAGATTCAAGAACAGTTTCTTGTCCCATTGTTATTAGACATCTGAATGGACTTCTCAAATTTTACTTCTTATGTTGATCTTACTTTTGTGAACTTTCCTTGCAGCCATAACTTTGTATTCCTCGCTCTGTTCAATCACCCTATGATTATTGTATGTTATAGAACATAGAACATTACAGTGCAGTACAAGGCCTTCGGCCCTCGATGTTGTGCTGACCTTTCATACCAATCTGAAGCCCATCTAACCTACACTATTCCATGTACGTCCATTTGCTTGTCCAATGACGACTTAAATGTACATAAAGTTGGCAAATCTACTACCATTGCAGGCAAAGCATTCCATACCTTTACTCCTCTCTGAGTAAAGAAACTACCTCTGACATCTGTCCCATATCTATACTTGGAAAAAGGCTCCCCATATACATCACATCAACCAATTTACTCTCATCTACCTGTTTGGTCATCTTCTCAAAAAACTCAACAAGGTTTGTGAGGCACGACCTACCCTTCACAAAACCATGCTGACTATCTCTAACCATATTATTCTTTTCTAGATGATTATAAATCCTATCTCTTATAACCTTTTCCAACACTTTACCAACAACTGAAGTAAGGCTCACTGATCTATAATTACCTGGGTTGTCTCTACTCCCCTTCTTGAACGGGGAACCACATTTGCTATCCTCCAGTCTTCTGGCACTGTTCCTGTAGACAATGACAATTTAAAGATCAATGCCAAAGGCTGGGCAATCTCCTCCCTGGCTTCCCAGAGGATCCTGGGATAAATCCCATCCGGCCCAGGGGACTTATCTATTTTCACACTCTGCAGGATTTCTAATACCTCTTCCTTGTGAACCTCAATCACACCTAGTCTAGTAACCTGTATCTCAGTATTCTCCTCGACAGCATTGTCATTTTCTAGAGTGAATACTGTTGAAAAATATTCATTAAGTGCTTCCCCTATCTTCTCTGACTCCACACACAACTTCCCACTACTATCCTTGATTGGCCCTAATCTTACTTTCATCATTCTTTTATTCTTTAAATACCTGTAGAAAGCCTTAGGGTTTACCCTAATCCTATCTGCCAACAACTTCTCATGTCTCTTCCTGGATCTTCTGAGCTCTCTCTTTAGGTCTTTCTTGGCTACCTTGTAACCCTCAAGCACCCTAAATGAGCCTTTACATCTCATCCTAACATAAGCCTTCTTCTTCCTGTTGACCAGAGATTCTATTTCTTTTGTAAACCGCGGCTCCCGCGCTCTACAGCTTCCTCCCTGCCTGACAGGTACATACTTATCTTGGACACACAGGAGCTTTTCCTTGAATAAGCTCCACATTTCTAATGTACCCATCCCCTGCAGTTTCCTTCCCCATCCTATGCTTCCTAAATCTTGCCTAATCGCATCATAATTGCCTTTCCCCCAGCTGTAACTCTTGCCCAGTGGTATATACCTATCCCTTTCTATCACTAAAGTGAACATAACAGAATTGTGATTGCTATCACCAAAGTGTTTAGCTACTTGCAAGTCTAACACCTAGCCGGGCTCATTACCCAGTACCAAATCTAATGTGACTTCACCCCTTGTTGGCCTGTCTACATACTGTATCAGGAAGCCCTCCTGCATGCACTGGACAAAAACTGACCCATCAGTACTCTTACTGTAGTGTTGCCAGTCAATATTTAGAAAGTTGAAGTCCTCCATGACAACTACCCTGTCTCTCTCACTCCTTTCGAGAATCATTTCTGCTATCCTTTCCTCTACATTTCCGGAACTATTCAGAGGCCTATAGAAAACTCCCAACAGGGTGACCTCTCCTTTCCTGTTTCTAACCTCAGCCCATACTACCTTAGTTGACGAGTCCCCAAACATTCTTTCTGCAACTGTAATACTGTCCATGACCAACAATGCCACACCTCCCCCTCTTTTACCATCTTCTCTGTTCTTACTGAAACATTATGATCTGTCTGTACTGCATGCAAAACAAAACTTGCCAATGTACATAGGTACATGTGACAATAATAAATCAAACCAAGTGTTTCAATAAGGGGTCTCAAATTATTTTTCTAAACTCCAGTGAGTACAAGCCAAACATATCTAATCTCTCTCATAAGAAAATTGCTCGATAACTGGGATCAACCTCGTGAACTTTTTCTGAACTGACTCCAGTGGCAGACTGTATTTCCTTAGGCTTAGAAAAGGAAAAAAAAAGAAGTGATGGAGAAAATCAACAGCTCTGGAAAGAGAAACAAAGTTAACTCTCCAGTCCATTATAGCACTTCTTAAACTTTGCTTTTATCTTACTTCAACTCTGCGATTAAGAAACTCTCTAATGTTGACCATAAATCAGTAGTTGTGAAAAATATGGGTTTACTAATGTTTTTTTAGGAAGGAAGTTTGTTGTCTTTGCCTGATCTAGTCTACATGTGACACTAAGAATAAATGGAAATCTTTGCATTATTTATTTAGCTTAATATTCCAATCCCGTTGCTTTTGAAATTGGATTAACCAGAAGAACAAATCTATTATTTAAAATTATTCTAGGATAATGTGTTGTTCACATTGTCAAAGAAACATCGTGGATCGAAGCTAAAGGGCAGTGTGCCGCTCTGGTGTGATGTAAGTTAAGGCTGAATCAGCTTGAAGTATTTCAGACCCAGAAAGAGTCAGTCCAATGGGCTCTGAAGTAATTGAAGAATGGACTTTTAAACATTGTATACAGACCATTTGGAGACGTGATTGTCAACAGCTGGCTGCACGGATTACCATGTACGTCACCATTTGTCAACCCTTCTCATTTTCCATAGCTTTTTTTTTGCATAACTTTGCTGCCCTAAAGTCAGTGGTATAATGTAGTTGAAAGTGCATGCACACAGTTGTGGAGAATGCTTGGTCCTCAGTGCTCTTCTGAGCAGCTGCAGAACTGTTAAAGAATTTAGAGTAAATTGGGTAAAGGCAAACGCAGCAACAAGATGCAGCAAGGTGTGAACCACATCCAGCTCAGGAGATCTGTTGTTTCTGCAGGCTACACACAGGAACTGATGCAAACAATTTCAACTTTAAGTCCACATAGCTCCTTAATAAACCAGAAAAAAAATACAGAACCCAGAGAAAAGACACATGGAGACAAAATTCATACTAATGACCAACTTGCAAAAATGTTGGAAATGTGAAACCTTCACAGTGTAAATGCTGTAAAATGTACAACAGATTCACAGAACAGTAGTCAGTAACTTTACAGGGTGATAAAATTCTCACTGCTAAAAGTGTTTAACTGCTGATAAGTATTTTCAGCACTTTGGTTTACTTTCTTGTTTCATGGGGATTGGCAAGGCCAGCATTTTTCACCAATCCACAATTTAGTCATTGAATCATACAGCATAGAATCTGGCCCTTTGGCTCAACATATCTATGCCCTGACCAACAAACATCAAACTACACCAGTTCCATTTACCTGAACTTGCTCCATAGCCTAGCATGCCCTGCTATTTAAATGTTCATCCAGATCTTCCTTAGATGTTGCAAGAGTACCTGCCTCCATCTCCCTCTCAGGCAGCACGTTCCATATACTACCATCTTTTGGGTGAAAAAAATCTTTCTCAGATCATCTCTAAACCACTTACTCCTCATCTGAAATGTAAGCCCTTTGGTCTTAGACATATCTGCCTAAGGATAATGTTTTCCCGATCTACCCTGATTATGCCTCTCATAATGTTGTATCCCTCAATCATATCCCTTCCCACCCCCCCCACCCCCCAAACTCCTCCAGGCAACATCCTGGTGAATATCCTATGCACACTGTCATGTCCTTCCGATAGTGTGTTAACCAGAACTGTGCCCAGTATTTTGTCTGTGGCCTAACCAAGTTGTAGAAAGACTTCCTTTCTTCGATATTCGAAGTCCCTGCTAATGAAGGCAAGCATCTTGTATGCCTTGTTCACCACCCTGTCTGCAATGCCCATATCCCATGAGAGAATTAGAAAAAGTCTGCCACTATTTCTCTTCTAATTGATCAACAGACTGAACTAAATAGGTTAAAGTAAGTGCCTAAAATCTGGCAGATGGAGTGTCATGTGGGAAATGCCAAGTCGAAGAAGGTGGTGCTGGAAAAGCACAGCAGGTCAGGCAACATCCGAGGAGCAGGAGAGTCGATGTTTTGCGCATAAGCCCTTCATCGGGAAAGAAACGCGACTCTCCTGCTCCTCGGATACTGCCTGGCCTGCTGTACTTTTCCAGTGCCAAATTTTTGTACTCTGACTCTCCAGCACCTGCAGTCCTTACTTTCTCCCAGAAAATGTCAAAGTCTTCACTTTGGCAGAAACCAGAAAAGTGATTTTGATTTGATTTGTGGTCACATGTAGCTAAGTACAGTGAAAAGCTTTTTTTGCAAGAATTACAGGCAGAAATAGTAAGCATGGATGTACAGATCATAGGGTGAGAAAAAAAACGTGGACAGAGTGAGGCAAGAACAACATTAACAAGATCAACATTATTTGAAGTTACAGAATCCAATTGTCAGCCAAATAATGGCAGGGAGGAAGCTGTTCTTGAACCTGCCGGTGTGTGTTCAAGCTTCTGTATCTTCTGCCTGACGGAAGAGGTTGTTGGAGAAGTATTATTTACATGGAGAAAATCTGCAAAATTCTGAGGTGCAGAGGGATCCAGGTGTACATGACTCATAAATACAGAATGCAGGTGTAATAATTAATTAAGAAGGCTAATGGAATGCTTTGGTTTCGAATTAGAATTAGATTTTATTGTGACGTGTACTCAAGTGTAAGAATACAGAAGTACGGTGAAAATTGTACAAAGTCTCCATTCTACGGCACTATCTTGAATAAACAATACCAGGATTTTTAAAAAAAAGACAAGAAATTATAGAAACAGAGCCGAAGACAAAGAAACATGTACAGATCTTAAACTCCTTATCCAAAAGAACAGGAAAATGTCCAGATTTTAAAGTCTTATCTCCCTGGGCCCAGCCTTGGCTTAGAGTTATGGTCAGCCTCTTGCATGGGTTGTCTTTTGAGGATAGGCAGGACAGCTCCTGTTTTCACTGAAGTTTAGAAGAGTAAGGGTTGGTTTGACTTTAATTTATAATGGTTAGTAGTTTTGACAAGGTCAATGTCAGAAGGTTGTTTCTTATTATGGATCAATTGAGAACGTGAGCACCTTGTTTTATGATTAGGGTCACCCCTGCAGGATAGAGATAAGGGGAATTTATTTCTATTGAAAGCTGGTGTAACTTTGGGACTGCCTACCTCAGAGGTGGTGGAGGTCAGGACACAGATTACTTTTATGGTCGAGGTAGATAGGTTCTTGTTTGGATACTTATAAGGGAATCAAAGAAGGTAGATGCAATTTGGAATGCAGAGCAGCCATGATCTTATTGAATGGTGGAGCAGGCTTGAAGGGCTGGATTGCCTGCTTCTGCTTCATATTGGTATGAAATCTCAAGCTATTAACATTACCTCAATTACATGCTCCAGGGATTTGAAGGTGCATCATGTCCCACTCCCCCATTTTGATTGGATTTTAACATAACTCTAATTATTTCTTTGCTTCTCCAGGAATCAAACGTTTGTTCATACTTATCGGATTTTTGAAAATTCTGGAACCTGGCACGTTCAGGTAAGGATCTACAGTCTGTTTTAATAAGCGATTGCAACTCCCTTAAACCCAGACCTGAAGGAGTTTGCCCCTTCCACAGACTCAACCTTGAGTTGGGTGATACGCAGTGGGAAAGAAACGGACCTTGGAATTAAATAACAGACCGAGGAAGTAGGCAATCTGTGACCTGCCAAGATGAATAATGAACGCCAGAAAAGGAAGACTATTAAAGCAATATAAACTTCATAAAGGAGTAAAGTGCAAATACACCATCAAAAAAGACTGCTTGTTGAAAAACTTACAGCAATACAAAGTTTCAAATATATATGTTAACTGTGTGAATAATCAACAATCACATTTGACACAGAGTGAAGGATATTATTAAGCTAGAGAGGGTTCAAAAGTGATTGACCGGGATGTTGCTGGGTATTGAAGGTTTGAGTTATAAAGAAAGATGGGACTTTTTTCAATGGAGCAAAGGAGGTTGAGAGGTGACCTTATAGAGGTTTATAAAATCATGAGGGTTATAGATAGGGTTAATCGTATGTGTATTTTCCCTAACTTGGGAGATTTAAAGTCTATGGGGCATATTTTTAAGATGAAAGAAGAGAATTTCAAAAGACATGAGTGGCAATTTTTTTTATGCAGAGGTGGTTCGCATGTGGAATCAACTTCCTGAGGAAGTATTGGACGCGAGCACAGTTATGTCTAAAAGACACTTTAATAAGTACATGAATAGGAAAGGTTTGGAGAGATATGGACTAGGAATAGGCAGGTGGGTCTTCTTTAGTTTGGAATTGTGTTCGGCATGGATTGAAAGGTTTGTTTCCGTGCTGTACGACTCTATGCCTATGATAGAAACGTATGCACCAACCTGATTCCCACTAGCCATCCAGCCAAATTAACCAAAAATAGCTCCCTCTTCAAGGGGTACACCTGGAGTAGTGTGTGCAATTTTTTGTCTCCTTATTTCAGGATGAATGTTCTGGCTCTATTCTGGGAGTGAATGGAGGTTTACCAGATTGATACCTGGGATAGTAGGGCTGACATATGAAGAGAGACTGGCTCAATTATGTTTACTGGAGTGTAGGAGAATGAGGTGGGGGGAGGGAATGACATAGAAACCTATGAAATTCGAACTGGACTACACAGGTTAAATGTACGAAGGGTGTTCCCAATGGTTGGATATTCCACAACAAGGGGTCACAGTTTAAAGATCTGGTATGCCATTAAGCACTGAAATGGTGAGAAATTTCTTTTATATCAATACATGAAGACAGCCCTTGGGAACAGATATCTCCAGTACCCTGCAAAAAAAAAGCAAAACATAGGCAAGTTTCCAAATTGATTAAATATACTGGTCTGAAGATGATCTGTCTGACTCCATGTTGTTTGATCAGATTGGGCTCTGATTAGGAAAGATGTGTAGATTTTTCTTCAATTGTAGGGGTCAGTAGCCTCTACAGAAAATTCATAATATTCAGTATATCCCATTGATCAACTTCATAAAGCTGGTTATGATTCATTTTGGAACTTTCATATTACTGGGGATATTACAGCCATCATTGTAGTATCTTTCCTGTGGTGCGCTTCTGGAATTCCCTGTTGCAGAAAGTGGTTGAAGCCAAAACTTTGAATGTTTTCAAGAAGGAGTTGGGTATAGTTCTTTGAGATATAGGGATCAAAGGGTGTGGGGGAGAAAGTGGGAACAGGGTGCTGAGTTGGATGATCAGCCATAATCATATTTGGGGTGGCACGGTGGCTCAGTGGTTAGCACTGCTGCCTCACAGCACCAGGGTCCCAGGTTCAATTCCAGCCTCAGGCAACTGTCTATGTGGAGTTTGCACATTCTCCCTGTGTCTGCATGGGTTTCCTCCCACAGTCCATGGAAGTGCACGGCAGGTGAATTGGCCATGCTAAATTGCCCATAGTGTTAGGTGCATTAGTCAGTGGGAAATGGGTCTGTGTGGGTTAATCCTTCAGAGGGTCAGTGTGGACTTGTTGGGCCGAAGAGCCTTTTTCCACACTGTAGGGAATCTAATCATATTGAGCATAAAGGACCAAAGGGCTTATTTTCTGTGTTTCTATGAATCCAAGTTGCTGTGGGAACATACATTTTTTACATACATGTTGTGGCCTGGAGCTATGGATAGTGATGGTAGTGACTCCAATGTCTTTCATTTGCATAGCTGACCATGGACCATTTTTCCCTTTTACTGCCTGCCATCAGCGTATATTGGAAGGGTTTGCAAACTGATGCTTGTTGATAATCTACCTGTTATGAACATCCCTTCCTTGGCCATCCCTTCCTTGGAGTGGAATCCTGGAGTTAAACCTAGAGCCCCATTGGCGTAGAGACAAGAACACTGCCCACTGAGCTACAAGCCTTCTCCTATGAGTACTGACAGACTGTGTTTAAGGGCGGTTTGACTCTCTGCACCCTTTTACAAGTTCTTGCTGTTTTGCAGGCTTAGCATTTATCCTAGCAGGTCGGAATTGGTGATTGTGGCAAACTTTACTATCACCACATTCATGCCGGATGTTTCACACTTGTGCATTTTTTTTGTGCGCAGAGAACAAATGCTGTCATGGTGGTGGTGGGGAGGGATTTTAATACAAGTCTACAGTTAAAAGCCCCGGGGAACTTGGCCGTATCTCAAACTCTGCTGTAGGATGTTTGTACTTGACTTTGAGGTTAGCTGATAATAACAGGAAGAAAGCATTCTGTAGAGTCTTTTTACCTCCCCTGTGCTTTCTAAAATGTTTAATTGCTACTCGTACTTTGTAAGTGTAATTGTTGCTGCGCAGGCCGATTTGGCAGCCAAAGTGGCACAGCAAGATCCCACGGACACCAATAAGGTAGATGGCCAGTTACTCATTCCTTTCTGATGAACTCTTTTGGGACACCATGCATGAAAACCGAAACTAATATTACTTATCAAGAAGTTATTAAGGGATATATGCCTGTGCAAGTATATAGGATTGAATCATGATGTCATGGAATAATGGAACAGGCTTGTGAGGTATGCCTATATTCCCAGTATAGACTGCAGCCTATCTCAGTCTTCTGATACAATTTGAAAACAACCCACATCATTGGTCACTTGCATGAAACAAAGAACTGCAGTTGCTGGAGATCTGAAACAAACAGAAACAGAAATTGCTGGTGAAACTCAGCAGGTCTGGTAGAGAGAAAAACAGAGTTCATTCAAGTCCAGTGACTCCACTTCAGAAGTCGATATGGTGTGCGCAGGAATTCTGTTGTTATGACAGAAAGTGGTGAATTTGTACTCCACACAGAACCACTGCCAATCCTCAGAGCTGTTGCCTAAACAATTCCAGCAAACGACTGGAGACAAAAGTTGTTGGATTGAATGCTGGTATCTGCAGCTGTGATGGTAGCAGTTTGAATGTTGCTGGCAGAAAGCCGTCTTTGCGTTGTGTGACTCTGAGCTTCTACTGCAGCACACGGACACTGTGAGACAAATACAGAGAGTGTTGGATGTAATCAACTGGTCCAACAGCATCGTGGAGACAGAAACAGAGTTAACATTTTGAGTCTGCAATGATTTCTTCAGAAATGACCAAGAAAGGGTGGCACGGTGCCTCAGTGATTAGCACTGCTGCCTCATGGTGCCAGGGACCCAAGTTTAACTCCACCCTCAGGTGACTGTCTGTGTGGAGCTTGCACATTTTCTCCATGTGTGTTGGTTTCCTCTGTTTTCTCTAGTTTTCTCCTACAGTCCAAAGGTGTGCAGGTTAGGTCGATTGGCCGTGCTAAGTTGCTCTGTAGTGCGCAGGCTAGACGAATTAGCCATGGAACATGCAGGGTTACAGGGCTTGGGTGCTGTGCCCTTCAGAAGGTTGGTGTAGACTTGATGGGCTGAGTGGCCTGCTTCATGCTGTAGGGATTTAATGATTCTAACTTTTAAACTGAAGTACAGTACTGTATGGGCCTCTGGGACTTATTAGTCCAGTGATATGCCGCTGCCTTCCCCTATATATGAGCCCTCTACTAGTCTGTAGAGGGAACAGACCCCTGCATAAGAGGCTTGTACTGATGCCCCAGTGATGGGATTTGGTTATACAGGGGCTAGAGCGTCCTGAACCTGTTTAGCAAGGACCACTCTCACTGTGGTAGCTCACAGATGTAGTTCACCATTCGCCAGGTGAGTTTTGGCATGGGAACTCATTCATGACTTCTTGCATTTCGCGTTCTTTTAATTCAAAAGAGTTGTGTTGGTCAATCTTGTGGATTAAGTTCATCTTTACTTGGTGCTGAGATAAAAGACAGACAGTAGGTGAGTTGAGCAGGTCAACATGAAATGGGTGAGTGACATGGTTTCAACCAATTGGTGGGTTTCTGTCCATTGGTGGATGTGTGGGGGAGTGATGTTTGAGAGGTCAGGAAGCCATAGGAATTGATGTTCTGCACAGGATTCCAGTTCTAGTTTGTGTTGACAAGAGTAGTGCCTGAGCAGCTTGATAGATACAGAGAGTCATAGTATAGGTACACTGAGTAGCACGGTATGTAAGTTGAGTCGTGTGATAGATACAGTGAGCCTATGAGAGCTGCAATGAGCAACTCTCTGCGAGATAGAGCGTACTCTCTAAAATCTTAGAATTTAGTGTTGAGGACCTGTTGCCTGCCAAGTCAAGCCTCATCATGCAAATTATCAGGCAGCACAAGCTTTGTGAGCAGCCTGCACCAGAAGCAATGAATAGAGACTGATGCCACAGTGCTATGTTCATGTTCATACTTTGGGGAGATTCAGTTTTGTTCTCTTTAAGTAATAAGACCATAAGATATAGAATCAGAAGTAGAGTGGTGCTGGAAAAGCACAGCAGGTCAGGCAGCATCTGAAGAGCAGGAAAATCGATGTTTCAGGCAAAAGCCCTTCCTCAGGAATGCCCTGATCATTCCTCAGGAAGGATTCCTGCCTGAAATGTCGAATTTCTTGCTCCTTGGATGCTGCCTGACCTGTTGTGCTTTTCTAGCACCACTCTAATCTTGACTCTGATCTCCAGCATCTGCAGTTCTCACTTTCGCCTACAGAATCAGAAGTAGGCCATCCAAATCATTGTTTGTTCCATCATTCAATGAGATCATGTTCTTTATATCATTAGAACCATTGGGTCGTACAGCATGGAAACAGACCCTTCAGTCCAATCAGTCCATGCCAAACATGATCCCAAACTGAACTAGTCCCACCTACCTGCTCCTGGCCCATATCCTGCCAAAGATTTCCCATTCATGTACTCATCCAACATTCACCACTACCTCATGAAGTTCATTCCACACGTGAACCACCCTCTGTGTAAAACATCTTCCCCCATGTCATTTTAAATCTCTACCCTCTCACCTTAAAAGTGTGCCCCCTACTCTTGAAATTCCTCCATCCTCAGGGAAAAAAAAATCCTACTATTAACTCTATCTATACCCCACATGATTTTATGAACTTCAATAAAAGGTCACCTCTCAACTTCCTATGCTCCAGTGAGAAAGGTCCCAGCCTATCCAGTCTTTCTTAAAAAAAGCAGTTAAATATCAAATGCACCCACAGTGACTCTTGTCTCTCAACCCTCACCAGCTGAGCATTACTCTACATACTAAAACATTGCATCTAATTCTAGGGGAAAAGAAATACAAAATGCCTTTTCTACCTCTTACCTGATTAACACAATGATTTACTGTCTCATTGTACAATTTAATCTTTGCTTTGCTATAATTTGGCGAAAGGCATTAAAAACTTAATTACCACAGTCTGAATGAATGAACGCAGCACAGCGCAATCTCATAAAGTCACACTGATTCATATCGTAAATCACTAAACATCAGAAATTTTAAAAGCTCTCATTTCATACCTTCGTTTTTAGTGGCTGACTGATAAAATCACACATTCATTTCTTATTCAGATTTGCATTTTTCTTGTTTTCTTCGAAAAACAAATTTAGAAGTGTATCGGTAATATTGTTGAATTTTTGTAGATTCAAGATATATGTCAGCAATAAATGTTATTGCAATTTATAACTGTCCAGCCCCTAGTCTTTTTCTACGTGATCAACTTTTAATAAAGAAAAACTGGTCCAATTAAAACTGTAAGGGCCTTTAAATGACAGGTTAAAGATTCAGTGAACAAAAATGAATGTTAGAAATGTTATTGATGTCTTCACAGCTTAATTTCAAGGCTAAAGCTTTCAAAATGGAATTGTGTAAAATCCTTTCCATTGTTTTGCTCAATTGAGTTGCAAATTTAGTGGGTAGGTAGTACTGGATGATTACTAATCCAGAGACCAAGGCAATATTCTGGAAATACGGATTCATGGCACTGTGGCAGATAACAGTTTGGGATTAAGAGCTTGATGATGACCATGTAATCATTGCTAAGTATTAGAAAACACCCATCATTTTCTTTACCTGGTCTGGTCTACATGTGACTCTAGACCAACAATGTGGCAATGACTGCTGGTTCAACCAGTGATACCCACATCCCATTAATAAAAACAACTTATTGTCTCAAAGAAATTACTTTCTGTTTCATAGTCTAATTTATTCATCTACAACAAAACTGTTCTAGTGACTATCCACCTAAATTACAGAAGATGTCCGAGAAAGATATCGTGTCCTTTTTGTGGAAGTTAGTTTCTCCCAGCAGGGACAACAGGTTCAATGATTTTAAGGGGAGGCTTTCTAAAATGGGACAGTTGGTTAACTCGGCGAGCCAACCAACTGCCTCATCCACAACTCGAGCTAAAGGTCTTCGTGAAAACCTTAACGCTTTATAAAATATGGAGGGACAGAGATTAGTTGTACTTTTTGTTATTCAGAGGAAGTCGTGCTCTATTTAGACCAGAACAAAATAATTTCAGAACTTTAATACAGTCTCTGATCGTAGCTGCTGAAAAGTTTGGATGTTTAGTGCCAATGGGAGAGTCATGCACATTTGATGTGAACTGCACTCAATGCCATTTTGCTGAGGGGTTAGCCAATAGTCAGTGAGTGAGCGTATAATAGACAGATCATTAAGTCAATCCCCATGTAATACTGCTTTGACAACGGTGCTGATATTTCAGAGCTTGATGCTACAGCTAATGCCCTCTCTTAATGATGCATGGCTGAACACATATCCAGCAAATCCAACCCAGCTAGTTATCTTGCCATCAGTCTAGTCTCAATCAACAGTGAAGTGATGGGGAATATGTAATCAGCAATGCTATCAAGCAGCACCAGCTTAGCAATAATGTTGGATTTCTGCCAGGACCACTCACCTCCTTATCTTATTAGAGTCTTAGTTCAAACATAGACAAAAGAGCTGAATGCCAGAGGTAAGATGGGAGTGACATCCCTTGATGTAAAGACTGTATTTAACTGAATGTGCCATCAAGTAGCCCTGGCAAAACAGGAGCCCATAGGAATCAAGGAGAAATCTAGGTACAGTCATAAAGAAAGATGGCTGTAGGTATTGGAGGTTAGTCATTCAGCTTCAGGCCATCACTGCAGGAGATCCTCGGGGGACTTCCAATGCTTATAATTCATGACCTTCCCTCAATTGTAGTTTCAGAAGTTGGACTGTGTTATGATTGTATAATGTTGAGTGCCATTCACAGCTCTTTAGATACTGGCACAGTCCATGTCCTCATGCAGCAAGACCTGGACAATATACAGATTCGGGCTGACAAGTGGCAAATAACAGCTGTGCCACAGAAGTGCCAGACAATGACCATCTCCAACAACAGAAAATCTAGCAATAGCACTTTACCTTGCAAGGATTTAGTAAGGCATTCAACAAGATTCCCCATTGGAGACTGGTTAGCAAGACTGGATCTCACAGAATGCAGGGAGAACTAACCATTTGGATACAGAACTGACTCAAACGTAGAAGACAGAGGGTGATGGTGGAGGGTTTTTTACAAACTGGAGGCCTGTGACCAGTGGGGTGCTACAAGGATTAGTGCTGGGTCCACCACTTTTCATCATTTATATTAATGATTTGGATGTGAGCATAAGAGGTATAGTTAGTAAGTTTGCAGATGACATCAAAATTGAAAGTGTAATGGACAGCGAAGAAGGTTATCTCAGATTACAATGGGATCTTGATCAGATGGGCCAATTGGCTGTGGAGTGTCAGATGGAGTTTAATTTAGATAAATACAAGGTGCTGCATTTTGGGAAAGCAAATCTTAACAGGACTTGTACACTTAATAGTAAGGTCCTAGGGAGTGTTGCTAAACAAAGAGACCTTGGAGTGCAGGTACATAGCTCCTTGAAAGTGGAGTCGCAGGTAGATAGGATAGTGAAGAAGGCGTTTGGTATGCTTTCCTTTATTGTTCAGAGTATTGAGTACAGGAGTTGGGAGGTCATGTTGCGACTGTACAGGACATTGGTTAGGCAGCTGTTGGAACATTTCGTGCAATTCTGGTCTCCTTCCCATCAAAAGGATGTTGTGAAACTTAAAAGGATTCAGAAAAGATTAACAAGGATGTTGCCAGGGTTGGAGGATTTGAGCTACGGGGAGAAGCTGAACAGGCTGGGGCTGTTTTCCCTGGAGTGTTGGAAGCTGAGGGGTGACCTTGTAGAGGTTTATAAAATCATGAGGGGCATGGATAGTATAAATAGCCAAGGTCTTTTCTCTAGGGTCGGGGAATCTAGAACTAGAGGCCATAGGCTTAGGGTGAGAGGGGAAAAATATAAAAGAGACCCAAGGGGCAACTTTTTCACGCAGAGGGTGGAGCGTGTATGGAATGAGCTGCCAGAGGAAATGGTGGAGGCTGGTACAATTGCAACATTTAAAAGGCATCTGGATGAGTATATACATAGGAAGGGTTTGGAAGGATATGGGCTGGGTGTTGGCAGGTGGGACTAGATTGGGTTGGGATATCTGGTCGGCATTGATGAGTTGGACCTAAAGGTCTGTTTCCATGCTGTACATCTCTATGACTCTATGACTGTAATAAATACTACATTGGTGTATACATTGCAGGCAGGCAGAGAACTGACCACCAGGATTCATGAACATCAACTAGCCACAAAAAGACATGACCCACTACCACTAGTATCGTCACATATGGATGAGGAAGGGCATCACTTTGACTGAGACAACACACCCATACTTGGACAAGCCAAACAGAGACACGCATGAGAATTCCTTGAAGTATGGCACTCCAACCAGAACTCTATCAGCAAACACATTGATTTGGACCCCATCTACCATCCTCAGAAAAAGAACCAGAAATGACATCACCAATCCAAAGAAACCCAAACACATAAATAGAAAGGGGGGGCATAACATCAGCGCTTCACCGAGGCTCACTGATCATGTTATCTAGTATGAACATAGAATGTTAAAGCGCAGTACAGGCACTTTGGCCCTCGATGTTGCGCCAACCTTTGAAAATACTCTGATGTCCACCTAATCTACACTGTTCCATTATTATCCATACAAATGTTCAATGCCCATTTAAATGCCCTTAATGTCGGTGAGTCTCATACTGTTGCAGGCAGGCCATTCCACACCCCTACTTCTCTCTGAGTGAAGAAACTGCCCCAATATCTATCCTAAATCTATCAGCCCTCAATTTAAAGCTATATCCCCTCACATTAGCCTTCGCCATCTGAGGAAAAAGGCTCTCACTGTCCACCCTATCTAACCCTCTGATTTTCTCATACGTCTCAGTTAAGACACCTCTCAACCCTCTTCTCAACAATGAAAACAGCCTCAGTTCCCTCAGCCTCTTTCCATACCAGACAGCATCCTAGTAAATCTCCTCTGAACCCTTTCCAAAGCTTCCACATCCTTTCTATAATGTGATGGCCAGAACTGTATACATTACTCCAGGTGTGGCTTTACCAGTGTCTTGTAAAGCTGAAGCATGATCTTGTGGCTCTGAAACCCAATCCCCTTACCAATAAACGCTGACATACCACATGACTTTTTACCAATGCCATCCACCTGGGTGGCAACTATCAGGGATTTATGCACCAGGACACTGAGATCTCACTGTTCATCTACACTGCCAAGAATTTTACAATTAGTCCAGTATTCTGCATTCCTGTCACTTCTTCCGAAGTGAACTACCTCACACTTTTCCACATTAAACTCCATTTACCACTTCTCAGCCAGCTCTACATCTTATCTATGTCCCTCTGTAACCCACAACATCCTTCTACACTATCCACAATTCTGCCTACCTTAGTGTCATCCGCAAATTTACTAACTCATCCTCCTACACTCACATCCAGATCGGTTATAAAAATGGTAAACACCAGTGGCCCCAAAACAGATCCTTGCGGCACACCACTGGTAACTGAACTCTAGGATGGACATTTACCATCAACCATCACCCTCTGTCTTCCTTCAGCTAGCCAATTTCTGATCCAAACCACTAAATCACCTTCAATCCCGAAATTCAGTATTTTGTGCAATAGCCTACTGTGTGGAACCTTGTCAAACGCCTTACTGAAGTCCATATACATCACATCAACAGCTTTACCTTTATCCACCTGTTTTGTCACCTTCTCAAAGAAATCAATAAGGTTAGTGAGGCACGACCTATCCTTCACAAATCATGTTGACTATCCCTAATCAAACCTTTCCTCTCCAGATGATTATAAATCTTATCTCTTATAATCTTTTCCAACACCTTACCCACAACCGAAGTCAGACTCACTGGTCTATAATTACCAGGGTTGTCCCGACTCCCCTTCTTGAACAAGGGAACAACATTTGCTATCCTCCAGTCTTCTGGCACTACTCCTGTCGACAATGATGACATGAAGATCAAAACCAAAGGCTTCGCAATCTCCTCCCTGGCTTCCCAGAGAATCAGAGGATAAATCCCATCCAGCCCAGGTGTCTTATCTATTTTCAAATCTTCCAAAATTGCTAAAACCTCCTCTTTGTCAATCACAATCCCATCTAATCTTGTAGCCTGTATCTCTGTATTCTCACTAACATTGCCCTTTTCCAATGTGAATACCGATGAAAAGTATTCATTAAGCGCTTTCACTATGTCCTCAGATTCCACACACAACTTTCCATACTATCTTTGATTGGTCCTAATCTTACTCAGTCATTCTTTTTTTCCTGATTTTTCTATAGAAGGCCTTAGGGTTTTCCTTGATTCTATTCAACAAAAACTTCTCCTGTCCCCTCCTGGCTCTTCTTAGTCCTCTCTTTAGGTCTTTTCTGGCTAACTTATAACTCTTACGGCCCCTAACTGAGCCTTCACGCCTCATCCTCACATAAGCCTTCTTCTTCCTCTTGACAAGGCCTTCAACTTTTAAAATAAACTATGGCTTCCTCTCTCGACAACTAAGTCTTTGCCTGATAGGTAAATACTTATCAAGGACCTGCAGTAGCTATTCCTTGAATATGCTCCACATTTCAAGTGTGTCCATCTCCTGCAGTTTTCTTTCCCATCCTATGCATCCCAAATCTTGCCTAATCGCATCATAATTGTCTTTCCCCTGGTTATACCTCTTTCCCTGCAATATATACCTATTCCTGCCCATTGCTATTGTAAACATAACTGAATTATAGTCACTATTGCCAAAGTGCTCACCAACCTCCAAATCTAATACCTGGCCGGGTTCATTCCCCAGTACCAAATCCAATATGGCATTGCCCCTTGTTGGCCTGTCTACACACTGTGCACACATTGAACAAAAACTGTCCCATTTAAACTACTTGAACTACAATATTCCTAGTCAATATTGGTGAATTTAAAGTCTCCCATAACAGTTACTCTCGCTGCTATCGGGAATCATCTTTGCTATCCTTTCCTTTATTTCCTAGACCACTTCGGAGGCCTGTAGAAAACTCCCAACAGGGTGACCTCTCCTTTTCTGTTTCTAACCTCAGCCCAAACTACCTCAGTGAATGAGTCCTCAAACGTTCTCTCAGCCGCTGTAATACTGCCCCGGATTAACAATGCCACACCTTCCCCCCATCTCCCCCCCACCCCCCCCCCCCTCTTTTTACCATCATCTCTGTTCTTGCTGAAACATCTAAATCTCAGAATCTGCAACAACCATTCCTGTCCCTCCTCTCGCCATGTCTCTGAAATGGCCACAACATCGAAATCCCAGGTACCAAACCATGCTGCACGTTCACCCACCTTAGTCCGAATGCTCCTGGCATCAACATCCTGGTTGCCTGTGCCCTCTCGCAACCTTGTAAACCTACCCTTGACCTCACTACCCTCAACCTCCTGTACACTGGAATTGCAATTCAGGTTCCCACCCTCTTGTTGCATTAGTTTAAATCCCCCCTGAAGAGTGTGAGCAAATTCTCCACCCAGGATATTGGTACCCCTCTCGTTCAGGTGAAGACCATCCTGTTTGTGGAGGTCCCAACTTCCCCAGAAAGACCTCCAATTATCCAAGAATCCAAAACCCTCCCTCCTGCAGCCATGTGTTCAGCTCCGCTCTCTCCCTGTTCCTCACTTCACTAGCACATGGCACAGGCAACAAACCAGCAATAACAACTCTGTTTGTTCTAGCTCTAAGCTTCCACCCTAGCTCCCTGAATTTCTACCTTAGATCCCCACCTTTCTTCCTACCTATGTAGTTGTTGCCTATGTGGACCATGCCTTGGGGCTGCTCCCCCTCCCCCTCAAGGATCCTGAAAACATGATCAGAGACATCACAAACCCTGGCACCTAGGAGGCAACATACCAATTGTGAGTCTGTCTCATTCACACAAAACCTCCTATCTGTTCCCCTAAATATAGTGACGAAACGTCTGAAACTGAATCTTCCAGCTCACCGAGCAAAATCACATCCACAGCCCTTTACCTTCAATGGCTTTACCATCTCTGAATCTCCTACTGTCAACATCCTGGGGATTAACATTGTTGAGAAACTGAACTGTAATACTCTGGTTAGAAAAGCAAGTCGGATGTTATGAATCTTGCAGTAAGTAACTCACCTCCTGACTTCCCCAAGCCTGTATACCACATATAAGGCACGAATCAGAAGTGCAATGGAATACTTTGCATTTGCCTGGATGAGTAAAGCTCCAACAACACCGAACTACAATAGCAAACCATCCAGGACAAAGCAGCCTGCTTGATTAGCACCACATCTTCAAACATACACCCCCTCCTCCACTGATGCTCAGTCGCAGCAGTGTGTACAATCTACAAGATGAACTGCAGGAATTCACCAAGGCTACTTAGACAGAACCTCCCATACCTACTACCGTCTAAAAGAACAATGGCAGCAAATACATGGGGATGCCACCACCTGCAAGTTCCTCTCTGAACCACTCACCAGCCTGACTTGGAAAATATCGCTGTTCTTTAAATGTTGCTGGATCAAAATCCGGGAACACCCCACTTAATGGCATGGTGAGTCTACCTAAAGCAAACTACTGGACTTGTGCCTCACTACACACTTTACATTCAACAACCAGATATATGAACAAATCAACGGAACACCCATGGGATCACCAATCTCGGGACTCATAGCAGAGGCAGTTATGCAAAGGCTAGAACAAACAGTCCTACCACAAATTCAACCCAAACTCTGGGTCAGATATGTCGATGACACGTTTGTAATCATCAAAAACACGGAAATAGAAAAAACATACCGGATCATCAACGCCACACTCACAGGAATCCGATTCACGAGAGAAGAAGAAAAGGACAGCCAACTCCCATTCCTAGACGTGATAGTACAGAGAACACCGAACGGAGAATTCACCACAAGGGTATACAGGAAAGCAACACACACAGACCAAGTCCTAAACTATGAAAGTAACCACCCCAACACACACAAACGAAGCTGCATCGGGACACTATTCTAAAGGGCCACAACACACTGCAGCACACCAGAACTGCAAAAAGAAGAAGAGGAACACCTATACAAGATATTCGCCAAAAACGGATACCCGCGCAACTTCATCAACAGATGCCTAAGAGAAAGACCACGGAACGAGAACGTGCCACAACCAAAAGGACTAGCCACACTACCACACATCAGGAGCGTTTCAGAACTGACAGCCAGACTACTGCGACCCTTAGGACTCATAATGGCACACAAACCAACAGCCACGCTCAGACAACAACTTACTAGAACGAAGGACCCGATACCCAACATGAGCAAAACTAATGTAGTATACAAAATACCATGCAAGGACTGCACCAAACACTATATAGGACAAACAGGAAGACAGCTAACAATCCGCATACATGAACATCAACTAGCCACGAAACGACACGACCAGCTATCCCTAGTAGCCACACACGTAGACAACAAACAACATGAATTTGACTGGGACAACACTACTATCATAGGGCAAGCCAGACAGAAAACAGCCAGGGAATTCCTAGAGGCATGGCATTCATCCACAAACTCCATCAACAAACACATCGACCTGGACCCAATATACCAACCACTACAGCGAACAGCTGAAACTGACACCCGGAAGCGGCAAGGACAGACCAGTATAAATACCGGAAGAAACATCAAAGAAGCGCTTCGCAGGAGGCTCCAAAGCACTGATGATGTCGCCTAGCCAGGGGATGAAACGTTTGCAACAAAAACTTCCAGCTCGGCGAACAGAACCACAACAACGAGCACCCGAGTTACAAATCTTCGCACAAACTTTGAACAAATGATTGGAGCACTTCAGGAAAGCAGTTCACTACCACGGTTTCTGAGGCATGCTGGGAGGCGGTTGGGCCTAATACGGGACCTGGCAGCATCTATGGCACAGTGGGTCCAGAGACAAGTTTGAGCCCCGTTCAGGCCTCGACAGTATCATTGGAGGCTGCATTGCCAAGATCGGCCCAACGTGGTCTCATGGCAATAGTGATGTCAGTGGAGGTAAAGAATGGCTCCAGCGGCAAAGACATGGCAAAGGAGCTCAAGGTTGGCCTATTGCCTTGATCTGGTGTTGGTCTCAGCATCAGGATGGAAGAGCCTGGATCCATGCCCACAACTAAGAAATTAAGAAAAAAGACTATAAAGTTGAACTCTTAACTTTATATCCTTAATTTTATATTCTCTGTCCTGGTTTATTTTTTGTATTTTAAGCTGATGCCAGAAAGTGCTGACATTATACAACACTTTTCACGATATTTGTAATAATACATGTAACATGTACATATGACAATAAATAAATGAAATAAGGTAAAATACAGGCCCAACAATTACTATTTAAAGGGTTCATTGTTAATTATTTGTGGGCTAGTTGCTGGTTGATTTTTACTGACTGTTGCTATCATCGTACAAGTATTTATGTTTGATAGTGTTTGTTAAAGCCACCAAGGTCTACAGGATGAGGTATCAGAAGTGTTAAATGGTTTTATCTTGACTTCAAAAATTCTGCATGAAACAATGTATGTGAACACTAATAGTTCAGTGGTGGGAATTGACATTTGAAGATACGTGGTCTCGATCTCATGTGAGGTCATTGAAGTTTTGTCACAACATTTTGAAAGCCCTTGGGGCTTGACTGCTGTCATTGACCTCCACAGGGTTCTGAGGCATCTGCGGGGATCTGAGGCCTCTGCAGGAATCTTCAATCTCCGCAGGGTTCTGAAGCCTCCACAGGGATCTGAGAACTCCACAGGGCTCTGAGGCATCTGCAGGGATCTGCAGAGTTCAGAGGCCTCCATAGGGTTCAGAGGCCTCCACAGGGATCTGAGGCCTCTGTGGGGATCTGAGGCATTTCTAGTGACCTTTAAGCGGAAATTGGATAGGTACATGGATAGATGATTAATCTAGGATAAATGTTCGGCACAACATCGTGGGCCGAAGGGCCTGTTCTGTGCTGTATTGTTCTATGTTCTATGGGGATCTGAGGTTTCAGCAGGAATATGAGGCCTCAGCAGGCATATGAGGCCTCAAGTGCAGGGCACTACTAACCAGGACCCAGGGTTCTAGAGTGACTGAAAACAAAAAATGCTGGAAATCATAATGGGTCAGGATCTGTAGAGAGAGAGCAAGCTAATGTTTTGAATCTAGATGACTCATCATCAGGAGCTGGAGGGATTGCTTAGTTCGGATAGGGGTGAGACATCTGTGCTCGAGTCGTGCACTGGAGCTCGGCAGGTGATGGTTGGGGTGGAGAGGTGGGCGCTGATGTCCTGCTTCAGTGCCAAGACAGAAAACTTTGGAGCCTGCTCTTTTCTATCTTGTGCCATTCTTCTGTCTTTTCCTGATCAGAATAAAAATTACTTCCTCTTAAGTGGTTCAGGCTGTCCCTTAGCCGTGCAATGTAGCTTTAACTGGTACTAGCATCTCACAATTTGGGCCCATTGCTGAAGTATGTAGTCGCTTACCAGGGCAGTTAGCATTGGCGGCATCCTACAATCATGTGGCAGTGACTGTGGTCTAGTAAACCAGAGGCTGACGCTAGTGCTTGGGGAAGGATGAGAATATAGGAAGCATGGTTAGTAAGTTTGCGGATGACACCAAAATTGGTGGTATGGTGGACAGGGAAGAAAGCTATCTAATTTTGCAAACAGATTTTGATCAATTGGGTCAATGGGCTAAGGAGTGGCAGGTGGAGTGCGAGGGTATTGCATTTTGGTAAAACCAACAAGGGCAGGACTTATACAATTAATGTTAGGGCCCTGAGTAACATTGTAGAACAGAGAGACCTAGGGGTTCAGATACATAATTCTTTGAAATTTGCTTCACAGGTAGACAGGGTGGTTTAGCATGCTTGCCCATAGGAGTTGGGTTGTCATATTGAGGTAGTACAGGACATTGGTGAGATCCCTCCTGGAGTACTTTGTGTAGTTCTGGTCATCCTGTTACAGGAAGGACATTATTAAACAGGAGAGGGTTCAGAAAAGATTTAACAGGATGTTGCTGGGAATGGAGGGTTTGAGATATAAAAGTAGACTGGATAGGCTGGGACTTTTTTCATTGGAGCGTAGGAGGTTGAGGGGTGACCTTATTGAAGTTTATAAAATCATGAGGGGTATAGATAAGTTGAATGACAAAGGTCTTTTCCCTAGGGTGGGCATATTAAAACTGGGGTGGGGGGGGCAAAGTTTA
Source organism: Hemiscyllium ocellatum (assembly GCF_020745735.1). Taxonomy (NCBI): domain Eukaryota; kingdom Metazoa; phylum Chordata; class Chondrichthyes; order Orectolobiformes; family Hemiscylliidae; genus Hemiscyllium; species Hemiscyllium ocellatum. Next base: position 109,642,093 of record NC_083406.1, read on the forward strand.
AGGTGAGAGGAGAAATATTTAAAATGGATATGAGGGGCAATGTTTTTACGTGGGAAGTGGTTTGTATGTAGAATGAACTGCCAGAGAAAGTGGTGGATGCAGGTTACAACATTTAAAAGACATTTGGATAAATTCACAAGTAGGAAATGTTTGGAGGGATATGGGCCAAGTGCAGGCAAGTGGGACTAGTTTAGTTTGGGAACATGGTCTGGTTGGACCGAAGGGTCTGTTTCCATGTTGCATGAGTCTAAGAGGTTAAATCCCACCATGGCAGCTGGTGGAATTTAAAATTCATTTAATGAAAATTAAATGAATTAGAAGCCAGTTTAATGATGACAGCGAAATGATTGTTCTAAAGACCTAATGTCCTTGGGTGTCCTGTAGGGAAAAAAGTTTGCTGTACTTACTTGGTTTGACCTACATGTAACTAAGACCTACAGGAATGTGGCGAACAGTCACATTACCTCTGAGGTTGTATAGCAATCCCTCTGTATCAATTCTAAAAGGAAGGAAAATAGAAAAACAACCCAGAATTGACCTAGTCATGATAGCTACGATGACAAACCCAAACTTGGTGATCCGGTGATGTCCTCCATGCTACTATCTGCAGCTTGAACCAAAACTGGGAAAACTGTCCTCGAGAAGATTTATAAGGATGTTGCCAGGGTTGGAGGATTTGTGCTATAGAGAGAGGCTAAACAGGCTGGGGCTGTTTTCCCTGGAGCGTCGGCGGCTGAGGGGTGACATTATAGAGGTTTACAAAATTATGAGGGGCATGGATAGGGTAACTAGACTTTTCCCTGGTGTGGGGAGTCAAGAACTAGAGGGCATAGGTTTACAGTGAGAGGGAAAGATATAAAAGAGACCTAAGGGGCAACATTTTCATGCAGAGGGTGGTATGTGTATGGAAGTTTCGGAAACTAGTACAATTGCAACATTTAAAAGGCATTAGGATGGGTATATGACTAGGAAGGGTTTGGAGGGATATGGACCGGGTGCTGGCAGGTGGGACTATACTGGGTTGGGATATCTGGTCGGCATGGACGGGTTGGACCGAAGAATGTGTTTCCATGGAGATGAGATCCCATTTCTTAAAGGGACAGGAGCATAAGCAATAGCTTATCATCTACTAGATTGTCTTAGAATCCCCAATTGGCTGAGATGGAGTTGCCCTTACCTATCAGGCAAAATCAAGTGCATGTGCCAGTATCCAACATTTATTAAATGGCTGTTGCAGACTCTCTCTGGACATTCTCTGCATATGTAGAAAGAAGAAAGGAAGACTTGCATTCACATTGTGCTCTTCACCCAGTTTGAAATGGCCTACCCTGTGTTCTTAGACTGTGAGCCCTGGTTCTGGACTCGCCACTTGCTTGGCTGGTTCAGGTTCTCTTCCTGCCACCATGGCAATTTACCAACAGCGGTTGGGTTTGCGCTATTTTGGGGGAGACCAGCTGGTGAAAGCTGGTATCTCGCTCAGGTCTTGGGGCACAGGCACTCTGTTGGCAGTAACAACCTCTTGCACCCACCAAGCACCTGCCCCCGGCCTCACAAACATTTGGAGCCTGCCCATCTAATCCAGTGACTCTGATCCTCTTTACCTCGGTCAGAAGGTGGTGTCTTTGGCACCTTTCTTGGTTTCTCCCTCTAGCACTGCTGAGACTGCATGACTGCCTACCTTAACAATTGATCAAGATGTCTTGGAGATGAGATCCCATTTCTTAAAGGGACAGGAGCACAAGCAGTAACTCATCATCTACTAGATTGACTTAGAATCCCCAATTGACTGAGATGGAGTTGCCCTTACCTATCAGGCAAAATCAAGTGCATGTGTCAGTATCCAACATTTATTAAATGGCTGTTGCAGACTCTCTCTGGACATTCTCTGCATATGTAGAAAGAAGAAAGGAAGACTTGCATTCACATTGTGCTCTTCACCCAGAGTCTCCCAGAGCACTTCATAATCAATGGGATAGTTTTAAATACAGACATTTGTTGTAATGTACAAAAGTTGACAGCCAATTTACACAGAGCAAGATCCCTGAATAACAATAAGATAAATAGCCTGATTATCTGTTTTAAGAGGTTGGTGGAAGGTTAAATGACGACCTGGTTTCCGGATGAACTTTGGCGTTCATCTTCAAACAGTGCCATGGAATATTCCATGCCCAGCTTAAAGAACATGTGGGGTCTTGATGTAATGCCTCAGTTGAAAAATGGCACCAACAACAGTTTAGCACTCTCCCAGCACTGCATGGGAATGTCAACCTAGATTCTGGGCCCAAGTCTCTGAGTGAGAATTGAACCTGGAACTCTGTGGATGAGTAGAGAGAAACATTCTTGGCAAGAGATGCACATTGTGTAAAAGTAACCATTAAACTAAAGAAGAAGGTTAATGGTGAATGACAGGGTGGTGAGAACATTTGGCAAGATTTAGAATTTCTAGCAGAGAGGAAAGGAAATGGGCAACCAATGGTAGAAATATTGGTGTTTTGATACAATTGTGGACCAAATTTGGTCAGCACGGTGGTGACCATAAAATAGGGCCAATTAGGAGCAAGATTGGTGGCCACTCCTGGAACTGCACCTGGCCTGGAGATGGTGTTGTCCTCAGAGCACGGTAAGTCAGGTTGAGATTGTTCAGCCCCTCAAGTGCTGGGGAATGTGATAGGGGTCAGGGGTGCGTATGTGGGTGGGTGTGTGGTTGGGTGGGCATGTGGGGTGTTTTGCCCATACAGGCTACCATATTTCTCACTGTCCCCACCACTCCTGGTAAGGTGCCAATGACAGTGGGGAAAGATTCTAGTAGCTTGAGATCAATTGATCTTTGTGTGGAAGGGTGGTCCTTCATCTTCTCCACCACTGATAAAATTCTGAAGCGTTGGGAAGATGATGGGCACTCCATCCCCTATCTGCCTTCCTGATTCCCTGCTCACCTCACCTCCCAACACATTTGAAAAGGGCCCCATTAAATTCCACTCAACCCTTTGAAATGGCCATGATTGCTGTGGCTTCCAGAAAATTGGATTTTCATTTAATGGGGACACCTTTTAAAGACAGGATCCCAGACAGCAACATGGTAGCTCAGTGGTTAGCACAGCTGCCTCATAGTGCCAGGGGTCAGGGTTCAATTCCACCCTTACGTGACAGTGTTGAGTTTGCTTGTTTTCACTGTGCCCATGCGGGTTTCCTCCAGGTGCTGTGGTTTCCTCCCACAGTCCAGGTTAGGTGGATTGATCATGATAAATTGTCCAGGGATGTGCAGGTTAGGTGGGGTAACTATGAGAAATACAGGGTTAGAGTAATGGACCTGGGTGGGATGCTCTTCATAGGTCAGTGTGGACTCAATGGGGCAAATGGCCTGCTTCCAACACTTAGGGATTCCATGACAACAGGTATAAAAGGGTGCAAAGGACTTGCAACCAACACTTACCTCAGTGAGAAGCTCAACAAGTATCGACCTGAATAAGGCACTGAAGGAGACATTAGATTATTGATTAAAAACTTGATCAAGCAAGTATGTTTTGAAGAAGAGATGGAGGTAGAGATGTGGAGAGGCCAAGAGACGGAATTCCAGAAATTAGGGAAAGGTGTTTGGAAGAATGGCCACGAAAGGTATAGTGATGAAGATCAAGGAGGTGTAGAATGCTTGAATTGGTGGAGTACAGAAATCTTAAGAGATTTGTTATTGCACGCGAGGACAGATTCAGCCAAGAAGAAATAAAAACTGAATTCCGCAACAACTGGTTCCAGAGGAGAGTTAAGTAACTTTCCAACAGTGCATCCTGAGAATAGCTTTGCAGATTCTTTTCCTGTTTTGAACTAAAAGAGATTAAGTCACTAATACTGTTCTTAAATTCAAGTGCCAAGTGAATATCTTCCGAATGTAAATAGCAGACTGTGTTCTGGCACGATATATTTATCTCACTTGCTTGCTGTAAGAAAATGGTAAGCTACCAAACAATGTACAGAATGCAATACCTCAGGACTTAGCAATATACTGGGCCATACTGATTTACTCTATAATGTATGATCAGTATCGCATATATGTGATTCTTGGTAGTCTCTCTGACATTTAAAATAACCTCTAGTATGAGTATCTCTGGTAAACCTGGCATTTATTACCCATCACCATTATGCTGCTGTTTGAACCACTGCAGTCTATGGTGTTGAAGATATGTTCGAGGGGAACATAATAACAGAAGTAGGTCATTCAGCCTGTTGAATCCTCTTCTGCCATTCAAAACAATCATGGCTGATCATTCACTTCAATGTCTTTTCCCAACATTCCTTTACATTGTTGGCATTTAGAGATATGTCAATCACAACTTTAAACGCATGATGACTAAGCTCTGACAGCTCTCTGGGGTTGATGTTAAGTAGAGGTTTCTGGGATTTTGACTCACAGACTATGACAGAACAGTGACATATATGGATGGCACAGTGGCTCAGTAGTTAGCACTGCTGTCTCACAGGGACCTGGGTACAATTCCAGTCTCGGCCGACTGTCAGTGGAGTTCGCGCATTCTCCCTATCTCTGTGTAGGTTCCTTTTGGGTGCTCCAGTTTCTTCCCACAGTCCAAAGATGTGCAGGTTAGGTGGATTGACCATGCTAAATTGCCTGCAGTGTCGAGAGATGTGCAGAGTGGTTGGTTTAACCATGGGAAATGCAAGGTTACAGGGATAGGGTTTGGGGGTGGGTCTGAATGGGATGCTCTTTAGTGGGTCAGTGTGAACTTGATGGGCCAAATGGCCTCTTTTCACTCTTTAGGGATTCTATATCCAAACTGGAGTGATATATGATTTGGAAGGATGCATGGAGTTTATGTTCCCAGACAATCATTGATCCCTATGTTTCTAGATGTTTAAAGACATTGATTTGGAAGCTGCTGCGTTCTGTTAGTTAACAGCCAACCTGGAGAGATTGAGCACTCCAGCTGACTTACATTTCAGTATCAGATATCATAAATATTGTCATCTAATTTATTGTTATTTTACTCTTTTACTCAACAGACATCGGAAGGAATTCCGCCTCAGTTTTTCAGCAGCATTGATAAACTTATTTTAACTTACACAAAACCAGACCAAGGTACGGTTGTACCATTACTGCATCCAGTGGAACATAATGCAGACAAAATAGGAAGCCACAATGGAGGTGAGAAGAGTGATACGTGTGTGTTCATGTCAGTGTGATTTACATGGCTATTTAAAGGTTAGTGCAGTATTTGTTTTGCTGAACCACTGACTATCACATTTAAGAATGTCATGGAATAATTCATATCTATGTGGTGCTGTACTATTTCTGTTGGTATTTTTGCACAAGATGAAGAGACTAATGAACAGAACTTTTAAACTATGCTCCCTGGTTCTAGTCTCCTCAATGAATGGAAATAGTTTCTATCTACCCCATCTGTTTCACTTAATAGCTTGAAAATTTTAATTCAAGGATTTAGCACAACTGTTTGCATCCCCACAACGCCAAATCTTGGATACAACAACACACATTCTCAGCTCTTTGACAATATCTTCCAAGAGTTTCCATTGAAAATCATACTTGATTGATTAGCTGTATTAGGGTGGCATGTGGCTCAGTGGTTAGCACTGCTGCCTCACAACACCAGGTACATGGGTTTGAATCAATCCTCGGGTGTCTGTCTGTGTGGAATATGCACATTCTCTCTGTGTCTGTAGGGTTCCCTTCACTTGCTCTGGTTTCCTCCCACAGTCCAAAGATGTGCAGGTTAGAGTGGATTGGCCATGCTAAATTGCCCATAGTGTCCAGGGATGTGCAGGGGCAGGTGGGCGAGCCAATGGGAATTGCAGGTTTACAGGGTAGGGGTGGGTCTTGGTGGGATGCCCTTAGAAGGGTTGATGTGGACTTGATGGGCCAAATAACCTGCTTCCACACCGTAGGGACTCAATTCTATATGTATCATGGACTTCCACCTTCAGTATTTGTTCAAGCCACTTTGGTACTATACATGCCCATGTTCAAGGCTGCTTAATCCTGATCATCAGTAAAAGGCTTAAAGGCAAAAAAGTGTAGCTGCTATGAGGCTGATTCTATCTCTTCAAATTACTGCAGTCAGCAACTCCCTCTCCACACAACCATTCCCCCTTCTTAGCACATAACCACCTGAAAAGGCTTGCTTGAATATTGCTTAAGCTTGATGCTATTTACCGGGATGTTTTGACTTATCTCCTGTATTTCTTACACTTTTTACATTGATGAGGCTAGCTATCCCCTAGTTTATGCCCAGAGTCTAGTTGAAATTGAACGCTGGAAATAGAGAGAAGCTTCATTCTGATCATTGATATCTTGTACTTTGATGAGCACACAAATGAGATGTTCAAAAGAGAGTAAAAAAAAAACTAATGGCCACAAAAGAAATCAAATGTCAGACTGCGTAATGACGTATTGTAATTTTCTTTTACTTGATTTCAGGCTTCAGGCTGTTATGCACGTGATGGATAACATAGAACACATTCACTGTCCTTTGTATGTGCTCATTAATATAATTGCATAGTTTCTCTTTATGACTTTTGACCATGTAAAAACAAGAATGGGTGCAGGAACAAAGAGACCTGGGGTCATGTATAAACCTTTGAAGATGACAGGACAAGTTGTTAAGATAGAATACAATATCCTGAGCTTTATTAGCGAAGACATGGAGCACAGAATCAAGGAAGTTGTGACAAAAGTTCATCAATCACTTGTTAAACTTTAGCTGAAAGATTTTGTTTAATTCTGGGCACTGCACATCATGGGAATGTCAAGGCCACTGAGGAGATGTACCAATATGGTACCACAGTTGAGGATGTAAGTTAGGTGGAGGGACCAGACGTGTAGGTGCCTTTGCATTTTGGAGTAAAGATGAGTCAGGAAATGTAATCGAAATGATGAGGTGTGTTGATGGAGTTGATGGGGACAATTTGTTTCCACTGGTAGAAGGGATTGTAAGAAGAGGACAGAGATTTAAGATACACTCTAGGGTGGAGTTAAGGAAGAATTTTGTAACAGTTTTCTTTTCTTGGCTGGATGCTCTAAAAGTGCAGTGGAAACAGACTCAATACACTTTCCAAAACCTCTTTTTAGTCACCTCTCCACTTTCTCCAGAGAAAAGAGTTTAAGCCTGTTCAATCCATCCCTGACAGTATAATTTCTCCCTACATCGTAGAATCCCTATCGTGTGGAAAAAGGCTACTTGGCCCATCAAGTCTGCACAGACCTCTGAAGAGCATCCCACCCAGACCCCTACTCTATCCCTACATTTCCCATGGGTAATCCACCTAACCCACACATCTCTGGACACTGTGGGCAATTTAGCATGGCCAATTCACCTAACCTGGACTTTCGACTATGAGAGGAAACTGGAGCACCCAGAGGAAACCCACGCAGTCACGGGGAGAATGTACAAACTCCACACAGACTGTCACCTGAAGGATGGAATCAAACCGGGGTCCCTGGCACTGTGAGACAGCAGTGCTAACCACTGAGCCACTGTGCTGCTCAAGTTGCATAAATGTCCTTTTGTGCAATGCAGTTTGGTAAATGAAAGCTGTAAAGTCATGCCTCGTTTGCAATTCATTTTCAGTGCAGTGGTGTCAATCTTATTGTTTAAACATGGCAGGAACTTACTTGAGGTGCAAATAAATTGTTAAGCTGATGTTAGATTACATGGAATACAGGGATAACTAGCCATTAGGATACAGAACTGGCTCAAAGGTAGAAGACAGCGGGTGGTGGTGGAGGGCTGTTTTTCAGACTGGAGGCCTGTGACCAGTGGAGTGCCACAAGGATCAGTGCTGGGCCCTCTACCTTTTGTCATTTACATAAATGATTTGGATGCGAACATAAGAGGTACAGTTAGTAAGTTTGCAGATGACACCAAAATTGGAGGTGTAGTGGACAGCGAAGAGGGTTACCTCAGATTACAACAGGATCTGGACCAGATGGGCCAATGGGCTGAGAAGTGGCAGATGGAGTTTAATTCAGATAAATGCGAGGTGCTGCATTTTGGGAAAGCAAATCTTAGCAGGACTTGTACACTTATTGGTAAGGTCCTAGAGAGTGTTGCTGAACAAAGAGACCTTGAAGTGCAGGTTCATAACTCCTTGAAAGTGGAGTCGCAGGTAAATAGGATAGTGAAGAAGGCATTTGGTATGCTTTCCTTTATTTGTCAGAGTATTGAGTACAGGAGTTGGGAAATCATGTTGTGGCTGTACAGGACATTGGTTAGACCACTGTTGGAATATTGTATGCAATTCTGGTCTCTTTCCTATCGGAAAGATGTTGTAAAACTTGAAAGGGTTCAGAAAAGATTTGCAAGGATGTTGCCAGGGTTGGAGGATCTGAGCTACAGGGAGAGGCTGTTTTCCCTGGAGCTTTGGAGGCTGAGGGGTGACCTTATAGAGGTTTACAAAATTCTGAGGGGCATGGATAGGATAAATAGACAAAGTCTTTCCCCTGGGGTCGGAGAGTCCAGAACTAGAGGGCATAGGTTTAGGGTGAGAGGGGAAAAATATAAAAGAGACCTAAGGGACAACTTTTTCATGCAGAGGGTGGTATGTGTATGGAATGAGCTGCCAGAGGATGTGGTGGAGGCTGGTACAATTGCAACATTTAAGAGGCATGTGGATGGGTATATGAGTAGGAAGGGTTTGAAGAGTTTGGAGGGATATGGGCCAGGTGCTGGCATGTGGGACTAGATTGGGTTAGGATATCTGGTTGGCATGGACAGGTTGGACTGAAGAGTCTGTTTCCGTGCTGTACATCTCTATGACTCTATGACTCTAGAGTGGTGCTGGAAAAGCACAGCAGGTCAGGCAGCATCTGAAGAGTTGGAAAATTGGTGTTTCAGGCAAAAGCCCTTCATCAGGAATAGATGATGAAGTGCTTTTGCCCGAAACGTCAATTTTTCTGCTTCTCGGATGCTGCCTGACCTGCTGTGCTTTTCCAGCAGCACTCTAAGCTAGACTCTGGTTCCCAGCATCTGCAGTCTTTGTTTTTACCACCCTGATGTGAGTACGTGCTGATTGCAGGTGGGGATGAGGATTAATTTTGGCAGTTGGGTGGTTGTGGATGTACTCAGACATTGTTGAAAGCAGGTAAACACTAGGGTCCATTTTAAACCTGCCCGCCTGTTGGAAACTGCGTATATAGAGAGCAGATGGGTCTCACCTGCTGACGTTTTGCATTTGCATAATGCAGCTCATGGCATGCATTGCTCCAAATGGCAATTGCAGTTCAACGAAACAGCTCACCACCAATCTGTCAAGAGCAGTTTGGGATGGGCAGCAAATGCTCACATCCCATGATGGAAGTAAAAAAAGCCTGATATGATTGTGTATTAGCTAGACCCTCTACCAAAAGGACAACCTGGAATTCTGAAGTGTAATTCGGGTTGCATGAGAATCCTTATATTAATAGAATTTCTGGGAGCTTTCAAGATTGATGTGGGCACTCTTTCTAATATTGTGAGGGAGCACTTCAGGGATACCATCAAGGCCTCACTTGCAAATTTATGTTGTTTATAATTAACTTGCTTTCTGTGCTGAAGATGCTGACCTTGCCCTGAATTTGACTTGGTGAGCAGCTACCTTCCTCCAGACTCTCATTCAGATGCATATTCCACATGCAAATTTTTGGATGCAGATATATCCGAAGCTATCAATTTGACTTTAGTGAGTGCAGCATTCCCACAGACAACTGGGAATCATTGGCCTAAGACCGTCCAAATTGGAGGAGGAGCATTGGAGAAGGCGTCGAGCATCTTGAGACTTGCTGTCAGGAAAAAGTGGAAGCCAGGCGAAGACAGAGTAAGGAACATACTACCACACCAATGGTCCATCCACCCTTCCCACCACCATATTTTGCCCCAAGTGTAATAGAGCCTGTGGAAACCTCATCAGTCTATGTAGCCATCTACGGACTCACCCTGAGAGTGGAAGAGACTCATCCTCATCTGTAGGGACCACTGATGAGATTATGAGAGAACAGTACTTCTTTTCTTAATGTCAAAACTAGTGAGAAGAGGGATTTGTTGAAGGCTTCCATGTGTAGGACTCTGCTACAGGACACAGTTTGTTAACTGAGGTCTGTGTACAGTTTAACAAAGATCTGACGGTTTCATGTTGTAACCATCAGTTACTGAAGTCGAACTGATAGCTTCAGGATATATCTGAATCCAAAAATTTGCATGTGGAATATGCATCTGAATGAGAGTCTGGAGGATGGTAGCTGGTCACCAAGTCAAATTCAGGAAAAAGTCAGCACCTTCAGCACAGAAAGTGACTTAGTTATAAACAACAGAAATGTGCAATTTTCCCTCACCCGCTGCAAAAACTATGTAAAATCAAATGATGTCAAAGTTGAACTTACTGATCCCTCAATTAATCTTAGTCTTTATATTAAGTTGTGGCAATAGGAAGTTCATTTTCACTGTTAAATATTTGCGAGTTTTGTCCTTTTTATTGAAGCTATTGTTGGTTTTCATGTTTTCAGTTGCACAGAGGTGAGCGTGCAATTTCTACGACTCCAAGAATATTTATGTATTGGCCTTGCAAAGAACATCATGTCCTCTACAGTGTACTGCAACTGAAGTTGTTTCCAATTACTTGTTAATGTACTCACAGTCAAACTGGGCAAGTAAACAGTCGGAGAAAAGTTTTGATAAAATTGTGAATGCACCAAAGGTGCACATGGCTTTGCTTCACTATGGTAGGAAGATCAATGCTCATCTCTTGGTCTCACTGACAGTTCCATATATCAATGGCTTTTCCCCATTAGAGGTTCTCTCTGTCTCCACAGATGCTGTCAGACCTGCTGAGTTTCTCCAGCATTCCCTGAGTTTGTTCCTGCTCACTTGTCCATCCTGCACTTGAGTAATGTCAGGTGAAACCTTTTCTAATTGTGGGCTGGATTGCAACCTGGGCTACAACAGCACCGTCATCCACATTGCTTTTAAGGACAAAACCCATTCCATCCCTTAATATTTCAATATATGTGCATATGATTCAAAATTGAATTAAATATGTATTGGATGCAAAAGGGCTTGCAGGGTTATAGAGGAAGGGCAAGGCAGTGGCATTGCTGGATTGCTCCTGCAGAGAGACAGCATGGACTTGATGGGTCAAATGGTCTCATTCCATACAGAAGTCATTCAATTATTTAATTACTCATGCTCTCGCCATGGTCCTGTCATGGATCTTGAATATTCTGCACTCCAAAACGTTGAGCTTTTTCTTGCATAACTGATCAAACAATGAAAACTCTTTTAATGAACTGGTGATAGTTTACATCGAAGATACTCCCTGCCACAAATAGGGTGAAGCACTCAGTTATGACAGTGTGCTTTTTTCCCCTTTCAAATGAGTCATTCAGAATTTTTGAGTCATCGTGAGATTATCAACTCACTTCTTCAAAGTTGTAAATAACGGCACTGTGAACATGAAACTGCATGATCAGCGAGATTTGGATATAGTAAGTGGCTTTGGAATTGTAGCAGTTTTGTGTTGTAGGATGTCTTGTGTCAGAAACCAATTGTCGAGAAATGGCTATTTTCCATTGGCTTACACTGTCAGCCAGGACCTGCATTAAAAGATAGTGAAATAAATCATTTAATAATGGTACTTCTCTCTCTACCACATGCTGCCTTTCCAGGAAAGGTATGGTACATTGGAGACTGACACATCCCCGGCTGGTCCCACACTTGGTTCATTTTTCATTATTATTGTAAACATAATATTGGCTGCCAAACAATCCCAAACTGTGTTCCTCTCTGAACAGCTGGCAGAATATAAGGCCGGTATGGCTGTACCCTCCAATTTCTTTCCTTCCTTTTCCACAGGGAAGCACTATAAAAGCTGGGAATAAGTAGCAGGAATGTTTGAAATGTTTCAAAAACCAGTTCTGACTGAAAACCAACAACCATGTCATTAATCTATGTTTCCACGTCGCAATTTTGCTTTTCCAGCTTTGCTCGTATTTCAAGCAGACTTGTGATTGAGATGGTAGCTGCCCATTGAATTTTAATTGCATCCTGGCTCTAATGCACCCAATCAGAGCAGGATTTGTGGCATTCCTTTTTGTTCCTGGTCGGTGATGTAACACAGCCAAGCATAACATTGGCACAGCCTTCAGAAGGCTTAAGCCATGAAGTGACCTTCAAAGACCATTTGGAGGCCAAAAGACACCACTGGAAGTTACACCTGCAACACTGGAGTGTAAATATTTTCTGCTTCAGGCCTAAGAAATGATTCAGAGCTTCATTTGTATGACATTATACTGCTGCAATAAAACAACACAGAATGACTTTTCATCCAATTACTGCCTGCTGTGGGCAAAGGTGATTCACTGCAACTTAAAGAAAGAAAGCACTTTGATGAGGTGATGAAGGATTTCCTGTCAGCCATTTGCTTTAACACTTGCATTCATGTGATTCCCAAATGTAAATAAATTAAACGCTTTGTCAAATCATGCACACTTTGATGTGAAGGATGCTGGTAGGCAGGAATGAAAGATATTTCTACTTACACTACTCAAACCAAATCTGTCAGCTCAAATAAAATTTTTTTCAGTAAAATTGCAAGCAGAATTTCTGTTATCTCTTGACATAAAGGAGCCTCAGCTCAGTGAACAGTGGCTCAATGTTGAAACTAGATATGAACTACTTTTAGAAGAATTTAGTGGTCTAGTTACAGACTTACAAACCACTATAAATGCCGAACGAAACATCACAGAAGCACTTCACAGGAGGCTCCCAAGCACTGAGGATGTCACCTAGACAGGGGTCGAAACATCTGCAACACAAATTCCCAGCTCGGCGAACAGAACCACAACAACGAGCACCTGAGCTACAAATCTTCTCACAAACTTTGAACAGGCTTACATAGCTAGATTTGAATGAGTTTTGTGGCATGTTAGCCCACTGTTAACAGGTATTCACAATTATTTCCTTCTCCATTTGGTATCCTTCATGGTAGGAGGTTGTGTTTTGGGCAGGTCTGTTCCTTAGTTAATCTGAAAGGAGATGTACTCAGGAGGGATACGGGAAAAGAGAGAGATCCTGCATTGCCTCTCTGTCTATCTCATGTGATTTCACCAGTTCTTGCCATCTGTCATGACTAAAAAGATGCCTCTATCATCGCCCCTTATTGTTATGACATTTCTTTCATAGTCACAAAGTCATGGAGTTGTGCAGCATGGAAGCAGATCCTTCAGTCCAACCAGATCCATTTGGAGGACAAAAGACACTATTGGAAGTCACAACTGCAACACTGGAGTGTAAATATCCAGTGAACATAATCCCAAACTAAGCTAGTCCCAACCACCTGCTCCTGGCCATATCCCTCCAAACCTTTCCTGTTCCTGTACCCATCCAAATGCCACATAGTTTCCAACTCAGTTCACCTATCAGTATCATTTTATAGCCTGTTTGTGCCCTCTTCATAATTTACTTTCTTTCCTATTTTGTTCTGACAATGAATTGGACAGCCATACCTTCTGCACCTCTAAGTCATTTATATAAATTGTGCAATTGAGGTCCCAGTACACCCTGTGACACACCACTTGTTACATCTTACCAATTTGTAAAAGTTTATTTATACCTAATCACTGCTTCCTGTTAATATATCAATCTTCTAGTCACGTCAATATGCCAACTGTTACAGTAATATATTTTATTTTCCTCGGTATTCTTTGATGCAACAATAAGCTGGAAATCTAAGTACAATATAACCACCAATTCTCCATTATGCACAGAACATGTTACCTCCTCAAAGAGTATCAGGAATAGTTTGATCAAACATCATTTTCCCTTCACAAAATCATGTTGATTCTAGCTGATTACCTTGAACTTATCCAAATACCCAGTTATATCTTCTTTAATAAGAGCTTCCAATATTTTTCCGATGATAGATGTTAAGCTATCTAGTCTGTAGTTCTTGCTTTCTGTCTCCCTCCCTTTCTGAATAAAGGAGTTAATATTTGGTCTCTTCTAATCTAATGTGACTATCCCAAATCAAGTGAGTTTTATAAAAAAAAGTATCAACTGTCTATTAGTCACTTTTGTTAAGACCCTAGGATGAAATCCATCCTATCAGCCTGCAGCTCCGATAATTTCCTCAGTAATACTTCTCTCATGATTCTGATTTTCCTGAGCTCCTCTCTCCCTTCCATTTCTGGGATATTACTTGCATTGTCAATTGTGAAGACTCTGCAAATACCTATTCAGGTCATTTGCAATTTTCTTATTTTCCATTGTCAGTTCTCCAGTCTTGTTTTCTATAGGATCAACACTCACTTTGTTGACTCATTTCTTCTTTAAATGTCTATAGAAACTCAAACTGTCTGTTTTCACATTTCAACCTGGCTGTCAAAATCTAACCTTTCCTCCTTTGTTAACTTTTTTGGTCATTCTTTGATTTCTAGTATGTTCAATTCTCTGACATGCCATCTATCTTTGCACATTTATGGATATTTTACATCAGCCTGTTCAGGGTTGTTATGTCACACCCCTGGAGCAGGTGGAACTTGAATCTGGGCCTTCCAGCTCAGAGATGAGGGGCCTACTACTGCACCATTAAAACTCCCTTGCTCAGTTATATACTTTGTCATTAAGTTTGATACTAACTTTAGCATTTCTAGTTAACCATGGATGGTTGGTCCATCCCTTGAAATATTTCCTATTCTTTGGAACATATCTATTCGGTATATTTTGAAACATGACCTTAAATGCATTTCTGTTGACCTATCCTTTAACTATTTCACCAATTCACTTTAGCCAGCTCTGCTTTCACATCTTTTTAATTGTGCTTATTCAAATCAAAGAACATCTCAGAACCCTCCTCTCTCTAACATACGGCAAAATTTAATCATATTATCGTGCCTTTGCTATGAGATCATTAATTATTATTATCTGTACAGGGTCCAACCAGTAACCACACAGTAGGGCAGGGCATAAAGGAAGAAATAATGACAGCGTGTCAGCAAAGCACGTCAATAATTATGGGCAATTTAATCTACATATTGACAGGAATTGTCAGTTGGGCAATGGTAGCCTTGCTGTGAAGTTCATTAAATGTTTTAGGTATAGTTTCTTAGAACAGCAGTTTCTGGGGCTGACCAAAGACCAGGCTATAGTAGATCTCATGTTCTCCATTATTGGTGCCAGTGTCTTACAAACCAGATCCTAATTCTCCCACACTAGTCTTTGAGCCACACATCCATCTCTCTAATCTGACGTGCACCGTACCTGTTTACTCATGGCTCAGGTAATAATAGAGGTTATAGTCTTTGGGGTTTTGCTTCTTGATTTAGTGCCTAGCCCCTCACACTGACTGTCCAAATCCTGCACCTACATAGATCACAACACTGGATCCTCCCCTCCCTCTTCAAGGTCCACTTCAGTCCTAAGATGATGCCCAGAACCCTGGCACCAGGACAGGCAACAGTGCCATTTGGTTTTGCTTAGAGACTCACAGCTGGAGAGGGAAGGAAAAGATCCAGCATCATGGTCCATGTTGGTCCTGATAACAAAGGCAGGGCAAAGAAGGAAGTTCCGCATAATTCATTTTGTTAGTTTAACATGTTTAACAGGTTAGTCAAACACAATTTCGCATTTACAATCCATCTGACTATGCTGTATCAGATCAATACTGCCCAAGTGTACTTGTTGCAAATTCTTTGTAATAGATTCTATCTTTTTGCTACTTTGGATGTAAGGCTAACAGGTCAATGATTCTCTGTGTTCAGTCATTCTCTTCTTAAATAATGGGGTGACATTTGCCAGCTTCCAATCTGTAAGAATCATTACACAATCTATCGAATTTGGAAAGATAATCTCCAATGTATTGACTATCTCTATCACCACCTCCTTCAATACTCTGGGGTATTTCAAGAATATCAGGTCCTAGGTACTTTACAACTTTCAGTCTCAAATATTTCTCCAAAACAATCTCCCTACTGATGCTAATTTCCTTAAACCTCTTATTCTCCCTTGTCACTTGCATCTATAATTCAGGGTAATTTCTTGTATCTTACTCAGTGAAAATAGACGAAATACAATCATTTAGCTTCACTACTGTTTCTTTATTCCAAACAATAAATTCTCTTGACTCTGTCTGTAATGAACCCATATTTGACTTAGCCAAATGTTTCCTAAAATGTTTTCAGGAACTATTGAATGTATTTTAATTTCATATTTACTGATGGTTGCTATCATATTTTGAACCTTAGGAAAAGAGCAAATCTTACTTACTTACCACATACTCACCTATTAACCACATCCTCCTGTAGCAAAATAAGCATCAATTCTTGGAGGCTAAAAAAGTTGAGGCAGAAGTAAAAGCAACTTGAATTCCATTTTCCCTTCCTCTGCTTATCTCAGCTGCTGTATTGTAAGTCACACTCAAGTGCCAAACATGCCATGATAGCGAGAATTGTCCATCACCATCACACTTTGAAAACCAATGTGTTGGGCTTGATTTTAACAATAACTCATAGGTTATCCAGTATTTTCTTTTTTCAATGTGGCAACAATGGAAACATAGCAACCTGAAACATGGAAACTAAAGCAGGCAGGGGTCATTTGACCCTTGGAATGACTTTGCCATTGATGGCTGATCATCCAACTCTTTCTTTCCCCAAATCACAGAGTCATATAGCACAGAGACAGGCCCTTCAGCCAAACTGGTCCATGCCGACCGAAATGTCCGTCTACGCTAACCCCATTTCCCTGCACTTGGCCCATATCCTTCTAATCCTTTTCTATCCATGTATTTGTCCAAATGCCTTTTAAATGTTGTTAATGTTCCCACCTCAATCACTTCCGCTGGCTGCTCATTCCATATGTGTACCACCCTAAGTGTAAAAAAGTTGCCCTTCAGGTTCCCTTGTATTCTTTCCCCTCTAACCTTAAACTAATGCCCTCTTGTCATCGATTCCCCAACCCTGGGAAAAGACTGAGTTCATTCACCCTATCCATGCCTCTCATGATCATGTATATTCCTATAAAATTCCCCTCAGTCTCCTACACTGTAAAGAAAAAGGTCCTAGCTTGTCCAACCTCTCCCTATAATTCAGACCCTTGAGTCCTGGCAACATCCTTGTAAATTTCTTCTGCACTTTTTCCAGTTTAATAACATCCTTCCTGTAACAAGGTGACCAAAACTGAACACAATACTCCAAGAGCGGCCTCATCAACATTCTGCATAACTGCAGCATAACTTCCCAATTCTGTACTCAATGTCCTTACTGATGAAGGCCAGTATGGCAAAAGCCTTCTTAATTGCCCTGTCTACCTGTGACTCCATTTCAGAGAACCGTGCATCTGAACTCCAAGGTCCCTCTGTTCTTCTACACTCCTTCAAGCCCTACCATTCACCATGAAACTCCTACCTTGATTTGACTTTGCAAAATGCAAGATCTCACATTTATCTATATTAAACTCCATTTGCCATTTCTTGGCTCACTTCCCCGGATGGTTAAGGTCCTGCTGCAATTTCTGCTATCCTTCCTCATTCTCCACCGATACCGCCTATTTTAGTGTCATCTGCAAACTTACGAATCATGCCTTGTACATTCTCATCCAAGCCATTGATATAGATAACAAACAGTGATGGGTCCAACACCTATCCCTGAGGCACCTATCAGTCTGACACACCTTTGATCCCTTTAGTCCCAAGTGCTGTATCCAAATCCTTCTTGAAATCGTGGTTTTGACCCTGACTGCCTCCTGGGGTAGCAAATTCTACAGGCTTGCCATACTCCGGGTGAAGGAATTGCTCCTCATCTTGGTCCTAAATAGTTTACTTCAGACTGTGAGCATTGGTTTTGGACTCTCCCGTCATCGGAAATATCCTTTGTGCATCTAACCTCTCATGTCCTGTTAGAAGTTTACAGGTTTCTGTGAGATCCCTCCTCATTTCTCTGAACTCCAGTGAATATAATCCTGATTGATTTAACTTCTCCTCATTTGTCAATCCTGCCACCCCAGGAATCAGTCCAGTAAAATTTCACTGCACTCCCCCTACAGCAAGAACATCGTTCCTCGGTTAAGGAGATCAAAGTTGCATGCAATACTCCAGATGTGTTCTCACCAAGGCCCCGGATATTTGTAGCAAGACACTCGTGCTCCTGTACTCAAATCCTCTCGCTATGAAGGCCAATGTATCATTTCCTTCATGGCAAAATACCTAAAATAAGCATGTTATGTATGCTATCTCTCTATTTTAAAAATGTTTGGAAAGTATTTACTTCCTTTGTGATCAAAACTGAAAGTGCAAGCGTTGTAAATTCCAATGGCAAATTTGCCATCAGCCCTCACAGAAGGAAAAAAACACTTTCAAACCAGTTCATATTCATCATGTGAACAATAACGTACTTTCGTTAACATGAGACATAACAGATTCGTAGGAGGCTTGACAGGTTAGATGCAGAAAAGTAATTTCCCCTTATAGGAGCATCTAGAACCAGAGATCATAATCTCAGAATAATAGTCACTGATTTAAGACAGAAATGAGGTGGAATTCCTTCCCTCAGAGGATAGTGAATCTGTGGAGCAGGCTCGAAGGGCCAGATGGCCTCATTCTGCTCCCATTTTCTGTTTGTATGTATTTGGCATTGTCGTCCAAATATGGTTGCCTTGTATGTTTTATGTACTGCTTTTATTGCATTCTTTATTGGTTCATTTGTACCAAATGTGGGCAGTTTATTATTCACTTTTGGGATGTGCATATTGCAGTGGGCCAGCAGTTATTGCTTATCCCTAGTTGCCCTTGTGGTAGTGAGCTGCCTTCTTGAACCACTGTTATCGATGTGCTGTAGATAGTGTTATGGACCAGGCCAATCCCCCTCAAAATATTCAGAAGGTAGTCTTGTTTTAAAGGTAAATGTAAAATGTTGCATTCCAGATGCAATTCAATTGGCCAAATTGCTGAATTTAAAGTGAAGCACACTGTATTCATCCACTTAGCTGAGTTAGCTTGCAATGCGGAATAATACCAACAACATGGATTCGGTTTCTGCATTGGCTGAGGTTACTCTGAAAGATTTTCCTTTTCAACCTCCCTCCTTGCCTGAGGCATGGTGAGCCTCAGGTTGAACAATTACTAGACCCCTCTCTCTCTCTCTCTCTTTCTCTAGTGAGAGAGCTGTCTTGTGTTCCAGGAGGATTATGGTGACTTCATATTTTACTCATTACTGCTATTGTGCATTGATGGCAGAGAGAGTGAAGTTTGTATAATCTGCAAAACATTTGTGGTCTGAATTTGTAAGCTGTCAACGAATTAGATATCAATCAGCTTTGTGTTTCCTGTGAACTTTATGTAAACCTCTGTGTCTTACTTTTTGATTTCCTCAGAAGCCACACTACATTGTAGAGTTAACTCACAGCCAGAACTCTTCCACTCTATTCCTTCTCCAAGCAAACAAACTTCTGCAGTTGTGATTCAATCCAACACATTCTTTTGCTAATGAACGACCTCTTTATTTGTAAATTTGTTTCAAAATCATTGAGGACATACTTTCTGAAGCACATTCTTCGGGCTCTTTCAGTAGGGCAACACGTACTTCAATATTCAGAACATACAATTTCTTTACATTTCTTCAATTGGAGACAACAATGGCAGAAGATTAATAAACTCTTGAGTGTCTTTTAAAAGCAAATTCATTTAACGATGGGACAGATCCTTTCTCAGTTATTTATTTTCGTTGCAACGTTTTCCACACTTGTTGAGGGGAGGTGATAGCCTAGTGGTACTATCACTGGACCATTAAGCCAGAGTCCCAGATAACGTCCTGCAAAACCAGGTTCGAATCCTGTGATGGTAGATGATGGAATTTGAATTCAATAAAAATCTAGAATTAAGAGTCAAAGGATGACCATGAATCCATTGTTGGGGAAAGCCCATCTGGTTCACTAATTTCCTTTAGGGAAGGAAATCTGCCATCCTTACCTGGTCTGACCCATGTCAATGTGGTTGACTCTTAATTGTCCTCTGGAAAAGTAAGGATGAGCAATAATCGGTGGCCTAACCAGTGATGCCCTCATCCTGTGAATGAATAAAGGAAAATAAAAAGATACAGAAAGCAGATTTATACCCAGCCTGACAATTTCCAGATGAAAACCAAAAGAACTGCAGATGCTGGGAATCAGACACGCAAACAGAAATTGCTGGAAAAGGTCAACAGGTCTCACAGCATCTGTGAAGAGAAATCAGAGTTAAGGTTTTGGGTCCAGACGCAAAATGTTAACTCTAATTTCTCTTCACAGCTGCTGCCAGACCTGCTGAGCTTTTCCTGCAATTTCTGTTTGCGTGTCTGATAATTTCCAGCTCAGATTGTAATGCGAGTTAAATGTGCTTGGCCCAGAAGTGACTTTGTTTTTCTTTCTTGTTTCTTCCTAAGCCTCAAATGTTTATTTCCCACAAGGAGGGTGTTTTCCCCTAAGGAATTTTGTTACTAATTGTATCAGCGATGGTAAAATTGCATGGAATTTACAACGCAATTATAGATCATTTGGCTCAACTTGTCTGTGCTGGATTTTGTGCATCTCACAAACTTTCTCTCACCCTATTTCATCATCCTGTTCCTTTCTAATAACGTATTATTAATATTTAAGTCTTCTCTGGATTGCAGGGAGGTGCCAACAGACTGGAGAATTGCCAACATTATCATCTTGTTCAAAAAAGGTTGTAAAACTAATTCTAGCAATTATAGAGAAGTTAGTTTAACTTCGAGAGTGAGAAATGTTTGGAAACAATTATTCAGGGTAGGATCAGTAATCACATGGAGAAAGATGGGTTGATTAGAAAGAGTGTGCGGGGAAGTTATGTTCAGTTAACTTGCTGGAGTGTTTTGAATGGATAATGGAAAGGGGTGATGAATGTAACACTGTTAATGTGGTATACATTCATTTCCAGAAAATCATTTGATAATGTGCCTCACCACAGACTTGTTGGTCATGACAAAAGAGACAGTGGCAACATGGATACATACTGAGTGATAGAATATACAGAGTAATGTTCAACTGATATTTCTCAGGCTGGGGGGAGTTTTGTAATGGAATTCCCATGAGTTTGTATTGGAATCGTTGCTTTTTCTGAAATATAAATGTTAATAATCTGATCTTGGTGTGCATTAAACTTAGAAAAATTGCAAACTGTGATAAGGACAGCGTGGAACTCAAAGAGGACATTGATATATTGATGGAATGCACACAGCTGACAGTCAATGCAGAGAATTGTTAGGTGATGAACTTTGGTAGATGTTGTTAGACCATACAAAATAGGGAGCATAATTCTAAGTGGGGATATAGATTCAGATGGACCAGGTTGTATATGTGCTGAAAATGTGTTGCCGGAAAAGCGCAGCAGGTCAGGCAGCATCCAAGGAGCAGGAGAATCGATGTTTTGGGCATGAGCCCTTCTTCAGGAATCTTCCAGGTCACCTCCAGGTTGTATATGTGCACAGATCATTGAAGGTGGCAGGACAGGTTGAGACAGTAGTTAACAAAGCATACAGTATTCTTGACTTTATTAATAGGGGTGGAGAGTACACAAGCAAGGTAGTAAAGTGTGTTGAACTGAGCTGGAGTGTTGGGTACAATTGTGGGGCTCCACATTATAGGAAAAATGTGAATGCATTGGAGAGAGAGTTCAGAAGTGATGTTCTAGAGCCCTTTCGGGTACAGGAAATTTTAGTTTTGAGGATAGATTGAAGAAGTTGACATTGATTTCCCTGAAGAGAAAGGCTGTGAGAAGTTCTGATTGACGCTTTCAAAATCATGAGTGAGCTGGGCAGGTTAGATAAGGTGTAGCTGTTCCCACTTGTAAAAGAAACAAGAATGAAAGGGCACAGATAGAAAAGTGATGTGCAACTGAAGCACGGGTGATGTGAGAAAAAAATACTTTTTCTCACAGGGTTTGGACTGTGCTGCCTGGAAATCTGATGAAGGCTGGTTCAACTGAGGCGTTAAAGAGGACATTGGATTTTTTTTAATGCACTAAATATTAGGGCTAATGCAAACATGATGAGCTGAATGGTCTCCTTTTGTACTGTAATAATTCTGTCATTCTCTTTCATGTGCTTCCCTAACTTGCCTTAAATTTGCCCATGTTCTTTATTTCAACTGCTGAATGTAGTACAAGTTGCACATTGTAATAACTCTGATTGAAGAAGTTACTCCAAATATTGGATTTACTTTTCGCAAACTTATTTTCCTGATATCTAATTTTGGATTCTCTCACATCTTCTCTCCTGTGGCCTATCAAAGCATTCCTAACCTTAAAGATCTCTATTGGGCCTCCCCTCAGCTTCCTCCATGCACTTGGCTGAAATAGATTTCAAATATACACCTGAAGTGTTTGTTAATGTGTTGTTGGAGGGGTTGAATTATTTTTATTTGTGCTCATGTCTGTCAAAAAAACAACTAGGAGAAAATGAGGACTGCAGATGTTGGAGACCAGAGTTGAAAAATGTGATGCTGGAAAAATACAGCAGGCCAGGCAGCATCCGAGGAGCAGGAGACTCGACTTTTCGGGCATAAGCCCTTCTACAGCAATACAGTCAGTTCTGCTAGACGCTATAGTTCCAATCTCGTGCAATCCCGTATTATAAGAAAATTACATGATAGCAACACCATTTAAACTAATGGGGCGGGAATCACATTATAACCAATACACGCTTAAAACTTTGTGCTTTAGAAACAATGTCCCCAATTTGCCAGTCATGTTATAATGAATTTATGTTAATGAAATGCGTGCTACAGCAGAATATTCTGTATTATGCTGTCAAACATCAAAAGATTTAGGGTTAATAAGCATCACAAAGCTCGTCCCTTTTTTTTCTAAATGCTGTTCCTTGGCTCAACGAGACTCTGTCCTTGATTTTGTTTATCAGAGGGAGGGGTAATAAACCAGGCTGGAATCGGTCTGTTTTGGTACAGAGGCCTTTTGTTTAGGTGTAAACAGATGAGACTTCAGGCCAAAGTGGTCATGTGTTAGATGTGACCTGTATAAGGAAAGGGGAGTGGTCAGCTCTCTAACTGAGTAGTTTAGTTCAGTCTTGAACTGGTGAGGGGTTCAACAGTGGGCTATGTGAAAACTCTCTCTTTCTCTCTCCTTAGCTTTAACCTGTAAGCATATGTTCCATTTATACTGGTTTTTAAAGGGAGTTTGTTTATTGGGACTGTTGTGTATATTCAGAATAGCAAAATTGTCTAGTTTGGATAGACTGAGTTCTATAGGGGGTTCTTTATTCTGTTCTTAGTGTTTCATTGCGTAATTATATGAATAAGTCTTTGTCTGTTTGAAAATCTAGTAGTAAACCTAGCTAAATTAATCCAGATAATTTTCCCTGTGCACTGACTGAAACAAATTGTAAAGTTATGGTCTGGGCTGTCAGCTTAAGAATGTTTTGAGTGGTCTGGCCTAGTCTATAACATAAGTAAATCTTTGAGAAATAGTCACTTGGTTGTACAGAACTTGCATATTGCTGAGAAAGTCATGTTTTAGCAATGCATTTTTCTTGCATTCTTTAGGACATTCACAATAAATCCAGGCGGCAGGGTGGCACAGTGATTCGCACTGCTGCCTCACAGCACCACAGACCCGCGTTCAGTTCCGGCCTCAGGCGACCCACTGTGTGGAGTTTGCACATTCCCCTTGTGTCTGTGTGGGTTTCCTCCCACAGTCCAAAAACGTGCAGGTTAGGCGAATTGGCCAAGTTAACTTGCCCGTAGTGTTAAGTGAAGGGGGGAGTGGGTCTGGGTGGGTGGCAGATCGGTGTGGACGTTTTGGGCCAAAGGGCCTGTTTCCACACTGTATGTAATCTAATCTAAAAAATACCAAAGTAAAGGGGACACAATATTTGTAATTTATGAGAGGAGAGTATGGATTGGTTAGACTTAGACTCTGTTTGGTAGAGGTATTTGCATGGAAAACACATCCATTAATGGTGACAGTTAACTGCTAAGTTTTGTTAAAATTTTAAACCAGGCAGGTTGATTCTGATTGATCAAGACAAAGTCCTGAGAAATGCACCAAAGAATGTCTGTCACCTATCCGAATCAAATAAGCATGTTCCTTTTGTACAGTATGAATGCCGTTATTGCTTTATTTTTGCAAATTGCCCTGATGAATGCAAGATGAAAAGCTTTGACAATTTTTAATAGTCATTAATCTTTTTTTAATCACAACAGAAACAGTAATATATTTAATGCAATAATGTCAAAGGTATAACACAACAACATTATAAAAGGAAATATGATACCAAGTCACTTAGAGAGATATTGGATCAACTGACCAAAACCCATGTCAAGAGGTAGATTTTAAGGAGTGGCTTGATGAAAGAAAGTGAGGTTAAGACATGGAAGCTGTAAGGAGAATATACCAGAATTCGGTGCCTAAGTAACTGATGGAATAATTAAAATCAGGAATGCTCAAGAGGCCAGAATTGAGGGGTGCTGATATCTCAGAGTTGTGGGGCTCACGGAGATCATGGAGCAGAGAGGTATTTGATCATGGAGGTATTTGATGAAAAAGAACGTGAATTTTAAAATCAAAATGTTTCTTGTCTGGGAACTAATGTTGGTCAATAAACTAATGATGGTAAGTTGAATGCAGCTTTTCTATATTAAAATGCATGCAGAAGATAATCTTATATTCACTCCAGTTACTTGTGTTCTTCCTATTTCTCTCAATTCCTTCTCTTCCCATTCATTTGACTCTTGAATCAATTTATATCTCACATTTCAAATTCTTTCCTTGATTAATCTTTTCTCAACATTATTATGTTTCTAAAAAAATCCCTAACATGCCCTCCTTATTTGAGATAACCTAATATTTTCCTTGTGTCTCATTGCTCAAAGGAATCTTCCATTACCTTGAACAATTTACTTTAGTCATGATCCAGTGAAATACTCACCACTTACCTGGATGGATGCAGCTCCAACAATACTCAAGAAGCTTGACATCATCCAGATCAAAGCAGCCCATTTGGTTGACACCACATTCACAAGCATCCTTTCATTTCCAATGCTTAGCAGCAGCAATGTGTACTATCTACAAGATGCACTGAAGAATTACACCAAAGATCCTTAGACAGTGCTTTCAAAAGGGCGGCACGGTGGCACAGTGGTTAGCACTGCTGCCTCACAGCGCCAGGGACCTGGGTTCAATTCCCGACTCAGGCGACTGACTGTGTGGAGTTTGCACGTTCTCCCCGTGTCTGCGTGGGTTTCCTCCGGGTGCTCCGGTTTCCTCCCACAGTCACAAAGATGTGTGGGTCAGGTGAATTGGCCATGCTAAATTGCCCGTAGTGTTAGGTAAGGGGTATATG